>NC_143395.1:5912857-6561757 GCF_052110815.1 Crocodylus siamensis
CCAGCTCCTGGGCCCTAGTGTGTGACCAGCACCCCCCCCCCACCTCCTCCCACACACACCCCACAGTCCCCTACTTACCCACCTGCCCACATACACAATTTACCAGGGTAAAACTTCATTTTTAGCTGTGTAAAATATCTATACTACCCCAAAAAAATAAAATCAGAATTTTTTTTTAATAAAATCAAAATATATTGTATAGTAGATGTTTGGTTTTTTGTATATCATTTGTTTTTTATCTATAATTTGTTAAAAATGATATCTTCTGAAAGATTTGTATGTGTGGCCCTCAACAGTTCACCATACCCATTTTTAAGTGGCCCACCAGCCAAAATAATTGCCCAGCCCTGCACCAAGCAACCTCAGTATATTATTTCTCTAAACACTGTTACCCCTTTAATTCACTTCATCTCTATCTCATCTTTCTTTGTACATATGAGTCATGATCCTTCAATGCTTTAAGCCTGATATAGCCATTTGAACCCATGGGAAGTGTGTTTAAAAACATTGCCACTTTGTTCCACTCCATTCTGCAGCAGATAAATAAGTAGCAATTGCAAGGTATGTGAACAGTCAGCCCTCATATGTATGACAAGTGTAATATGTAAAAAGTAGGAGAGTTAATGACACAAATAAATTATACTGAAATGCTTACTGTGGATTTTCCTAATTAACTCAGCAGTGGCCACTTCTACATGAGATGCTGACTGTTAGAGTTGTGCGAAGCTTTGGTTGCCGATTCGATTCGGCGGAGATTCGGCCTGATTCGGTGGCTGAATCTCCAAATCAAATTGAATTAGGGAACCCTTTAATCTCTCTGAATTGAACTGGAACCCTCCAAATCAGTTTGGAGAGATTCAGAGAGATTTGATGATTTGGACATAGATACAGCTTTAAATGTTTTTTCTACATACCTCAAGGTACCAGGTGGCTTGTCAACACTGAGATGATGGGGTGAATGCAGCATCCCACAGGAATGCAGGGAGGTCCCCACTGTGCTCAGTGGCAGACCCAAAAGTAGACCAGAAGCACTTTCAGTCCACTTTTGGGTCAGCTGCGGAGCACATGGGGGACCCAGCACCCGGACTTGACAACTGGTGCCTCCTGGGTCTGGGAGGGAGCCTGGGGTCCACTCTCAGCTGATTGCCAAGCTGGGGGGACATCCAGGGGTCCACTGCTGAGCACACAGGGAGGCCCCCCCAGGCTCCTGTGGGACACTCCATTTACCCCACCATCACAGCATTCACAAACTGCACCTGGTACCTCAAAATATGTAGAAAAAAGCATTTAAAGCTGAGTCTATGGCCAAATGTTCAGATTTGGATTCTGCCAATTCGAATCAGGACAGTGATCTGAATCAACAAATCGAATCACTGTCCCCAATTCAGGCTGAATCTGAATTGAATATGGCCTATTTTGCACACCCCTACTGACTGTGCAGTAGTTTTTTACTATTGTGCAGTAGCATCATGTGGCAGGAAGCATCACATGACGCTTCTGCACAGTAGTAATGAGCCACTGCATAGTCAGTGTCACCTAAAAGTCATTCAGTGATGCTACTGCTCAGTAACTCTGGTTTATACAAGTACTAAATGACTGCTCAGTAACAACTGTGTATTCAGCATCTTGTGTAGACTCAGCCAGTAGAACATTATTGTCTTTATGACTTATTAGGCTGGAGTAAACTAACTAACTCCACCATAAGTTAGTACTACCAGACACAGGTACTATCCTGTGATGTAGTTATTTACACTGCCACAATGCATGTGTAAATGGTGACTGGAGCTACCCCACACTGTTGTACCCTCGTGCCCCAGCCCTCCCCTCCACAGCATATGGGGAGGGAGCAGCTCCAGGTTGGCAGGCTGACCATCTTCCCCGGCTCCCTGCCAGCTGGGGCTGTGTCTTCCCAGCCCCATGGACTGTGGGCCCAGGCGCATGTGTAAATGCTATGCCCAGGAGCAATAAATTCCATCATGCACTGTGCTAGAGATTGCTGAGGTGCATTAATTGCACATGTAGATGCACCCACTGTTTTAGAATATATCATCCTCTGAACAGACATGCAGCCAGATCCTACTCCAGCTATTGGATTCTTAAATGGATTTAAGTTTTTAAATGCAATCCTAATCTATCCTGATTAAGGCCCTGAAAAAAAATCTGCTTTTATATCTTGCTGTTGTTTTATCTTTATGGCTGGTCAATAGCAGAGATCCTAGTTTTCTCTGATAGAAAGAATAAAAACAACAACCCAAGTTTCAGATTTAAAAAATATAGCCCATAATCCTCATTTTTCTGTGATTAAAATGAAACACAACTAGTTCTATAGCTATATCTATATAGTGGTGTTTCATTTTAATCACGGAAATATGTGGAGTTTGGGTTCATTTTTTTAATCCAAAAATTAGGGAGTTTTTTTTTAAAATCAGAGAAAACCAGGATCCTTGGTCATAAGCAGCAAAGAGGAGTAGGACTCACCCACCTTTTATATTAGCTGTTTGTCAGGGACTAAATGAGGGTGAAATAGAATCAGACTTAGGTGTCTAAATCCATTTACACACCTAATAGGCCCACGGTGTCTTCTTTTGTGTTTTAAAAGTGTCTGTCATTCCCTGAACACAGTTTCAGCACAATAGCAATAAGTTAGAATTGTTAAAGTCTAACCATCATTATCTAGGACCAAAGCCTAATGCAGCGCATATAATTCCTTGAGCAACCTGAGAAAATTTTCTCTTTAGAAAGTTCCTTTCTTCTGTTCTTTTCTTTTCCCTTCGTCTCCCCCTTCAGAAGACTTCAGTAACTTGTGAATTAGAAACCAAGGGGAGGGAGCTTTGAGCAGGATTCAAATAAAGCCATCCTCAGGAGCATGCAGTGCTATTTAAGTTCCTTCTGAACTCTGCCTGCCTGTCTCTGTCCTGTAGTCTTTGTGAGGCAGCTTTTGTTAAAGGCGAGTCATGCCAATCAAACTCTGCAGGTGGCCTTTTTAGTTCCAGGTGTTGACAACAGGTATTTACTTTTGTCTTCCATATTCCAAGCCACAAAGGGAAGGGGTGAATACAGCATCCACTTGCAAGATGGATCACATTTCTGGATCAGGATTTTACATGCCAGCATCTCCTTTTTTTTTTTTTTTTTTTTTTTTTTTTTGCATTTCCAGTCTGAATGTATCTAATGAAAGTGTGGTTTATGTTTTGGGAACCTTACCATTAATTCTACTACTTAGAAAAAATCTGGTCCTTCAGGGTGAACCACATCAAATAACATTCTTTTAAGAAAATACTGCTTTTTCTTCAAGCTGAAAGTAATTTACAGCACCAGGATCATATTTTAGGAAGAAAAATGTGATGGGTCAGATCATCAGCTAGTTAGATCAGCATGCAAGGCCACATTTGGAGTAGTCTGTCCTGTTTTGCCCCCCCCCCCCCGCACACTACAGAAAGGATGTGGACAAATTGGAGACAGTCCAGTGGAGGGCAACAAAAATTCTTATGGGGCATGTGAGGAGAGCCTAAGGGAACAGAGCTTATTTAGCATGGAGAAGAGAAGACTCATGGGGGATTTAATGGCAGCCTTCAACTACCTGCAGGGGGGTTGAAAAGAGGATGGGGCTAGTCTCTTTTCAGTGGTGGCAAATGACAGAACAAGGAGCAATGGTGTCCAGTTGCAGCACGGGAAGTTTAGTCCCTGAGAGAAGCAAGGGGGGTAAGAGTGCTCAGAAACCCCCTTGGCTCAGCAAGGGCATTCAGTAATGCCTGAGGACTAAAAGGGGGGTGTACAACCAATGGAAGGGAGGAGTTATCACCAAGGAGGAGTACTCCTCCTCGGCCAGTGAGTGTAGGAGGGCTATTAGGAAGGCCAAGGCAGAGATGGCACTCAGGCTAGTGTCCAGGATTAAGTACAACAAAAAGTCCTTTTTCAAGTACATTGGGAGCAAGAAGAGGGCACCAAGCAATGTAGGGCCCCTGCAAGATGCAAACGGTAATCTTGTGGCTATGCCAGACAAGAAACCTGATATTTTTAACAGTTTCTTTGCCTCTGTTTTCTTGAACAGGGACCGGGATATCCCACCTACCAGAGGTAGGGACAATCTGGGGGATAGCTCTGTCAGGCCTTCAGTCAGTGCAGATGTAGTTAGGGATCTTCTGGAAGGGCTAGACATTTTTAAATCTGCAGGTCCAGATGCCCTCCACCAAAGGGTGTTGAGGGAGCTGCTGGGGTCATCGTGGAGCCCTTAGCTTGGCTCTTTGAGCATTCATGATCATCTGGCCAGGTACTGCGGGATTGGAAACTGGCTAATGTGGTCCCAATTTTCAAGAAAGGGAGGAAGGAGGACCCAAGTAACTATCTGCCTGTAAACCTCACCTCGGTGCTCGGGAAGATCTTGGAGAGCATCATCAAGGAACACATCTGTGGGGGGCCTGCAGGGGAGATCATGCTCAGGGGCAATCAGCATGGGTTCATCAAAGGCAAGTCCTGCCTGACCAACCTGGTTGCCTTTTATGACCAAGTAACTAAATCCTTGGATGATGCTGTCGCTGTGGATGTAGTCTTTCTAGACTTTAAGAAGGCCTTTGACACTGTCTCTCACCCCATCCTCATCAATAAATTGAGTGACTGTGGCACTGATGCCTGCACAGTTGGATGGGTAAAAAACTGGCTGATGGGGCGCACCCAGAGAGTAGTGGTGCACGGGTTGTACTCAACCTGGCAAGATGTGAGCAGTTGGGTCCACCAGAGCTCAGTTCACAGGCCTGCGCTGTTTAACATCTTCATCAGCGACTTGGGTGAGGGGATTGAAAGCACGCTGTCCAAGTTTGCTGATGACACTAAGATGTGGGGTGAGGTGGACACACTTGAAGGGAGAGAGAGGCTGCAAATAGATTTAGACAGACTACAAAAGTGGGCAGATGAGAATAGGATGTGGTTCAATGTAGACAAATGCAGGGTACTGCACCTTGGGAGAAGGAATCCACAGCATACACAGGCTGGGGAGTTCTCCTCTCGAAAGCACAGAGGCGGAACGGGATCTTGGAGTCAATATTGATGAACATGAGCCACCAATGTCAGACCAAAGCCAGACAACAGCCAGCAAGGCCAGCCATACCTTGTCATGCATCCAAAGATGCATCTCAAGCTGGTCCAGAGAGGTGATCCTCCCCCTCTATGTGACTTTGGTCAGGCCACAGTTGGAGAGGGTTCAGAGGAGGGCCACCCACTTGGTGAGAGGGCAGCAGGACAGGCCCTATGAGGAGAGGCTGAGGGACCTAAACCTGTTCAGCCTTGGCAAGCGGAGGTGACCTGGTAGCTGCCTACAAACTCATCAGGGGAGCCCTTTTCTCCTCAGCACCACCTGAGTTGTTAAGGAACAATGGTAATAAGCTGATGGAGGATAGGATTAGGTTAGAGATCAGAAGGTGATATTTTAGTTAGGATGGCCAAAATCTGGAACCAGCTTCCCAGGGAAGTGGTCCTCGCCCCTACCTTGGGCAAATTCAAGAGGAGGTTGGATGATCACCTGTCTGGGGTCTTGTGAAGCCAGCATTCACTCCTGCCTGTGGCAGGGGGTCAGGTTAGATGATCTGTTCGGGTCCCTCCTGACCCTAGCTACTAGGAAACTATGAAACTAGGTTAGATAGTCGAAAGAATTTTCTCACTAGGAGGGTAGTAAAATACTGGAAGAGGTTGCCCAAAGAGGTGGTGGAGTCTCCATCCTTGGAGGATTTTAAGACCCAGCTTGACAAAGCCTCAGCTGGGATGATCTAGTTGGGGATGGTCCTGCTCTGAGCAAGAGGTTAGACTAGGTCTGACCTCCTGAGGTCCCTTCCAACTATAATTTTCTATGATTCAACAACTCCATGAGTTTACATAAGAAATGAATCTTGCCTGTTGTATCAACTTTAAACAGTTCCATTATCCCAGTATTCATATTACTTTCTCTGACAAACAGATATAGGCATGTAGGTCAAAAAATGCATTTGTTAATTGATATTAAGGAAAGTTTCTTCCTAACCATATGTGAGGCAAAGATTTGTTAGGGAGATACCTTTCATTGGACCAACTGTATAGTTGGGATAGAGATGGTGGCCACCCCCACATCCCTCCTCCCCCTGCTGAGGCCTCTCCACCAACCAGTGCTAAGGGTCAGGGCCTCACAAAAGGCAACAAGACAAGGTGGTGACCACCCTCTTGTCCCTTCTCCTCCCAGCAGGGCCTCTCCACCAATCAGCAGTAAGGAGCGGGGCCACCAGAGTACATCCAGGAAATATTCACAGAACTTGCTATTTATGCTGCAACTACCCCATAAAAATTGTTGAGTTTCTCCATGATTTAAGTAGACCCTACCAACTGGTAATCACTGATGGTGAATCAAAGAAGACAGGGTAGGACCACTTCTGCTCGGGAGACCTGACTCTAGGAAGCAGTCCATCAAGAGGAAAGGAATAATGCAGAGCATGATGAAGAGCATCAAAGGTCTCCTGAGCCCAGGAAGATTATGGCAAGCCTGTTTGTGTAGCTATTGGCACACAAAGGAATGATGTAGCTGGCATCATATCTGGACATCCTTGCTTGACTCCCCAGAAGAAATGACTGGTGACCCTTTTATAAGTGGGTGCAATGAGGATAGCCTTTGGCATAACCCCCTGACACAGCTCGAATTCATGCCTCAGGAGCTGTAGGGAGATGCTGAGACAGCACTACTGCTGTGCTCCAATGGAAAGAAAGAGATGAGGGTTAAACAAATGGTTGGAAGACTGGAAGCAAATGGAAGAACACCACCTCCCCAGTCTACCTACATGGAAGTGGAAGTAGCCAGTAGAGTGATTGAGGGGAGTAACCTGGGGCATTGCTTGTGTAAGGTGGTGGGGGGGGGGGGAAGCAAAAATAGCTGCCACTGCAGCAGTGGCTGTTCATGCTGCTGTGATCAGACCACTGCAGCCAGTGCTTCCCCCGGCACCACACAGCTACCCCAAGCACGGAGCTGTCTGGCTATACCTCTGGGAGCAGCAGCTCTAGTAAATGAGTTTTCTTCTCTGTGCTACATCCTATTATGCTCACAACCCATACAGGGTGCAAGGCATTGTAATCCATTCCTGAAGTCTCATTTTCTCCCTGCCAGAGCACAAAGTCAATTCCCCTAATATTTAATACTATGCTTGTGACTGCAGTCTCTGAGCCCCCTATGTTTGTGTGCCCAGTCATAAGATTTTCATATATAAAGATTTGTATTGTATAGACCCCTTTCATTTGTGCATGTGATTTGACTGAAAAGCTGTATGCAGACACTATACTGAAGTACACCAGCAAGCTTATTTGCCTTCATGTAATGCTCCTATGCTGAAGAACTATAGAGGAAAAGAAATCATTGAAATGGTGGGATATACTCTGAAAAGCTTCCTCTAAAATGGAAAACCATTTTCGCTTTTTGCATTTTATTCTCAAAGAGAGGTCTTTTATCGACTCCAGCTCAGCACCTTGGAGAGAAAGATGATATCTTGCAAAAGGCTTTTAAACCCAGAGGTTGGCTGTTTCTTCCTCCCCCCTAGCCTAGACTTTGTAAACATTTTTTCCCTCTGTGAGTAATGCACATAGTTGTGGGAACTTCCAACCATTTTATAAGAAAAATGTTCTAAGTATTTCAAATCTAAACCACTTATTTTTGGGGTTTTTTTTGGCAATGTATCCAGATGGAGAAGAAATGCAGCACACAAAGATGTTTTTTTTTTTTTTAATGAGGTCACTTTCCCGACAATAAGGGCACTTCAGAAGATTTGTATTCTGCATGTGTTCATGGAGGAGTAGGAATGATCAATGTCTTTTTTTTGTTTTCCTTTTTGTACTATTCTTCCTGTTCTCTTTTGTTATTTTTTTTTCATATTTAAGGTGAACTCTACACTTGATTTTAAAAGGAAAGAAAAATCATCTACATTGACAAAGTTCATGAAGGGAAAACAGGCCCACTTTTATTCACCCAGGTCTGAATACAAGATTCTGTTAACCAGCCATCAACACTGATTAGAAAGATTAACCAAGCACCGAGTACTACTCCATGCACCAGTTTTGGCCTTGATCTTACCCACACTTGGGCAGATGTATGATCTGATTAATTTTATTCACTCCTGTAGGTAACATTATGATGATCGATATCTATTTTCAGGACTGAGACTGTGAAAATTTGTTCTAATAAGAAAGGAGGTGAGAGAGAGAGAACTGTTATTGTTTTTCATACTAAGGAGAGTCACTCAGGTCTATTTAACTTTTCTTGAGAAGCAAATGCCCAAACTGTAATGCGGTGTTAATTCTAGAGACCCGGATTCTTTTCCATCTATTAGGTGCCTATGTGCAATTATATTCCACCCTATTGAACCCCAGGAAAATCCATGCATGCATCTAATTCTGTCACATTTGTCCCACCTTTTGCATTAACAGTTTTTCAGGGATTCAAGTAGGGTAGAATAGGGCCCCAATCAGGTGCTTAAATCCACTTAGGCACCCAGTAAGTGGTATAGCACCTGACCCCTGACCCCTACTATGGGTATAAGCACTACAAGCATAGCTGCACTAATGATACTGCACATCAATAGGGTTTTCAGGTATTGAAAAAAAGGCAAGTGCATAATCAAGCAGGTTTTTAGTTTGTTTTGTTTTGTTTTTAAATTAAGGCCTAATTAAGACTACAGCATGGATTGGCCCCTGATTCAAGAAAGGGCTTAAGCCTAATTAGAATTAACAAACCATATAAACATTACTTGAATCCTCTTGCTAAATATGAGGGGATTGTTTGTGTGCTACTAAATGCTTTGTAAATTAAGGCCACAGCCTTTTTCCTAAGCTGAGACTGCTTCATTCTTCGGACAGATAGGCAGATATAGGTGTTATACATCATCATAACATCCTTGCTTCGGGGATGACTCATTTCCTTCCTTACATCCCTTTAAGGTAGACATAACATCCCTTTAACGTAATTTTGATGCTGATTTCATTACAGAGTTTAAAGGGAGATCAATGTAAATGTATGATATCAGCTCTCTCATATAAAAGTCTTTTATATAAGCAGGTGGTTTTGGACCTTGCCTCCAGCAATACCTTTTGATCATTTAGGAGGCTACTGATGTACCCCAGGCAACTTTCGTAAAACAGTTATTTGTACTCATTTAATGGTATACCTTTAAACATCCCTTTAATCTATTTGCAGCTGTAATAGGTTCACAGTATGGAAACATTTTACAAGATTGGATTTACTTTTTCATAATTAAGCTTCTTCAAGAGAATAGCTCTCTCCCTCTCCTTTTCTTGCTTGAGTATGGTAAGCATGTGCATATAGGCAGACACAAACCAACTTCTGCACACAGATGTAGCCCTATTTTTGTTAACTGACTTTTTCGCTAAGTAATGTCATCACAACATTTACAGGGCTCCCTAGTGAACAGAGCGGGCCCTGTTGTGATGCTATTTAATTGCAAAAGATAAATGATAAAGTTGTCAGGGTGACTACCCTGTGTGCATGCACAAATAAGGGGGAATCAGTCCGTCGGGCAGAGTGCAAGGGCGGGATGGAATCACGAATGCATTCGGCAACATCGCTGTGAGCAGAAGCTTCTTTTTGAAAGGCTGGGTGGTCCAGTGGGTGGGGCTCTTGGTTGGAGTTTAGGAAAAAAAATTAGTGCTAATTCCAGATTCTTTCACTAACTTGCTGTGCTCCCTTCAGAAAAATCACGTGTTGGTTGGTCCTTTACCCTTACTCATAGATTTCAAGGCTGGAAGGGACCACTGTGATCACCTAGACTGACTGCCTGCAAAGCAAGACAACATGTCACTGAATAATCCTTGTGTCACATTCAGTGACTTCACTGTCATTCAGTATTGCTATTAAAAGAATAGCCAGGCCACGATCGTATGCCACCACGAAGCTGTCTAAATGAAACTTACTCTGCTTTTATGAATCTCAGTTACTAACTGTTATCCTCTTCCACTCCACAGCAGCCACAAAACAGTTAAGACTTATTCCTTACATCTCAACTTCCACCTAAGCTCTACTGCAATCCAGTTCTACTGTTAGAAGCAAATAAACTCCATGTAAATTCTCATGTCCTTCGATATGGTGATGGTGACATTGGAGGCGTCTACCTTTTGTTCATGGCCACATTATTTGCCCAGGTAGCACAGGATTTGAGACCAAATCCTATTTCACTTCAACTACCTCACTGGCATGGGTGTACCCCACTCAGCAGGCGTTCGAACCTAATCATCTGCTCTTCAACTGCTCTCCATCAGGCCGTTGGCCAGATCTGACCCAAGACCTTTTCCAGCTATCTTCTTGAAGCTGGCCCACTAGGCATTTACGCTGTATGCAAGTCTATGTGGAAAAGTATAAGGCAGTGGGTGCGTGGCTTGGTGAGGGCTGCTTCCCTTAATAGGAAGATCTTTCAATTCTGGCCTGTTCCTTGTTCCTGATGGGGCAGAAACCTTCCTAGTGCTGTTTATCCAATGAATATTAAGTGCAAGGTGCAACTGGACAGCTTCAAGAAGACAGCTGAAGAGGCATCTGCCTGTCATCCCCTTCTCCTTTTTTTAACCGGTGAAATCAATGCTGTATGTCTGGTAGAAACCTCCCCTCTTAGTACGTTGGATCCTGAGATGAAAGGCATGCCTTAGGTTGCCCACTGAAAAAAATGGAAGAGCTATGTCTCTTGGTGGGTGGGATATGATCACACTCCTGAAGTGAGACTCCTGCTTTCTGGGCTATCCACAGAAATGATTCAGATGTGTTAGAGCTAGGATCGAATCTTGACCCCAGTCTTTGCCTAATATATTGAGACTGAACAGTTCAAGGCAAGGATCGTGTCTTTGTAAATTTTTGTAGATCACCTAACACAGTTGTTCCTGGTCTCAGTTTGAGGATTCCAGGCAATGCTATAATACATCATTTTCATCATCACATTATAATGTTTGCAATTTGTTCATTTTCTACATATTGGAACCACTCATTAACGTCTTTCCAGTCTCATTATAAATAGAGTTTTACTATATTCACAATTTGCTGTAAACACAGTATGTTACATGCATATTTATTATTGAGGTGGTTAAGTTCTATGGAGTAAATTCTGTTATTATCAAAAACCCGACAAAGGCTTTAAATTATATGTGCACAGCTTACAATTTTCCCTAGCATAATGTGCAAAGCTTCGCTATAATTACATAAGTGATTAACTTGGTCCAAGATTTGCAAAGTGTTAAAAACAGATTGTAGCACTTCAGTTACTTAAATCAGAGATGGAACACTTAATTTCTCATCTCTCTTCAAGTGATTTCCGTTCCACCTTGGTTTGTCTTCTGAATCAAAATAGTAAATACTGAATTCACGTCAAATGTGAAGGAGCAGTCTATGAAGTTTAATGACACAAATTTAAATGCACATTTCATGTGTATAACTCTATAATATGATTAGCAATAAATGTGGAAAACCAATCCATTTTTATTAATATCTTTAATTGCTTCCAGAAGGTTTGGGTATTTTATTTTGTCAAACCAGCCATAGAGAGGCAATTAGATATCAATTCCCACATTCACAGTGCTTATGGTTTGTTGATAGCAGCCATCATAAAACAATAAAAAACACCTTCATAATGATATTCAGGGGAGCCAGGTGCTCTGTATGTTTATAAAATATACAATTGTAAAGTGTTGCGGTGTGGGATATACCAGAACACAAAAGATTATATCCACCTAAGTGTTTCTGCTGATCCTTCATTTGGGGAAGCTATTTCCTATCCAAAACTGCTGTGCCATGTGGGTTTTGGTGGCTATGTTGAATTCTGTTTAAACATGTCAATTGTGTGAAGCCTTTTTGTATCTAAAATCTACAAAACTGAGATGTAGGCCTTCTAAGGTCCTCTTGTGTCAATGAATGCAGCTCCAGCTCCCAGAGGATGCATTTACACATGAAGTTACCGTGATGCAATAAATTCTAATGCAGTCCAGCTTCTCCTGGGCACAACATTTATACATGTGCTCAGGATTAGAGCAATTCCAGCCTGGGCAGAGTAGCCACAAACTGGCAAGGCACCTGGGGGGTCAGCCCCAGTATCCAGGTGGAGGTATTGGAGAGTGGAGGGGCTGGATGGGGCATGAGGGGACCATAGTGTGGGGCTAGCCAGTAGGCAGCCATTGCACTGAAGCAGCCTTGTGCCCCAGCCAGTCCTGATCCCCGTCTACACGTGCACTGTGGTAGTGTAAACTACTCCACCATAGGATAGTCCCAGACAGTACTATCCTATAGTGGAGTTAATTCATTTACTGTGCCCTTATACTGTGTAGATAGTGACTTTTTACTGCAGAGCTAATTAGTTGGGCTATGTGAAGCTTCGGCAGAGATTTGGCCCAACTGCTGGCTGAACCTCCAAATCCGAATCAAATCAGGAGACCCTTTAATATCTCTGAATCAAATAGGAACCTCTGAATCGATTCAGAGTGATTTGGAGAGATTCGATGATTCAGACATAGACACTAGGGCTGTACGTAGCTTTAGGTGGTGATTCGATTCAGAGGATATTCAGCCCAATTCAGTGGCCAAATCTCCAAATCTGAATTGAATCAGGGGACCAATAAAAAGGTCCAAATCGATTTGAAGCTCTCCAAATCTCCGCAAAAGATTTGGAGACCTTCGACAATTTGGGCAGTCCCTGCCCACTGCAGCAGGGAGCTGGAGCTGAACTTCATGCCAGTAAATGGGGGGGGGAGGGGAAGAGGGGCTGGAGGAGGGGGGAGGAGACCACAGGGTGACCCCTGCCAGGCGTCAGCCCCTGCCTGCTCCCCCATCCCACCCCCCCCCATGGCTGCCTGGCCACCCCAGTTTCTGGTGCTTTAAAAAAAAATGCTCCACTCACTGGGTGCTGCCCTGCACTACCCTACACTGCATGGGGGGGCTCTTCCACAAGCCCCTGACCCCTTCCTCTCTCCCAGCCCCCTCCCCCCATGGCTGCTCTGCCCACTTCAGCTCTGGCTCTTTAAGAAGAAAAAAAATGAAAAAATCCGGTGACTCACCATTTCCTGCAGCAGCCTCAAGGCTTAGATGGGCCCTTGCAGAGCCCCCCACATGGTGCAGGATAATGGTGTTGGTGTCACTGGGCATAACCCTAGGTAACTCAGAGGGATGGAAGACCACGAGTGTCGATGAAGCCCCTCTGCTCTAGGCCCGGGCGAGCCAAGCCTCCCCCCCCCCGAACCTTTGTAACCCTTTCCTTGAACTTTTTGTAACTTCCTGTAATACTGGAAAAACAGGATGAGTAGCAGGCAAACTGAAACTCCCTAAAACTGTTATCTGTGGAATGCAAGGATACCGCTCAGAGAGAGAAGGGAGGAGGGAAGGGGGTGGGGGGGGTGGAAGGGGTGTGGGGAGTGGAAGCCAACTAGTGGAAAACTACTGCTGGAAGTGACCAGGGTATAAAAATACACTGTTGCAGGGCTAGAGGTGCAGGATTTGAGACCATACAGTCTCCCTGCACCTTTTACTTGAACTCATATAAACTCTGTCTACTTCTCCCCCCAGTGTGTTTATTGGCGCGATGCACACTGGGCAATGAACCCAATTGTTGCCTCCCTCGGGCACCTTGTGCTGGCAACAATGGGGGGCAGCTGGAATAGCCACCACTAGGCAGGAACCGGTGCAGAGCCCCCCCCACAGCTCGGGACAGTTGGGGTGGCAATGAGGATCGCCCCCCTGGCCAGCAGCACCCAGTGCTGGGAGCTGAAGTAGGCAGGGAAATCATTGCCAGGCTGGCAGCAGATCCAGAAGTAGACCAGAAGCACTTCCGCATTCAGCGGGGAACACAAGGGGGACTCCCCCCACCCCCAGCTCAATGACTGGTGCCTCCTGGGTCTGGGGGAGCACCCATGCGGCCGATCACCAAGCCTCCATCCACCCCACCATCGCAGCATTCACAAGCCGCGCTTGGTACCTCAAGGTATGTAGAACAAACATTTAAAGCTGCATCTCTTAAGCCTGTGCAAAGTGGCTAGTATTTGCTTCAGATTCAGATTTAGCCGATTCGGGGGACAGTGATTCAATCTGGTGGTTTGAATCAGCATCCCAAATTGATTTGGCTAAATCTGATTCAGAGATTTGGCTGCTGACGAATCAACTGAATCTCTAAATCACCCAGGCCCCATCCCCCACCCACTCTCCCAGCCGTGGCAATGGCTGCCACGCCTGCCAAAGCTCCCAGTACTTTGGGGAAAAGAAAGCTCCCACTAACCAGCTGCTGCCCCTCACTGTCCCATGCTGTGTGGGGGGCTCTTCCATGAGCCCCCTAACCCTCTCCCTGCTGTCCCAGCCCTACCATGGCTGCTCCACCTGCCCCAGCTCCAGCCCTTTAAGAAAGAAAGAAAAAAAATGCCTTGGTCTCACTGGCTTCTGCTCTAACTATTTGTTATTGTTTTATCATTTATCTGAAATAGATCTCCTCCCCACCTCTGTTTATCCCCTGGATGCATTTAGAGAGAGCAAACATTCTTTTTTAACCTCTTTTGCTTATGGTAAATGACCCCCATTCTTTTAGTCTCTTTTAATCAGAAAGCCTGTTCACTTTGCAGATGTTCCTATTAGGCCTTCTCTGACCTGGTTCTAGTTTACGTTCATCTTTCTTGCAAATGGGCAACTAGAAGTCTACACAGAACTCTAGATGAGAGCTCAGTAGTGCTTTATACAATGGCACTGACATTTACCTTTCACTACTGGAAATACCACATGAGATACATCCTTGACTTGCAGCTTCTCTCAAAGCTACATCACCCTAGTGGCACACAGTTGTCTCTCAGTCAACTAATACACCCAAGTTCTTGTCCTCCTTTTTCATTTCTAGCTGGTCGTCTCACAGCTGAGAGTAGAAATACTCATTGCTAATCCTAAACACATGCCTAAACATAGTTTGTGCTATTCAGTTTCTTTCTATTTCCATTATCATGGTCCTCAAAGTTATCTAGTTCTTCCTTAATGATCATAGAATAATAGAAAATTAGGGTTGGGAGGGTCATCTAGTCCAACCCCCTGCTCAAAGCAGGACCATCCCCAACTAGATCATCCCAGCCAAGGTTTTGTCTAGCTGGGTATTAAAAATCTCCAAGAGTGGAGAGTCTACCACCTCTTTGGGAAACCTGTGCCAGTGTTTTACTACCCTTCTAATGAGAAAATTCTTCCTAAACCTTGCTGCAACTTGAGACTATTGCTCCTTGTTCTGTCATTTGTCACCATTGAGAGCAGTCTAGCTCCATCCTCTTGGGATCTACCTTTCAGGTAGTTAAAGGCTGATATTAAATCCCCCCTCAGTCTTCTCTTGTGGAGACTAAATAAACCCTTAAGTTCTCCTCATAAGTCATGTGCTTATAACCTTCTAACCATTTTTGTTGCCCTCCACTGGACTCTATCCAACTTCTCCATGCCCTTTCAATAGTCATCTTATCACAGAAGGCAACCAGGTTTGTCAGCTATGAGTTGTCCTTGTTGAATCCATGCTGACTGTTCCTGGTCACCTTCTCCTCCAAGTGCTTAGAAATGGATTCCTTGAGGACCTGGTCCATGATTATTCCAGGAACTGAGGTGAGGCTGATTGGTCTGTAGTTCCCTGGATCGTCCTTCTTCCCTTTCTTAAAGATGGGCATTATGTTGCTCTTTTCCAATCATCCAGGACCTCTCCCAATCCTGACAAGTTTTCAGAGATAATGGCCAGTGGCTCTGCAATCACATCAATCAACTTCCTCACAACCCTTGGGTGCATCTGGCCCCATGGACTTGTATACGTCTAGCTTTTCTAAATAATCCCTAACCTGTTCTTTTACTGCTGAGGGCTGCTCACCTCCTCCGGTGCAGTAGTCTGAGATCTGACCTTGCCTGTGAAGACCAAGGTAAAAAATGGCATTGAGTACTTCAGCCTTTTCCTCATCATCTGTCAGGAGGTTGCCTCCTACATTCAGTAAGGGACCCACGCTTTCCCTGACCTTCCTTTTGTTGTTGGCATACTTGTAGAAACCCTTCTTTTTCCCCTTCACATCCTTTGCTAGTTGCAACTCCGATTGCACTTCGGCCTTCCTGATTTCATCCCTGTATGCCCAAGCAATATTCTTATACTGCTCCTATAACCTGGCAGGGTCCCAGTGCGGCTGTGATGCTCCCTGGTGGCTCTGCAACTATGCCCCTCTCTGCCTCTATGGTGGCTTCCCTTGTCTCACCTGTCATGCCTTGATGTAATAATAGGATTTAAAAGGGAGGTTACCCACAAGCTTTAGCATGGGCCCCAGTCCAACTGAACTTGGGCTCTCCAGCACCCTAGTTGTCTCAGCTACACTACTCCCAGACCCCTCTCTGGGCCTTTCTTGACTGTGTCACTTCAGGACTATAGCAGTAAGGGTTCATTGTGTGGCTCCATTTCTCCCCTATGCCATGCCCCAATCCTCACAGGTGCTGCTCTATCATTACCCCTGTTGGGGCTTCAGCCTCCTCGGCCGTTCTCCCCCTCCATTCTCTTAGCTAGGCCTTCTAGCCTGTGCCCAGTGTATTAGATCTGGTCATGAGGCACCAGCTCTGGTCTAGCCCTCTCTGGCACGAGTCTCCTGGCCCCTATCTGGCTGTGCCCCTCTCATTCTCCCCTGCTCCAGGATCAACACTCATTCAGGCCTTGAGCCTGCCCCTAGCAGTGAAATTCTTGTATTAATATTCTTGTGCTTACCTAATACTTTCTTATATGGCACTGCATTAAATGCTTTACCAAAGGCCAAGATGATCAGACCCAGTGCACTTAAGTCTGTCTGTTACTTGGAAAGAAGAAAAAACTTCCTTTATTTCTCTTGTCTGTTTAGATTTCCCACTAATTAGAATAGGGAATGTTTTCTTAGGTCAGGGGTAGGCAATTATTTCAGCTGGAAGCTGCTTAATGAGTTTTGGTGAGCAGTCGAAGGCTGCAAGGGTATCCCCGCCACTTGACAGGTGCCCTGCCCCATTGTTGCCATCTTGGGACCAGACATTTCACTCCCAACCCCTGAACTTTGCCACCAGACCTGGGCTGACCATGCTTCTGCCACCCCGCTTGGCAAAGACCCCAGTGCTTTCTGCTCTGTGCTCCCACCTGGCCAGACCTCACACTTCCACTCAGCTGTAGCTTCCCTCCACCCCCACTTCCCTACCTGTTGCCTGGCACACTGCAGCAGTGACAGGAGAAGGGGCTGCTGGAGGTTGGGGAGCGGTTGCCCAGGTGGCTGCAGCAGCAGTCTTGACTGGAAGCTGTATGCACTGGGCAGGGCCAGGGCCAGGGATCTCCTGTGCATGAGGATGGGAGCACACTGTCTTGCCCCAATAGGAGAGGGTGGCCCACTCAATGGGTGCCTGCTGGCAGGCTGTATTTGGCCTGTGGGCCATATTTTGCCTGTCCATCTTTTAGGGCCTTGTTACACATTATGCTGTGGGCTGCACAAATGTTGATCAATCAACTCAGTGCTAGCTTCGAGTCTAAAGCAATCATACCTTTAATCTAGGAACCTGCTCTGACTGGCCTACCTGCACAGCTGTGATTTGTTACTAAAGGGTTGGTGAGCAGCAAGATCTCTTCACTCATACTTCTCTATGTTGTTAGAAATATTGTTAGAACTGCACAGTTTGCATCTCGTACCTGATAAGAGGAAACACTGTCAAGGACCTTTCTTTCTTTCTTATGCTAAGAATGACTCCCTTTTTCTCTCTCCCCCTGACTATTCACATGCAGATTACAGAAGCTGGAATTCAACTGACTGTGTCCTTGAAAGTGGGGCGGATTTCAACTCTTGGTGACCTAGAGAGCTTTCTGAGCGTGCGTAATTAGCTGATGCATATATGCCTATCCGCCCCGCATACTTAAGTAGTTAATTATAATATACATGCGACAAATGAAGTGACGTGATCACATATGTGTTTGTATGAACCGGAAATGAGCTGTAAGAGTTCCTGTTTCTGCACATGTGCCCAGGAGGGAGAGCATATAGTACCTGCTGCAGATTTCCTCAGTGGGCGGAGCAATTTGAGATTTTCTGTCTCTGCTCTGACCCTATTTGCAAATACACCTTTTGTGCTGCTAATAGTGTGTGCCTGAGAATTATTTGCGAGCCTCCAAAAGAAACGAACCACAATATTTTGCAAGAATGTTTTGTCCATTCTTTACCTTCACCTTCTGGGAAGGGAGGGAGGTGGCAAGGTCCTGGGAGACAGGCTAATGTACTCAGCAGTGGGCTACTCAGAGAGGCTGCTACCTGCCTGGCTCCTGGCTCTGACGGCAGAACTGCACTGCCAAAAGTCTGCAAGCAGGGAGCCTCAGGATCAGGATGTTCTGGGGGGAGGGAGGGAGCTTTCCTGGGGGAGGATCCTGGGCAAAGCAAAGCAAGTGGTACAGGGGTGGGGGGAGTTTCCCCAAGCCAGGAGGGAGAACCACGATTGAAACTGCTTGGGTGCCCACACCATGCCTAATGCATGGCAGATTCCAGAGCCTGGCTCCCATGTAAAACCCAAACTTCAGAGAGCAAGAGGTGGAAGGACGCAGAAACACTGCCCGATGCTGGGGCTTGCATCTGCCTCCTTTCCCAGCCCTTTCTCTCCCCCCATCCTATCCTGGCTGAGCCTTGAGGTTACCCTGTCTGCAAACACCTTCACCAAGCCTGCTCCCTCTGCTTCTACCTGTCCCCAGGCTGCATCAGTGCTTTTATAAGGAGCAAAAGACAATGCTGGCTCCACAAACATGCATAATTGGGCCCCGCATACTGACTCGTGCCCCATCCAAGCTCCCTTTCTAATCTGTAGTGATAAGCATGCTTGATGGGCTGCCCAGCACTGGTGCTTAGCTACCTTTCCATCTCAGAGACAACTCTGATCTTCCAGTCCCATGTTCAGCTCTTAACATGATTCCTAGTGGTGAGACTTTGCTGCTGGGGACTGCTTCCCTGATGCTCATTTATTTGGAGCTGACCTGGACCTGTCATAGCCCAAAGGGAGATCTGACATTAACCTAAAGGCCCATTGCCTTGGGAGGCAGGGAAGAAAACAGAAGTAGTGGCAACATAATGCCTTGCTTATTTCTCCTTTTTTCAGCTCCTTTCCTGTCCTTCACCAGAAGAATTACACCAACTACCTCCAGCACAGGATGAAAAAGCCCATCAGATAGAAAATAATATTAGCAGAAGCAGCCAGGGGTGTGAGTTCCCACAGAACAGGAGGGTCTGGGAGGGGCCACTGCATCCTGGGATGCTGGAGGACTTCAACTTGGGTGGAATAGTTGCAGTGCGTTAGCCACACCTTAATGAAACAGGAGCAAGGTTGTGCAGATTAGAGATAATCCTGTCCTGGAGTAGTATAATTTAAGTGCTTTAAGTCACTTAAAAGTGCTAACATGCAGCCAGGTCAGGGGTTAAGAAAACCAGAAGCTGCCTAAAATTACTGTGTAACAAAGCCCTTACTTTATGTACATCTTGGCTGTGGTTTCCCGATGCCAGTGAAATAGCACAGTAGTAAACTTGGGGGTCAATTCTGGGTGAATGACCCTACAATAAATAAGATCACTATTATCATTGTTTAGTCTTAAACAGAGGGAGCCCTTTTAAGATTAGCATAATGCAAACATGTTTGGTTGATTCTTGCATCACTCAACAGTACAGATATTCCAGATGAGACTGTTCAAAGGCCAGTTTATGTTCAGCACTTTTGAAAGATTTAACCAATAGGCCTGTGAGAATAGGCAACTATTCAATTCAGATTCAGCTGATTCAGATTAGGCCGATTCAATTCAGCGATTTGAATTGCTTTTCTGATTTGATTCAGCCAAATCGATTCAGAAAAGATTCAGGGCAGATTCAGAGAGATTTGGAGATTCGGCCATAGGGTATAATGGGGAATCAATGAAATATTTATAACTTTGTTTTTTGGATGATTTCCATGAAACTTTCACAGGTGGTAGCTGCTGCCGAGGGAATGAAGCGTGCCAAGTTTCAAGGTGATAGATGAAGGGGTTTTGGGGAAATTGCACCTCAAAGTCCTGAAAGCAAAACTCATGTCACGTATGTGTGTTAAGCCACAGAGGGGTGAAATCTGCATGGATGGTAGCTCTTGCTGAGGCCACAAATCCTGCCATGCTGCCAAGTTTTAGGGAGATAGGTGCAGGGGTTTCTGGGAAACTGCACCACAGGCTGCTAAAAAGGGAAACTCGTGTCACGTGTGTTAAGACACAGTGGGGTGAAAAGTGCAGGGATTGTAGCTCTTGCTGAAGCCACAAAGCCTTCCAAGTTGTAAGGAAATTCATAGATTCATAGATCCATAGATGCTAGGGTCGGAAGGGACCTCAATAGATCATCGAGTCCGACCCCCTGCATAAGCAGGAAAGAGTGCTGGGCCTACATTACCCCAGCTAGATACACATCTAGCCCCACTTGAAGAGACTAGATTGGTCAGGCACGATCTGCCTGCCACGAACCCGTGCTGGTTTCCCCTCAGCATAATTTGTCCTGCCAGGCTCTCACAAATGTGAGCCTTGATGATTTTCTCGAAGATTTTGCCAAGGATGGAGGTGAGACTGACTGGCCTATAGTTACCCGGGTCCTCCTTCCTCCCCTTCTTGAAAATGGGAACCACATTGGCCCTTTTCCAGTCCTCTGGGACTTGACCCGTGCGCCACGAGCGTTCAAATATTCCCGCCAGTGGCTCTGCAATGATGTCGGCCAGTGCCTTCAGTACCCTCGGATGGAGCTCATCCGGGCCTGCCGACTTAAAGGCATCCAGTTCTTCCAAGTGACCCTGCACCACCTCAGGGTCCACGCATGGAAGTCTGGTGCCTTGCTGCTGCCTCCCTACACTCCCAGTGAAAGACTTGTCATGCCTCTCGCTTAGGAACACTGAGGCGAAGAACTCGTTGAGGAGTTCAGCCTTATCCCCTCTGTCCGTCACCAATTGTTTCTGCCCATTTAGCAGAGGTCCTATTCCTCCCTGGGCCTTCCTTTTACTCCCTATATATCTAAAAAACAATTTCTTATTGTCTTTTACTTGGGTTGCCATCCTCAGCTCCATGGTAGCTTTGGCCTGTCTAACTGCCTCCCTACAAGCACGAGCAGAAGAGGTATATTCCTCTTTGGTGATCTCTCCCTGTTTCCACTTTTTATGTGCTCCCCTTTTGGCCCTTAGTCTGCCCTGGATTTCTCTGATCAGCCAGGGAAGCCTCCTGGCCCCTTTCCCTCTTTTACCTCGCACGGGGATCGTCTCGCTTTGTGCTCGAAGGATAGTTTCCTTAAGGCACAGCCACCCTTCTTGGGCTCCCATCATTTCAAAACTACTACTCTGTAGTGCGTCCTTCACTAATCGCCTGAGTTCACTGAAATCAGCTTTCCTAAAGTCCAGCACGTTCACCCTACTAGTTACCTTACCCACTCGACGCCTTATGTTGAATTGTATTTTTAGGTGATCACTGTCCCCCAGATGGCTACCGATCTGTAGGTCCCCTACTATGTCATCCCCTGTTGCCAATACCAGATCCAGTAAGGCATTCCCCCTAGTGGGACCATGTACCTCCTGCGTCAGGTGGAGGTCCTGTACACAGGTTAGTGTGGGGCTTTCTTGGAAACTGCTGACAAGCAAAACTCATGACATAGGTGACACTGTGTGTGGTAAAGCACAGGGGGGTGAAAACTGCAGGCCTGCTAAGCCAGCACTGTTATGGGAATCATGTGTAGTAACTACTTCTTGGGTGACCAGGGGAATTGAACTGAACACCCTGAGAGCAAAAACAGCATCACCTGCTACAGCTTGTGTTAATGCTTCACAACTGTGGGCCTAGAGCACAGGGGGCAAGTCTGTACATGCATTTAGTCATCACTAGATTTACTGTGCAGTAAATAATTTTGGCTAGGCATTTGCACGTGCAGAGACCTTCTAGGAACTTTGCCTCCAGGTCCCTCCATACCAGCCATGTTGCCCCATGGCCACTGCGGGGAGGTCTAGGCTCCAGCCCCAGCTGCTAGCACCTGGCAGCCATGTTTGAAGCCACCCCAGCTGCTAACACTTGGCAGCCATATTTAAAACTGAGCCCCATTCTGTGCTCTCCTGGAAGCCAGTTCCTATGCTCAGAGGAACAGCGTGGCACTCACAGAAGCAGCACCTTGCAGCTGTGTTCACACCCTCTCTGGATCCCTGTGCTATGGCTGCCCCAGGCCCTGGCAGCAAGGAACAGGGTCCCACCATCCTGTTGGCTGCCTCAGTTACCCTGCTGGCCCACTGAATTCACCATCACTTGGCCCATGGCCATCTCACCCCACCCACCTCCCCCACACCCAGCGACTACCTGTTCCCTCACTACATGCCTTTCCAGGGCTCCCACTTCCATTTAGCTGCTGCCACCAGTAACACCAATGAGGGGATTCAGGAGGCCATCACTGGGGTCACCATGGCCCTCCTGGGCCTCCAGCCCCAACGCCTCTGGGCCTGTCATGCCAGCCAGCACTGATGCAGTAGAATGGGGACTACAAGCAGTGGCTGGATGCCTTTCAGATGATCAGGGCCACCTTCATGGACCTACTCCACCAGCTGTGGCTTCACCTGGAGCACCAGGACACTAGCATGTGCCTGGCCCTGCCACTGCTCAAGCTTGCCATGCCCACCAGCCTTCGGTATGTAGGGCACTTTTTCAGGTGTGTAGCACCCTCCAGGATGTGCTGGTGGACCCCTTCCTCTGCACCCCAGGTGATGGTGGCAGGTTTCTGTACACTAGGGTTCACCCAGTATATTGGAACCCTGGACGGTACCCACATCCCAGTGACCTGCCCTCTGCACAGAGAATTCCCCTAGTATAGCTACAGCTGGTTTCACTCTGTGCTCCTGAAAGCTGTTGAAGACCACTGGGGCATGTTCATGCATGTGACTGCCACCTAGGCGGAAAGCACACAAGGTGCCTGCATGTTTCAAAACTCTGGACTGGCCGTGCTAGGGGGGAGCAGGTGCTTTGCACTGAGAGCAGTGGACCTGCAACTGGGCACCATCGTCATCCCAACCCTGCTCATCAAGTACCCTGCATACCTGATCCTGGCTCCTGACCAGTCCTGGCCACCTGGACACCCACCAGGCCTACTTTAATTATTACCTGGGCCAGAGATGAGCCCTGGTGAAGTGTGCCTTCGGCCACCTCAAGGGCCACTGGCGCTTCCTCACTGCCCTCCTTGAAGAGGCCAAGAACAACCTCCCTTGGGTCATCATCACAACCTGTGTGCTGCACAATATCTGTGAGCCCAAGGGAGAGTTGTTCCACAAGGCCCGGGCACAGGAAACATGGTGGGTAGAGGCAGCCTGGCAGTTGGAGCATGAGCTGCAGAGGCGGTGGCAGTGGCAGCACCAGATCCTCCCTGGAACAGCCCCAGGCAAGCCACACATCCACCAGCAGGGGCAGGGCACTGGGTGCAGAAAACTCTGGCAGATCACCTTCTGGAGAACCCCCCCCCCCCCCCCAAATTCTAGTCTACCTAGTCTGTTGCCCACAGACCACCTACCCCCTGCCCCCCCCCAGCACCAGTCTCATGCCAGACACAGATCCAAACAAGAAATATTTATTCCCTTAACAGTTCACACCTCCCATCCTCCTCCGTCCCTTCCCAACACATGGAGCCCCTCCACCAACCTCCCTACCTACCAACAATAAAACCCCTCTTCCTAGTTTGAAAACTATGTACAGTCTGTCTTTTTATTTCCCAGGGTGGGGGCACCTAGGGGGCAAAGCTTAGAGGAAAGCAACCAGCAACGTGGCCTTCTTCCAGGCCTAGGCAGGGGCCTTCTGTGGGGTGGTAGGTGTCTGCCATGGGGCCTGTGGGAATAGGGCCAGGGGTTGGGCAGCAACAAGCACACACAAGACCACCAAACTAGGTGGATGTCTAGGGTCTGGTGGTCATTTTTCCATGGCCTCCATGGCCTGGCCCCAAGGACCTGGATGCACTTCTGCTCCAGGGCTAGGAGCTTGGCCTGGTGCTCTCAGTCTGCCTGGTCCTGCGCCTCCTCCCAGGTAATGTCCCTCTGCTGCCACCTCTCCTGGCATGTGAGGTTCTCCTCCCAGGCCAGGTCCTCTTGGTGCCAGGCCCACCCATCCACCACCCCCTCCTCAGCCACTGCCAGTAGCTGCTGGAGGAGGAGGGTCCTGTCTTGTGTGCATGTCACAGGGCGGGGACCCAGGAGCAGCCGTGATCTCCCCTGGCGCCCCCTACCGAGCCAAGTGGGTGTCCATGCACCCTCGTTATCTTGCCCGCCACGACTTTGATAGTGAAAGTATTGTAAGGGAGGCTGCCTTTTACCCCCTTGAGCACAGTATCCCTTGGCATACTCCTGCAGGTACCCTGTCTACCGCTGATTCTGTGTACTCCCGTTGCAGGGCTACGCATGGCTCCTACCACCCCTTATACCATGCCTCAAGCCTCTCGGATGTCCCAGATGTTGTTAGGTCTAACTATCCTTGTTACGCTCGCCCTTCCGAGCCCTCACCCTCTCGGGGGCTCCTCTCCGCTCTCTTGGGGCTTCTCAGTGCTCTCGCCCCCTCCTGGGGCTTCCACCCCCACCCAGCCTGTGCCTTTATACGAATTGCCGTCCCTGGGCTTGCCTTTGCCTTTATGCAATTCCCTGCCTACACTAGGGCCTTGCTCGTGATTCCCTGTAATCGAGGCTCAGGCAGTCTCGGCCTTACCTGGCCCTCAGACCCCTTCCTCGGGTCCTACGCCCACTGGGCTTCTCCCAATTGGGGCTCAGGTGGCCTCAGCCTTACCTGGCCCCCAGACCCGATTCCTGGGTCTTACGCCCCACTGGGGCCTTTCACCTGCACCCACACTGGGCTCCTCCCAATACTGCCCCACTGGGGCCGGGGTCAGGGCACCCCCAAAATGCAGCACTCCCTCCAGTGCTAAGAACCTTCCCCACTGCTGGGGAGCTCCCCTGAGGCCTCCTCCACCCCTACAGCCTCACCCCGCCCTCCGGTGTAACAACAAACAAAAACCATCAGCCAGTTGGCCCCAACTCAAACTCTAGCCTCCTGGCTTAAAACGTAAACCCAAAGCCCTCTGGTGCGTAAACAGGCGCTTGAGTTAGCGCGGAGTTCGCGCAGGGGAGGGCATGGGAGGGCACGAGACCCTGCCTGCGACCCCCCCCAGCCATAGCTAGCCCCAGCCATAGCCAGCCTACCAGAGGCATGACACGGATGGGCACGCGCCGCACCCCGAGGGTCCCCACGGGCTCTGCGGCCCCTCCACTGGGCACCTCAGAGACGGCCACCCAGACGGAGCCCATGGTTCCGGGCTCCACACAGATGGAGCCCCTGGCTCTTGGCTGCGGTGGCTGCCTGTCCCTTTTTCAGGCTCTGGGGCCCGGGAGCATGGCCCCCTCCCCTTGCGGGGTCTGCTCCCTACTGGGGTCTCTGGCGCACCAGCTGGAGGAGCTCCAGGCACAGTCCAGAGACTGCGTGCCATCAGGGACTGTGAGCAGGAGATAGACTCCTACTGCCAGGCCCTTCTCCCCCGGGAGCCGCAGGGGAGAGCTCCGTCTCCCTCTGTGACTAAGGAGGACTCTGGGACCTCCCGCTCTGCCCAGTCAGGGGCATGGACCAAGGTGGTTAAGGGCCCCAAGGCCCGCCGCACTAAGGCCGCTGCCCCGCCGGAGCTTAGCAACAGGTTCACACCTCTTGCAGCCCCAGCAGAGCCCACACAGTTGCCAGCTCCCGCAGGCAACCCAGGCTCGACCGCAGCTACTGGCCCTGCTCCCCCCAAGACAAAGCGTAAGGTGTTTGTTGTGGGACACTCCATCCTGCGGGGCGCTGAAGGTCAATCTGCCGCCCCGATCCCTTAACCCGGGAAGTCTGCTGCTTCCCGGGGGCCCGCATCCGAGACATTGCGGAGAGGATCCCGCAGCTCCTCTGGCCCACAGACCACTACCCCATGCTCCTTATTCATGTGGGCACCAATGACACGGCTCGGAGCACCCCCAGCCAGGTCATGAGGCGCTACAGGGAGTTGGGAGCGGGGCTTAGGGGTCTGGGAGCTCAGGTGGTGTTTTCCTCAATCCTCCCAGTCTCGGGCTATGGGCTGAGGAGGGAGAGGAGGATCCACGCGGTGAACCAAAGACTGCGGTGCTGGTGTTATCGGGAAGGCTTTGGCTTCCATGACCACAGCCCGCTCTTTGGAGAGAGAGGCAGCGAGCTGCTGGGAAGAGATGGCCTCCACCTCTCTCCCCTGGGGAGGAGGCTCTTCTCAGCCAGGCTGGCTGACCTGCTCCACCGGGCTTTAAACTAAGCCCGCTGGGAGATGGGGGGACTACTGCCCCTGCTGGCCCGCTGAACGGCCCTTGCAAAGCCAGCGGACCAAGGCACTTAAGAGGGCACTTAAGGGAGCTCACCCCTGCCCCAGCCCTGGCACAATCTGTGGGCAAGGCAAGAGCCCCCAAGGGCACACTTGCCTGCCTGTACACTAATGCCAGGAGCCTGGGCAACAAGCAGGACGAGCTCGTCCTCCTGCTCAGTGCAAAGAAATATGATGTCATTGGGATAACGGAGACCTGGTGGGACTCCACCTATGACTGGACCACGGGTATAGAGGGCTATACCCTATACAGGAGGGATCGTGTTGACAAAAGGGGCGGGGGTGTAGCTCTCTATGTGAAGGAAAGCTACATGACCCTGCAAGCTGATGTTGGCGACCAGCATGGAGAGCTAGAGACCCTCTGGGTAAAAATTCGTGGGGAATTCGGCACAGGGGACACAACGGTGGGAGTCTACTACAGACCTCCCACTCAAAGTCCCGAGCTTGACCAGGAGTTCGCCCGGGAACTGACTGAGGCTGCTTGCTCCAGGACCTTGGTTGTCATGGGTGACTTCAATTACCCAGACATCTCGTGGGAAGATCACTCAGCTAAATCTGAGCGGGCGCAAAGCTTTCTCTCGTGCGTGGATGACCTCTACCTCACCCAAGAAGTCTATGGGCCAACGAGAGGCAAAGCGCTGCTTGACCTGGTACTGGCTATGGGGGATGACCTAATCAGCGACCTAGTGATTGATGGGAAGTTGGGTGACAGCGACCACAAGCTGATCACCTTCACCATCCGCCGTAAAGCTGGCAAGTCAGTCAGCAACACAGAAGTCCTTGACTTCAGAAAAGCCGACTTTGACAAGCTCAAGAGGCTAGTCGGTCAGGCCCTCAGGGACCATGACCCCAGGGAGATGGGAGTTCAAGAAGAGTGGTTGCTTCTCAAGGAAGCGATCCTCAGTGCACAAGCTAAATCTATTCCAACATGGAGGAAAGGCAGCAAGAAGGCACAGCAGCCCCCCTGGCTCTCCAAAGACCTAGCGGACCTACTGTGGCTAAAAAGGAAAGCCTACAAAGGATGGAGGACAGGATTCACCTCCAAGGAGCATTACTCCGCGCTGGTCTGGTCCTGCAGGGACCAAACCA
The DNA here is from genome assembly GCF_052110815.1 of Crocodylus siamensis. Classification (NCBI taxonomy): domain Eukaryota; kingdom Metazoa; phylum Chordata; order Crocodylia; family Crocodylidae; genus Crocodylus; species Crocodylus siamensis. The sequence continues at coordinate 5,940,314 of NC_143395.1, forward strand.
GGAAAGCCAAGGCTGCAACTGAACTCCAACTAGCTTCAGGCATCAAGGACAACAAAAAATTCTTTTTCAGGTATGTGGGGAGCCAGAGGAAAAGCAAGGGCAATGTTGGACCCCTGCTAAACCAGATGGGGCAACTGACAACTGACGCCCAGGAAAAAGCCAACCTATTAAATAGGTACTTTGCGTCAGTCTTTCATCAGTCACATGGGATGCCCATGCCTGCTATGGGACAGGGAAATCTGGGTGAGGGGGATCCCCTACCCTCCATCAATGCTGACCTCGTGAAGGAACACCTTGAGAAGCTGGATACCTTCAAGTCAGCTGCCCCTGACAACCTGCACCCCAGGGTACTCAAGGAGCTGGCGAGCGTCATAGCCCAGCCCCTGGCACGGATCTTTGAAAACTCCTGGCGCTCTGCTGTAGTGCCCGAAGACTGGAAGAAGGCCAATGTGGTGCCGATCTTCAAGAAAGGGAGGAGAGTGGATCCGGCTAACTACAGGCCCATTAGCCTGACTTCTATCCTGGGGAAGATCTTAGAAAAGTTTATTAAGGAGGCCATCCTTGAGGGACTGGCCCAGGCTAACATTCTAAGGGATAGCCAGCATGGGTTTGTTGCGGGTGGGTCTTGTTTGACCAATCTCATTTCCTTCTATGACCAGGTGACCTATCACCTGGACAAGGGAGAAGAGATTGATGTCATATATCTTGACTTCAAAAAAGCTTTTGATCTGGTATCCCATGATCACCTCTTGGCCAAACTGCCCAGTTGTGGCCTTGGCTCCACCACTATCTGCTGGCTGGGAAATTGGCTTCGTGGTCGGACCCAGAGGGTTGTGATTGATGGCAGTCACTCATCATGGTGCCCTGTGACCAGTGGACTCCCTCAAGGCTCTGTCCTGGGACCCATACTATTCAACATCTTCATTAACGATGTGGACATTCGAGTTAGGAGTGGACTGGCCAAGTTCGCTGATGACACCAAACTTTGGGGCAAAGCATCCACACCAGAAGATAGGCAGGTGATCCAGGCTGACCTGGACAAGCTCAGCAAATGGGCAGACGAGAACCTCATGGTGTTTAACACCGAAAAATGCAAGGTTCTCCACCTTGGGAGGAAAAACCTGCAGCACCCTTATAGGCTCAGCAGGGCTACACTGGCTAGCACTACAGAAGAAAAAGACTTGGGGGTCATCATTGACCACAAGATGAACATGAGCCTGCAATGCGATGCTGCGGCTAGTAAAGCGACCAAAATGCTGGCGTGCATCCATAGATGCTTCTCGAGCAAATCCCAGGACGTCATTCTCCCCTTGTACTCGGCCTTGGTGAGGCTGCAGCTGGAGTACTGCCTCCAGTTTTGGGCTCCACAATTCAAAAAGGATGTGGAGAAGCTTGAGAGAGTCCAGAGGAGAGCCACGCGCATGATCAGAGGTCAGGAAAACAGATCTTACGATGACAGGCTGAGAGCCATGGGACTCTTTAGCCTGGAAAAGCGCAGGCTCAGGGGTGATCTGATGGACACCTATAAGTTTATCAGGGGTGACCACCAGGATCTGGGGGAACGTCTGTTCACCACAGCGCCCCAAGGGATGACAAGGTCGAACGGTCACAAACTCCTGCAAGACCGTTTCAGGCTGGACATAAGGAAGAATTTCTTTACTGTCCGAGCCCCCAAGGTCTGGAACAGTCTGCCAGCAGAGGTGGTTCAAGCACCTACATTGAACACCTTCAAGAGTAAATTGGATGCTTATCTTGCTGGGATCCTATGACCCCAGCTGACTTCCTGCCCTTCGGGCAGGGGGCTGGACTTGATGATCTCCCGAGGTCCCTTCCAGCCCTAATGTCTATGAAATCTATGAAATCATCATTATTTCTATCCCTGCCAGGGCTCCTCTGCCTGGTATTCTTACCCTATGACCTGCTCCGGTTATCAGTCCTCCCACCTCTGCCTACTCCCAGCAGAGCTCTCTCCTTCACAACTGCCAGAGGAGAACTACACCTTGGCCCCAGCCTAGGCTGTTTATAAAGGCCAGGCCCTGCCCCTTTCTGGTCAGCTGACCTCTGGGGTTGTCCTGGCAACCCACACCTGTCCTTCTTTAGGAGCAGGGCACTTCACTGCCCTGCAACAGTGCATCTCTGGCACAGCCAGCACATCCAGAGAGCCCTGGTGCTTCATGATGGCATCCTCAACCCAGCATCTACACTGGGATATGTGGCCTCTCCCCCACATCTAGATGCTGGGCCTGCACAGGCAGGAGACAGAAGCCTTTTGTGAGAGTTTGTAACATTCCAGTGATAAGATGCTCTGCACCAGGGGCTGTGCACTGCCCAGCCTCATACCGAGAGCTAGCCACACATGGGTGCCCAGGGACCATGGCTAGTTGGCCAGGCAGGCCCAGGTCAGGGCACAGGCAGCCACCAGCTGATCCCCCATCCCTACAGGCTCCCCTGGGGCTGGTGGCCTTCTGAGGCAGCCTGCCTCCCGTGCTCTATTCCCAGGGTGGAACAGGCCAAGCTCCTGGCAACACCTTTTGCAACAGCTCCAAACCCTCCTCTCCCTGTGCAGGCCAACCACTCTGCTGTAGTGCCGGCCAGACCATGGTGCCTGGGCACAGGGTGCACAGGACTCCAGATAACAGGCATGAGGATCTGGCTGCACCCCCACCCTCCCTACTCTTTAGGGACCAGGGTCAGTCTAGCCCTGCAGCTGGAGAGGCTCCCAGCCACTATCCCTGGGACTGGCTTCAGGCTGGCCTCCTAGTGACTGGGAAGACAAGGCAGCAAACTTGCCCCCGGGTCACAACTACATGTGATTTACTATGCAGTTACTAATCACTATTAAATGTGCTACATGTTTTTGCAGGTAGCAAATGTAGTTATAATTAAGGGAATTTACTGCACAGTAAGAATGCACACGTGTAGGCGTGTGTGCTTATTGCATGTAAATTAGGCAACGATGCATGCACCCAGTTTCATAGTTTCATAGTTTCATAGTTTCTAGGGTCAGAAGGGACCTGAGCATATCATCTAGTCCGACCTCCTGCCATGGCAGGAAAGAATACTGGGGTCAAACGACTCCAGCAAGATGTTCATCTAACCTCCTCTTAAACACCCCCAGGGTAGAAGCCTGCACCACTTCTCTTGGAAGTTGGTTCCAGATCCTAGCCATCCTGACCGTGAAGTAGCGCCTCCTAATATCTAACCTAAACCTACCCTCTGCCAGCTTGTGACCGTTATTCCTGGTCACTCCTGGCGGTGCTCGGGGGAACAGTGACTCCCCCAGTGCCTGAGGATCCCCTCTGACTAGTTTATAACAGGCCACAAGATCCCCCCTCAGCCTTCTCTTGTGAAGGCTGAACAGGTTCAGGTCCCGCAGCCTCTCATAGGGCCTGCCCTATTGCCCCTGATCTTACAAGTGGCCCTCCTCTGGACCCTCTCCATGCTGTCGACGTCCCTCTTGAAGTGTGGTGCCCAGAAATGGACACAGTACTCCAACTGCGGCCTGACCAGTGCCACATAGAGGGGGAGGATCACCTCTTTGGACCTGCTCGAGATGCATCTGTGGATGTATGACAAGGTGCTGTTGGCCTTCCTAACTGCCTCCCCACACTGCCGGCCCATGTTCATCTTGGAGTCAATGATGACTCGAAGAACTTTTTCCACCTCCGTGCTGACAAGAGGGGAGTTCCCCAACCTGTAGGTATGGTGTCGGTTGTTCCTCCCGAGGTGCATCACCTTGCACTTGTCTGTGTTGATACCCATCCTATTCTCATCTGCCCACCCTTGTAACCTGTCTAGGTCTGATTGTAGCCTGTTGCATCCTTCCAGTGTGCCCACATCCCCCCACATCTTAGTGTCATCAGCAAATTTGAACAGGGTGCTTTTTACCCCCTCATCCAAATCCCTGATGAAGATGTTGAACAGCGCGGGCCCGAGGACCGAGCCCTGCGGACCCCCGCTGCCCATATCCTTCCAGGTTGAGAAGCACCCATCCACTACCACACTCTGGGTGCAGCCCTCCAGCCAGTTGGCGACCCATTACACCACAGCCCCCCAGTTTCTTGATGAGAACGGGGTGAGAGACAGTGTCAAAATCCTTCCGGAAGTCCATGAAAACTATATCCACTGCTACCCCTGCATCTAATGATCTGGTGATCTGATCGTAAAAGGCCACCAGGTTAGTCTGACAGGACCTGCCACTGATGAACCCGTGTTGGTTGCCCCTAAGCATGCAGTCCCCTGCTGGCCCCTCCTGGATGTGTGCCAGCATAATTTTCTCAAACAGCTTGCCTAGGATCGAGGTAAGACTAACCGGCCTATAGTTTCTAGGGTCCTCCTTCCTGCCTTTTTTCAAGATGGGAACCACGTTGGAACTCTTGCAGTCCTCCGGTACCTCACCAGAGCACCATGAGTGCTCGTAAAGCCGTGCCAGGGGACTTGCAATGACCTCGGCCAGTTCCTTTAGAACTCTAGGGTGGAGATCATCCGGGCCGGCTGACTTGAACACGTCGAATCCCTCCAGAAGCTCCCTAACTAAATCCTCACTAACCCGTGGCCCAGGTGTGCCTCCCCCAGGGCCCAAGGGGGGCCCAGCAGGGAGGTGGCTGTTCTGGTCCCTACTTAGGAAGATGGAGGCAAAGAAATCACTGATGAAGTTGTTGAACAGTGCGGGCTTAAGGACCCTGTTCAAATTTGCTGATGACTCTAAGATGTGGGGGGACGTAGGCACACTGGAAGGAAGCAACAGGCTATAATCAGACCTGGACAGGTTGCAAGGGTGGGCGGATGAGAAGGATGGGTTTCAATAAATGAGGGTTCTTTTAATTTATATACTAAGTGAAAGTGGCACAGAGGGGACCTTTAACAAACAGTCACAGGCACTGATGGAGGATCACTAATATACATGCACATCTAATGATAAGTAGCTGAGGATCATAGCTTCTTTGTTGGACTGGTTTTGGGCACAGCATTAGGAACTAGGGTATCCATGATATGTTTCTATCCTTGTATCAACCACTTGGCCTTCTACATGCTTCAGTTATTTGACCTGTATTATAGGAATAATAATACTAATCTCATATCAGTGTCGTACTATTAAGTCTATGAATATTTGTAAAAGAATCCTCAAATTAGTAATTAGAAACTTGATCCTCCCATTGTTATATGTGATGCTACAGAAGTGAAAAGTCCCATTATTATTGTTTTACAAACAATAATAAAGAGCAATATTTACAGCTATTGTTTGCATGATTGAAAAGCACAGTTGATTATGCCTTCAACTGTTTCTGGTTAATTCATTCACTTTGACAAAATATATAGGGGGAGTCAAAACTTGGCTATGCAGCGAGGATGGAAAAGACGTAAATTTACAAGCAAGTAATCAGATGCCACCTTCTGGTTTCTAGAGAGGAAACGAAAATCAATAGTTTTCTACAAACAAATAATGGTCATTATGCAGTGTTTGTATCCATATTAGCCATGTACAGGTGTTATCACTCACCGTCAAAGATTCTGCCCAATAATTGAAAACAGTGAATAAAACAGGATTCCAAAGAGCAATAGATAAATACATAAATATGCAGGTAAATAAATGGGGGTGGTAGAGGCAAGACAAGAAATAAGTTTAAGGAGAATCTGATCTTGGAAAGGAACAATAGATTTTCCACAGCTCCCAAGGAGGTTCCAATGCTCAGGACACACTCCAAGGACTGGTTCAGGTTCTTATCTAATCTCTTGAATAAACTCAACACTATATTTTTATTCACATTCCTGGCTGGGGAAATGGCCCGTAAATCAGAAATGAAAAAGCCGATCAGAACATTTTAGGATCTCAAAAATGGTTTGAGCTCTAAACGTGGGTGCTGGCAATGGGAGTTCTCATTTTAGACCGATTTGACTCACTGGTATGATTCCATGCTACAAAAAGCAATTCGAAACAGAAAGGTAAACCCCAACTTCTAAAATAAAAAACCTGACTGTATAATTAAAGGTGAATATGTTTTAAAGAGACTCCATTGCAGTTAACCCTGGCTGTAAAACAGCCTATGTTAGATGTTAAAATGCTACTAAAATAATTTACATAAACAAAAAAAGATAATGAATCAATGCTCGCTCTTCATATAACTGAATTAATGAGTCGTTCTTTTATATAGAATTAGGGGAAGTATCTTAGCAAACCTTTAAGATCAAACTTGACAGGTTTGGTTGTGTACTGTATTGAATATGTATTCATGTTCCTAATTGGGGAAAATAATTAAAATGCTTTTGATTTTGCTACCATCAGTACTCACACTGAAAAATCAATGGAGCTATTCATGGCAGCAGTTAAGTACTGAACCATGAAGAACTGTATAATTTTTAAACTGTATGATTTAATATATACTACTATTTATCTTTTTCCAAATGTAAGAACCTTCACTTTTTGTAATCCAGAATGGTTCTGCCTTAAATATGTTGGGTTTCAGGTTATAAAAAGAACACTTTTAACTTCACTTCTGCAAGTTATTTTTCAGAGTCAGCTAACATTTTTCAGATAGTAGCTGCCAGTTTAGGTTTCAACAGATGGAAATAGGAAAAAAACATCTGCTTTTTCATTTTTATTTACTTAATAAAAACAAATTGAATGTGTTGATTTTGGATATTTTTAACTGGATGCCAATTCCCATCAAAACACAGCTCAACACAGACTATGAGAAAACTGTAAACTATTATGTAATAAATACATCATTCACCGATTTCTATGATAATGAAAAGGAGTCAATAAATGTGCGTGAAGTGACATAATTGCTTAAATAACTCTTTATCATTATAGCATAGTCTCTTGGTTTTCAAGAAGTTTCAAATATATTTTAAAGGATAACGTCCATTTTTCACTGGTTGGTGTAGCTGTTGAATTTTTCTTTGAAAAAACAAAAAGTAGTAGTAGTACAATGAAAAAACTTAATTAAACATGTTAATTAAACTTAATTAGATAAAGCTTTTGATTGAAATGCATTCTTTTTCAGGTCATCTTCAGATTGCATTGCATTTGAAACCTTGTCTAAATCCATCCCAACCAGACAGTTGGTACAGTAAAAGATACTACCCACAGAAATCCTTGCTTTTCACATATTTCCTGGACCATCACAGCAACAACATGACTTTAACACCTAATTAAAACTGCAGATTTAAATGAAGATTTCCAGCTCGCTGATTTAAATTAGGATTAAGATTGGTGATTTGAAACAGAGTGATTTACATCAATTCTGACTAGAATTAAGCCAAAGTTCAGCAAAGCACGCACTTAATTGCATTTCGTTTCGGTAGAATTGCTGACATGCTGGCTTTTGAAATATCTTTGGGACTTTGTTGGCCTGTGTCCTCCAATATGCAGTATCAGTAGGAGCAACCAGAATAAAGCCCCATGCACATTTTCAATGCATATACAAATATATTAGTGAGCAGAAGATGACATTTTGTTCCCTTGTGATGAAGGGCACTTAGGCCCATTTTAGCACCCCATCTTTATTCAGCAAAACATTCAAGCACATACTTAACTGCAAATTAAGCACATGGCATATGCTTAAAACCAAGTATGTGCCTCAGTTCTCTCCTGAATCAAGGTCTTTGTGGGCATATCATTTTATTTGAAACAAAGAGTCGCCACTTATAGAATCAAGAGTTCCTGATTCAAACTGAGCCGGGGCAAAATCCTTAAAAGATGACAATCCTTAATGTTAGCCCTAACAGGGCATGTCTACATGAAATGCTAAATGTGCAGTAGGCTAATTCTACTGCGCATTAGTGCGTAACAGCAAAAGCCATGCTAATGCGCTAATGTGTAGTACGCATCCGCATCACTTGAAAGACATGCACCAGTGCTACCACACCGTAGCATCAATTACCGCACATTTAGTACCTGTTATTACAGGTACTAACTTAATGTGCAGTAATCGTGCAACGTTAATGCATGTGTAGACATGCCCCTAGGCTACAAAGAAACTTCCAAAATTATTATCGAAAAGTTAGCGCTATGCCGGGGTGGGCAAAATGTGGCTCACAGGCTGGATGTGGCCTGCCAGGCCATTTTATCTGGCCCGCGGGGCCGCTAAAAAATTTAGAAAATTAATATTTATCTGCCCCAGCTGCCTATCATGCAGCCCTTGATGGCCTACCAAAACTCAGTAAGCGGCCCTCTGCCCAAAATAATTGCCTGCCTCTGTGCTATAGGATCAGAAGGACCCTCAAGGAGCATCTAGTCCAGCACACTGCATAGCAGGAAGATGCACTGTTCCTAAAGCATCCCAGGCCAATATCTACCCAGTTTCTTTGAAAATCTCCAGTGAAGGAGATTCCACAGCTTCCCTGGGTAGCTTGTTCCATTATCCTACTGCTATAATTTGAAATACTCCCCCGCCCCACCATAGATTGATTCTAAATCTTTTTTGCTGCTGTTTAAAACAATTGCCTTGTGTTTTGCATCTTCTAAGATGTGCCTTGGATTTATGGATGTGAATTCCTTCAGTAACTGCTACTTTCTGAAGGGTGACTATTATTTCCAGAGCTGCAGATTGTGCAGAGGTTCCACATATGACCAGATGTTCCTGTGACTTTGTTAGGCAAAACGAAGGGTGGTTCTGAGTACATCCATGAGGTCTTCTAAGCTCCTCAGGCTTGTCTTCCTTTACGTGAAGCTCATACACTCTGTGAGGCATCTGAGAATCAGGTTACTTTTACAGAAGAGTGTAAATCTGGATATGGGGTCTAAGCTTAAACACCTGATTTTTAAAATTTGGCCTAGTCACTTAGCAGAGATTAGCCTCCACACCCCATAGTCATACATACTAGTGAAAAACAGTTGTGAAATGCTGCAAGATCTTAACAGAAGCATTTTGCTCTGGTGCACATGTCATTACCAGGTGCAGGGCAATGCACAATTAGACCCCTGGAAAGTCATCAAATCAGGACCAATGAACAATATGAGCTCACGCTGCAAAATCTCAGCAGACAAGCTTGACAAGAATGACAAGAATGGATGAAGGAAGCTCAGTAGAGGTCATATATTTCCATTTTAGAGCAGCATTTGATGTGCAGGCTCATTAAAACTTATGCTAAATATGAATTCAAATTGGCAGATGTAGGAAAATGACTTCTTTTTGAAAGCAGGGAGCCTGATACTAAATGCAGTAAGGTGCACCATTGATTTAAGGTGACCAAAAGTCCTCAACTTGTTAAATTTACCAAAAAGAAAGCTGAGAGAGGGCACAATTGCTGTTTTGTCTCAGGGAAACACCAGAGACAAGAAATGTTTTGTCTCAGGGAAACACCAAAGACAAGAAAAGATGTATTATCTCCAGAATAATGTAGGCATATGGATAAACAGGTACCTTATAGGCATGGGAGGTGCCAAAACATGAGCTTAACAGTGATGGCAAGGGATAGGACTTGAAAATCCAAGAGGCCTTTTCTGATCTGATGTCCCTAAACAGTGACACTTTTTTCACCACTGCTGTTTCATTTCCTGTCACTTTTGTCTTTTCTGAGCAGAGGTGTTCAATTAACTGTTCCAAGTGACCCCCACATCTTTCCCCAGAAAGATCACAACTCATTTAAAACCTAGCAGTGAGCGAGAGTAGGTTGCATTATTTGTTCTAATGTTACATTTGTCAGCAATTACATTTCATCTGACAAGATGCCGCCCATTCTCTGAACTTTGTTAGACCCCCTATTAAGTCCCTTACAATCATCTCTAGTTTTGAATAACCTGAAAAATTTTGTGTCATTTGAAAATATTGTCAGTCCATTGGTCACTTACTCTCCCAGTTCACTAATAATTATTTTTTTTAAAAACACCCGTCCCAGCACTGTAGCTTGGGGCACTCTACTAACATCCTTTCATGACATCAACAATTTCCCAATTACCGTTATTCCTCCAATCTGCTTTTAGAAATAGAATATGTTATCCCCTTCCTTGGCTACATACCCCCCTATATTAGCAAAAGATTTTGGGAAACTGTAACAAAGTATACTACCTTGTTCTCTTCTACTGAAATTGTTCTGTCATAATCAGCAAAATTTAATGATTAAAAAAGTTGAGAGGCTGCTCATAAGTGGTCCTGCCTTGGGCAGAAGGTTGGACTACATGACCTCCATAAGTCTCTTCCAGCTCTATGGGCATGTATACACATGCTCCAGGAGTAGTAGGGTGCAGGGAGAGGGGTACTTTAATTAGAGCTGGTCTGAGAGCCGCTCTAATTAAAGTTCTGGAGCATCTTGTGTATCAGCATCCCCACACTTCAAAATGGCTGCAGGAGCACTTTAGCTAAAGCTCGTTGGATGAGCTTTAGATAAAGCACCCCCATCACCATTTTGAAGTGTGGGGACACTGATACACAAGACACAGGAGACTGCTGGAGCGCAGTAATTGCTACACTCCAGCATAATCGATTAATCGAGTCTGCTCCAACGCAGCGGCTGAGATAATTCAAAGTGCTTACAAGCGTGACATACTTTCCAACAGAATCCAAACCCTCCACTCTTCCATTCCCCCTGGAAAAGGCCTGGGAAAAGAGGGGAGGTAGGAGTAATTCTGCTCACTTCTTCTCCAGAACGGGGACTGCTTGGCTGATGGAAGAGGTTTTCCCCCTGTTCCCTCCACGTGTGGTGGAAATATGGATGCTAGCATTTGTGTCCCATGGGGGAGATGCTTCCCCTCACGCAGCCCTTCAGAAGAGCAGCTCCCCTGCAGAGCCCTATGCCTGCAGTTCTCCCCGTCTTCCCTACCCCCAGAAGGACTTAAGGCAGGGTTTCCCATGGCCAGAGACTCCAGAAGCACTGCAGGCAAAGCCCCATCCCATGGCCACTGCTCTGGGTCTCCTATGAAAGCCTGACAGCTGAGATGGCGGTAGGGGATGTTGCGAGGAGGTAGGGTAAGATCCCCTGGGGAAGACAGACATTCAGCCCTGACCTGTACCTTCAGGTGCTGCCAGCTGTCTTCAGGCAGACTGGGGACCCTGGAAATCATGCTGGGATGCACGTTTTGAGGCCCCTTGGCTGGGTGTCCTCCACAGCACAAGCTGCTTGCTGAGTGCTCAGCTGCCCCCTCGAACACATGTACAAGAGTCTACTGGTTTTGAATGGCTGAAGCTAAGCTGCTAGATTTCCACCAGGCTGTTTGAATGCTTGCACACACCCTAAAGCTCCAGACATTTGCTTCTGGAAAAGTCGTATGCACATTAAGAGGAAATTTCTAGAAACTGGCAATGAAGTTGCATAGGAATAGCCTTAAAAACAAATGCATCTGAATTATGTGCGTGTGTGTGTGTGTGGGGGGGAGGGTTCCCCCTCAAAGTTTTTGCATAAAATTCTCTGATTAAATTTTAAAGAACAGTTCAAAAACATCACAGAAAAAAAAAAAGTTACCCTTTTGTATTAAATTTGATGGGACTTTTCCATAGGGGACTGAAGCATCAAGTGCAAATGGTAAAATAAGTGCAGGCTTTTCAGCCAGCAAGTCACATTTCTGCAGATCCTGACCTTACACACTTGGAACTAAAAGGATGTGCAACGTACTCTGTAATCCATCTCTGAGCAGGTGTAACCTTTTAATGCAAGAAGGAATATAAATTACCTGATTTGCAATACACTGCCAAAAGTGGGCATGCCAAGTGTGCTGCCAGAGCTAAGAAAGAAATTTCCCATCATACGAACTAGCTCCCAGGCTGAGTGCATGGTATTATATAGAGTGGGCCAGGGTTTTATAAGGTGTACTTAAAAAACAAAGCATTAGCTCCTTTTTTTGGTGGTCTGATAAAGATGCCTGGAAAATGTACTTTAAAGAAGCCAAGTAGCTTTCATCTGAACAGGTCAAGAGGGGACAGGAACCTTTACCCCACATACAAAGAGCATATAAAAGTCAGTATGGAGATCGTACCTAACCTGATGAATTCTGATTACATCCTCATTTAACTCCCTTAAACTGTTACTAACTGTTCTTTAACACCCAGCGAACTAACGCACTGAGGAGAACTTAGTTTGAAAGCTATTATCATATTCGTTTCTTTTACACTTCTGAGAACATTGCTTATGGCACCTTACGAATTCCTGTGAATTCCCTTTTTAGTACCTTAGATAGAGGGTGTGAAAGAGAATATGATCAAAATTAATGCTGAAATATCTCCATAGGCAAAAAACTGCCTGGAAAATCAGGCCTTGAGGAGAATAAGTTGTTCAGCTCAGGTTTTACTCTTGCCACTAAATGTATTTTAAGTGTTTTATGTAGAAAGTAACATAGATATGAGTATTAGCTCCATTTACCAACAGTCTAGGGAATCCTCCTCCTCTGTTCTTCATGGAATATGAAAATACCATGTTGGGGAAGTACAGTGCATATAAACACTAGATCCTTGAGGTCAGCTTTTCAGAGACACTGAGCATCTACCATTAATGTCAAAAGTCATATTGGCTAAAGGTCATCATAGGCCATGATTACATGTTAGTGATTATGCAAAATTTCAGCAATAGTCATGATGATAATAATTCGAACAGATCCTAGACCATCATGCTAGATTCAGACACCCCAGTGTCTTATATGTATTTAAAACTAGAGTTGGGTCTGAACTCCAAATTTAGACCTGGAGTGAATATTTATAACAGGCAAAAAGCAATAGTATGGGTAAAATATGAATCTAGAAGACAGTTTTGGGATGCTTGAGTTTGTTTCTGTTAAAAGAAAAAAAAAGGAAAAAAGAATATAATTTATTTTTGGATTTGTCTTGATAACTTAAGGAATTGTTACTGACCCTCCCCCTCCTCGCTTTTGCAGATGGCCAACTGAAACACTTATTATTGGTGTAGAAAGCAAACTAGTATGTGATCTGAGCACATCACAAGGCATCTTAAATGAAAAGATTCCAGACATTCAGCGTACTTATGCTTGCAGATGAGAGTGTAGTAAGCGCTTGTCCCAAGGGTGGTCGCGATGCCCCCTGGCAGCCACTCAGCCATTTCCAACCTGGCTCCCTTTGGGCACTCACCCATCACGCCTTGATGTTATTATCTTTGAAACAAAGGGAGGCTTCCCCAGGGCTTCCCAAGCCAGGTCTCACTCTCATGACTGTAGATGTCCATGGCCATTGCCTTAAGGACCAATTACATGGGTTCCATCCTCCCCAATACCCACTCCCATGCCTCCCAAATGATACTGCATCTTGATGTCACATGTCATTCCTGGGCCTCAGATTTCCAGCCCCAGTCCTTGCCTCTCCTCAGCTATAGGCTTCTTGGCCCACTTGGTCTTCAGGTGTGGTCCCTGACCTTCAGTTTCCCTAGATCCTGGCCCTGCTTCTAGGCCAGTAAGACCTTTGGGCTCCCAGGCCCTACTGACACTTGCACCTCCTTGGTGATAAATCTCTGGACTCTCTGGCCCTGCTGACACCTGCCCCTTCAGGGCAACAGCCTCAGGCCCTCCTCATGCTTGCCCTTCTCTGGGTACTTCCACTTCTGCCCATGCTGGGCTTCAGGTCCTAGGCCATCTCTATTGACTTTTCCCTTCCAGAAGCTCCCCTTGTTCTTACCCCAGCTCAGATGTTGTCCAGGAGCTCTTCTCCCTGCAGTTTCAGGCCTAGACTACCTGACTAGCTCAGGCCCTGGATTTGTAGAGCTCAAGCCCTGCTCCCTTCTGGTCAGGTGTCTCCTTAATTGGCCCCCACCACACCTGCAGGCTGCTTCTCCCTCAGTCTCTCTCCTTATTTATGTGTTAAGTCCATTGTGTACATTTAGCAAAGTGAACCAATCCTAAATCATGTATTTAAACCCAGATCCAGGCTCTCCTTAAAATTATTTTCTTGAACGTTTCTCTCCCAGTGGCCAACTACAAAATCTGAATTAGAAATGGGAACACTTAGACTCCAATCTGTATTCCCATCTATTGCAGTCTGGATTTGGGTTGCTGGGTTTCCAGATTATACAAGAACACATTTGTATTCAGATGTGTGTTTTATGTTTGGGAGCCTTCTCTAGCATTTTTGGTGTTGTATGATGAAACAAATCCAAAAACTGATATATGATGGAAGATAAACACCCCATGGTGCTAAGTGACACAGCAGGATGCTGAGAAAAATGGACAACATGAAAAGGTTTGAAGTTTAGAGAGATGGTCTATGTCTCACAAAAAAAAAAATTTATGTCTTCAGAGGATCACAGGGACCTCAGGAAGCCATTTATTCCAGCCTTCTGCTCAAAGTAGGATAATCCCTAACCAGACCATTCAAGTCAAATGTCAATCATCAGTATAACCTGTGCTTGAAAATGTTCAGAGACAGAGAGTCCACAACTTCCCTAGGTAGCCTATTCCAATGCTTAAACACTCAGAGTGATTAAATTTGTCTTAATCCCCAACCTAAATTTCCTCTGCTGCAATTTGAAGACATTGTTCCTAGTCCCCTACAGCCACAGAGAATACCTCCTCTTTAAAATCTCCATCCTCTTTAAAATCATCATTCTGGTATTTGAAGACTGTTATCAAATCCCAACTCAGTCATCTCGTCTTCAGACTAAATAACACTAGCTGTTTCAGCCTTTCCTTATAAATCTTGCCTCTTAGGCCCTTAATAATTTTTCTTGACCTCTGCTGGACTCTCTAATTTGTCCATATAGTTCTTGAAGTGTGGGGTACAATAAGGGGCCGTACACCAGGTGAGGAGACTTGGGTGAGCCTTACCAGTGCTAAATAGAGTGGCAGAATCATTTCCACTGATGTTTTTGTGGTGGCCCTGTTACTCCAACCCAGTATGCCATTGCATTTTTTTTTTTTTGCAACAACTTGGATTGTATTAGCAGGAGTTGGGAAGTTTGACAGAACGTAGACATGCAACTCCTCCTATTTTTGATTTGTGTGTACCCCACAAGGTCAGGATTAGTAGCAGAAGAGAATGGAAGAATCTAGCACCATTACTGCTCATGCCTTTACTCAAGGGTGCGCAATTATTTCAGCTGGAGGGCCACTTAATGAGTTCTGGTGAGCTGTTGAGGGCCACACACATAAAATCTTTCTGAAGATATCATTTTAACAAAGTATTGATCTAAAAAATCATACACTAAAAATCAAGCATCTACTATAACACATTTTATTTCAAAAATTACTTTTTGTCGTGACTTTTTTGCCTAGTTTATATAGAGGTGATTGCATAACAGCTCAAAATAGTCTTCCTCTTGTATAGTCTTCCTCTTGTATACTGTGCGTGGGGAGGGAGGTGTGGGTGAGAGTGGGTGTGGGGTAAGGGGTGTGTGGTGTGTGTGGCAGGGAGGTGTGCACATGTGTTGGGGGTGCTGCCTGTGTGCTAGGTCCTGGGAGCTGAATGAGGGAGAGAGTTGGGAAGGGCAGGAGATGCATGCAGCAGAGCTTGCCCAAGCTATGTGGTGCAGGTGCTGTCCACCCCAACCGCATCCGGCACGTGGTTGCTCCCACAGTGCTCTGCACGGGGCTGAGTGCTGTTTGTTCCCACCTGGGGCAGCTCATGCTGCACTCCTGCATACACCCACCCTGCATCCAACAATGGCACCATCCCAGCCCCAACCCCGGCACCAGCCCCAGCGCCAGCCAGCATGCACAACAACACAGGTGATTGCTTATCATGTCAGAAAGGCAGAGTGTGTGGAAGGCAGCTGGGTGCTGGAGCTCTGTGCACGGAGGCAGGAGCCACCTGGCTGCAGCTTCCCCCCACCTGGCTGGGCATGTGGTGTCCAGAATGCATCCCCATGGCCATCACTGCTCCACTGTGCTACCCATTGCCTGGAGCAGCACAACAGAGGCAGGAGGAAAAGGAGCCACTGTAGGCAGGTGCAGCCCCGGGGCTGGGGCTGGGGCAAGGCAGGCCAGTACTGTCAGCAGGCCTTGTGCAGGACCGAGGTGCGAGCTGCCCCAGGCAGGAGCAGGGCGGCTTGGCCCCAGGTGCAGCATTGCAGTGACAGCCGTGGGCCAGATACAATCAATTGGTGAGCTGTATCTGGCCCATGGGCCATATTTTCCCCACCCCTGCCTTCATCTTTTAGAGTACCAGTCTCTGATATTGTCAGTCTAGCTTCTTTCAAAATTCTAGAGAGAAACAGCAACATATAAGCATATTGAAACAGCAGGGGTCCCTAAAACAGGCCCTTGATTTGCAAAGAGATAAATATCTTGGTTCACTGAAAATCTACATTATTTTCAAATAGTTCACCACATTGGTATTAATTACATATATTTGGAATGTGTTTTTTTTTTTTTCCTGCCCTGTTCCTGTTGACTGCACTGTATTTAAAAGTCAGATGAAAGGAAACGCAAGCAAACAGAGTTTTTTCCAATGCTTTGATGTCACAAATGTTCTGTCAACTGGCTTATTAAACCTTACACTCTTAGTACTTTAAGCAAAACCTTGAGTGCTTTACAAGGTGTCTAAAAATATACTGTGATCCTTAAAAATATGATCCTATTTATCGGACAAGACAATAAATAATCTATGATGCTCAAGACCTCTTTTATATTTTATTCACCTCCACATATAAGTTTAATCAGGGCAGCAGAATTTTCCATTTGGTTGCAGTAGACGTGAAAATCCACCTGGAACATGGAAGTGATGTTTTTATACTGTGCACTTTAAAACCCGTTTTAATAACACCATCCAGCTAATTTTGCCACAGAATAATTCAGGATGAAGAGAGAGAAGGAGCTGCTTCCACTGTATTTTGGACACGATCGAATACACGACTGGAACAATGAACAGTGCTGATGGGTGAGTGACACACTCTGACTTCTGGTACCTCATAGTACTAGGTACTCGGGTGCTTGAGGAAAGGGTTGTGTGTTGTGCCAACAGGCACTCCTTTCTTTCTAGAGAGAAAGACATTTGTTACTAAGCTAACTCACCTGCAATTTATTATAACTCCAATCATCCCGGCTCATTTCCCCAACTATTGGCAGGTGAGGAACAACAAAACTTTACCCACTCCTTGTCCATTGCTTTGATCAAGCAAAATAAGAGTAGAAGGAGTTTCCTCCTGATCATCTAAGAAATGTAACATAATATGATCCAGAGAAGGTAAATTAATCTCCATAAAATTCCCTTTTGGTATGTACTGGAAGAAAGTGGGCATGTCTACATGAGATGCTAAATGCACAGTAGACTAATTCTACTGCATATTAGCAAGCAAACACCATGCTAATGCACTAATACACGGTAAAATTAGCCTACTGCTCGCATTAGTGTCACAAAAAAAAAGCGTGTGCTAGTATTACTGTGCATTTATTACAGGTCCTAAACATAATATCACAATTACAGTGCATTAATGAATGTGTAGACATGCCCAGTCTCTCCCAGATCAAATTTAGCACCCAAGCCCTCAGCACATGAACAACAATACTGGGGCAAACTATTATATAATAAGATCAAGTTTCTTAGATCCAGGATATTATGAGTTAAATGGTTTCCTATAAAAAAATCAGAAAATAAGAAAAGTTGCATCTCACTACATGGAAAGAAAGGAAGCTATTGGTACAACCGTCTCTGGATTCCTTGCATCAGTTCTACATCTATAAATTGGTGATAAAAAGCACTTCCCTACCTTACAGATGTGGTATGAGCTTCAGTACTTTAAAAACCTTAACATTCTTAGATAAAATGGTAAGGAGAACTAGATTAGCACTTAAAAGCGATAGGGTTATATCCTATTCTACCTACTATGTGTGTAAGTAACCATTAATTTTAACAAGCCTAATTTTGTAACATGCTATCATCTTAGCTTTAACAGTGGGCATGTCTATACATGAAATGAATGTGACTGAATAAATTCCGGTGCCATTTGAGCCAGAGTAAACGAATCCCGACGTCACTGTATACATGTGGGCTTAAGAGCAGCAATTCACTCCACCATCTGATAGTACCTGTTTCTGATGGGACTCTCTGATGGCACTGTAAATAATCTACACCAGCCGAATTGCTGCACATGTGTAAACTGTGACACTTTACTGTACAGTAAATAAGTCGGCCGTGCAGTAAAGCACACATGTAGATGCACTGACTAAATCACAAAAAATAATGAGCAGAAAAAGGATCCACTACCTTTTTCATTAAAATATTTCCGAGAACTTCAGTCATGTGGAACAGAAAAGTACTTAGGTACTTAAAATCACCTGGATGTTCATCCCAAAATGACTAAGGCTACGATTTTCAAAGGTGTTTAAGGATCTAAGTTTCATGGAAATCAAAGGGTCAGGCTCTCAATACTGTGAGAATCTGGACCTGAATGACTTAACTGGAGTAGTACAGGCTATTCCTGATAGCGTGAGATTGAACTTAGATTTGATGTAGCACAGGCTAGGCAGGAGTCCCATTGTATTTTAGATATTATAGCTGTGTTCCTTGACAGTGAACTACTTAGATCTTATAAATTTAATTCGCCTGTGTAAAATCAAACTCCAGTGGGCTGTGATTCTTTCTCTTTTATCTCAAGTGCTCCTGGAATCCGTCTCCATCCTTCCAGTAACTCTCAATGAAATCCTTTATTGTCTCCACCACCACCACATTCTTATGTTCTTCTTTCTTTTCCTTTGGTTCCTACAGTCAAGGAAGAATTCAGGCCCGATGTAAGGAATAAACTCATTGGTGGTGTGTCCATTTGCCTCACATGCAATTTGGCCTGTATCTTGAAAGTTACTATTTACAAGAAGGAGCCTTAGTCTTACCCATGTTTTCTGCACACCCTCAGCCCATTGTATTTATTATTTTTATTGCAGTAGCACCTAGGCATCTTATCACGAGCTCCTCCCCATGCCATTGTTTCACTTTCCTTTGTCTCTCTTGTCCATCCTTTCCTCCCTTCTTTCCAGTCACTTTTTATTGCTACCCTCCATCAGCTTGCTACAGATTTATTGTCATCAGTTAGCATTTATATAGCGTGTATTAGACATTTTGCCTGCACATGAGAAGAATACAATCTCTTTATTAACATATTGCCTTACTTTGAAAATGACTGAACTTCTTATGTAGTAGGACACCCTTGAAGAAATAAGTTTCCAAGAGCTGGAAGATCAAGATTAGTGCAGGAGAGAGATCGGGATATATGGGCTCAATGGAAACATGAATGTGAAGGCAAGAACCATGTTTCAAACTAAATAACACATTTAAAAATATTCTTTCCCTCTCCTTTGCCTTTTAGACCCCCAGTTCATTGATACAGTTTATGCAGAGATTGAGTCATTGTCCATGGCGGTAGACAGGTAAACACTGGGAAATTGGGAAGCTTATAATTACACTGTGACAATATTATTTTGTGCTTGTAGAGTTCACTAGATGCATGAAAGGGGTTTATTGTTCATTCTGTATATTTCAATATATAAAAATACACATAGCTTGGTATAGGTGCTTAGTAATTCCATATAATACAGGCATCAGATATTTCAGATCTTGCGGTCTCTACAAACCATGCAGACAAGACAGACTTTACTTTCTGAAAAAAGTCTTGCATAATTTTTAGGATGCAGTTTCAGCTGGATGGAGGAGAATAGGCCTTAACCGGCACCAGGATGGATGGGATTCTGTCACAGCTATGGCACCTATCAACATAACAAGTCATACAAAGCTTACGGCCTGCTCTGTGCAACCAACATTCAAAAACCCACTAGTCACCTAGAATGGTACCATATTTGAAACCTGATTCTAGGAAACCAAACCTTAATGCACCAAAATACGGTTCCAGCTTAGAAAGCAAGACACTTTGCTCCCCAAAACATGGCCAACAGTCCACCTAAGAAAATTCTAATGTTTAAATATTGATTCAAATCTGGAATAAATTCCTGGGCTCTTTGAAATCAATGGCAAAACTCTCATTGGCCTCAATGGAGCCAGGAGTTTGCCCTTGTTTTCTTTTCCGACTAGGGAGGAATGCTTTCTTTGTTCTCTATTCTGTACTCTCAGTCCAGATGTATTTCTTGTTGATGAACAGCAGCAAACAGCATCTTCAGAAGTATGGTATCTATTGGTTTTGCCTTGCTTTCCACATGGTACTTTAAGCTTATGTTGAGCTTTTAATTCTGGATCTCTGGATGGGCTTCAACAGGCTTAGCCTTAACTTTTCAGACAACAAAACATAAAAGCTCAACATGAGTACCCCAGAAAGGATTGTACTCTTTCCCCCTATTTCCTGCATTGTGTTTAGTTTAGCATGTTTCTTGACCTATTAATATTAATTGCTGTTGCTTTATTTTGATAGTCATGTACTGTAGCTTTGCATTTTAAATAAAGCCATGCTGTCATGTCGGACCAGGAATCTGTATTTCTAGCTCCAAAGGCAGCCTCCAGGTCAATGCATGAAAACTCTGAGGTCAAAAAGTAGTCAGTAATGAGCTCTCAAGCATTTCAAAAGTTCATACAGCTCTTTGTACAATGCGGGAGAATCCCTCTGTTTCCTCTGGTGCTGTTTCATGCTAATTTTGAAGCTGCAAGCCAGAGCAAGGCATTTCAGCTGAAACATCAGTTCATCTTGGATCCTAATTTATGGCTTTTGCAAAACATTGGGGTGGACATTGTTCAAGTGCTAACAACAAGGAAAGACGGCGTGAGCTGCTACCTGTTACCTTGGTGAAATGAAAAAATGAAAGAGTTAATTGCAAACGTTTTTGATCCCTGACTTTATATTTACCCTTTTAGGCTTTTGGGCTCTATTCCTATTGCTGTTTTATCTTATTTTTTTTAAGTCATGCCCAGGTTAATTAAGGTTAAACACACTGGACACGTCTATGCATGATGCTACATCACCGTATTGATGCCCTACCTCATTATAGTGTGTCGCTATGGTGAAGTAGTGCCTAAAAACAACTGTGTGTGGCACGCATGACACAGTACAAGCTGTTACGGTGCCATCTTATGCTATTGCGTAACGATGCCATAGCAACATGTGTAGATTCGCCCACTGGCTTGTAATTAAGGCCCAATAAATTGATTTGCATTGTTTAATTATTCTTAGTAATAGTTATTAATAGTAGTTGGTTTATTTATGAGTTTGCAGGGCTCCAAAGAGGTCTAGGTGCAAATCAATAAACGCAACGCCTGATTCTCCTTCTTAATTATATAGTGGTTAAGCAGGAGGTACTAAGCCAAAGTTAGTGGGCTTGATCCATACTGAAGCTTAGGGAGAAAGGGTGACTACACATCTGGGGTTTTCAAATATTTTTCAGTCATTAGGGTCTTTGGGAAATTCCACTTCAAATCATGAATATGCTGAGCTCTGTAAACTGAGTTAAAAGTGCATCTGCTGCTACAAGGAGCTGTCCCAAACCAAACCCATTCCTAATCCTAGCAGTTGTCTCATACAGACTGTCCTCTACTCAGAGACTGCCCTCTACTCAGAGTAAGAACAACCTCTGAGAGTAAAGGTATATCTATACTGTGTCACAAGGGCTCTTACTCATGATCAAGCCATTGCTACCTGCTTCCTCTCACATATGTCATCCAGGAAACAGAGCAAGGAAGCCACCCCATGGGCATGTTCCTGTGGCTGTTCCCAAGACCTCTCTCTGGCATGCTTGGCAACATGGAGCACTCCTGGGCTCGTTTCACTGCCACATTTCTAGGCTTGCCATGCGTGAGTGGAAGCAAAAAGCCATGGCGTACTTTGAAGTGAGCACCCTGGGCACAGCCAGGGACATCGGGTAGGCATCCTTTAAATGCTTCTGCATAGTAAGGTACATAAACTAACAACACCCCAAACCTTTCTTTTTTTTAAATTAATCTCTAGCCAAACAGTTTTTAAGACTATGAAACTCTCCTCCTCCTTTCTTTCGCACCTCACATACAACGAAAGTATCAAGATACCATGAACAAGTTTGCTTTGGAGGTTTCCTTAGTTGAGAGACAAAGTTGGCATCCAGACCCTAGAAGATGATCGGGATTGTTATACCTGGATGGGGGACCAGGGATCTGCTCAAGGTCAGTGACTGCTATGCAGTAGTGGCCAGTGTCAAGTCATTTGTAGAAATGTGACTACACGGGTAGTGAAGTATGGGAACTGAACACTGTCCTTTCTGGGAGGCTCTAACTTGACACTTATATCCTGAAGGAATTTCCTCTGAGCTCCTAGTAAATAACTCCCAAGTCTCTCTCCCAACCCTTGTGTTTATTGTCAAATATTTATAATAATGACTCTGAATATTCACAGTCCCATTCTGAGGCCCCACTAATACAGCATGTTCAGCCCCAAACCTGAGAGAGTAAGAGAAGCTTGGTTCCTGTCTGAATCAAATCCGAACCCTAAACCTTTTGAGGTTCTTCTGTCATTGATGTTTAAACCCGAATAAAGAGGCAGGCTAACGGAGCTGTTGCTCCTTCGGCAGTCACTCTGAGATGCAAGATACATGTGCGTGCACGCACACACACACACACACATACACATTGCTTAGTTCCCTTTTAAACAAACCCAGCAGGGTACATCCGATGTAGATTGAGGATTAAGTTATAATTACAATCAATATCATTGCCATGCCCGCTTTGCCAAATAATATATATTTCAGTCAGTGCACTTTGGGGATTTCTCTCTGCGAGGCCTGTTTCTGCCCAAATCAGTGTGTCTTTCCCTTTGATATTCCCACAGTGTTCGCATATACCCTCAAACATACACAGCCCAGGGTAATATGTCTCCAATGCGATGAAATCAATGGGAACACAGCCTTTTTTGCCTGACAGTATTGTCAGGGTGTATTATCTGGTTTAGGCTGTGGCTTCAGTTCATAGCAGTCGTCAGTTAAATTTCCCTTTCTGAAGCTGAGCAAAGTGTGGTAATGTCACAGCCACAGGCGACTGCCGCTCACAGGACGGTTTACCGGTGGAGTTTAGCCTCCTGGCTTGTCACAGTGTATATATCTCAGGGTCTTCTTTTCCTTCCTAGTCAGAGGTTTCCAAGAATGTTGCCTGGAGCAGTCATGGGATGCAAAAAAAGAGAGATTTTTGTTCTGCACTTAGCAACATTACCACACTTCACACTCAGTTTCTGATAAGGGGAAATTTAACTGACTGCTCTGAACTAGATATACCAGATAATACGCTCTGACAGTGCTGTGGATAAAGGCTGGCAACCCTACTAATTTATATTTCATTATCTCTGCACTTGGCTTAATCTGTTATCTTTTACTAAACATTACAAAGATCACAAAGAGCTGAGCTGAACAGGATGAAGTGGAACCGCAGATACCTCTTGAACACAGGGTGGTTAGGATGCCAGGAGCACGGTGTGGCATTTTGGCTACCAGCCTACCACAGTGCTGATTTGCAGCTCTGTGATGAGAACCACCCAGCAGTATAAACCAAGGCTCAGATCTATATGCTTGTATTCACACACAGTGTCTTTTCCTTTATGGGGTCTCTGCATAGAGAAAGGGTCCAAACTGAGGGAAATGGGTATATTTGGTCATCAAGTTGAGTATGGGAGCTGATTGCTCCCCATCAGAGATTTCAGAAGATGGAACATCTCTGTCTATAATGCACTTGTTTTTTTTTATAATGCTGTACCAAAGTGGCACTGAGGGTGTTCTTGCAATCAACTTATACTATGTTGCATAAGGAATGATCAGTCTTGGGTGACTGGACTTTAAGCTCTTTAGGGGGGGATTGTCTGTTACTATGTACAGGACCAGCACCTTGCACAGTGAATCTGCAACCTTGGTTTGCAGGTTCCCTGGGGTGCAGGCTCACTCATACCATTATCATAACACCAGTGTCACTATTGCAAAGAATAACATCATTGTGGCAAGTGCCACCTCCAAAATGGTACCTAAGTACTCTCCAATATCAGTTACTTCTGAGTATCTGGTGCTGTGAGCTCTTGCCTTTGAGAAGGCATTTAAAATAAATTATTTTTCTGAGTGAAGTAGCATCTTTGCACCACCAGAGTCAGATGATCCTGTGTGGAGGCAATGTGTGTGTGGGGGGGTATGTGTGGGTGTGTGGAGGTTTGTTGTTTGCTGGTAAGGCTAGGGACTTTATCCTTTACTATTTTGAAAAAAAAACACAATGCAGATGTCATTAAAGCAGGAGTTTGGACACCTGGACTCTATTCCTGGATCTTCTCTGTGACCGCAAGCAATTTCTCTGTGCCTTTATTTCTCCTGCCCTCCACTGGTTTATTCAATGTAAACTGTTACAGGCAGGAGGTGGGTCACATTATGGACATACCCATACTGCTTCCCCTACTGAAAAACAGGCCTTACTCACTCACTTCAAAGCCAAGCACATCCATTAGCAGCAGCTAGGTAGAGCAGACAGCTTAGGGCTAGAGCTTGGGAAAGATAAGAGGGCATGTGCTCAGGGCCCCTTCAGACCATCTACCCTGACTAATCCCTGGCCATGGGCACATGCAGAGTGGGAGCAAGTGAGTGGGGCTTGTTTCTCAGCACCAGTCTCAGGCATGGCGCAGTGGATGCAGAAAATGGCCAACTTTTTCAGAACCTAATACTATAGGGCTCCAGTCTCACTGGAGGCCCCACGCTGGTACTGCAATTCAATAATAGCAAGAGGTGGGATTTTCAAAAGCATTAAATATTGGCTGAATTTTGTCAGCCTATAGGAGAGGATGGAGTTTTATCATTGATTTCTGTTGGAATCAGCATGGAATCAGATCTAGGGTGATGCTCAACTCTTTTGAATATCTCACCCAGTGGTAATAACTAACACAGCATGTACTCTAAGCCCTGAACTTAGGCAGAGGCATCCCATGGCATTTGAAATCAATGACCTCACTACAAAAATAAATAAATAAAAAGGAAAGAAAAGAAAAGAAAAAACCCCCTACCTAGTGAGATAGGAAAAGTCTTTCCTATTGCCCATCAAGCCATGAGCATATTGCAGATGCTAATCCAGTCTAGAGAGACATTCACACCCTCTCCACTTCACTATATAGTAAGGTGATCCTCTATGCCAGGAAAAGGGCTGGGGGGGGTTTCCCCAGGTCTACAAGATTTTTATGAGGTTATGACTTCAGCATGGTGAAAAGACAAGTAGACAGATAGCCAGAGAGGCAGACAGGCAGGTATATATGGAAAATTACCAGCACATTGGGAAAGTGTGCTTAGTCTCTGCTTATGGCAGTTTCAAACAGATATTCTGTGTTGTTAAAATGCCACTAAGGCAGAAAACCACAATGAACTTGAAGGCATATGTGCACATATATGAGTGGTAACTTAACAGGGGCAGTAGCAAGGTGAAGATGAGTGTCGAAGTACTAGCAGTAGTCTCGACCTTCCACTCAGCGATAAGGTTCTTGTTGAATTTGTTGCATGCTATAGCCTCTGACACTGACCCATATATGATCATACTGGATGCTGTGAATAAAGGTGTTGAACCATACCTGGTCCAAGAACTCATTCTGATCATATCTCTTCTCTCCCAGAATACAGATTTGTAACAGTGGCCAACATATGCCAGTGGCCCAGTCTAGCCCTGGATTTCAAGAAACTTCCCAAGTGTGATCTCAATCATTTTTGTAGCACATTTCAAAACAAATGTCATGGTAGCTCCCTGGCCATATTTATTCTTTTGTGCCACTTCATCAAACATTCACATAATTAAAGTTATTCCTTTTAAAGTTCATAAAAAACACAGGACTGAAACAGGTCTCCCGGATCCAGTCCCTTGATATCACAGGCAAACAAATAATCTGACCCTTTCACAAATGGATCACATTTCATCCTAAAATCAATCAGGTTATTTTGTCCCCACTACTCTGATTGGGAAGGTAAACCTCCCCAATGTAATGGGTACCAAACTTCTAATCTCCAGTCTAAAATTTCTATATGGCCAATTTATATCTAATTGTATTTGTTCTAATATTATCTTTTAGTGTAAGTAGCTTTCCCCCCTGCTAAAGTTTACCTAAAGTAACAGGTTTACACATAGCAATTGACCTCTCAGCCTTTCTTTGCTTGACTGAACAAGCCAACTCTTCAGGTGCGTCCCCACAAGCATGCACGGGGATAAATAGCAGTGATACATATTTATGCCTCTGCTACTTGTCCCCAGGCATGCCCCTGCATGTGCGCCGTGGCACACAGCAAGGTGCTCCGAGTGGAGTAGGGGAGGCTGGGCCAGCACCTGGGCTGGCTGCACGAGCTTCACCTGGGATCCTGGGGCCACCCAGGCCTTCAGCGGTGGGGATCCAGGAGCCTGGTTGGCAGTGGAGCCTGGCCAGCAGCTGGAGTATGGCTCTGGCTGGCGAGGCTCCAGTTTTGGAGTGGTGCACTCTGCTGCCATGTACACTGCACCCCTTTTTTGGGCACGAATTCCCGGTATCTAATTTTGCCCCCTTGTGCTGCAAATCTGCAGTGCAGCAAACAGATTAACATGTACCATGTGCATTTTGAGGTGCCTCAAAAGGCTTTGAGCAAATCGCACGTTCCTGCTTGTGGGGACACGGCCTTCTAGGCCTCTATTCTAAGAGAGGCTTTTTCTTCCCTTTACTGTCCTATCAACCATACTCTAGTCCCATTTCCATGTTAAACCTAACATTTGTGGTCATGCACAACTAGCACACAGCATTCAAGTGGAGGTCTCAGTAGTGCCTTGTACAGTGGCCTAAGCGCTTTTCTATCTCTCCAGAAAACCCCTTACTTGATACATGCTGAAATTGCTTTTTGCCTTTCTCATAGCTACATTATGTTTGTGACTTTTGGTCTTCCCATGATTAACTAATAAACTAAGCATCTTTTCCTTCTCAGCCTAAGATCCTAACTTTACACTCCTGTAACACTGATCTGATATTTTTGTTCTCCGTGTGCATGGTCTTACAGTTTGAATAATTTAACATCAAACTAATAATTCTATTACTGTGGTCCTCAAAATTACCCTGTTTGTTCTACATGGTGTTCTGTTGTTTGGTATTGACAATACCTTTCGATTCCATGTCATCAGCAAATTCCATCAGCACATCATCCCACTTTGGCTGAGGCCATTAATGAAAATATTGAATACTAATGCCACGTTTCAACTTAAAGGAGCTCTGCCACTCCTTCCATTTTGATATTCCCTATGTCAAGAGTCTCCTCTGTTTTATCAGGACTTAACTTTACTTACTTTGATTTCTTATTTACTTTTACTATGGATTTCATGCACTGCTTATTGTTTTTTTTTAAAGATCAAAACATGATTGACTGCTACTGACTTGGCTTGAGGTCATCTTATCTTACAGAGATTTCCCTGGCAACTTTGCTGTGATTGATTACTTGCTGACTCTCATGCTTGTTTTTAGGGTTATATTTTGCTTTATTTTACCATTAATATACTCAGCCAGAGAGGGTATTATTTTTTTCTTTCACCTAGGTTGGACCTCTTAGATTACATTCATAACATGGATCAGAGTTGGTGGTTTCTAAAGCCTTTTTACTTAGTTTGCAAAGGAATGTGCATTTTGGATGGGCATTTCCCTCCGTGCTAAATTTTTCCAGACTGCTACAACTTTTGGAGCAAGAATTCACCAAAAAATTGGTGCAATGCAGATTCCTTCCAATCTCTTTATACAGAACCCTGGTATCGTTGCAAAGGACTACTCAGTAGGAGAACAGCAAAAAATGTGGGATCAGCTAAAAAACCCCCCTCTAAAATATTACTATTCAAAGAGAGCTTGGGAACCTCTGCATAGTAATGTGATTTATAGACAGGCTGTATAATTATTTAATTGAATCATAGACAAGCTGTATTGTTATTTCATTCAACTCCTAGGAAAATAAGTGGTGCTTAATCTATGCATTGTCTCTCTGCCCAGGAATGAATTTCACCAAACCTCCTTTCATTTTTGAGGTGAACATGATTTAGCTTTGCCTATCCAGCTGATCATGGATGGAGAGCTAGAATATTATTGAAAGGACCACAACATAGGTGACGTTTCTTCAATTTTTCAGCTTTCTATTAAAGAAACAGAACATGGTTAGGCTAAAGGAGAAAAATGAAGGATCTCGATATTGTTTGTATCTACAGTGTTATTTGACAATCTTTGTGTCTTCAGAATTTATCATCAAAGCATTACAGGAAACCTTCGCTATTCGTGGACTTGCAATTCGCAATTTTAAATATTCACAGTGTGCCGCGCCAACCCACGTTCTCTCCCTGTGAAGCGTGACGACATTTTGTTACGCTTGTCACCCCCACCACCAACAGTGCCAGTGGCGTCTGCGGGAGCTCTGCACTTGCCACTGCTGGGCTCCTGCTGTCACACTCCCAACACCGCCAGTGCAGCTGTGCCCCCGCCAGCTACTGGGGGCACGTGCCGTTCATGAACACAGGTGATGTTTTCACGGATCTCCCCATTTGTGGGGATCTCTAGAATTTGAAAGTGAATTTGAAGACTTCTAGGACTTGTTTTTAATTCTGAGCACTTTTTTTTAACCTTTCTGTTGCTACCCTATGCAATATTCATTTGGTTAATGTTTCCGAAATAGAGGTAATGTGCAGTGTTTTTTCTGCAAGGCTTCTGATGCTTCCCAGCCAAAAGACGAAAAATAGTCTTCAGTTATTGTGCTAGAGTCAAAACTGGATGTGGATTGACCAAATTACACTGTTTTCATGGGAACCAGGAGTCCACTGTACTTTGGCAAGGTCCATTCCGGCTTGTGGCAGACTCTCCCCCTTCCTGTCCATTAGTCTTGTCTGCTCCCTGGCTGTGCCACACACAGGTGAGTGGGAGCAGATGTGCCCCAAAGGATATATAAGAAGATATCATCCAAGAGGATATTAAAGGCTACCTATTACCAGTAAAGAGTCATTATCACCATCATGATTAACATAATTGGTCCCGGGACCATTTTCATAAACTACAGCCTTCCTGTATGAACATGGATCAAGAAACGATGGTTACAGCCCTGACACCTAACAGTAAAAAAGGTTCAAGACACAGAAAGGAATAGAAGCAAATGAAACAAAGTTACTCAGCGAGAGGGGCACTGGTTTCAGCTCATCAGCAATGTAACAACTGCCAATTTTTTATAGGAAAAGGAGATTTTCAAGAGCTTTGAAGAAAGATAATGAAGTGGCTTCCTCCACAATTACAGTGGACTTCAGCCAATTGTGTGGGGCTGTAGTGAGAATGAAGGTACCTGATATCCTGGCAATGGGGCATACCCCAATTGTGTGCAAATTCAGTGTTTATTCATAAATAGCTTTAGCTGCAAAAATGTAAAGGACAGATAGTAATAGTCCCAATCCCCATTTAACCAAGAGCTCAGGGTTAATATCCTCTTTCCATCTGAGAAAAATTGAGGTTCTGTTCCCGTCTCTGCCTAAATTTGACCTTGCATCTAAGAGACAGTCTGAGCACCAGGATGCTTAGGATGCTGATATGACTGTCCCTCATTTTCCCAGGTTGGAACTCTTCCAGTGTGTATGAAATATTTAAATATTCATTGAGCCAGAAATAAAACAAGAGACTCACTCTCTGGCTTGGCAGTTAAGACACTCACAGGGGAAGGAGGACAGCTGGGTTCCAGTCTATGCTCCAAAAAATGTTTAATTATTTCTTTAAAGCACAGGCAGGAGATATTGAGGGCATCCCACATGATAGTAGCCTACAACATAGAAGCTAAGGCAGTTTCTTAGTATATGAGAGAGGCACATTCAGTTCCTGGTGAGTAGACAAGAGAAATCACATATTCAAGTTGAGTGGGTCAAAGAACCAAGTTGAATGGGTCCTTCATTGGGCAAAAGGAGGGAGTTTTCTGGCAGTTTCCTAGCTCCAGTACTTCATTTCCCACCATTTTATGACCAGTGCCAAAAAATAAGTGTTGCATTTGGGATTGAGTAGAACAACTTTTGTTGGCCATTTTACTTCTTTATTTCTGCATGGGAATGAATGCCAGTCATCCTGCAATCCCCCGTGATTCTGAACAACTAATTTTGCCATTGGATTCAATAGGTAGATGATCGAGCCTCAGCTGAGTCTTTCTTCTGCCACAAAATGATTAGACCCTGGGTAGGAGACTCAGCCTAGAATATAGTTCTAGCCTCAACTATTGGACTGCTTTTGCAGTGTGCTTCTTGTCTCCTCTAAGGTCTGATGGATGGTCACTCAGCTTCTTAGCTTGTGGTATCGGAGGATCCTGTAGGCATTATGCAGGGCCCATTACCTTTTGAGCTCTAATGATACCCTGCCAACAGCCATGCTAAATGCAAGCCATTTATTCCATTATACTAAACAGGAATAATTTGGTAAATTGAGTGTTTACATAGCCTTAAGGTAAATACTTTTTTTCCCTTGCCAAGATGCTGCTGTTGTCCTTAGCCTCAATAGATATTGCAAGGTTTGAGAGGGTTTATTTTCATTTGTTTTGATGATTCATAAAAGCAAAAGGTTAAATAATGCTGGATCAGGAAATGTTAAATGACCCCCTAACCCAAACTGTTAAATAACACTGAAATCAGGGACAAGTTTAACTGAAAAATAAGAGAAAAAGAAGAAGAAAAAAGAGCATTGCTTACATAAGCCTGAGTTACTTTTTACCACCCTCTACTCTTCACTACTAATCTCTAAACACTAATTCAGCAGGAACTATTTTACTAACATAATCTGACTCACAAAGTTGTATATGGGATTTTAACAGCTCAAAGACTATTCCAAGCCAGTGGGCCAAATTGTTTCTCAGAATGAAACACCTTATGGACAATTAGATTATTTATTATGAACTCCTGTCTCAGTCTTCCCAAACCCAGAAGCCCGTACGATTAACATAGACAAGGCATGCTGTTTGGTGCACCCAACACTACCCAAATGAAAGATGGAGTTAGCATAATGCCTTGTCAGGGGCCCATTTACAGTTACATCAACTGAGGGCAGCTTTTGACACACTTCTGGCACCAGTAGGAGACAGTTGAGCCACTCTGCCACTACAGTCTTCCTTTCTAGTATAGACCATTAGTTTTCGAACAATTAGGGTGAGCTTTAAATGTGTTAAAACCTTAAAAATCATAGATTAAATGACTGTGTGCCATGCTTGCAGAACATGAGGGATGGAGGTGTCCCTAGTGCTGAGGCTTTTTCAGTGGCAGCTACTTACTTAGGAAGAAAAATATGCCTAGATACTCATATCAAGTAAGATAAGCCTAATACTGAAAAAAGAGATAAAATCCCTGCAAAATCAATACCAATCCCACAAGAAGGAACATTTCTGAACCCAAATCTATGTACTGGTTTAACTCTGATCAGGTGAGCATTTTTGCATCCTAGGATTGCACTCATCCTTCTGTGCCCTAGCATTGCACTGAGAGCCCATAGTGAGGCATTTTTTCATGAGCTGCTTTGTTCTTCATGTTGCTGCTTTTAGTAAGTCCTTGCAGCATCTTATTGGTGTAACCTGAAGCTTTTGTTCCCATGCCTCTTATTTTGCTTTCAGCTGCATTAAAATATCTTCTGTTGGACTGTGAGCACTTAACAAAGTGATTCAGATCATTCTGTAAAGGTAACTTGTACTCTTTTTTACTTTAGTACCCTACCTCTCCATGTGTCATTTGCAACCTTTTACCAGCAAAGATTGTATATTATTATCTCATTTACTGGTAAAGTAATGATGATAAAATAATAATAATAATAATAATAAAGTGCATTAAATGGCATTGAACTGAGACCCAAACCCTGGGGAACTCAAGTAGAATAGCCTTGCATGCTGCCATCACCCCGTTAATCATTTTTTGAGATCCGACAGTGAGCTAGTTTTTAATCCATTTAATTTATGCCCTGTTATTTCCATATAATACAAGATTATATTTTTTTAATCAAAATGTCATGCAATACTAAGTCAAATGCCTTGGAGAAATTCAAGTATCCTATATCAACACAATTGCTTTTATCAACCAGACCCATAATCCTGTCAAAAAAAGACAACGGGCTTGTTTAAGAAGACTGTATTCCATGAAGTCAAGTTGATTGCCACTAATTATATTTTAACCTCTAATTCTTTGTGGAAGAATTTTTGAATTACATATTTTGCCTGTGGTCTATGACAGGTTAACTTGTTCTGCCTTTATAGTTTTCTGGATTGTTTTTTCCCCCGCTTCTTAAAGAGGAGCCATGTTGTGTAGTCTTCCATCTTTTGAATCCCTACTGTTCCAGGACTTTTTAAAAATTAACTTTAGTAGTTCATACAAAAAAAATTGCCTGGAAATGCCAGAGGGTGCTGGTCTGCCCCTCATATCTCACTGTCAGAGCTCTGCAAAGAGGATCCAGATCTTTTATGTAACTACTAGAAGCTGCTACGGGTGTGCTTGTACCTCGTCCTCCTCAGCCCTGCCACAGAGTTGCTTGTCTGGGAAAAGCTTCAAGCCACAGAGTGTGATTTCTCTTGCGTTAGGTCCACTGGGCACCTGGACAAAAATACATCGTAATACATTAAAACTTGGCAAAGCTTGTGAAGGGATGAAGGTTTATTTTTAATTAATTTAGTGATGCTAAGAATTTGGCAGGTAATACCATGTAACAGTGTTGGAGACACTTTGCTGCTGGGCAGTCTTTTCAGTGAAATGTGCCATTTTGGGGGCCTTGAGGAAAACAGCTCTCGCAGCCAGCCATGGAGGGGCTGCGGTAAATGAACATGCGACAGCCTACTGTACCTGTACTTTAAAGACACAAAGAGCATCTGAGCCAAATTGACTTGCCTCGGTGACCGACTGCAGCTCCTGGAGCACCTGTGCAGGCAGTGACTAGTGTGATTTATCCAGTGATCTCAGGCAGGAAAAGCATTTGTGAAAAGCTGTGAGGTCACAATAACTGAGTAGGATCATAACTCCTGAGTCTTCTACAAGAACCAGAGACTGCATTTTGTTTCTTAGCCTCAGAGGGATGTCTGCCATTTTGTTTCCATTTTGGCCTGAAAGGAACCCTTGGTCCCCAGATTAGGGCTTTTGCACATGTTTAGAAGCAACCTTTGTTGGTCACTTAGGGCATGTCAACGTGAGACGTTTTAAGGCACATGAGACTAAATGT
The DNA here is from genome assembly GCF_052110815.1 of Crocodylus siamensis. Classification (NCBI taxonomy): domain Eukaryota; kingdom Metazoa; phylum Chordata; order Crocodylia; family Crocodylidae; genus Crocodylus; species Crocodylus siamensis. The sequence goes on from NC_143395.1 coordinate 5,973,272, forward strand.
AAAGTGCATTAGAGTGTATATCTATATGTGTGCACCCTTAATGCACTTTTAAAATGATGTTTTTGGGTTAATCATACCTAAATTTGAATAGTTAAAGTGCATTATTGCATGTGTAGACGCATTGAAGTGCATTAATGCTGTTTGTGTACACTGACTTGGGACTAACTTTAGTCCCAAGTCAGTCCACACACACTGTTAATGCACTTTAATTTCTGTATGTGTACATGGCTGCCTAAACCCACTTAATGTGCATTAACATATTACGCATTACATTTAGATGCACTTAAATGCATGTGCAGACACATCCTTAGGCACCTAATTCTTGCCCAGGTTCTGTTGTGGGCAAAACTCCTAAAATCCAGCTATGTCACTAATTCCTTCAGCAGGGACAAAGGGCAGAACAGTCCTTGCGACTATCTGATGCCAAGAGTGCACATGCAGCTTTATATGAAATACAGGTGGAAAAGGAAGAGGTGCTGCAGCCCTATGTCCGAATGCCTCACCAATATACTAATGCTAAGAGCACCATCCCAGGAAGTAGGAGACCTGAAATTTAGACCTACTATTGCTTGGAGAGATTCAAACCCCTATTGCCTAATTCCTAGGTAAGTGCCTGAATACCATCCATGGTCCAGGTTAGTTAAGGGTGCTCTCAACCAGGGGGGACTGGTGCCTCCTGAGTCTGGGGGGGCACCAGATTGATGATGTGGGGAGTGGTCTCCCACTGGCCAATTGCTGGCTAGAAGGGGCTCCCCAGCAGCCCATTGGTGAAACCGCTGAAACTGGAAGTGCACTTCTGGTGGCAGTTCTGGTTTTGCGCTGGTGCTTCCAGGGGGCGCACAGCCAATCTTAGGGGGTGTACATATACTTGCGTGCACCCTCTACATGTCGCCAATGCTCTTGAACCTTTCTATTGAGGATTGACCACAAAAGGCCTGAAGGAAAGCAAGCAACAGGAAGCTTGGTTCTGTAGCCTAGTACTTATGGTCTCCCTTTAGGAACATGGTGTTTTGGCTTCTCCTGTCAGGTTTATTTCTGTTTTTAACCCATGACTTTCTAATGTATAAATAGTCCTGACAACATGGGCCAGAAGCCAAAGACCTCCTCCTCCCAAAGGCAGGCCCTTTTCACTCAGTAGTACTTCCATTGTGTTTTACTTTAGACAGTAACTGCTTAAAAAACAGAAATAATATTGTAAGCAGAAACCAGAACTTAAGAGTTCCCCTCTCTGCATATGCGGGTGCCCCAACCATTAGGCAACACAGACAAGCTCTTTGGCTTTACCTGTCTTCTGTCATCATGTCTCTCGCCTGTTTGGTTGCACAGTGGCACAGCTTCACCCCTGATAAACTTATAGGTGGCCATCAGATCGCCCCTGAGCCTGCACTTTTCCAGGCTGAAAAGTCCCATGGCGCTCAGCCTCACATCGTAAGGTCTGCTTTCCTGACCTCTGATCATGCGCGTGGCTCTCCTCTGGACTCTCTCAAGCTTCTCCACATCCTTTTTGAATTGTGGAGCCCAAAACCAAATGTGGTACTCCAGCTGCAGCCTCACCAAGACTGAATACAATGAGAGAATGATGTCCTGGGATTTGCTTGAGAAGCATCTACAGATGCAAGCCAGCATTTTGCTCGCTTACTTGGATCATCCTCCTGGGGAAGGCACCTGAACTGAATTATAGAGAGGACTGCAAGTTTCATTTGGGTCTGAACCTGCTACCAAGTATATGGAAATGGTAGTATGGGTCTCCCCTCCATCTCCCACCCCCCAAATGGGACCAGACCAAAGCAGAACTGAAAATATACATGCCCCTGCCAAACCTCAGTATTGCTCTAGTTGCTATGGTTAATCCCTTTCTTGTACACTAAACTTACCCAGAGCTTTTAAAGGCAGGCTTTAGGTTTTAAATAGTTTATTTACTAAGATTAATATTTTAATTCATGTTGGAAAGGGACGCTGAGATACAGGGGAAGCAGCCGCCTTTTCTAGCCATTTTGGACTGAGCCGAACTGCAGGAGGTGAGTTCATGTGAGCTGGAGGGGCAAGGTTTAATCAGTCTCATGCCATGCAGCCTACTCACTGCATTAAAAGTGTGTTTTCCTCTTCACACAAAAAGAACAAGTCATTCACATGGAAATAGAATAGATCCCTATGGTGATTAAAAACTCCAGTAGACAGATACATATTTAATGAATATATAACACAGATAAAGGGGAAACATGCACTTACAGTTGAAAGGAGCTAAACAACAGATTATATTTGGTATTGATAGATCCCAGTATAGAATAAAGACTCACATGAAAATACACGAGCTTATTAAATTGTTAACTACAAAGGCAACTTATTTAGCAAGGAGAATGGAAGAGCTGGAGGCATGTGTATATAAAGAAACATGATATTATAAGCTACAAAACTACAATTTAGCTTCAAAATGATAATCGGTGTATGTGTTAAATGGTTTCAAGCAGAGGCAGGAATGTATTCTGGTCTTACTTAGGCTCTACTTATAGTTCATGTATCTTATATTTCCAAGTAATTCAGTTTTATCAGGAGTTATATTAGCCCAGGTACAAAGAAGATCTATCTGCCTTTGAAACTTAGGGTAAATACCAAATAGCAAACTAGGTGTCAGGTGGAAACTGTCCTCATCTCCAGAGCATGTACAAACATACAATAGAGCCCTGCAACTTTATACTCATTGTGAGAAAGCTGCATCTACCCAAGAGGCACCTGGACCTGATCAGTGTTGAAGACACACTATCATGTTCCAGATAATAACCCTAACCCTAATCCTATCATTCCATACTTTAAGTGTTCTTCTACCTTTTCTTGAATCAAGTATTACAGAGCAGTGTGAGATACAGGTTGTCAGATCAGATGAAATACTGGCCTTAAGTGATACAGCCAATCCTTTGTTTGGCAACTGTTGATCCTTCCGGATCATGGTGGATGCATGAGAGGCTATCCAGACCTTTGATGCATATGCCTAAGTAGGAGGGGGTATTTTTTGGAGGAGCGGAGGCTTCCCAGACCTTCCATCCCCACTTTAGGCCACTGAGATAGACTCCAAAGGCCAGACATGGGTCCAGACACTTGGTGCCTCCATGGCTGTAAGCAAATCCTATAATCCAGATTAAATAGACTTTGGTTTGTAGTGGACTTTCTTAAACAAACCCAGTAATCACTTGTTTCCATCACAACATGTAGCAGGAGGAATCTTTCTCATTCAGCATCTCAGGTGACTGCAGCCTGGTCCCGATAGCCAGGTCAGCCTCCCTTTTCTGTACCACCATATACTGAGGGTCTGTTTAGTGAGACAGGGTTTCTCCGCCTTCACTCCATATCTTCCTGTCCTCCTGTTCACAACTCCAAGTTGCAGACAGCAGTCTCCGTGGGAAGGAGAGCACCAATACAAGCTTTCAGATGGAGCAGGAATCTGGCTTCTAGACTCTTCGAAGTCCTTGCATCCCTTTCTCCCTCTAGCCTCCCCAGAAAATGGCATCATGCCCTGAAAAAGTGGGACTTTAGCCTTTAACAGGACAACGTGGATCACGGGATTGAGTGAATAGAAAGAACCAAGCTAAAAATCTGTACAGCTGATCGTAATGCTGTTTTCCTCAACCTAAATTTCCATCCAAACATCTAAAACCCTAAACTAGGAACAGTTCACTTTTGGGGGTTTCAATAAAATTTGCCTTTATAGGAAAGACATGTTTCTTTAAAAAAAAAAAAAATGTTTTTAGTCACAAAATATTTTTCCTTTTGAAACAAAGTTTTGGTGGATTATTTTTTTTCCATCTGCCCTAGCCCAATTGGGACTTTTCTGCAGGAATGTTTCCTTTGCCCTCTTGCTTTCTTCTTTTCCCTCAGCAAGCAGCTTTACACCGAGTAGGAAAAGTGAAATTATAATCCAAGGAAGTGTTTCTAAATAATAAATGTGCCCACATTTGGGGATTGTTTCAGGTTTAGAAACCTTTGTGAAACAGTGTGGGTAAAACAAAAACTTGGTATTAGTGGGTTTATAATTAGCCCCTATAGCTTTAAGGCGGTAGCTTCCTGCTCCAGGGGGTCAGGGAGAGAAAGACAGAAAAGCAAGGAGGGGATCTCTGGGCAGGGAGCAGAAGGAGTGTAGCAAAGAAGTGCATTCAAACCTTAGCAAAATCTGTTGATCTGCAGAGCGCTCACTTCTTCCTGTCTGAGACCTCTTCGCTCTGTGCCACTGAGGAAATTAGCATTTGTCTGATTTGCACTGGAAATGCACAAAACACAAGCAAAAAGAATTCCTTAAAGGGCATGCTGCTAAGATAAAATCAGATCTTTTTTTAAAGCCCTTATATACAGGCCTGATTCTTATTCAGTGAAGTTAGATACCAGAGCAGAGGAAAATGGGTCCTTTACTAAAATAGATTTTAAGACTTTCGCATAACACGGGCAAGAGGATTTCACCAATCAGCTCCTATCTTAAAGCTAATAATGTGTGGTTGAATTTGAGCATAGTTTGCTAAAAACACTCTTTCGAATCTGTGTCATGGTCTTTAGTAATTAAATAATTTGAAGTTAATCGTTTTACTCATTAACCTGGCCTAAATGTTCAAAAAGGACGAGCGGTTTTGGTACCCACTCTAAAGAGGCCTACTTTTCCAAAGACGTGTGTTTCTAGATCCACTGAAAATTGACCCCTCTTCAGAAGCACCAAAACTCACTGTTACAGGGGCATAGGTTGTAGCCGTGTTGGTCTAGGGCAGGGGCGGGCAGTTATTTCAGGCGGAGGGCCGCTTACTGAGTTTTGGCAAGCCATCGAGGGCTGCATGACAGGCAGCCCAGGGCAGATAAATATTAATTTTCTAAAGTTTTTAGTGGCCCCATGGGCTGAACAGAATGGCCTGGCAGGCTGCATCTGGCCCCCGGGCCACATTTTTGCCCATCCCCGGTCTAAGGATGCAGGCAGACAAGGTTTGTTTTAACTTGGTTGTCACGGGGCGGGGCGCAGGGGCAGCCGTGATCCCCCTTAGCGCCCCCTTACCGTGTCACATGGAGGATCCAGCACCCTCTTATCTCACCCGCCACATCTTTGCTGTTATATGGTTCAATTAGGGAGGCTGCCCTTGATCCCCTTGTACACGGTGTTATGCTGACACTATTCCCCATTCCGTATGGGGTGACTCGGTGCACCCTGGCCTTAGGGGCCACACGTGCCTCCAACCTCCCCTTTAGCATGCCCCAAGCCTCGCAGCTGTACCGGACGTTATCTGGTCAGTTTCTTATAGGCGCCCTTCCCTGGCGCCCCTGGGCTTGTCACACCACCAGCCCCTCTTTCTGGCTTCTAATTGTGCCTCGTCTCCGTCAGGCCCCTATCTGCATGTTCGCCCTTCTCCGGGCTTGTTCTTGCGCACCTGCCCCTCTCCAGGACATGTACCGCACGCTCGCCCTTCTCTAGGACTTTGCGCTGGTAGGGTGCCAATCGCTCACCGTGGAGCCTTCTGTTCTAATCTGCCCTCGCCGGGGCCTGTGCCGTGCTTCTTGCGCTTCTCTGCCCTCTCCGGGGCCTGTGCCGTGCTTCTTGCGCTTCTCTGCCCTCTCCGGGGCCTGTGCAGTGCTTCTCGCGCTTCCCTGCCCTCGCCGGGGCCTGTGCCGCGCTTCTTGCGCTTCCCTGCCCTTGCCGGGGCTTCCCGAGTTTGGGGCCAGGCGGCCTTAGCCCTGCCTGGCCCCCAGACCCACCTTCTCAGGCCTAGCTCACGCACCTCCCGTGTTCGGGGCTCAGGTGGCCCATAGCCGTGCCTGGCCCCCTTACCCTTTTCTGGGTCATACGCCCTACTGGGCAAACACCGCCCTCACAGGCTGGGGTCTCTACACCCCACACACCGCGCCTTTCCGGCGCTCGCTCTCTGTGCCAACTATGGCGGCAATCGCTGTGTCGCTCTGGCACCGCTTGCTGTGCCCTTACTGGGCACCAGGAACCCCTGGATTACTGGGGAGCTCCCGTGAGGCCTTCTCGCACCCCTACAGCCTCACCCGGTCCTCTGGTTGGGGTCAACACCCCCAACACGCGCCCCACCGGCGCAAACAGTTGTGCCCGCCCGGCACCACTCGCTGTGCCCACTGGGCACTAGGAACCCCCAGATTGTAGGGGAGCTCCTGTGAGGCCTCCTTGCACCCCTACAGCCTCACCCGGTCCTCCGGTGTTTACACAAGAAACTAAACCGAAACATAAGCCCACCGGCCGTAACCTAACAACAAGCTTCCTCACTCAAACATAAAAGTTAAGCTTCCTTGGCTCTCTAGCGATAGCCTCCCTGTCAGGGATCTTTCCACTCTTATCATACCGTAGCCGCTTGGGTGGTCAGGCTGCAACCTATACTCTGTCGGCTCAGCTCTCCCGGAGAGCTCTTGCTCCTGCGCCTGCAGGAAGGGAACTGCCCTAGGCTTTGGCCTGGGCTGTTTATAAAGGCCTAGCCCTGCCCCCTTCCGGTCATGTAACCAGCCTGGTTGCTCTGGCAACCAACACCTGTGTTGCCGTGGGGAGCTTCAGCAGCCCTTGTTCCCACTGTTAGTAGCAGGCACCCTAGTGCCCTGCTACATTGGTCTAATAAAAGATATCAGACTCACCCATTTTTTTTCCCCCAACTGTTTAAGTTGGTCTAATAAAAGATATCAGATTCACCCAAAGAACCTTCTCTTGCACAACTCACCAGTCATTTTTGAAGATGCAGGATACAAAAATTTGCATTTCCAGCCTTTTTCAACAAATGGAGTGGTTACTATTGCCTTTCTCCCCTTCACCTGCCTTCTGCTCAAAATAGGTCTGTAAATAGGTCAACAAAATCTTTTAAGGTGAGCCCAAATTGGTGGGCATTGTATCCTACGCTTAATATTATCTGTACTGAAAAACTTACTAAATTATCAAGTCTATGATAACCATTCTGAGGAGAGACATGAGAGGGCTCAAGCGGTCCTTAAATTCAAGATGTCAATGATGTGTTCCTGTGACTCATGAGATATTATGTATTGTGAAAACATTACCTGCCCTGTGCAAGGTGAGATGTCTTATCCAGACTTAATCTGAATCTGTTGTTGAAGGCTCAGGGACAGGTCTAGATGGAGGTATCAAAAACGTCCTTTATCTAGTGGCCATTTTCACTGCTTGCAAGGCAACTTTCATTCTAAGAGCTCTCCAAACCTTCCATTAAACTCCAGTACTCTCATTTTATTAACGGCAACTGCCCACAACTCTATATATAGAGGTCAAGTAGGACAGACATTTTTATTAGAAGAAAACAGAAAACAATAACATAATTCTGTTTCCTTAAATACATTTTATGGAAAAATTGGTTCTCTCTTGACACCTAACCTGTACGTGGTTTTTTTGAAAAAGAGGAAACTAACACTCCCACCCACCCTTGTTTTCAGCTTTTTTATCAATAAACGGAAAAGAATATTTACTAAACATTTAAAGGAAAATGCAATTTTTTAAAAAAATGGATGAGTTACTGGTTTCCTACAGGGTCTGTGTTTTGGAGTTCAATATTTTTTCTGAGGACTGCACTTTCCTTTCTTCCATCCTTTGTCTACTGAGATGGCAAAATCTTTGAGGGCAGGGGCTGTTTCTTCTGATGTGTTTCTAAGCTGTTTTGCACCATCAGGTCTTCATCTCGCTTTGGGCCTGAAAGTGCATATTCACAGCGTGAATAAGAATACATTGTGTATTTGAGAGGCAGAAGGGGGCATTTTTACAAGGCCAGGATAAAAAATCCCAAAACATTAGCTTTTAAAAGGTTAATGTGAGACTCTTCTCCCCTCTTATTAAAAATGATTAGCCTATTTGACTTAGACATTAGAAGACATGACTGGCACAAGTAAGACATTCAGGACAATTAAGGAAATCAAAAAGTGCTGTCTCCCAAATCACTACAGGCTACAAGTGATGTCTCAGCTACAGAAGGGTACAGTTTCACATGTATTAATGCTGATCTACCACCTGGTGCGCAAAAAATGCTGCGTTCCAGTACTTGCTAAACACAGGGTTTGTTCAAGAGGAGCACCTACAATGCTAAAGTCATTCACTAAGCCTTATGCTCAAAGGGCGTGCTTCCCTTACTCAGGTTATTCCTGCAGTGGCTTATTGTTATATATTTCTCTACTAGCCATCTTTCCAATTTATTGTAGAATCAAGGGAGAAATGTCAACTTGGTGCATATGCAATTAATTTACAGTTGTTAATTTAAGGCAGTACAGCCAGCAGGATATCCACAGATATAATTTTTAAGATTAATGCCCCAGTTCAGCAAATACTTTGTGCATGGGACTATTCACATTGACTTCATTGAGACTACCCATATGCTTAAAGTTAGGTATGGAACTAAGTTCTTTGATGAATCAGGGCTTTCAAAACACACACGTACAACCCCAAGAGGTTTGAAAAGGCTGTAACCCTTCATGCCTCGAGGCATAATAAATGTAAATAATGGGGTTAGGAAGAAAGTCTCCTTATGGGGAAAGTTTTCCATAACTGGCAACTGCAGAGTCTCTTATGTTTAAAGCAGTTGTCACTGGCTGCTATTTGCTGAAATGGGAATCTGGACTAAGTCGGAATAAGGTACGATCGTATCTGCCAGTTCTTATATGTTCACTTGAGTTGCATCAGGTACTGTTCCCCAATACTTTTAAGTGTCTGATGTGTATGTGCAAAGCAACCCCTGAGCTAAATTATTTTCACACCTATGTTACACGCTGATGTGCACCAGCTTGCGAAGTAAAAATGAGTATGCAGTTGTGCCACTCGCACATACGAAAATTAATGGTAGAACTCAAATGACAAGCTTCATAGCTTCTCTGAACAGTTGATTTGCACAGGCATGGTCTCTTGGAGCATTATCAACAATAAATTAATTTATCTTGTGTTGACTATAACTTGCACTTCAACTTCTCCCGTAGCCACAGGCTTAGCTTTGCGGATAATGCTGCAATGTTGGCAATCAGAAAAGACTGGGGGCAAATTGCACTTCTTTATCACCAGGGGGAGAAACTTAAGTGACAGATACACTAGGGCTAATTATGTTGAATGGTTCCCCATTGCTCTGGCTGATGACACAGTGTTAAAACCCATGCCCCCCACAATAAGTTAGCAACTCACTCGTTGGCACTATATATTTATTACAGCCTTGTTACTTCAGGGGAGCTGCGTTCTCTAAAATGCCTTTCCCTGTGGCTTAAAGTAAAGATTTTTTAAATAAATAAATACAGTTTATGTTGGGCATCTACCACTTGAAGGGCTAATGATTATTGACTACCCTCCAGCAGACATCAGGGAGTCTAGCCTCAGGCCTTCCAACTCTCCCCCAAACATGCCGAATGTTAACACATGTTTCTAGATTCTGGCTGGGATTGGACACAAATAAGGCAGTCAGAATGGACCATTTAGTGTACAAGTCAAGATGACAGATCTCTGCTTAATACAAGGAAGACAAAAATTCGTATCTTATTGAAAAAGGCAGAAGAGCCCCGGGTGCTTTCGCTTTGTGATTCTGCAGCAAAAAGTGGGTTGTGTCAATATAAGTCTATGTCACCAGCTCACAGCTGCCACACTGAATTGACCCTGCTAGCTGCAGAAAGAAAGGCCTTCCATTTCCAAATTCTCTCTAATGCTCATCTGCGAGGGAGAGCACGAGGTGGAAAAAAGCCAACAAGTTACTCTGAACTATGGGAGAGAAGGGGGAAAAAAAATGCTGTAATGCCATGAGACTTTCCACTGCCTGCTTCGAACAAAACAGTGGGAAGAAAAAAAAAAATCATCATCTGAAGGCATTTAAAGATGATGCTTTGACAAACATGAGCTCTATGTTTTGTAAAGCATGCTCTTGTAATTCCTTGTAAGTCTCCAGATCAGCCCTCAGATACAGCGGCGCGGCATTAAATATTCTTTCAATGCTCAACAGAGCTTAATTATGAAAACTTGAAACATCTTTTAAACTCAACAATCTTTTTTTCCTCCCCCCTGAATATCCCTAAAGAAAAGAAACAAACAAAAAAAAAATGAAGAGCATCCACGATAACTATTAGTTTGGACTGAATTTCCAAAATAAAAAAACCCCAAACCCCAAGATAAACAACTCTGAGAGAAAAATAGTATATTTCTGGATATAATTATATTGTAACATAATAGTATTCACTGATGAAACTGTTTTGCTGTCCGTCTCATGTGCATTTTTTCCTATGATCAGATGGTTACAGTAGTGATCTTTAAAAATAATGAGGAAAAATGCAGACTCCCAAGTTACTTATATTAGCAAAAATAAAGAGACAAATTCTTAGCTGTAAAACAACATAGCTCCACTGACTCAAGTGGAGTAATACCAACTTATAGCAGCTGGGGATCAGGACAAAGGTTATATAACAATATGGTTGTGTTAGAGTGATATTATAACCAAGATGGCCCAACAATTATGTTAGAAGCAAAGATTTTTTTTTTCTTTTTTATTTACACGCTCTTATGCATCTGCTCCAAAGTCCACTGAAATGAACAGGAAGATTTCTGTTGACTTTGGTGGTCTCTCTTTGAATCTAACATACTGAAGTAGCGAACTACTTGTAAGAGATGCTTCCCAAATGGCAAGCTTCAGTAGTAGACTCTTGGAGAAGAAGAAGACTTCTTAAATATTTGTTCTGCATTCTTGGAGGGGGGGAATAAATCCTTCTCCAGTGCTTTGTCTACTTTTCTTCCAGATCTTCCCACCAGTGGATGTTCCAACATAGCAATGTAATTTTTGAGGACTCTTCAGTCAATCAGCTGACGTCTAGCAGCTTCCTTGGCTTGTTGTGGTGATTTTACAGAATACAGAGAAGTTGAGTTTCAGTTCTATCTAGCTTTGTAATTTGACTGATGTTTTAGGTTGGCTTTGACTTTGTATTGAATATAAATGTATGTAGAATTCAATCAGTCGAATAGTGAAGTTGCTCTATTATGTTAATTGTCTTAGTTGGTGCACTTAACTCTCCATCACTTTTCAGCCATTCTTTGTCTTTTGATAAGCTGGAGCGAACATGTTTCTCGTATTTCCTTACTTAAGTAAGCATTCAGAGCCCGTGAACATGCAGAAGATAACCTCACACTGAACCTGTCTTTGTCCATGTTTCACTCCATGTACTTTATGCTGTACTCTATACAAGTGAACAATATATGGACTTCAGATAGTGAGAAAAATCTAACTTCAGTGCACACAGAGAAGATGAGGAAAACCAAGCAACTCCTCTTGACTTGTTCAATAGTCTTCGGATGTCTTCTACTTTTCTCCTCCCTGTCACTGCAAGAAAACAACTGTGTGATGTAACTGCTTAGCTAATCCTTGCTCAGTGCTCTAATGAAACACCATACAGAAGTGATGCACTGCAAATAAATATGTTTTCCCCTACCAAACCTCAGGCAAGAGTATAAATATCTTCCTCACTGCAAGCATAAATGCATGAGCAAGAATGGTTAAGGAGCTAGTCCCAATCATAACTTGAAATCTGATACAATGGGGAGCTTACAATTGCTTCATTGGAAACTTCGTAGTGTGGATTGGGTTCAGACAAGCATCCTCTTTGCTCAGATCATACATTAGAAATTCAAAAACAAACAAACAAACAAGCCGGCTAAGAAGACTTCATTTATTTGCTAGTTTTGGCCAAGTCACATCTATAAAAGACATATTTCATTATTTCGCCTTCAGAAGGTTTGGGTTTGGATTGGACAAAGTTTTGAGTTAGTTTTTCTTCTATCCAGTCCTACCTTCAGAGAATTATATCTACTGTTTTGAGTTAGAAAGCTTCAGCTGAACTGAATAAGCACCAGTTATGAATAAGCACCAGTTAAGTATCTGAGGACCTTCAGGTGTGCAAGTATTTCAAAGACAATGCAAAAGAATATAGTTTTGCCTCCTGTGGAAGGTACTTGCAAACTTACATGATTACATCAGAAACATGTAACAGGTGCCCCATCAAAAAGCTCTTAATGAGAAGCTCCTAGGCCTGGTAATTCAGTTTCATGGTGAGACTCTGGAGAACATTGCAGTATTTCCTGAACCTTGGAAGCCATCTCTCAGAAAAGGTTGACATTGATGAAGAAATCCATCACTTGAAATGTGCAAATGCAGCCTTTCGACACCAGAAGAAACGGGTGTCCAAAAATCATGATATCAGATCCAAAACCAAGATCATGGTTTATCAAGCAGTCATTATGTCTGTGTTACTGAATGGAGCTAAGACATGGAAAAAATACAGGAGACACCTCAAGTCACTGGAGAAGTACCAATCAGTGCTGCTTGCAGAAGATCCTTCGACTCCAATGGGAAGACAGATGAACCAACATTAGCATCCCCTTGCAATCAAACACCATGAGCAGAGGCAATGATGATCCGACAGTTAAAGAACATGTAATAGTTACAAGTTGTACATGCACAGAAGCAGTCACTAAGGGAAACCTCTGGAACAACCTGAAGTTTTGACCTGCTGCCGTAGTTAAGCGGCATGGGCATGCACAGTTGGGTCAGAGAGATTAGTGGAACTGTGTAGTGCTAAATCTCAGGTAAAGGTGAGAGAGAGATTTGATCGATGGAGAATGTGTCAAAGTGAGACTGAAGGTGATTGGCGAGTATATGATTGGCAGTGATTGACAGGCCTTTACCCAGAATGATTGGAGGTGAGGAAGTAGTGTGATTTGAGAAGATGAAACAAGCCATCTGCAGCATCAGAGGGTTCAAATGGTATGTGTTCATGGGGTGGTTGTGTGAGAGGGTGAGGTTGTGCTGTCTGGAGTTTGTGAGACCTGCAGTTAAGCTGTGCTACTTTGCTATGTCTGCAGCTGCAAGCTGTGGCATGTGTAGTATTGTGGCTCCCCGTGGAGGGTGAGGAGCAATATCGCTGAGAACGCACAGTTCCAGTGACGACCTCCCAATCTAATTGGATTCTCCTTCTGCCTGATTGACTGGTTTTGACCTTTGCCTGGATACTGGTTTTGACTTGGATCTTGATTGCCTTCTGTTGCTGTTCATTGTTTATTCATAGGTGGTAAAGTAAATTATTGGTGTCCTGTTCTCCATCATTGTTGTGTGCAATATACTCTGTTTTCTCTGACATTGCTATTATCATTACTTGTCTTTTATTCCCTGTTATCTTCAATACATTCTTTTACATTTTTTACCCAGAAAAGGCAAGCTGGGTATCACAACCAGTAGTGCCCAAGGGATGCCAGCACTACTGGTCAGTCTGATTTAACTCAATCCTCCTGCTCCACCTGGACCAAAGACAAATTTATCTTTGCAGATTCAAGTTCTAAGATTTGAGCCACTAAAGGCCAACCGCATCATCCAGATGTTTCACTTTGATTCCCAAAGCAACTTCTATTCTCCCAGCTTAGTTAGGGCATACCCTCAAGAGAAGGGCAGAGAAAGTGCTTCAAGAACGTCCTCAAGACCAACGTAAAGAAATGTAAAAATTAATATCAACTCATGGGAGACTATCAACTCAGAACTGCCCCAAATGTAGAAATATTCTACTGCAAGGATCTCAGTACTTTGAAACTTTTTGACGATAACTCTGGCTTTAGAGCAGACTTGTCCAACTTACGGCCCGTGAGCTGCCATGTGACCCGCCAAGCCATTTTCTGAGGCGTGTGGTGCTGCAATGGGAAACAAAAGTGAACACTGTGTACTTTCATTCCCACCCCTTGTCCCTCCCTCAGCCCCTCAGCAGCTTCCTAATGGCTGCTGAAGGGCTGGGGAAGGGACAAGGTTCCCGCACGCACCATGTCAGCTTGATGTTTCTGATGCGGGGTGGCTTCTCCCCTCCTCCCTCATTTTACCATGTCCCTTCCTAGCCCCACCCCTCCCTTCCTTATTTGCATGCCAGCCCTGTCCTGTGCCAGTTCCTGCCAGCTGCGTGGGCCGGAGCAGGTCACAGTGCAATGGGTGGGCACAGGGGGCATGGATGCTGGCTCAGAGGGATGCTGCAGCCGGGCCCATGGGAGATGCTGCTGCTGCTGTGGCTGTGGGTGTTGGGGAGGGAAGCTGGCACCACTCCTGCCTCTCTGCACCCCCTCACACCCACAGACATCTCACTGGGGGTGGGGGGTTGTGGGCCCTGGGGTGGGAGGGAGCCCTGCCGGTCGGCCTCTGGCTCGGGCTTGGGCTGCCCCGGGGGAGAGGGAGCTGGGGGTGTTCCTGCATGTCCCACACCCCCTGTAGGGTCCCTGCACATCCTCCTGGCTGCTGAGCCCAGGTGTGCAGGTGTGGGAGCATCCTCAAGGCCACCCAGGTGGCAGGGAGGACACAACGTGGTCAGGAGGTGCCCCTTGACCCCTACACCCACAGACCGCGGCTGGACTGGACAGGCTGCGCGAGCGCCCACTCCTGCCAGCTCACTGGGTATTAGAAAGTTCATGATCCAGCCCCACATTCAAAAAGGTTGGACACCCCTGCTTTACAGGCATGAATCTAAGACTTTCTCTATAAGGCTGCCACTCAGTAGAGCCAGCTATAAAAAATACCTGGTTATTTTGGCTGTGGAGATAAAGACAGCTGGACATCACGCCATTCATACCACTCTGGGCTGATAGACACTGACAAATCTTTGACTTTTCTTGTTTGATAAGTCAAAGATCAGACTGACAGAGGCCTGGACTAAGGCACAGAAGAGGTAAGCCTTAGATGTATCACTGTTTTGCTGAATAATGTAAGGGAAATAATTAAACTTTTTCTCCAACAGCTTCCCCATCTTTAGAAGTGGGATAATAATGCTCATTCACATTTCTAAACCACTTTGAAACAGATGGATGGAAAATACTAAATAATATTAGTGTTTGCAGACCTGAAATAATTGTGTGGTATATCTAAACTAATTGGAATAGCCCAATAATCTATATAATCAATTATTACCTAGTTCTGAACTATTATCTTGAAAATAAATATATGTATTTATATCTATAGCAATCAATCAAGTTTCATGTCATAAAATAAATACAGGTTGGGAGAAGGACTTTGCTGTATTCATCTGAAGACTGAAGGCTGACAGCACAGTAGAGGTGCACCATATAGACTAACTGAATCACAGATGCATCAGCTTTCATGGGCCACAGCACACTTCATCAGAAGCTGAACACAGTTAAACACACAAGATTTCAGGAGAAATTCATGAGGAATCAAGACCATTACATATGCATTTTCCCAGCTACACTATCACTAGGTTGTTTAAAGTAACTGAAGTATTATTGCATGTCATAAGAAAATATACTTAATCCTTTTTATTAAATTCAAGTAAAGTAGGCTTTACCGTATGTCTCTTCTCACACTGGCAGTATTGCTCTAGCACCATATTAGTTTGCATATTACTCTTTGAATTCCTCCCAACTATACTACAAAAGAACAAGGGATTTGTCATCTTGACTGCTTGTAAGACATTTGCTCTTGCAATAAAGTTTCATTCTTTCTTGATGGTCCTTAAGGCAAGACAAAGATTAGGCTTTATTTTTACTGCTGATGGGCTGTAGGATATTGCACCTCTGCAGAAAGCATTTTCTTAGAAATTGTCCTCATTCATACAATCCTCACTGGCTTGTGGCTTTTCATCTATTTCATCCGTTCATCCATTGACGCCCCTTAAAAACTGAACATTGGATCTCCCTATTGTAAACAGACAGGCTATTTACAAAATTCACATCCAGATGTAGGCTTAGGTTAAACAACCTGCAGTTCCATGGTGTCTGAACATAGCAGGTGCATGCAACCTAGTGCAGCCGTACCGTGTGTGGCACTGCAAACACATCTGCGGTTCCACATACCGCACAGTCAGGTGTTCGTGCTGCAAGGGCAGGCTGCCCATACGTGCGCTGCTCTGGCTTTTTCTCTGCACTTTTTTGATATCCAGGGGTCAAAAAACCCATGGAAAAAAAAAGAAAAATGAGTAGCACATGCATGGGCAGTGTGTGCCACTGAAAAGTGGAACCAGGTCTCCTGGAGCCATATTGGGGCTGCCAGCCAGGCTCCACCCAGCAGGAGTGCCCCTGCTGAAGCCCCAGGAGGCCCCCAGAACCCCAGGTAAGGCTGTTAGGGCAAGCATAGTGCTGTCCCCAGCCTCCCCTACTGCCCCTGGGGTAACTTGCAGTGCACCAAAGTGTGCATGACATGGGCATTCCCTGGGGACAAGCAGCTGTGGTGCAAGGTGTACCGCTGCTACTTGTCCCCAGGGAACCAAACATCCGTTCTCATCTGGACGTGGCTTGGGATCTGGTCATGGCTTGGGATCTCTTCCTCAACCCCTGCAGACTTTAGAGCAGGGGTCAGCAACATTTTTGGGCAAAGTGCCAAAAACACCCACAACTTCAACTTGTAAGATGTTGGTATGTCAGGGGTGGATGACGGGGGAGCTACGAGGGGCCCAATCCTTGCTGTTGCTGTGTAGCCCCAGCCCCTTCCCTGCCATCCACCCACAGGTACGTGTGCCAAGCAAAATGCCTTTCAGTACCACCTGTGCCGGGGGTTGCCTGCCCCTGCTTTAAAGGAAAGGTGGTCCCTAGTCTCTGAAGGACCATATTCTGAATTGTTGCAAATTATGGCAATTTACACCAGGTAAAAGGCTGAGCCAAAAGTATGTTTCTTTAAGGTGTTACACCAGAAAACTGTGTAAATTGTATAGGGGGACAAGTTAGCACATTTTATGACTATTCCTGGCATTCTCTGAGAGAACTCATGTTCCCTTTGTAGGCTTGATCAAAACCCCTTGAAATCAATGGGATTCTTTATACCGATTTCAATGGGCCTTGGATCAGGCAACCCATATATTTAGATACTTACAGCAGTAAGGAACCTGATCATTTGCCAATGCTTTCATTTCATTTCAGAATCATCAGTCATCACTCACCCACTGTTATATATAAAAAACACTTTCCTTAATTATGTAGCCTAACACATATGTTGTATTAACATACCTCATTTCTCTGTATACTACAAGAGAGAAAAATACTCAAAGTACATGAAACAATTAAACTTCAAATTGAGCTGATCCGATAAAAACTCACTCTAACCTCGCTATCGTGTAAATTTGCATTAAGCAAGTAGCTGGACCATGTATATTATCAAGCCTTCAAGGCAATGTACAGTGTTAAAGCTTGGAGGGACTCTGATTTAGACAGATATAATGCAAGAGAAAAAAAAATCTAGTTATTTTCATCCAAATTGTGGCATATATTGATAAACGTATGTTAGCATTTAACTATTCATTCTTTTAGAGAAAATTGGTTAACCCCTTAAGTGTTTTGCCCTGAAGGCAGACATTAAAAGTTAATTATAACCACATGGGACAAGCCCCTGGAGGACCATGACAGCATTAAACTGCTCCCAACCAAGCATACAGGATGCACAGCACTCTCAGAGAACACCATGTACAAAAAGGATGCTGTCTCCTTGAATGAGTTTTCAGAAGTTAAAAACATGCTGCTTTTTGCATGCACAGGAAAAAGGCAGATTGCAAATGTTCTACTCTGAGTGAAAAAAGCTTCCAGCTGAAGAAGAATTAGAGCAAATGAAAGCCCTGAGTAATGTGATTAAGCAATATGGCACAGTAAGAGAGGGCCACCGTGAGTACGGTGCTACTTAGCACTGCTAGGATGCTATGGTAACCACCCTTGATTATGCCTCTGCTTATTACTTTATAATAATTCTTCCTAGCTCAGCATAGTATCACACAGCCATGGAAGGGGATTTTTTTGAATGGTTCAAGGGAACCATTAAATATTCCAGATTTTAAAAGTTTCCCCACGCTTTTACTACAACTTCACTTCCCCACAGTTGCATCTAAGGGAAGGATGATGCCAATGATGGGAAAGGAGCATTTGGGATAAAGATGAAGACAAAGCCTCTTGCCATACAGAAGGACCGGTGGTGTGCCAAGGGGGTGAATGACCAGACTGGGACTCAAGAAACTGGCTCCCATTCTGGCTGGGGCATTGAATTGCCATTTGTCAGTGATCAAGTCGCTTTTTTTTTCAGGTTGGCCTTTTCTGTTTTAAGTATTTGAAATGTCTGCTCTTCAAGGCAACAAGTGTCTTTTATGAGTTGTACCTACAGTGCCTAGCACAACCAAACCGTGATCTTATTTGGAGACTCTTGGTAATACAGTGAGATGCTAGGGAAAATCATAATAATCAAGAAAGGTATAAAAAGTTTCATTGCTTGTTCTCATTTATACAAAAACCATTCAGGCTGCACTTTGAAGAGGTCTCCTTACACAACCAAATACAATGTTAGACACACACCTTAAGGACTCTTTCCACCATCAGTGATGCAACGTGGAATTAATTTACACGAGAACGGGGATGTCAGAGTCCTCAATGTCCATACACAACCAGCAGGACCTTGTTTTCTAAAGGCCTTTTCTCAAAGACTCCCACAAAACAAACTGTATTTTATTCATGTGGAGACCCCAAATGAGTTGAATTCCTCTAGCTGGGAAGATGAAGAGCTGAGCTGACCCCAGTGTACTTTCAAGGGAGAGGACTAGAAGTCCTGAGTGCATCTTAGCGAGTCACTTCATCCCTCTGTTCTTGATTGATAAAAAGAGGATAACAATCTCTCAGAAGTGGTATTAAAATCCATTCATTTCTGTAGTATATGAATGTGTGACACGCAATAAAATGAGAGCGATCACTTACACAGACAGAATTTATTGGGAATCACGGTGGGTCTTCTAATTGTTTCCTTGTCTTAAATCCATGCAGAGATCTCCTCTGAAACTGCATTACACCTTCCCTCCAGGCCTTGTGGAAAGTCTCTATGAGTCAAAGGATCTTTGTGGACCCAGGAAGAAATGGTCTAGGAGGTTAACATTGTCTCATTACTAGGCCTGCTGAGTTTAGTGTAGGAAGATTATACAAGTCTCCTTTTTATAGTGATGGTAAGGGACAGGATAGCTACAGGCCAGAGGAGCACAGGCACACAGTCTCGAAATCCAGAATCCTCCCCCCCCGTGAAAGAAGGTAACAGGGCTCACTCTTTCCTTTTACACTACAGCCATGGGAAGGAGAAGTGATATTGGTGATGCTGCCCACCTTTTTATATAATAGTCCAGTGGTTAGAGAGCTCACCTAGGAGATGGAAGAATTAAATTCAATGCCCTCATCTGCCTATAGGGATTCACAGTCAGAGCTCCTGCTTCCTTCATAACTGCTAGGACCTAGTTTTGGATGAAGAAAGGGCACTCTTCACCTCTCCAGCTGAAGCTGTTCCCCTCTCTATTGCAGAACACAAGATTCGTTGGTGCAAAAAGAGGAGGTAAAAGGAAACATGACTCTATGGGCTGGCATTTAGGGAACTGACCTGGGAAGGGTAAACCCTGGGTGCTGATCCAAAACCTGTTTCTGTAGTTTACATTAAACATTAGATAAAATACGGACACATTTGTCATACCAAGAGCCAGGTGCCTCTGTCCATCCCCATTGTGCACCCTAAACATTTAACTACAGCCATGCTAACTCTCTCCCTGGCCCAGCGTTTCCTTAATTCTCCATTGCCTAGTAGACCAGGTACAATGGGAGCTGATAATCACTCTGCTGGGAGTCATGGCTTTGAATTTCTTTTACACAGAGAAAGGCTTTTCTTGGCTGAATGCTCCAGCCACTAAGCTCCTCTATAAAAACAAGGCACCAAAACTAGTCACTCCCTAAAAGAAAATAGACAGAACTTCATGTCCCAGCCCTATGGATATACGATAGGTGTGTACATGTATAACAGGTCTGGCACGTGTAATAAATCAGTCCATAAAGCTGTGGAGAAAGGTCTAGTTTCTAGATAACAATTGGGCATAGGTTGTACTACACACCAAGCCACTCTAACTTGGGCAGTTCTGAAGATAACCTCCAGGCACTTTGGAAAAGTGAAAGCCGAAGCAGTGAACTATCTATCAAGTTTAGGCTGGGATAGGTGGTAGCTAAGCTGCTCTTTCTTTTCTTTATTTTTTTCCTATTGCAGTTCTGGATTCAGATACTTGAGCTCTGCATAAGTCCTGCTTTTGATGCCTAAAAGGCCTTTCCTGGACCACACCCTAAGTGACTTATTTAAAGGCTACAAAGAAGGTCTGCAACAAAAGGTAAACCATAATCTTTTTCATGGAACATAATGATTAAACAGTGGCCTGGTTGAAAAATGCCAAATGTTCCTTACCTTCAAACAAAAAATATTTTCCTGAAAAAACCCCCCCAGTTTTTGACACCCTCCCCCCAATCATCCCCCTCTTCCCCAAACAATCAGGTCTTGGAAGTGAACCGAACCAATACAAACCGAACACAACGTCTCTACTGTTTTCATCTTGCTGCTTGCAAAAACCAATAAACATTTGAAAGAATCCAGTTGTTCCCATAACAACATTTGTTTGCAGAAGAGCGTTTGTCAAAACGCAGCCAAGGTCACAGGTCCACCCAAGCCTAGCAAGCCGTAAGGCTTGCCTGGTAAAGGCATGCCAATTTCTGCAGGCAAAGGCACACCCGGGAGCAACGAGCAGCATCACATCTAATCATCTTTCACTCCTCAGCCAGAATGACAGGTGACTGTTTACAACTGGGAGTGTGTTGGGATCAAAGCCCAGCAACGTCCTTTTGGATCTATAATAGAAGACCCTAATTCAGGCCTGGCCAACCTGTGGCCTGCATGCACAAGTAACCTACAGACGTGGCATACAGCAGATCAGGGAAGGAGCAGGAAACACCCTGCTGACCCTGGTGTACACTTGATGGTCCAGGAAAGGTATGAGGCAAGGACTTCTTTGTGGTATCTTTTATTGGACCAACCACATAGTTGTCAGAGAGGTTAGGCAAGCTTTTTGTGCACAACCTTCTCTTCTTCAGGTCCCCAGAGAGTAAATAAGTCATCAAAGAGGGTTTGAGAACAGGATCCCTTACTTCTGGACCAGAGTGACTGATAGGAAGATATAGGGAAAAAAATGACTGTATTTCATAATGCCTCCCTTAGTCATACCTGGACTAAAGCAGTACATTCATTACCCTTGGCTGTGATTACATTTACCACCTAGACCACAGTAAGATGGCTTTTTTAGTAAGGGGACAATGTGCCATAAGTGAGGAGGGTCTGATTGGCCCTGCTGTCTTAAAACTGAACAATGGCTTCACAGATGCAATTCTGATTCCTGTCTAACACAGGCTCTGTAATATCAACTAACCCTGATGTGCAGGAGATTGCTGCTACCCACACTGATGCATCAGGTGTCAAAGGGACGGTGCAGTCACGTAAACATCATGCATTATACATCTGAAAGACTGCTGAAACCCAGTGTCAAAAGCCCCAGAAACCTGTGAATGTATGATGTAGTGAACCTACCAGCTATCTGACAGCTTCATGCCCAAGGCTAGTTAGACCGGACATAGCATAAAAAAACAGATACATCAGGGAAGACCCCTGCCTTTGCAGGGAATTGACTAAATGGACCTAATAGGTCTTACCTTCTCTAACATGTCTAGGCTATATTGCGCCTTGAGGCTTAGTCATAAGTAACCAGCAGCATGTCATTACTCTACCCTGGTACTTAGGGTTAGGCTGCTTCCCTCTTACTTTCTGGTAGGTAGATGTGCAGCTGACTTGCCTCTTTCTGCCTGACCAGAGACTCCACCAAGGCTCATAGACTCCCCATACTTTCCCTACTGACTTCCAGCCCACTGCCTCAAAAGGGAGGAATATCTGGAGGGCAAGGCTGGTGTTCAGTACTGGATTTGAGCTCTATATGCTGGGTTGAGAGGTGGGTGGTCAAGATGAAAAGCACAATCTAGCTCTGGCATTTGGACCCAGAGTCCCTTTTCTACGCCATATCTCAGTCCTACTCATTTCAGCGGGTAAGGTACTATCCACAATGAACCAGAGTGGTTGAATAGGACAATCCTGGAAAACCAGAGAGAGATATCATCTCACTAAAAGTGAGTCAGCTGCAGAGGAGCAGTCATTTTACTTGATTGTTGAAATAGGTAGTTAGCCTGTTGAATCACAGTCGACTACTTCAACTTCCCTCTCTCATTGAACAACTGTGTGGTGTGCCACGAGACTAAAAGGACTTAAGATGCTCCCACCAAACATAAACGCCCTAGACTGCCCAAATAAATATATATGGGATTTAAATAACTATAATCCTCATCTTGCATGAAGAGCCTTTCATTAGAGAAGCACAAAGGTCTTTAATACGCGTCTAATTCTTGCAAAGCTTCTTTGTGAGTCTTTCCATCCTCGTGTTATATACAGGTGGGCAAAATGAGGCACCAGAAGACAGGACTTAAACAAGATCCTACAGAAACACTGACAAAGCAAGCACAATTCATGATTACTGATGACTTGAATGGGACAGGAGCAGAAACCTACCAGTGGCTAGGGAAGAGAGTTGATTGGTGGGATGAGTATTTTGAGAAGAAGAATCATTGGAATCAAGTTGGTGGATCTCTGCCCTTGTATTTCAGCACAGATTGGCTGGTCCTTTCCAATTTCTGAACTGTATACAAATCCTTGGTTAGCAAACAGCAGTAAAATTAAAGGAATACATTGATTCAGTCAGATTCTTCACCCAGGTGCCTTCGTCTATGCTGAAAACAGCCTGCACTGTAGAAGGCATGACATGAATGGCAAAGGATGTTAATGGATTACAGGGAAGATCACACAAGCCAGTGGCACAGGCAGAAAGGGAACCCCTGAGCCCTGTCTCCCAGCTCTTTGCTCGCATAAAAACCCTGCCTGTGCAGGTTTGCAAATTAGCATAGTGTCCTAACAGCTGTTGCTTTTATTTTTGCAGCTGGTAGATGGTGTAGTGGGATCAACCGCAGCCCGTAATTGCTTGTGGGGGTATACAACCATCTTGATCCTAATGGATAATCCCTTCCGCTTCTTTCAGAGAAAGGTGAGAGCGCTTCTTGCCAATGGGCTGCAGCGGAAAATGCCCCTCTTGTCCTCAATTTAACCCTGGACATATGAACCCAAATCTCCATAATTAGGCATTTAATCTACTGATGCCCTAATAGAAACAATGTTTATCCTTTTCATCCTTCCACAGATTAAACGAAGTACAGTAGCCAATTATTTTCCCTTCTGTCTTGCATAGATCTGTAAGTACCTTTTCCAAGCTCATTGTATTTCCATAAAACTTTACAATTGGATATATTTACCTATCTAAGGTTTAAATACTTGATTTGCTTAACTACAGCATTAAAATTAACTGAAATGATTATGGGTTGTAAGACTCAAATATGTTCTGAGAGTGAGAGAGTGGTGACATCTGAAGTCCACAAAAAGGATGATAAAGAGGAATGTGGAACAGATCTCCAAGGATGAGTGCAATCAAAACAGCAAATTATTTTACATCTATTGTTTTTAGTCTCCAAAATGTAGATTAACACCTGAGGAAGAAGGGAAATATGTTGCTTAGAGCTGGACCTAATTATATGCAGCAAGAAGATAAAAAATTAAACTTTAATCCTGTGACATTTATTCCTGCTATTACATGTAAACATATTAATTTCAGTGCCATGTTTCACAGTCATAAAGGTTAGTATTTGCATAAATGTTTAATAGTTGTGTTATTGTGTGTGTTGGGCCTTATTTTTTATGCAACTGCTTTATTTGCTGGAAAGTGAGGTTTTGAATGAACTAAATACCAGTTCAGGTTGAAGTCTGTGGATCTAAGACTTGCCCCTCAACTCCAAAAAAAGAAGAAAAAAACTAACTTCAGTCTAAATAGTTTGCTTTCTTGTGGTATCATCTTATGAACTGTATCAAAATAATTGAAAATGGAAACATTAATAAAACATAGAAAAAAATTAAATTAAAATATTTTGTTTGCCACATTTTTCTTCAGTTGGTCATTTTGGCAAGAAAACTGAAAAAATGCTTTGTTTCAGGTTGATTTTTTTTTTTTTTTTATTTTTTTGGTTTGGCCAGCAATTCAGTTTGTATAACTCAACTTATGAATGTAACTGGCAATTCAAAATTATGAACACAACAATTGTTGCAGCCAAAACATTGCCTTTACTCAAATATAATTTTTCCCATGAAAAATGTTTATATATAAAACCATTTGTTTCCAAGAATTTTTTCAAAATATTTTAACTTTTTTTTTGAGTCAAAGCTGTTTTCAAAACATTTCTTTTACTGGAAAAGCACAATTAAGTAAATATTTTTAGACACTTCTTAAAGATTTCAAAAATTACTTTTATAAAAATATCACAGGCCATGTAATCAAGCATAGAACAAGGTGGATGTCGTCTATCAAACTGGAAAAAAATTCTTTACAGTTCTAAATTACCAAATAATTGCAAGGCCCCCTCTGTTATATATAAAACATAACCCTTAACTCAGAGGATTTTAAAGGAAAATAACTAAAAATCCATGCAAAAAATTAGGGTTCCACAAATCTTGAATTCTTCCTTCCTTTTGCTCACCAAGAAATATGCTTTGTCTGTAAGTGAATGAAGAATATAGGGGCATCAAATGCAAAATATAGGGGCATCCTGTGGCTGAAAAATATATATTATATAAAATAATATAATAATATATAATAGATATAATAATACATTATATCATATATATATAATGGATGATATATTAATGATATATAGCATATTATATTATATTAATAATATATAATATATTACTTATCATATACAATATATTGCAAGTTAACAGCACTCAACTGACTCTAGCTCCATATGAGCATTCATTCATTTCTATCGGCAGGAAATTTTCACCGCTAGAAATGATTCTAGGAGAGGAAATAATACAGATCTTTAGCATGCAGCCACCCTTTCTTCTGTGTTCCTCAAATCTTCCCAAGACCAGGATGATCCTAGTCCGGTAAGCATGGACTGCTCTATTCCTCCCACTTGTAGGGCAAAGTTCTCCCACTTCCAGGGACTCCAGTGTATAAGGAGTAGAGGGAGAAGCTAGAAGTTTCGCTTCCCCTCTCCTCCCAGCACTTTCCCCCTTGCCTTGTCCAAGCGAGGATAACTGTAGTCTCTGGAAGGCACAAGACCCTTTCCTTCTGTCTCCACTCCTCCTGGTCCCCAGGAGCCGATACTTCACAAGCACATGTAAAAATGTTCATTTTCTCAGGAGATCCACTACTGGCAGCAACTTATACCTCATTGGAGTTGGGTTATTTTTCTCCTGGAACCACCATTTTTGCTTTGGGAGAAAAAAGCTGGAAAGTGTACATTTGTTGTTTCTCCTGGGAGAGCTAAGGTTCTCACAGTAGAAACAGTAACATCATTATGTGGCCCCAGTTTGATAACAGCTGCTCAACCGAGTTGTGGATGAGCTGAGTCATAGAACAGCTTGGTCTGGGACAACAGGACAAGGCCAATTCATGTTCTTATATTGTATGTATGTGTATATGTATGTGTGTATGTATATATCTGTGTGAGTGTGTGTATACAGTAAAAGCTGTGCTATCCAGCATCTTACAAGCCAGCATTGCTCTACTAACTGGCATGCCAGCTTGTAAGATAAAGTGAAACTGGAAGTGTCCACCATGGCACTTCCAGTTTCTCCGAGCCCCAACGGCCGGGGGCAAAACAGCCTGCGCTGCTGAGCCCCCATGGACCAGGGGCATAACAAGCTGTGCGGAGCTGTTCAGGGCCTGCCTCCATTTCGCAGGGCCCACAGGGCAGGCAGCGATGCAGGGGGAGGGATGGCAATGTGGCAGGAGGGGCAGAGGGATGCCCCAGACGCTGCGGAAGAAGCGGCGGCTGGGGTCGCTCAATTAACCAGCATATTTTGTTATCCAGCATCCCCCATTCCTGAAGGATGCCAGATAACAGAGCTTTTACTCTGTGTGTGTGTCTACACACACACACACACTCAAGGTCCGTATAAGATATATATGTACATATATGGTACCTTATGGTAAACATGGTGTGTATATATATCTTATCAAAAGACAAAAATTGGTCCTGCTCTTGTTTAACTTTGGGGTGGATGAAACATAATTGCACCGATTTTAATGGAGCCATTTTGGATTTAAAGATTGATCTACATCCCATTAAATCAATGGCAGTCTTTCCACTGACTTCACTGAACTTTGCATTTGGTCTTTCCCTTTGTAGAACTGCGAATAAGATTAATAAAAAAAAAAAAATCAGAATATATGTGCTCTTCAGACCTAAAGCGGGTGACCCAAAACCTATTGCCAGATGATCTCTGTCGGTGATGCAAGTCCCGCGGGAAACTGCCTACAAAGGAGACAATGTTTGGAAATGTCAAACTGATTGACTGCTTGAGAGCACTGAGCCTTCACAGCCTTGGTGACAGCTTCAGGAACAGGTGTCCTTCCTGATTATAATTTTTTGGGCTTCCGTTTCTGTTTCAGGCTTCTGTTGATAGGGGGAAAATAGGGTTTGGGTCTTCTGTCTCTCTAAGTACATACAGTTTCAGACTTTGCTGTCATCTCCAGCCATTATCTCTGCCTTCCTCTCCAATGCAAAATCATCTCGGAACAGCATCAGCTAATGGTCAGAACCACAGACATCAGGCTCAGTTTATGTCTTATAGTAAGCAGTAATGTCGGGTAATTTCTCATCTGCCCTGAGGGTCTGACACTCCCACAGGGGTCAGCTGAATTATCTTTGTTCTTTTGCTTATGATGCCACTGGGTGAAATGACACAGCGGCATGGTGAAGAGTGTTATTAATATGCTGCTGATACCCAGATCTGTATCACCCGCTCTCTTGGTGACAATTCAGCGCCGAACAGTGATGCCATCTGGCTCAAATAGCAGGTTGAACCTGGGCGAGGGGAAATGCCTGGAGACTGCTTTTGTTACTGAAGTGAAACCAAAGCTTTTTAAGGTTCACAAAAGTTGGCTCAACTGTCCCTTTGTCAGGCCTCCCTGTTATTTAATGGAGAACCAAAGAAAGCAGCTGACTCATGAGGTCCATAATAACCACGCTCGGTGCTTATGTCTCACCTACAAACCTCAAATCGCCAAATGTTTGGTAAAGGGAAATATTCTTTTGACAGAGAGGGAGAAAATGAGGCACAGCCAAAATGAAGCAGCTTTCTCCAAAACAGAAACAGCCCTTCTCTCTTGAGATTAAATCCAGTATCTACTTACAGGACCACACTGATGACGTTTGTTAAAATTCCCCTCTGATTATACGGGGTATGGGAGTACCTCTTTAGAGAGCAAGGTGGGAAAGAGGAGCTTTTAGATTGGCCAATATTTCATAAATTTCATAGACATTAGGGCTGGAAGGGACCCCGGAAGATCATTGAATCCAGCCCCCTGCCCCAGGGGCAGGAAGTCAGCTGGGGTCATAGGTTCCCAGCAAGATTGTGTGGAGAGGAGTCAGGTCAGTTAAATATAAGTTATTTAAGCTAAAACAAACTCAAGCTCCCAAAAGAGGAGTTCTTTATCTTAATATACCTAAGGTACTCATGCGTCTCTCCTTATCAGCGTGCCTTGCAATCTCTGCAATGTATTTATTTTCATGATACCCCTGTGAGGTAGAGTTTTCTATTATCCCACACCACACCTGGGGAAATAAGTCCCAGAGACACAATAAAAAATATATTCCGTTTCACAGAAATGTAAGGAGACAAAGCCCCTGCTGCAACCGTCTAATATACTATTAGACACATTGCAATCAGGAATGATAATGGGAGATAAAATAGAGAAAAGAGACTCAGCTTGGACTCACAACCACCCTGATGTCCTGATGCATCGTATTAAATTAACACCACAGATTCCAGTGTTAAGAAAGCATCAGGTCTTCATTTGAGTTAAGGAGCTATTGAGCTAAACTGGCATCAATCTGGAAGCATCAGAATGTGACCGCTGGCCCTGCGATGATGGCACGTACTGTTTCATTGTTATTCAAAGCCCAAACACTTAACGGAAAGTTTGGTGGATGGTGTCGTGCATGATTAATTCAGGAAATGTTTCTGAGAGTCTGAGGCCCTTCACCCCTACCAACTTCATTGAGTTGCGCTGTCATAATACAGTGGTGGATCTGTGCACCTGGCATTCAGATTGTGATGCTCTCTGTGACTTCAGCTAGAGCAGGATTGAGTACTGGGTATTCTCCGAGTTCAAGTCCTTGGCTATAGCAAGGGAGTAATAGAGAGAGAAAGAGCTGTCATGAAACAGCACAGACTGAAAATGGGACTCATAGGAGAACATGCATGTCACAAGGACTTTGCAAAGTGTGTGAATACTGAACCCTCATATGCCTTCCTAATTTTCCAGGTTTTTTTTTTTTAAGAGATGACTTCTCCCTGAACGAGGTACACGCATTTCTGACTGACCACTTTGACAGCAGATTCAACTGCCTTAATCTTGAGAACGCCGTAATTTCCCACCCCAACGCTTCCAGCACATATTCTCTTTCTCTTTTCAACCTGAGAACATTAACAGTGATAACTAAACTTAAAAAAAATATTAAAAAAAAAAAAAGAGAGAGTGCGAGAAAGAGAGAAAGCTAAATAACCTCTTGTGTGCAGGATATTTACTGCTTTAGGGCACAATCTGTTGCAGTACAGTTATAACTGTTGCTTAGGCACCTATTGTCATTATCTATGCCTCAGCAACAAGGCATTCTGTCTTGTTTCCCCGTCTGTGAACCTGGTGATTTATTGATAATGCTAATCTTGTTTGAAAGTTATAGAGCTAGGAAGTCAAATGTGTTTAAAGAGAGGCAGAGCAAGCGACAGAGAGAATTTCACTTCCCAACTTTTTTGTTGTAATTGTTGGCATGTCATAAAAATCACCATTTGCACCTGTGCTTTGAGCTCAAGGTGGCTCAGGATAGGTGAATTAAGCCACACAACTCCCTCAGGACGTGGCTTTATCAATACACACACGCACACACCAGAGTGAGTGGAGAAGCGAGGTACAAAAATGTTACCGTGAAACTTGACCACGTGCATATTGAAGCCTGCACCTTATTATTTTTCATGTTTATCATGGTAATGTTGGGCTTGGAAGAGTTACAACACCTTGATGTGAGTCCCAAGGCTTGAATTCAGTCAACATCACCAGGCTATCTCCAGCTGACTCTTCTGTAAATGGGTACCTGGTCATTTTGGCTGGGAAGTCAAAGGCAGTGGGTTGTGATGCTGCTCACACTAGGCCTTGACCAAGATAGCCTGATGGGTCATTATTCTTTGGTCCTTCCCCCCCACCCCCAGCCACTTATTTCAACCCCTCCTTCCCCATCCCTACTTTGTGTGTATGTCTGTACAAAACTGTTAGTACTGCCACACTCCTAAAGGTAAATGCCCCATGGCAGAGGCTCTCCCTTTCTCTATCTCATAGTGAGGAGCTTTCAGCTTTTCCTCTGAATGCTAAATAATTCATTTAGGTTTCTCCTCGAACCAAACCTGGACATAGGCCTGGGCAACTGGGTAGCCACCTCAGAACCAGACAGAAAGGGGACCCCCAAAATAGAAAAAAAAAAAATCACAATTGCAAAAAAAGTTGTAATATGGCGCATATATGGCTACCTAATCCCACGTTTTGATTTCCATGAATTCAGTTTATATTCATTGTCCATTCAAATTTTATAAAAATGGTAATTTCTTTTCCCCCCTTGTCCGGTTATTATCATTGTTTCTGGCAAAGCAGAGCCTGATACTAAAAGTTTGCCTGGGGCTGCCAGGAGTCTAGGTATGACACTGCCTCTAACTCACACCTACTAGTGTATTAAGGCCTGGGTGGGCTGGGTACCATCCCTGGGTACCTGACTGGCAGTGTGTGACTGGTAGGCACGCGATGAGCCCATCTCCCAGCCACAACGCCCAGTAGCAGCTGCTGCCTGTGCTGTACCTGGTGCTCTTTGACAGTCATCCTGGGCACCAAAGGAGCTCACTGTGCTTTCATGCCTCCTCTCCCTTGTCCAGAACTTAATTTTACACCCACCTATATTCTTTTCCTTTCATGCACCTGCATCTTCTTTTTCCTGTATCTCCCACGTACACTTCTCCTGAAGCCCCATTAGAGTATTCTGAAGCCTAGTGGTTAGAGCATCTCTATGACGGGGGGTTTTTTTTTGCTTTAAGGTGAGGAGAATCCAGAGCCCTACATTTTGGGTGAAAAGTGTAATTAATAAACTGTTAAACAAAAAGTAGGCAGCATGAACTGTTTTCTTCTGGTTCTGCTTCGAAGACACAAGATACCTACTGTTAGGATAAGACTGATTTCTGGGGTAGGGTTTTGGGAGGGGGAGCAGGGGGTGGGGGATTATGTTATTTTCCCCCAAAAAAGTGTAACAGAAACAATTTTGGATTTTGTTTTCACCCATATTTTAATCAGAAAAAAGGTAAGTCAGAACTCAATGTACCGCCCTTAACACAAAGTATCAGTTGGCCCTTTTAGGCTATATTGCAATGCAAGTCATATATGTGTGTGTGTGTATATATATATGTGTGTGTGTGTGTGTGTATATATAAAGCCTACTTTTGTTTTACCATCAGTTTTGTTTCCAATTTCAGCTGACAATATGCCCTAGTACTAAACCAAGTAAGTTAGCATTGTACAGCAATCACTCAAATACCTATACAGGCTAAGGGGACATTTGTACCTCCTCCGGTCAGGGAAGAGGGGCAGGAGAAGCTTCAGGTTCAGAGCAATTACTTCTAGCCAGGCCAAATTTCCTTTTAGCTTGAAAATGCACCAAACAGAAATTAATTTTGCAGATCCCTCTTTGACTTCCCAGTTGCACCAGCACAGATTTTAGCTCAGCATGCTGTGTTGTAAATAAAGTTGACTTCAATGCCAAGAAAAATCCAGACTTTGCAAACTTTACTCATATGTGTTAGGTGTTACTCTAGAATGACTGGTTACAGTAATGATGCCCTAATGTGGTTAAGACATGTACAGTTTTTGGTTCTAAGAGTGGTTGGTCATAGATTTGATCAGTACCAATAGATTATATTGTACACACAGTTTTTGAACTGAAGTCTACACTCCAATAGTGGAGGATAACAGCGTAGCACAGACTACTAAAATTGGGCCATATTTGCTAACTAACAGATAGTTGACCCTCTCTACTAGCGACAGATGAAATAAAAACCTGGGATGTCCACTTGGACAAGAACCTGAAGGTTTGGATACTTATCTGAACATCTGGGCTAGATTCTGTTCTCAGTTATGCTGATGTAAATCCAGCACGAAACCCTGCATCACTAGTCACTATGGTATTGTCTAACAATTACTTTGCACTAATGCAACCAACTGTACAAGAGGAAGGGCAGCAGACTATCAGGCTCAGAGACTTCAAAGGAGTTCCTTCTGAATTGCAAAGAAGCACGTAACCAGGGTGGTTTAAAAAGGATATTTAACTGAACCCGGGTCTGTCCATGCCACTGACCCTTCTTTCAGATCTTTCAGTACTGTGTCTTTGCCAAAGGATCTAATGCAGTTGAGCAACATGAATCAAACATTTATGATAGCACAACTCACTCTCCCTTCTGTTGCCAACCACATGCAAACACGAGCAAGTCAGAGGTGAAGCAGTCTTTTAACTTCCTTTAGTGATCGCATAAACTATCTGCAGCTATGTCACCAGGAAAGCCGAGCAGAATCTGCCAGCCCGAGGTAACAATTACAATACATGGACTTTTGAGAAACATCTGGTGAGCACTTAAAATTAGGAATTTAGTACATAAATGACTAGTGAAAGCACAGTGACAGGAGTGTTTAGAAGAAACCTTTGTAGCCTACCCAGGTGTTGTGCTGAGGTGCCGGGGAATGGCATTCCCACTTGTTTCTTGAATGGGGGAATGCAATTGGTTCAACTGGAACAAGGTATTTGACAGGCAACATCTCTCTGAAATACTGAGTCACACATCTCCCTCTGCTTCCCAAAGTCAGAGAAGGAAACACTCAGCAAAAATGTTCAAATGGCTGTCCACCTTTAATCATTTTTGTTGTTTTCAGACTTGAAATGCTTGTTTTGGGCCGGTTCTTTTTCACTCAGAAAGCAGACCTCCTACAATAGTGATGTGCTATAATTCTGTCCATAGATCTCAGTGCACAAAAAAAAAAAAGATCAAGTGCTAATTATCCCCATTTTATACAGCAGGGAACCATGAATGGGAAAATGCCACAATAAACTTAAAACAGAGCCAAGAGCCAAGGTCTCATGAGCCTGAGACTGGTGTCTTTCCCATAGTCCCACACTGCCATTTTAATTGCTCTTCCTAGGGGGGCTGTCTGCCTTGCAAAGCTAGACAACCTGATCCATAGCCTGGCTGTGATCAGTACCACCCAGTACTGCCAAGCTTAAGAGATCAAAAATCCTAAGTCAAACACACAACCAGGAGGACATTAATTAGAGATTTAGAAAAGAGAGAGAGATTGCATTAATTCTGAACTCCCTCACCCATCCCCAATGTGCACGGATGACTGTCAATGTTGCCCACTCTCCTAGATACATTGAGAAGGGGGACTGTAGTCCTTTGGAGGTGCTGGACCCTTTGTTCCCACACCTGTCCGTTCCCTAGCCAGCAGTTAGTTCTCTCTCTCTAACTCCCAAATCAATCTTTTTGTCCCAGGTATCTTACCCCATCAATTCTGACCATTTCCCAGTCCCCATATCTGCCTTCCCAGGGTATGAATTCTGTTCCCAGCCAACTCTCCTCTGCTCCCCATCTGGGGTCCTTCATCTTCTTCATCCCTTCCTCCTGAGCAGGTGATGAGTATTCATCCATCTTCCCAAGCAGGATGTGGCAGGTTGGGAAGGTGGGGACAAGCGAGCCATCCACTTGCATACCAACAGGGAAGAGGAAGAAGAAAAAGGAGTGCATCTCCCGTGGGCTGCTAGACTTTTTATGCTCGTAATGCTCCCTTTTTCCTTCCTGTAAAGATGGTGTCAAGCTGCTAAGGGAATGAGAGGGTGTCCCTCAGACCAGGCCGCCATTTCCAAGAGGAAAACAGCTTGGTGTCACCACATTGTGGCTGGGGCTGTACACTATCTCGTTACTCACAAGGAATTGGTAAGACTTGGCAACACTGAATACTGCAAATCCATGCATGGGCTATGGTGTCCTCACTGCTCAAATATGTTACTAAGACTTCTGGTGGCCCACCCCATAGCTCGTTGCACTGTAATCCATGGGTCTGTTCTAAACTGAGTTGTGGGAGAACTTGTCTGTCCTTCCTTACAACCAAAGGTGATTTGGGGCAGGTATTAGAGGACAATCAACGATAAGGAGAATGAGTCTGCATCCTCTCTTCAAAACAGATGTGTTCCCAGCTTAAATGAGAGTAGAACCTGAGATCTAACTCAAGACCTGCAGCTATGCCAGCTAGTCCAGGTGGAAAACACCACTTAACTCAGGTGAGAAGAGTTTGTGACTCTCAAGGACGAGCCCAAGCTACTTATGATATGAAGACATACCCCGAGGATCTGACTCTGAACGCAGCAAGAACCAGTTCTTGGCTTTCTCGATGTTTTTATCAGGCCCCAAATTCTATTCAATGCATAATTTGATTTGAGGAGCACAGTACTCACTGTAGTATCCAAAATCGGTTCTGATCAGTATATAATTGAGAAATACTAGCCTCTCCTTCCTCTCTCTATTACCTTCTTGTACAGCTCCCCAACACACACCGGATTTTTGGCTGCTATAGCACACAGCAAGCATGTAACTTGTTTGCTTTTTACCATCAGTCTCTCTCTTTTTCAGCATTACTCTTTTCCAAGTATCTGTCTCCCAGTAACTATCTGTGTTCCTGATTATTTCCCCTGGTTAAAACTGTGGGTAACTTGCGCCTGGTTTCTTAAAGTACATCTCTTCTGGTAACCATAGCAAATTGTTTTGGATTTTTCACCATGCATTATTCATCAGCTTCAATTTAGTGTGATTATTAATTCTAACATCTGTAGTGTATGAATAAGCATCTCATTGCTTAATATTAGTTCCTGACCAGACTGCTCCAAAACTAATGACCTGTCAGAGATAGCTGGGTCTAGCAGCCATCAGGAAGGAGTGAAGCATTTAATTACTATTAATTTAATAAAACAATGATTGAACTAATGGTGAAAACCTGTCAATGCTTTACCCTCAATTAATAAGGAAATAAATTAGTAATACATTTGGAGTGACATATCAGCAATCAAAATATTTCTCTAGATAGGGGCAATTCTGAGTCTGCGTGTCTCTGTATCTGAATCCCTCCTGCCTTGTCATATGGCACTTAGGGAACACCCAAGGCACTGCAATTCCTATCTGCCGTGCAGTTTGCTGGGGAAGCAACCTTTCTGTGCTCCTGTAGCTTACCCTTTATTTGAAGATAGATTGTTTGCCTATTATTTGCCCAACACCTAGTTTGTATGCTCCTTATCTAACAATCAGTCCAATTTGGGTGCCCCCAAATTCCCAATGGCCTCATTCTCAGTCACTGAAACAAGAAAAGTCCTCTACATTGATATGCAGTAGGGATGTGCAAAGCGGGCCATAATTGATTCAGATTCAGATTCAGATTCAGATTCAGCCTGTTTAGGGAGACAGTGATTCAATAAATTGATTTGGATCACTGTCCTGATTAGATCTGGCCGAATCCAAATCTGAAGATTCGATGCAATTTCAGAAAATCAGCGATTTGGCCATAGACACAACTTTAAATCTTTTTTCTACATACCTAAAGGTACCAGGCCCGGCTCATGAATGCTGCGATGCTGGGGCAGATGGAGCATCCCACAGGAGCATGGGGGGGGGCCCTGGGGGGGGCCCTCATGCTCAGCGGCAAACCCAGAACTAGACCAGAAGTAGTTCTGGTCCACTTCCAGGTCTGCTGCTGAGTGAACCATGGTGGGACTCTAGGTGCCCCCACAGGCCCAGGGGGCATCAGTTGCCAAGCCGGGGTGGGTCACCCCTCACTCTGCAGCAAACCTGGAAGTGGAGCAAAAGTGTTTCTGGTCCACTTCTGCATCCACTGCCAAGCACGCTGGGGACCCCCTCCCCAGCTCACAGGGGAGACTCCATCTGCCCCACCATCGCAGCAT
The DNA here is from genome assembly GCF_052110815.1 of Crocodylus siamensis. Taxonomy (NCBI): domain Eukaryota; kingdom Metazoa; phylum Chordata; order Crocodylia; family Crocodylidae; genus Crocodylus; species Crocodylus siamensis. The sequence goes on from NC_143395.1 coordinate 6,008,280, forward strand.
TCATGAGCTGCCTGGTACCTTGAGGTATGTAGAAAAAACATTTAAAGCTGTGCCTTTGTCTGAATCATTGAATCTCTCCGAATCTCTCCAAATCAATTTGGAGGGTTATGATTTTATTTGGAGAGATTAAAGGATCTCCAGATTTGATTCAGATATGGAGATTCGGTCACCAAATGGGCCAAATCTCTGACAAATCAAATCAGTGACCAAAGCTTCACACATCCCTAATGTGCAGTACTATGGATGGGGTTCACTAGTTAAGAACAAATTAGTTTATCACCAATTTAATAAAGTGTGGTGGCGATAATGATTAGGAAAGATTTTCAAAGGCTGTGTTGCCACCTATTTGCTTTTGAAAAAATCTCCCCTATTTTCATTAACTTACACAGCACCACAAGTATGCATGAAATGTGAGACATAACGATCTAGTCTTTACCCTGAAAATGTTTCTTAGTGGTAATAATGGCATCAGTATGGTGATACATTTAGAAGCCACTGTGAACATTGGAGCCCCATTGTGCTAGGCATACAAAAACATAGCAAAGGACAATCCCAGCCTTGAAGAATTTATACTCCTAACGGACAACAAAGAAAGGAAAATAGATGCAGAGAATGCTAAGAAGAAACATTAAAGGAGGAGTTAGTTGCCTGAAACAGGATTTTGGTAGACTTTGGTGTGCAAGGGCCTCGATACGCAACATATTTACATCAGTATCGTGTGTAGACATTTTTTGTGCCAATGTGGACAGACAAACATACATGCCAAGGTGTCTGTTTATAGCAAGCAAGATCCTAACTCTTCATCTATGGCAGTTATCCTGAAATAGCTTTGGACACATGACTCTTACACCCGTATTGTTTTACCTTTAATTTTTCCCATGATAAGATGTACCTGTGCAGCACTTTTATGTGCCTGTCTGCTCCTTGTTTATACAGGGATAATAAACACTGGTAAAATACAAGCATAAACTTTTGTGTCTAAGTCATTATATTTCTTCCAGAGAGAATCACTGCTCTTCTGGTAGAAATGATCAGCCCACAGGCATTCACTTAGTTTCTCCTGCAGGGAAAATGGCCCATCCATGGAGACAGGGTGCCTTCAGGGTGAAATGAATGTACTTCTCCCTCTCCTGGAAAGATTTCTAGGAAATTTCCACTACAAGAAATGAATATATGTTCATACCCTAAGTCTTAAACCCAAAATTGCAATCCAAAAGACTCCTACTGAGCTATCACCTCAGCTGCGACCAACTTGACTTGAAAATTGTCTACATCCCTTCAATTCTTTTCTTTGTGCCCTAATCCTAGCAGTTTAGGGCCTAGCTCCTACAAAGTTTCACTAAGACCCAGAAATGATGTAGGGCGATGACTAAATCCTCAGAGAAGTCCTATCCAGTATGCAAGTTCTGAGCACACGTAACTCACACTGCCCCTCACAAAATTACTTGGGGACACTTTATTTTTAATGAGGAAGTGGAAGTGTTTGCAGTTATGTAACAGTCTAACAGGTTTCAGGCACTTAGCTGGGAGCATGTAGACTTGGGTTTTGGTCCCATATATCAGGCGCATTTTTGCATTTTAGACTAAACAGGAACCAGACTCTGATATATCACTAGGATCTATGGTCACACCCCCTTCTGTTTTTCCCATGAATCTCAGTTTCCTACTTGCACAGTGGCACAGCTTGAACGAGAGAAGCAAAGTCCCCCTGCCCCCAATGTAGTCTGGTGCCTAGAACCAGGCTAGGGATTTAATTGGAAGACATGGGTTTGAACTTCTACAGGATCAGGCAGGCCTTGAACCCAGGTGTCCCATTTCCTGGCTCAGTTTTTTAACCACATATTACAAAAAAGGTGGAAGGACCACATCCCAGGCTTTGCATCCCACCTTGAGAGAAAATAACTAACAGAAATAACTGAACTGACAAAGTTTGCAGAGCTTTTCAGAAGCAGAGCCATGCAAAGAAGTCAGACCTTTTGATTCGTAAACCAACAGGCTATTCAACCATTAATTTACCATTAAATGGTATTTCATTCCCTTGATTGGAATTCTGTTAGAGTTTATGGAGGCTACAATGGCAGAAGTCATCGTAAGGACACACCCTATGTCAAGACAATGAAGAAGAATACTAAAGGTATTGGGTGATGCAGTTACCATCTGGACTACGCAGTAGTTTGGGAGTCCAGTACACATTCCTTGAATCTATAAAATGTGTCGTGCATGCAACCTGGCTAAGATTATGTTCACTAGGGGTTTTTTGGTATCTCCTAATCTTCCCCCCCTCTCATTTTTAGCCATGTAACCTTATATTAACATACTTTTGAGTGTAAGATAAATATGTGCACATATGTAATATTGTAAAACACATACATACGGCTGAACTGTTTCCGTTGTCACATCATCCATGTAATACTGTAAAATACATACATACAGCTGAACTGTTTCAGTTGTCACATCATCTTTAGACAGCTTACACTTTGAAGTTGTTCTTTATTGCTTGGTTACTATGATTTTGTGACTTTGATTGCTATAATAACATCAAAACACAGTGCAGCTTTTAAATATATTCACTCCCGCCTTTGTTCTTAAAAGAGACCAGTTATTTATTTCTGTCCTCTGAAGAATCTCATAATCCAAGTAGTAAGTCAGATGTCAGGAAAGCTATAAAATACCAAAGGATTTCTGCCTCAACAGAAATACACACACCCACCTCTATGTGCGCGTGAGTGTATACATGTATGTTTCTGCATATTTAATACTAATATACCAATTGAATGTGCACAAAAAGATTACACCAGTATCACTATTAATATTATGTTTCTCTAGAAGCTTTGCAGTATTAAAAGAAGTTGACAATTATGATTGCTCAGAACTATTGACAATTTTAGACTTCATTTTGAATCCAACTAACTTTACTCATGTTAGTGGCTTCAGTGGGTGAAATCCACCCATGAATTCAGAAGAGTTATGCTCACAATATATTTATTTGAGTCAGATGGCCAGCATTTGTATCTTTTAGGTTCAGATATATTTTTCATATTGCGTTGAAATGATGTTGTATAGGCAAAATCCAATGATGCCAACTCTTTTGATTATATTTGCAATTATCATGACATCTGGTGTTTTTCTTGAAGAGCTCATATCAGAGTCATGTTGTTTTGTGAGAATTTCAGCTTTCATCGATCCCTCATGGCTGTGGAGAAGAGGCAGATAAATGACATGACTATAAACTAATAGTTAAACAAAAAGAAGAAAAAACCTCAAATTATCTGTCTATACATTCATCCACCCATCTTTAAATATCCCAATCTTTAAGACAATCTCATAGTTTTAGGGGAACTGATATGTGATTGTTGAATGGTTATGATTTACAATACTGAATATCTCTCTGACATCTACAGGGAGACCAAAACAAAGTGTATTTTCATTACACTGTCTCATGTCTTTACCGTGTGATATAGTTAACAGTGTTGTCACTGCATATATTCTCGGTTACAAGGATGTAAAACTGAGATAATTCCACTGAAGCCACTGCAGATTTATCCTGACACAAGATCAGAATCTGTTCCAGTGACTTCAATAGAAGTTGAGGACGTGACAGTAAGAAATCATTTAAAATGTCAGCTTATCAGTTTAAACAAAAATCCTTTGTTTTAAAGCAATCTCATTCATAAGTGTATTGCAAGGAAACAGCAACAGTTATTCAGTAAATTATAAAATTGTCCAGTTATTTCACGTCTTATGCGAAGTGAATTAAAATGCCTTTCTTCAGCACCAACAAATCTGCTCAGTGTTAACATTGTATGGGATGGTTATTTTATATGTAGCTGCTTTGTATGAAATGCAGCTTGTACAAGAGTCTAGAAGAAATATTAAAAGCCAGAATGACACAAAAAAAAAAAAAAAAGGCAATTGATAGCAGTGTTATGGATTTCAGCAGCCATCACTTTAACCCACATTCTGTGAGAGCAATTATTTAAACTAAATGGGAAAAAAAAAAAGCACGGGGGAAGGTATTTTCAAGAATAATTGTGAACAGGCTGCTGTGTTTAGATTAACAGGATTTTTCCATCTGTGATTTCTGAAGAGGTAGAAAGCAGAAATTAGGTTAGTTTCATTCAATTTGGATAAGAATGTGAAAATGTGTATGCATACCCAAGCTTAGGGAAAACTCTTTCTTCTGGCTGTCTGGGTAAAAAAATTCACAAGATCAATAATTCTCTGATTTTGATTGGAGCTGAAATCTTGAATATAGGGTTTTTTTCCCCCTGAAAAATATTGTGTTACTTCAGCTTCCAAATGAAAATTTATGGCATAGGGGGTGGTGGAAAAGGAGACTGAAAAAAGAAAAAGAGCTAAAAATCTGTGTTTAAAAAAAAATAGCTGAGGTAAAATGTCAAAAAACTTTGCATTCATTCCAGTTTGGAGTCATTTATGCAGCTATGCAATTGTGAACACCCTTTGTTGTTTTTTTTTTCTCATTCTTTCTTTTTCTTTCCTCCATGGTATTAATTCATAGGCTAATTATGAATGTAGATAACTTGAAAACCAGGCATGGCTCTGCTGCTAATAGACATGGGTTGAACTGATCAAAAGTTCCCGAAGACCCTACAGGAAACTGAGTGAAGTCTTTTAAAAAACAAGAGAATCACCCAAGAAATATGAGATCACTCTATATATGGTAATTTTTGATAGGTTAAAATATTTGACCTGCATATAGCAGGTCCAGGATCTGTTCCTATTTTTGCTACAGGATTCTATTATAATTCGGTAAAAGCCCAGCCTTACTAAATTCAGTATCACAAATCTCATCCTCAGAGCCAGGATGTCGTAGTTAAATCTTTCTGTCCAATTTCTCATGTGGAAGAATGGAGAGACTGCCATGCAAGCCTTTCATGGAAACATGTATTGTTGGCTAGGGGGCATCCATACCATATGGTGGTAGAAGCCACGTCAGTAGGCAGGCAAGTAATTATCAGATTATTTTTGCTTTAATATTCTGGAAGCATCCCTAATGACATTGAATCGTGTCTTAACTCCAAGCTCCAAAGATGACCCAGATTTGTTCAGGACAGATTGTCAAATATGAAATCAGTTTAACGTCTTGACATCAACTCCAGTCAGCTCAGTTATCAACCTCACATGCCATAAATAGATGAAAATCACCATTATTGCATGCTGCGGTATAGTGACTCTTTTATTTTTCACTGAAATATAATGGATTTGTTTCATTTATGCAAACATTAGAAAGAGTTTTAATAATTATGTGATTATACATCCCAGGAAACTATGAGGATGGGACACATATTCCCAGTGATGATAATTGCGCTCATTTTGGAGACTAGATGAATACTAATTTGGCAGCTTTTTCCAAATTCTACCCTTGTCTATAACTACTTTAGCTTAGGTCAGTGGTCTTGAAGCGATATGAAGAAGTCCTAACTGATTTCAACAGTTCTCATCTTCCTCAAAATTATGCATAAAATCTATGTATCTCCTGTGAGACCATCACAAATAAATTGCATTAATTCTTATATTTGCTGAAACCATCTTTCTCCTGCTTTGCCACGTGCATCCAATTATGGGAAATGGGAAATGCTTTAAAATACCACATTCTGGCATGAAGTGTTTGAAACTCTTTGGGGGATGTTAGTTTGCCTTTAATAACAAGTCCCCAATTGTGCCTACTGGGCCTCTTCTCTGAAAACAAAGATTCGAAACTGCTATGAAAAAAACCCCCAGCATTATCATATGGCTACTATCTGTCAAGTGAAGAGCAACTCTGTAACTAGGAAAAAAAGAAAAAGCAGCAAAAGATTTTTGGTTTTAGTTTAAGAAAATATCAGAAAAAAAGTATTTCTTTAAAAAAAAAAAAAGCTATCTCTTTTACTCCAGGCTGTACAATTCGTTGGCTCTCAGAGTTGGCAAGTTTTGGGGTTTTTTAAATTAGAACTATGATTACCTAGAAAAATGTGATTTGTCACAATTTATGTTGGCATATAAAAAGGCCACTTTGTTTGCCGCTGTAAAACATACCACAGAGAGCACCTAGCCTGGCATTGGCGGGTTGTTTAGTGGATCTATTTCATTTTTTTCCTATGGAGCTGACCAACACTCTGAGAATTTTGTTTTATTTTCTGTCAGTCAGCCTCCTGCTTCTGGGTATATGAAAAGTGCAAATTAACATCTAAACATCAGAGGGAAGAAAGAGGGAGGTTCCCAGTTGGATAGAGCTGGGTCTGTAGCTGGGATCTGAACACGCCAAATGCAAGAAAGAAAAACATACTGAAAACAGCACTTACATTACAGACCCAATCCTGTGCCTAACGGAGTTTGTGCTATACCCATTTGTACAGGAACCCAACAACCTAGGACAGGAGTGGACTTTTTGTGTCATCGATGTCAGTCCTTTGTCTTTGCCAGTAACCACATAATGTAATCCCTTAAATAAAATGCCGATACCTATTTTAAATATACTTTTTGCTCCCTTAATATTTTACTAAAACTTCATTGTATTTTTTTTACTTTTTTATTTTATTTTATTTTTTATAACTAAGGCGGGGGGGTGTGTGTGTGTTTTGCTTAATATTTCGGAAGCAGCCCGGTGTTTTTTTCCCACTGCTTGGGTGGTCATACACCTTTCAACTTCTAGGCATGGCGGGTCTTTATATTTTTGATGGTTAACTCTATGGATTGAGTGGCATGTTTATAGTAGAACCCTTGTTCTTGAAGAAACGTTTTCACAACTGGCTAGTACAAACCGACTCAAAAGTCTGTTAAGTGGCCGTTGAAACTAATGGTGGCCTTTTCATTGCCTCATATGAGTTTTGGATGAGGCCCAAAGTGTCTGAGTTAAGTTGTAATAGATAACATCACTGTGGATTCAACCTGTTAATTCCATGACCCTAACCATGACATTGGATAAACTCATTCAAAGAGATGATGATGATGAAGATGATTTCTCTAGAGTCTTTGGAAAACTCAGTTTAAATCATTAACCAACTGAGGAAACTAATTTCAAATAATTAAGTCCAATCAGAGAATATCTACATTACCATTAATTACCTGGATAAATAGGCAAAGTTCCACTTTTACAAGTCATTATTCCTTGATCGCAGATATTTGACCCACCTTTCATAGATCAAAAATAATGATTCTTTCAAAGATAGTGAGTCATTAACACTTATCTCTTTAAAACAATTCAAATTAATATTTAAAAGGTGATGGACATTTTTTTCCAAATCATCATAACAGTATCATTATTTATCTTTCTCTTACTGAAGCAAGAGCAAAGACCCAACCCATTCCTTCATCTCTGCAGATGAATAAAGAATAAAGGTCATGAATTATGTGTCAGAAAGTGATGACACTCCACAGGATTTAAACTTCTTTCCATGATGGAAAGGATGTCGCAGTGGTTAGGACATTAGCTTAGCAGCTGGGAAAAATGGAGTCAAATTCTTGCTGTGCTGTAGTCTTCCTGTATGACTTTGGTAACTCTCTCTATGGCTTCAAACCCCATCTGTAAATGTAGATTGCAGCACTTCAATACAACTAAGGACAAATACTTGGAAGATTGTGAGGGAGACATGACTGGAAGGGATTTCCTGAGTTAACAAATTCGGTTCCCTGATTTTTCAGCTAACCACGTCATATCCTGTATTTACATCATTAAAGACGGTTTTTTTCCCCTCTGTTTAACTTCCCCCAATATATTTCTTGTCATTCTAATAGCTCTTTTCCACGCCTGTCTCAGTGTGAATTCATTCTTCTTGAACATGGGTCATCACTACGATATTTAGCATTGCAGAGCCTTCTGCTATGTGTAACAGCTGCAAAGTCTTGCTTGGCTGCAAGCTGAGTGGGTGAGCTTTGCTTAAGAACCCTTGCAAGAAAGGTGGCAAAAAGCCTGCAGAGGATGCAATAGCTTTTCCAAGCAGAGGGTATGCTGTGCAAAATGAATGCTTTTACTGGAGCATTTGAACTGTGACCAGAGCCCCATTGCAAACCCCGGGTTCTGATTGGCTATTATGGAGCTATAAAAAGCAGAGAGGGAGAAGCCAGAGAAGAGCAGTGCCAGCCTGGAGAGAGGGGCAGAGGTTCAGCACCTCCTCTCCCTCAGGCAAAAGGAAGGGATCTGAGGCTTACTAGAGAGCAGACATCAGCTTGGAGGAGAGCCTGAGTCAACCTAGGAGAAGCTGATTCCTCACCTGGGTTGAAACTGTGCAAATAGGGACACAGGTACCCAGGGAAAGAATGGGGAGGGACTGGTAAGCTAGCTGGGAGCTGGGAAAAGCTGCCTGGTCTGGGACCTGAAGAAAGAAGTTCGCTGTTTGGGCTGAAAAGGCTCCTACTGCAGGACCAGAGACCTGCAGAAGGAATCCCCTGTCTGCATGTGGAGGTGCTGGGAGAGAGAGATGGGCCAGAGAGGGAGTGGGCTGTGAGAATCTCAAATCTGTATGGGTGAGTGAGGGGACACTTAACCCCCTTGTGTTTGCAGGAGGTGTATTTTTTCAGAAGGAAACTAAAGCAAGGAAGCCTAGTGCCTGCAGTGGCTGATCGGAGACTCCTTTTGCTGAGTTACCAAGACAGATCAAAGAGTCCACTTTCCCCAGAGTACTAGAGGCCTTTCCTCTGCCATCTAGTAGTGGATCATAGCTAAAGCTGTGTTAACATTTATTGTAAAGGGAGTTGACTTTTTTTTATTCTGAGGGAAACTGTTTTTTCAAAGGTTATAACCAGGGGAATATAATTATTGAGGTTATTTGCTGTAAGTGTGGAGGAATTATTTACCCGATTTTGCATTTTGTAGATTGTATTCAAATTGCTGGTTTTATTATTAACTATTGATATTAGACATTTATATTTCTTCTTTTGATTAACCCATTTCTTTTCTGTATGTAGTTGAGTATAATAAAAACAACATTTGTTCATTGGGCTTGGAGTAAATTCTTGGGTAGAGAGGTTGAGGGCAACACCTTTCTGTGAGACATCTCAGTCAGCAGGTCTGCCTGAGGGAGATCCTAGGGCTACTGGCACCTTGAGGATCTGGAATCTGTCATATTGCCCAGCCTAGTATGCTGGCAAGGGTTACATGTGGAACTCATTGCCACAGGGTATCCCAGAAGGCACAAAACTTACAAGATTTTTATAAGCATTGGACATCTATATAGGGTGAAGCTACATGTTACACTTACACTGCACTAAATCTGTGGTATGTTAAATGATGTTAAAGTTAGAATGTCCTGTGAGCAGTTACAGGACATTAAATGTTAATATAACTTATTGCCTGCACAACCTTGATTTGCTACCAGGAGGTTTAGAAGAAAGGGCATGCATAAGAGCCAGGGCACCTGGGCTCTAATTCTTGTTCATGGGGAGTGGAAAGAAGGCAGGCACTTCTGAGAATGATGCATCCAGGGAGGCTAGAAGACTGCAAATTGCTCACTTTACCACTATGAACCAGACCAAAATTTCCCTAACACAAGCTAGGTAGCCCGGCCTACAGTTAAACTGCACCTGAAATGGCAAGCTGAGACATTTAAAAGAACTTAGCATGAGTTAATGAATTTTAACAGACACTAACATTTTAAATACCTTTTAGTATTGTCTAAGTGTCATGTGTAACTTCGCCGTACCTGAATCTAATGCACATTCAGCATTATGGGAGTAAGGAATAAAGAGCATCGGATATGTTATAAATAGGGACTTGCTCAAATCATGATTTTGTGGATTTCTTGGAAATCACAAAATTGGACTGTCTCTGAAAAATCCGCAATCCCCCCCCCCCCCAATTGCTGGCACAAAAATGAGCAGGTAAGATGGCTACTGCCCCTCCCCTTGCTACTAATTGGCTGAGATGGCTGCCTGTCATGAGGCCCCATCTTCACCAATCAGTGGCAAGGGATGGGGCCATATGATACACAGCCCTTTTCACCAAATTAGTTGGGGGGGAGGCAACAGGGCCCCTTAGACAATCAGAGGCATGGCGGGGGGCTTCCACCATGATAAGCCCATGAAAATGACTGCAAGGCCCACAATCTGTTTATGAAATTGGCCAGGCGTCACCTGAGTTGGGTAGACCTCTATTTATAAAATATTATGTTTTACAGTAAAATAAAACTAACCAGTAGGGTCAGGAGATGTAATACTTTTATTACAAGGAATCTATCACTGCCTACAGCACGATTACCTGTTCCTATCTCTAAAGCATCTAGTACTAGATACTCTCAGAAACAGGATACTGGCCTTGATGTGACCCAGTATAGAGGTTTTAATGTTCTCAAAGTCTTCTTTCTACCTGCAACCCTATCAATAAGTGTGTTAAGGGAAAATAATTAATGTGATGTCTGTTGGACAGTCAGTCGATACAAATTATAATGTACAGCACTCTGCCATAATCAGGAAGGATCCTAACAACTTTTAAAACCACAGCCTCTATGTATATCTCGATTATAATGTCCTTTCAAGGAGGACATGGAGAAGTGTTTAAATGTCCTAAAGTTTCTAAAACCTCCTTATCACCTCTTTGTTTCTTTCTAAAGTGCCTCACCCTCCTCTGCCTGAGAGGTTCAGCTCTCTGATTGTTTCCTTGAACCAGATTATCATTTTGATAGAGTTTTAGTCATCCTTTCTTAGAAACAGAAGCCATACCAAATTTCTGGTATTCATCAGTTTGCTATTCATAACTAATGAACATTTGAAAAGGTATTCCTTCTCATAACACCCAAGGAATCTGAACTTGTAGCAATGGAAATGCTTCCCAGTGTCATCAGGGCAAACACTTGATCAAAGCATTGTGTCCACAGCAGCTCAGGTTATTCTAGTGGATTATATTCTGTATTAGCTGGATTTTGTGCGGTTGAAGTATAGTTACATGAGGAACTCAGCCAGGAAGTAAGAAAGCTGAGAATGGGAGTTGCAAGCTGCCTGTTTGAGGGGAATGACTACGGCTGTAAAGGTAGTCATAGATGGTGAGAAGTTCCCTAGAAGTAGTTATGGATTCAGTAGGACTCACAGGTTTCTGATCCAGGAAACACAGAAATTACTGGTGTAGCTACAGACATTGTCCACTCCTCTAAATGCCTCCTGTCCCAATAAACATTAACTAAGGGCTGCACTGTACTCTGTGCAATTCACTGGGATCTCTGTTATGACAAGGAGGAATGTGATGAGAAAAAGCAAAATGTCAAGTATATATTGAAAATGGTACAGGCTAAAATGTCTCTCAGTGGGCACATCTACACATTAGTTAATGTGCTTTTGTTACTGTGCATTAAGTTTAGTATCTCTAATATGAGGTAGTACATAAATGCTTATTAGACTGTCCTAATGCTCAGTAGCAAAAACAAATGGCTTTTTAGTGACACTTAATGTGCAGTAGACTAATTCTACTGAGCATTAGCAGATTAGCACATTTTAACATGATGCTTTAATGCACAGTTGAATAAATTACTGGCATTAAAATCCGTGTGTAGATGCATCCAGTTTCTCTAAATGGCATCTAATAAACATGTTCAGTACATAGATTAGCACAGAATCGGAGGGCTGGAAGGGTGATCAAGTCTTCCGCCTCACCCCCAGCAGAGATGCACATTGCACTGTTCCTAAACCATCCCTACCAGATGGCTATCCAGTAGGGCTGTGCGAAACAGCACTGTTTCATTTCAGCTTCTGTTTTGACGGGAGTGTTTCTTTTTGAGTTTCATTTTGTTTCGAAAGCAATTTCATTTCATCGAAACTGTTTCAATGTTTTGCCTATAAGCTATAATGGGGAAGCACAAAACTGCCTGTGACTGTGTCATTTCACGTTTGATTCAGATGAAACTTGCACAGATGGTAGCCCCTTCTGAGGCCATGAAGTCTGCCACATTTCTTGGAGATAGGTGCAGGGGTTTCTGGGAAACTGTACCTCAAAGTCTTGAAAGCAAAACTTGTGTCACATGTGCATGCTAAGGCACAGTGGGGTGAAAACTGCATGCACAGTAGCCCCTGCCGAGGCCACAAAGCCTGCTAAGTTTCAAGGAGATAGGTGCAGGGGTTTCTGGGAAACTGCACCTCGAGTTGCTGACAAGCAAAACTTGTGCTTGCGCAGTAAGGTGCAGGTGTTTTTCCCTGCCTCCCCCAGAGCATATTGGAAGGGACCTCAGGGAAGTATGACAGTCACTGGCCAGCTACACAGTCAATATGACAGCAGTCTTGCCCCTCTCTTCCCCCTTGTTCTCCTTACCTTCTGTTTCCCTGCAGGCAAGCCTGGCTTCGAAACTCGAAAAATTTCAAAACTTTCAAAGCATTTTGAGTGCCCTCGTTTCATTTTGAGGTGGTTTCAAAACTTTTTGTTTCATTTCGATTGCACTGTTTCAAGCCCAAAATGAGTTGAAACAACATTGAAACAAAACACCCAGTGAAATTTCAGAGTCCTACTATCCGGCCCCCCGTGAAGAAGATTACAGACTAGATCTTTGGGAACTAGTCCCATTAGCCTACTGTTCTTACAGACAGAACATTTTGGGGGTGTTTTTGCTGTTAAGATTTAACTTAAATCTGTTTTGCTGCAGTGGAAGCCCATCATTTTGTATCCTGGGCTCTGAAGCAGAGGAAAACAAGGCTGCTTCCTCTTATTTGTGGAAATGCCTCAAATATCTGAAAAATGCTGTTGTGTCTCCAACATAACTCCGTTTTCTCTAAATGAAACATACTTCTCTAAATCTTTCCTCTAATGGCTGGTATCCCAATCCTTTTGCCTTTGCTTTTTTCTACATCTTTTAAAAAAATACAGAGCCCTGGACTGGATGCTGTACTCCAACTGAGGCTTAATCAGTGTAAAGTGGTATTATCCCTTCTGGTGTGTTTATGTACACAGGTTTTGTTCATCATGATGGAACCACTCTGGGATTTGGTCTGTGAAGACTTAGGGATGGGGGGCAGCGGGGGGGGGGGGGGGGCGTGACTGCCCAGTGCTACCCTCTAGGATTGCTTTATCATTAAGGAGTAAATGCTTCCCCTAGATAGCCATTCCATGTACTGCTGGTGGACACCACAAATTAATCAACATTACCCCCTGATTTTGAGAAAGCAGAAGAGACTGATTATGGGATAAACTACAAGTATGCATATAAGGCAGCAAGGAGCAGGACATGTTTAACTTCGGAATTCGATCCTTTTAAATGAAGAACTTCTGAGAGTTTAAGGAGAGGTATCTAGTGGCAGAAGTCAATATAGCAGGAAGGACAAGTTTAGGAGCCTTATAGCAGATAACAGAGTCCTGAATAATGAGGGCAGAGCTATCACCTTAATTCCTCTATGGAAGGCTTCCTATTCTCTGCATTCCCTTTTTCATTATCAGTTTATACATTAGTGTAATTTCTCCGTTACAGAAAATGAATGTCAGAAACCAGAATGCTTTGCTTTATTTGTACCCATGCCAGTGCCAATCAATACCAGAAGTATTCCCAGTGCCCTGTCAGTGCACTTCAACCCTACCTTGTTGAGAGCCCTTCTTAATTGACTCCAGCGAAGCAAATCCAATTTTCACACTCTCTGTCCTTGTACACATATGCTAAGACAGCTAAATTTAAACTATTTCTGCTCAATTTTGTGATGTCTACTCTGACACACACGACAGAATGAGATCACCTGAATTTGCTTTATATCTTATTTTTAAGACCATTTAATTGGAATGATTTTCTGCCATTGTTTCTGGGTGGTATTAAAGCAATAACCTAGAGGAGAAAAACAAATACATTATTCTACCCCATCATCCACTCTCTCTGAAACCACCTTCTTTACTTTTACTGCCGGATCAGATTTATTTCCTAGGCATAAGTGTCAATAACTTGTTTTTGATGGGCGGAATACTGCCAGAAAAATGGATATAGTTGAACATTAGGCTATAAAGTGGGGTATGAAGTATAATTCAGATGGGCTTCGTGACACTTGTCCCTCATCTGACACACATTTTTTTCATTTCCAATTTCACTGGAACAAGGAGAAAAAACTGTTTCCAATCTGTCCCACCTCATAAAAATAGACCTGTGTTTAATTCTTCAGGACCTAAAATTATCCTTTAGATATTGTCAACCAATCATCCAAGGAAAACGTTCATGGACAAAGTAATAGAGAAATCTTCTAGGTATAGGGATGGCTAAAATATTGCTGTGGCTTCAGTTTTAATGACAGCACTCAAAGTATTAGGGGGAAACTAAATGCAGTGATAATAGTAGGATAGTCTGGTATATGCCTTTATTTTTTGTATTAAATTGTGTACTTTGGTTGTTATATTGCCGCAATTTATAAATATAAACGATTTTGCAAAACAGTATAGCTAATGGATTTCCTTCTTTATATCCGGTGGAGGAATTCTGCTCTCAGAAAGGAAATATCATAACATTATGACAGTGTATGTGATTATGCAATTAAAAGAATAGCCTTTTTGTGGGGGGATGGCTTTATTTGTGCTTATTAGGTAAGCATGAAGAAGGAAGTCTTTTTTCTTTTTTTTTTAACCCTGAATTAGGTTCAGCGCCCATCCTCCCACCAGGGACAGCAAAGCAGAATCAGAATAATAGTAACCCAACAGCCAGCAGTGGGTTCTTATTGTTTAGCTGACAAGGCCTGGCCCTCCCCATGAAGACTGCCAGTTGCATTGAGATTATATCTGCAGACTTCATGATAGAAAAAAAATTAGGGCCCAAAATTGTTCATCGGTCACACCACTGATCACCTGAAGTAAGAACTCCAATTCTATTTGTGGATCTATTTCTCCGGTAAGGTATTACTCAGCATGATTAAACATGTAGAATAGGAGCCTTAGAGTAAATTGTGAATTGCTTCCCTGGGTAAGTTACTTACATAACTGTGAGTAATGATTATGTAAAGGTGGAGATGAGCTAAAACCTAAGCCATATAAACAAACCTGCACCTTCAGGAAAGTTATGCTCTCGTAGTGACACTAAATGTTGAGCCTCCTTTCATTACTGGAATTGGTTTGTGGTCATTTAAGGGGGATTTTCACATGCTCAGTGTTGATCTAGTTCCGTTCCCATTTCAATTTATGGTCGTTTGGCTTTAGTGGGAGCAAAATTAGGTCAATGTCGAGCACTTTTGAAAATCGCACCCTAAAGGTTGAATTTAATCTGCTGTTTGATTAAAAACTTCATATAAAATATTAGTCTGCAGCATCTCTTTGCAATATCCTGAGCCAGTGCAAGAGGTAAGGTAATTGCTATACACTTTGAAAATTGGGCTCTGACACATTTGCCCTCTCAAGAAATCAATTCATTACCTGCTCATTATCAGACCCTTTTAATTTATGCTGTAATGCGGATGAAGGAATTGGTTTCTTTTGCCACTGGGAGGGGGAAGACACGACACCTCTTCTTTTTAATGCTGTAAGTTCCAAATCAAAAATCCCAATTTTAACCAACTTCGTTAAACATTACTGAAGATGTCAACTTCCCACTAATGTGTGATCTCTTAAATATGTAGAAAATGTGATAAATTCCTTTTGCAATTTCTAGCTTCATCTCATAAGATAGTCCCTACTATCTCATAAGATAGTCCCTACTTTCCTTTGGTTTAAGAAAAAATTAATGAACTAAATTCTTAGTCTAGTATTAAAAAAAAGAGCCTTGCACCATTGGGTTTAACAGGACTACATGGGTCAATATGTTTACAAAAGGAACTGTAGATTATAAAATCATTCTCTCATTTTAAAACATTCATCAGTTTGGTAGTGGCTGTAAAGGCAGTGGGGGGAAGTTACCTGGTATAAATCAGCATAGCTATGCTGAAGGCAATGAAGTCAATCTACACCAGCTGAGGATATAATCCCTTGAGTCAAATGTGTGTCTGATATCTCTATAGAGAAAGGAAGGGAAACACTCTAGAGAGATGTTTAACCCATTTCCCCAGTAAAAGAGACAAATCAAAGCACTGCCTGAAATAATAGAGCTAAATGAGGATAGTCATGTGAGTAACTGCTCATCAGCATGAGTAAGAGGCTCCCAATCTGACTCCAAGGGATTTGAAGCCCAATTCTCTTCTTTTAAATCATTTTAGTGCCATTTGATTCAAACAGTCCAGCATTTGGTCCTTTGTTTTTTCTATTTTCAGTACTGAGACAAAAATTTGGGGATACAAATAAAAAAACCACATTGCTGAGAACAACACTGCCAGAACCTCAAATGTGATTTTGGGACTCCTATCAGATGTTAAATGTTACATGTTAATCCTAGCAGAATGGCAACATGCCACAAGTTGGCGAGAGTCCATAGGAGGGCAAAGACAATAGTTAGAGGGCTAGAGAACATGACTTATGAGAAGCGGCTGAAGGAAATGGGCTTACTTAGTCTGGAGAAGAGGAAATTGAGAGGGGGATTTAATAACATCTTTCAACTACCTGTAAGGAATGGGTAACTAAACTGTTCTCAATGATGGCAAATGATAAAACGAGGAGCAATGGTCTGGAGCAGCAGCAAAGAAAGTTTAGGATACATATGAGGAAAAACTCTCATGAGGAGGGAAGTAAAGCACTGGAACAGGCTCCCGGAAAGGTGATGGAATCTCCACGTTTTAAGATTTTTCAGACCCAAATAGACAAAACCTTGGCTGAGATGATATCATGGGGGCTGGTCCAGCTTTGAGAAAGGGGATGGACTAGATGACCTCCTGAGGTCCCTTCCAATCCTAATTTTCTATGATTCTATATTCAACCCATTTGTTGCCCCACAAAATGGCAAACCAGACACAAAGATGTTCCACACATAACATGGGGCTGCTGGGCAAATAGCTTTGAACTTGCTTAGTAGCAAAACCACATCATCTCCCCCAGCTTAAACTGCACTGGGGCCAGGTTTCAACTTGTCAGTGGACACGTAGCCTGAGATTGCACATCTTGAACTCCCCATGCACTGGCAAGTTGAAAGGTACCCTTGATTGTGCCAGCAAGGCATAATCTGGATTTTATTTCTGATCCTCAAAATCACCCCTCCTGCCATACATGTGTCATGGAAGAAGGAACAATTGTTGGGATCAGGGATCAGATCCCGCCACAGCTTTAAATTAATATCTTCTCTGAACTGAATATCTGCCTTCTGTGCCAAATTGAATTTTAATGCATTTTTGAACAGACACTATCAGGTCAACTTTGATCCAAGACATAAATGTCCACAAAATCCCAAGACAAAAAATACGTTACCATTTTTTGTTGTGGTGGTGGTGGTGGTGGTTTTGTTTCAGTTGTCAGTGGATGGATTAGTTGTATTCCAGCTGTCTAGGTTGTAAAAAAAAAAAAATGGGCACGACATTTGCTAAAAATCACAAAGCTCTTCACATATGCAAAATCTGAATCAGGGCGATTCTCATTTATTTTGGGTCTTTGATCATTCAGAGGTGGAGAAGAACTGGTAGACTGGACAAGGACAACAGTGATGAGTAGTCTTCCCCAAACATCAGCAGGAGGTGAAGGTTGACAATGTCATGGCAATTGACAGAGGCCTTTTTTTCCTCTTCCACAAGCAACGCTGATAGTTGTGGAAGAGCATATCTTACTCTGTGCAGGGGCATGGACTAGATCTGAGCTGCCCAGCTGGTATCCAGCATGAGACCCACAGGCCCAGCAGCCCCCTATCCTATTGCCACATGGTGGGGGTCCACATGCCACCTACATAGCTCATTTGGTGGGGAGGGAGGTCTGGATGCTGCTGGCGGGGTGGCCTGTGTGTCTGCCATTGGTGTTATCTGAGGGCAAGGCAGCTGTATGCCATCAGTACTGCCCTGGAGAGCCATTTGTTGCCAGCATGGATGGGAGGCTGTCCCCTAAGGCTGCTGCCCATGTAGGGCACCTATATACATGCAGCAAGGCTGCTCTGTCGCACTGTAATTACAGAATGTTGGAGCACACTCAATTAACTGAGTCTGATGGAGTGTGATAATTATCATGTTCCGCAGACTCCAGTGTCAGCATCTCTGCACTGAAAAATGGTGGCAGGGGTGTTTTAACCAAAGCTAGTCTGATTTAAGCTTTACTTAAGCTGCCATTTTTCAGTGCAGGGATGCTGATACACATGGTGATCTGGGTGCTTTAATTGCAGCAGTTCCTGGAGCCACTCTAATTAAGCTCCCTCCTTTCCACTCTCACAGCACATCTATAAATGCCCATAGTGTGCAGCCCTGCACCAACACACCAGCACCATGTCTGGCCCCTGGCCACATGGAAGTTAGACAGTCCCGGACTAGATAAATCTTGAGGTCCCACCCAACTGTGTTTCTATGACCTTTGTGAGTGAATTAACAGGATTCACTGGTAGGGGAACTCAGTAGCTTATTGTTCAGCACTAATGACATCTCTTGTAAGCAACGCAGCAAGAACCATCATACTGTGGGCCATAGGTCTATAGGGCACTAACAGGCTTTCCTTGCTGTTTTGAAGGAACCTGTCCAGGTTTTTTGCTGTTTTATATATGCCATTTGGGGTTATTGATGTCATTGTTGTTGCTGTCCTCATCAAGTGTTATTGATTTGTTGTCAGTGCTGAAAATTCAGGAACTGTGGTGTTGACAAAGTCACAGCCAGGAGATTTCAGCACCAATCTTGTTTTTAAAAAATGACTGCTGGCTCAGTTCATTGGCAAAGATTCAGTCAGGTTTATTGTCTACAAGCACAATCCTAACGTGTTTTGGCCTAACAGGTACATCAGACCAGGAGTTTAGGCATTTATATGTGTTACAAGAAGTTGGTGCAACACCACACAGATTTCCCCCAGCCACTACAAAAGTTTTTCTGCTTTCCAATTTTTCTTTATCCAATGATTAAAACATATGATATATTGCATTCCATCTGTATCTTGAATGCCTGAAACTGCCTAGTACCAGGGACTTGTTTTCCATCCTGACCTGGGTGTTCCTATTCCAGCCTTATTATCCTTGTGTTCATACATCAGTCAGCTGTGCTGGTTGGGCCTACCAATGTCAATGCTTTAGCAAAGTCTTTGTGTGAGCAGTATGCATTGGTCAATGTTTCAGTGTTGCCTACAATACATACTATAATAATTGTATTTTTAAGGCCAGAAAGTGTTATTACATCATCTAGTCCGTGAGTGCTCAAGCCCTGCCCCACAGGCCAAATCTGGACCCTGGAACCACGGCATCAAGCCCATGGGGCTCTCCATGGGTCAGAACATTTGGCAGTGGGGGAGTAGTGCCTACCCCACCCCTGTTGCCAAATTTCCAAATCCTGCACAGCCAGATTGGGCCTTGATCATTGCTATACAACTGGATCAGGCCCCACCATGCCCATCCTACACGCAGGAGTGGGCCCACTACCTGTATCGAGCCATTGGAGGAACCTGGCATCACACATCTGACTATATTGGACACCACTGATGTAGTCAACCTTAGGACAACCATGGAATTTCATCCAATGGCACCTGTGTGATGGTGGAATATGATACTATTTAACTACCTCAAAAACAATATAAATGCCACACAGGTACCTTGGAGAGGGAAAAGGAGCATGTACGAGACTTTGGACTTTTTTATATTTCATTCCCCAGCCAATGAAATAAAAGAACAATGCTTCATTACTTTACATGATAATTATGAATAAGATTCATTCAAATATGAGGCATTTAGTAAGATGGGGACCATGTTGGTACATAGAAAGATGGACTCTAATATGTCAACTTTCACATAGATCATCTAGTACATTTTGGACACAACTTGAAGACAAATGTAGAATGGAAATATAATTGAATCACATCTAGCAACAGTGTAAATTTTGGATCTGGGGACAATTTTAATGACATTTATCTAAGTTTGACTATGGCAGGAATAAGATAGTTGTTCTGGTTGATGAAAAGGGAAGCTTGTGGATAGTTGTAATTTTCCAAAAACTTGCAAAGATATCAATCTTCATTCACGTTGTGAAAACTGATAGTTTTCCAATCTCTACTGTGTTTCCCAGTCTTATTCTTGCACACTAAATAAAAGCCGCAAAACACTCTCAACCTCATTAGAAATGCATCAAGAAGGAGGTACCATCTGTAGCAGACAGCAAAATTCTATATGGCATATTTGTGTCCTTTCATCACTATTGGATCTCATCTCTATGGGAAGCATTTACCATTTGCACCGATATATCTATCTTGGAATATCACCTGCATATACCCTACCCTAAGTAGACATTTATCCCAATATGAAAGTAGGTCTGTTCCATCTTTTATGTGGTTTGCAACAGAGCTTTGGTGTTAGCAAGGCACTTAGCTATAGTCTGAATAGTCCTTCCTATCCAAAATGTATGAATTTTGTGGCCACTGGATCAGGGTTATTCTGGACTGGATTTTGAGCGACTGAGATCCCTAAATTCCATCTGTGTCTTGACTAGGCACCTCATTCACCCATCTGTATCTGGTTCCAAATGTATCTGGTTAATCAAGATATGGTTATTTAATTGCTTACTTTATCCAGATGTTTTTTACAATGGGCACAACATCAAACCGTAACATTAATAAAATAATTCTAGTGTTTTTCTATCCTATCGCAAAGAGTCCTACAGGAAAAAAAAAGGATGGCTGGTAAGAGTGCTCTTGTATATAATAAGGAAGGCACTGTAGGTCGGCTATATCGATTCCTTTTGACATGATAACAAGGCAGTATACATAAATGAATAATTCCTGTAGGAATATGTTAGGTAAGTACAGAACAGCCTTTTTTAAAAAGACAGGATTGTTGCAGGTTAGATTTTGTACATGCTGCAAAATGAAATGATCTGTGCCATAATCAAATGCCTATTGTTCTACGTGATATATTAGTATAAAATATTTTAAAAACACACTCCCTGTTGCAGCCCCGAAGTTGCTATGGTTGCACAGTTCAAAATCCATATTGCATCTGATCAGAGGTGGTCATCAAGTCATCTCCACACTTGCAATGGGTCTTGCTACTTTTTGCTTGTCTCTATAAATATTTGTTGTTATTCTATCAGTATGGTGTGTGTGAGGCTGATGATACATTATAAGTGTCATTAATGCCCATAAATGGGGGCTTAAATATTTGATTGAATTTTAAAGCAATCTCTCATACTGACTTGGGGAAAAAGAATACTGATTAGCCATTACATCTATTATTTCAAAAATCTCGTCTCCCACCGTTTCTGTCACAGTATCAAAAGTATCACAGGTAACTCCATTCTGACCTGCATGCTGTGAGTGGCAGAAAGAAAAATGATAATTAAGAACAGAACGGTGGCAGTTCCACGCAAGGCATATGGCCCTGGTATTTCTTTCTGTTAGCTGGGAGCAGCACCACTTCATGGTTCAGTGATCTGTTGGATAATCACAAAATAAAATAAAAGATAGCATTTGTTACAGAGAATAAGCCTCGATAATGTCGTTGAACTACAAAACAATTCCTCTGTAATCACTGGTTGTAACAAGATATGAATGCCTTCTCTGCGTCTTATTCTGACTTACATCATGCCATCATTTACACTACTAAACAGATAAGCATTTGTTTTCATACCAAGACACGTGTTACTTGCATTGCAGAAGCAGAACTGTCATACATTTCATGTGTGGCTCCTACAAAGAAAAGAAGTTATCTCAGAGCAATCCCCACTTGACTCAAATCCCTACCAGTGCTATTCTTGTGATTACCCAACCATGGCCTTGATTTGCTTACAATATAAATACCATATTTTTTCACACCTCACCTCCAGAGTATAATACATACCCTGTTTTATGAAAGGCAGAAGGAAGGGAAAAAAGATCTTTCCTTGTCATAAGTAACTGGTTAGTTGTGGCTACGGAGCAGTCTGCTCGTTGTTTTACTCCTTGTGAACTGCATGTACATTTTTCTTTCACTTTTGTCCCTAACTGGCAGAAACTGTTCTTACTATTGTTTCCCAGGAGCTGGTTTTGGGAAGGAGGAGTGAGGGGGGGTGGAGGGAAGCGCATGTTGTTTGCAAGAAAATACAGTAACGTCATGCTGCTCATAGTCTGGCCATTTAGAAAATAAAGTGAATGTTAAAGTGTGCATTTTCCCTTTCCTCTCCAGCAAATCTAGTTGTTTAGCACTTAACAAATGATAGATCACATCCAATATCTAGGTCCAAATTCCCTCTGAGTGCAAATCGAATTACTTTGGTTCTCATTGACGTCAGGACCTTCAACATCCACAGGTCCTTAGGCTGGAATCAAGTTTTTGACCTACAAAACCTAATAGTTTTCAAAACTAAAAAGTAGCACAAGGCTAGTGTGAAATGTTCATAAAGTTTCATTTAGCCTGATTCTTTTCCCAATTTGAGTTTATTTGAATTTGAGCTATATGCAAATTGATGTCTTCAATGGATACAACAATGTGTTTAATACCTATAGGAGCTCTTGGTGTTGTTTCGAAGTCCTTCAATGCTAAACTATCATATTGTTCTGCCTTTTTTTATTGGGAATTCAGTACATCTTTAAACTAAGCCTTTGCTTTTCAACAAGTAAATCAGTTTTTACCTGCCTCTCATCATCTCACTGACTTGACAAGAAAGTATAAAAGGAAACAAAGCAAAATTTTTGTTCCAGATTTTTTTTCCAAAATGTCTTAAAATAGTTTGAATTTTAATATTTCAAAATTATAATGTTTTGACCAGCTTTGCCTGTACACATACATTCATGTGGATATATGTAATATGCGTATACTTGAAATAAGGCTTGGTGTCATAGAATCATAGAAAATAGGGCTGGAAGGGACCTCAGGAGGTCATCTAGTCTAACCCTCTGCTCAAGGCAGGATCATTCCTGTCTAAACCATTCCTAACAAATGTTTGTCTAACCTATGAGTCCTATGAATATGTCATGAAGAGTTTCTTGAAACTTTTGCTTTCCTAAAACTTATTTTTATTTTGAAGTTTTTTGGAACCGTGTAATTTGAACAATTTCAGTTCATTGTGTGCCTACTTCTAGTACTAGTACTTCTATTATCAAGTACTAAATAAATGCGCAGTAGGCTGCCATACTGCACATTAGCATGATCATACACTCTTTATCTTACAGTTAATGCTCAGTAGAAAAATACAACCGCGCATAGCCTAAAAGCATGGGTTTTGCCATGAGACTGTGGTATGTGGTTAGCCAGTCTGCTGCTTATTAAGCGTCTTGTATAGATATGCCCAGGGGGTGTAAATAAGGGAGAAGAGGTTGCTTCACATCTTTTACTCCTCTAAATTCCCAGAAATTCCCTAATTTATACCTAGCATTTGCTTTATCTTAATGGTTTGACAAGCACATAAAATTATGTCAAAACTTGAGATCAGGAAGGTAAAGTAGATCATACAGTTGTTAGCAGAGAAGGTGCAGGGGGAGAAGGGAGGACAACCCACTGGTAGGTCATCTAGTTCACGCCTCTAAGCCAGTATGGGACCGCTATCTGAAGTATATTTTCCACGGCTTTTTTGCAATCCATGTTTAAATGCCTCAGATGATAGAATGTCCTTTGGGATGTTTGCAGATTTTTCCTCTTCCTTATTTCTTAGGAGCTGTGTTAAGAATGAGGCCACTGGGCCTCATTTTCCCACAGTCTTGCTGAGTTGGTTAACCTCTTATGAATTTTTCTGTATTCACTCACAGCTGCAGGAAAGGCTGTAAGAGGATGCTCACAGAATTCACTCGGTTTTGGAATCATTCCCTAAATGATATTGTATAAAGATGACGGCATATATGGTATGATTGAATTTAATCTCTTCTACTTATAGCTCAAATAATAAACTGCTTCTCTCTTGGTAAATTAATCACACACTGAAAGGATTGCAGATAGTTGTCGGTTAGACTTCCTGAAAGTAGCAGACATTTCAGTATATACCAAACATTTATAATGAAAAATGTATCCACAAAATTGCATTGAATATACCGTATTGGGTAATTTGCTGTTTGTAACTCCGATTTTGAATTTAAATGTATATAAAATGTATAAATATACATATACACACACCAAGTTTAGGAAGACGATGATACGAGAGATCAGTGTTTCAGCAATACACAATTTTCCTAACGTGCATCCCGACTCTACAGAGATACTGGAATGTATTTAAGTTGTTTAGAATGTCTTTCTCGGTTCTAAATTTAAAACTAGGCTTTTGGGGCACAGGCTGTACTTTCTCTGGGGGTGTAATTGTCATGTACATATTAATATATGCAAATAAAATCAGAGTTTCAACAGCCACTATTCCTCCAAAGGTTACATTCTCTAATTAGAGCCAAGCAATTAGCTCTAAAAAAGTTTTCCTTTTTTTTTTCAGAAGCCCTGCTTTTCCTTAACAGAGAAATTACTATCCAGCCATTCCCTTTTTTCAAGATACGAAATAATTAAAGCTGTACCTTCATTTCATCTTGCCCACTAATTGCCCCCTTTTAACACACATCATTTCAAATGGTGCCACTTTGAGATTTTATGGCTGTCTAATATGTACATGAGTGTGGCTGCAATGTTAGAACAAATTGAACTGTTCTCTGTCATTTTGACACCTCAAATCCCATGTTACTGACTGATGTGACTTGGGGATTGGCGATAACTAAGTCTTCAGGCTTAATCTTTTTTTTTTTTTTTTTTTTGGTACTAAAAAAATAACAGTTTGATGTAGGAATGGTGTGACCTGCTGAGTGTTCTCAAATATAGATGGATAGTGTGCATTTTTCCTTCTCTAGTATGGGATCTGAAGTTTTAAAAGAAACTTCATTTAACCTTGGCAGGACTTTGATTCCTTTTTCAATGGAAGAACCAATGATCAAATCAAAGGGTCATAACTTATGAAAATAAAAGGAAGTCATGTAATGAAAGTTGCACTCCCGTTTCTATTAGCTGTGTAGCATAAACAAATTCACATCACCTTACTGTTTTAATTAAGTGCCCAGAAAGAGGAATGAGAGTAAGTTACAATCCCAAATGAGATAGTCTGAACACAGATCTGAACATGTGGAACCCCCTACCCTGGGGGTCTTTAAGAGGAGAGCAGATGAACACGTTGCCGGAGTTATTTGACCCCAATACTCTTTCCTGCCATGGCAGGGAGTCAGACTTGATCTCTCGGGTCCCTCCCGACCCTACCAGCTATGAAACTATAAGGGACAGCCCCAAACCTTTGTCACTAGGTATGGAGTGGACAGAGAATAGGGAGTATCATAATCTTGCAAGTTGTTGCTAGTAGAAGGACAGCTGCATATTAACACCCATCCAGGTAAGGAGGGACCAAGAAGAAAACTGGAACTCACTGATACACTGCCTCTCAGTTAAGACTGGCATCATCCTTTGCTTAGGGCTGTGCCTAAAGGTATAATCTAGCACATACTGATTAATGTAGCAATTCTCAAGCACATTCCCATGTCCAGTAAATTGGTACATTTATACATGTGCATACAGATTAAATGCAATGCTGACTGGTGCTTTGGAAATGCAGAGTGATAGACACAGTGGGCATCATAAAATAATCATCAACCTAAAGTCCAGAAATGATGGTATCTTCCTGTGTATGTATTAGGAGTTACCTTGCAAATAAAAATCACTGTACAGATGAGTGGGCAGATAAATATGTAGAGTAGATATGTTGATTAAAATGTCTTGGAAGGAGAGTGGATTGATTTCATAACCCCCCAAACTAGCACCCGCAGATACTATATATAATGGTGAAACATATTTAATAAAATATTTAAACTTTTCTTGCCCAAAATGATACCCTCAAGCATTGATATTTCTGTTACACTAATAGCAACTTCTATTCATGTTCTGATAGTGAAAATTAACTGCACAAGAAGGTGCTCCTGCTTTTTGGGTGGATACCTCCACTTAACAATTTTTTTGCAGTTCCCCCCCCAAGTTTGAACATTTTGCAATTGCAATTATTTTGCACATCCTTTTAAGCATTAAAGGCAGAATCTATTTGCTTTTGGTTGAATTCAGCTGAGGTTTCTATCATGATCTGCAGGAAGAATTTAGAGCATAAGGTCCCCAGTGGCTGGAAGTCTGTGCAAAGGAGGATTGTATCTCAGCAGAGTTTTGTTCTTCCAAGAAGGGGAAGTTTCAGACTCCATTAGGGACTTCACTGTTGACATGCCTATTCTCAGTGATTCCTATTAGCTAATTCAGGCAGCTCCTTGGCCATTGTGCTAACCGTTCTGGGTCCAATTCCAGGGCACCTAACTTCCCCTAGGCAACTGTGTATGGAATAGGGGGATCGAACTCCAGGCTCTGAATTCCAGTCAGGGTGCCAGGCACCTATCGTTTAGGCAGTGAATCAACTAACGCATGGGTGCCTAAGTCCTTGTCATCATGGATTTGATGCTTTCTAGATTAGGGATTTTTTTCTGCTCTCAATTTTTTTGCAGCATATTGCAGCATTACATATGGCGGCAATTGACTGGACTGGCTCAGAATTTGTGTCAGGTCTTTGCCTGTCATGCTCCCAAATTGTTTTTGAGCGTATTGAACTAACGGATGCTGCTTTGTGTCTGCCCTTTTTTTTTTTTCTTTTTTTTTTTTTTGTTCATCTTGATGTTGTGTGTTGTTGGGTCCCTGCTGAGCCATTCTGTCCCCCTTCATAGGTCACAGTTTACATATTGCCATTGGGATGTCACTTGTTAGCATGGGGTGGGCTAGGTTGCATTGTTATGCAAATGAAGTCCAGATTTACATTTTACTCAAGACTAATGTTTATTGTGTTGCTTCTGTGTGGATGTCTTTGATAGATAACAATTGTTTAGAGGCCACAGACTTTATTGTAGTAAAGTTAAACAGAAGCTCTATTAATTGCGTCTCAATTGTTTTTAAGAGCTGTTAACCGTTATTTCTGCCTTTTTAGTGCACGGTCAGGCTTTGCCACCCAGACATATCATGATTAGTGCCTGCTTTGCCAGTAGCCTACTTACAGAGTAAGACACTCCTCACCAGGTCCCAGATGCCACAGTTTGTCTTGGTCTGATCAACAATCAAAAAGTGGTGGGGGGGGGTGGCAAACAAGATAAATGCTAATGTTTTGATATTTTATTTTAGGAAGGTTTAATAGTGGTGAATGAGAAAAGGATATAAAATATCAGTGAATAAACTGAGGTTGGAAGTTAAAAGGAGGTTCCTACCCATTAAAGCAGTCAGGTTCTGGAGCAGCCTTCCAATGGGAGTAACAGGAACAGAAAGAAAAAGTAACAGGTTGAAGATGAAATTTATACAAGGCATTTCAGACATCCCCAGACACCGTGTTGCATGATGCTTGAGGTGCATTCTACCTTGATTTCCCAGAAGAGCTGCAAACCTTTCCCAGACTTTTATGCATCCTCTTCTGCCAGGGATCGTCTTTATTCTTAGGCAGCTCAACAGAAACACAAGACGAGCCTTCATCCAGGCTTCTTAGTGTCCAGCTACATGAGAGGCTACGTCACCATAATGATGAGTTACTCATCTCTACAATGCTATAGCGTCGGTGGGCATTAACTGTGATGCTGTGCAGTAGGGTCGGAAACAACCCATGAGCCGCTGGGAACGGTGCAGTCCCGGTGGGTACTGCACAGTCATTTAGTACTTGATTTTGCACTTAGCTTTTAGTACTAATGGACTGCGCAGTACCTACCGGTACTGAGCAGTCCCAGAAGCACACAGGTCATTTCTGACCCTAATACACATTAGCGGTGGCATTGCGGTACGTGCCTGCTGATGCTGCCTTGCCATAGCAATGAGCAGTTCATCACTACAGCAACATAGTATCTCAAGTAGATGTGCCCTAAGAAGTCTGGATGAAGGCCTGCCTTGTGTTTCTGTTGAGGTGCCTAAGAATAAATCTGATCCCTGGCAGAAGGGGATGCATAAAAGTCTGCATGGAAAGGTTTGCAGCTCTGTTAGGAAATCAACCTGAAATGCACCCCAAGCATTATGCAAGAGGGTGTCTGGGACTGAATAGACCACCGACATGCCACGTATACATTTCATCTTCAGCCTGTTACATTTTCTTTAGCAAGTACTAAATGACTGAGCAGCCACCCACCAATACAAAGCTGCTAAAGCAAGTACTTAATGACTGCACAGTATCAGCTGTACAGTGGGGCACACGTGTAGGCACACCCTTAGTTTAGAGACATGCTTCCCCTGAGAGTCCCAGTCCTACCTGAGTCTATCTGCCCCACATCCATAAGCTTAATTGTCAAGCATTATCAACTTCTGCTCTTTCCAAGAAGTCATACATCCAGCAGAAAACTTCTAGCTGCACAGAGGTGGCCAATCTGTGGCTCTGGAGCCACATGAGGGAGCCAAATGGAAGCTGGTTACTGTGTGCTTGTGCAAAGATTCAAGGAGATGAATATTAACTTCTGAAGAGCCGCATGTGGCTCCAGAGCCACAGGATGGCCACCCCTGTATCTAGCACCTGCAGCCACTATGTCATTCCCCACAGGCAGGGCTCCCTGAATCTGTCTGAGGAGGTTCATCCAGGTTTCTTAGCAGGGAGCCAAAATCTAGATGAGTCTTTCAGTCCATGGCCTTAATCCATCATGGCTCTCCTTGGGATCACAGCCTTTCTGCAGCACTTCCTTAGGTATGACACAGTTCCTTGCAGGCTGGGTCTCCTGTAGCCACCTGAGAAGTCCCTTCCTAAGCTCCTGTTTTGAGAGTTCATCACCTCCTAGTGACTGGGGACACTTCTCTTTATGAGTAGCATCATTCAGCTTGGAACCTTTTTATCAAAACTGGATGCTCAGTGGGAAATTAGGTGATTGGTTATTTACTGGTAGGCCTAAAAAAGCTGCTACAGGTAGATTCTCCTCTAAAGGCCAGACACCCTGTGAAACAGCTGCATTATAGTTGTTGCTGGGATCCTGCCAGAAGCAGCTGAGTCTTTAAGAATTGAAGTATCAGTGGATTCCTAAGTGACAAACACTGATCAATTTGCACTGTATTGTAGTATAAAGGGCAAAGTTTTCAGTCAATAATCAGTCGTGAGTAAGAGAAAAAGATAGTTTTACCACCCCCCAGGGCAGACCTATGATAAAATAGTGACTGAAGCAAATCCTATTCTGGCTCCTGTTCCCTGTCTTCTGAAAGGGAAGAGTCAATCTGACACTGGTTTATACTCGTCCCAAGGTTTGTGTAGCATGAATAAA
Organism: Crocodylus siamensis; assembly: GCF_052110815.1. Classification (NCBI taxonomy): domain Eukaryota; kingdom Metazoa; phylum Chordata; order Crocodylia; family Crocodylidae; genus Crocodylus; species Crocodylus siamensis. The sequence continues at coordinate 6,037,396 of NC_143395.1, forward strand.
TAAAGAAATATATGGGGGTTGTGGCAGAATACCATCTCTGTCTCTCCCCAAACTCTGCTAGATGACAATTTGGTTACCAGGGTCGCTGCAAAGGGCAGACTCCTCTACCCCATCTCTTCAGGTAACCCTGAGTTGTAACCTGAGCTGGATACATGCCTGAGGGAGGGGGAAACCTGCTCCCTCTGCCTACATGATTGGCATCACATACCTGGGTAGGGGGCTGACACTCCCTATTGTTTTAACCAATGCCAACATGACTGGGAGGGGGGTAAAGACCCTGCCAGTCTACCTGGCAACCAGTGATGCATTTCAAATTGGTAGGCTGGCAGCCAAAAGTTGCTGGCCTTCATTGGACCAGGTAAATGAGGTCATAAGGGCTATATAAGTGAAGGACTGCCCAGGAGGAGGGGTGGTAGCCACGATGACAACTCACAGAGAGAAGCTGGACCATCTGAAACTCTGTCTTTCTTTAAACTCATGTTCAGTGAACTGTTTGCCTCCAGAGGGAATCTCTACCTGCCTCTGGATGATACTCATAAGTAAGCTACCTGAGATCTAACTAGATATATAGCTTGCAGTAACTCAGATGCATGATTAAAGGCTACCATGCCACTGTTTTCTCTAAGATGTTTCTCTGATATTGCTCTACCCTGTACCCTATTCCAAACTTACTCCTTGTATCCAATAAAGTTTCCCTTTGTACCTAGCATGGGAAACTTATTAGGAGAGGGTCTAGACTTTGCCTTGGGGTCCCCTTGGTTTGGCTGACTAAGGGAGACCATTATTTGTGTTTCAGACTGAGGGAAGCACCCCAAGTTCTTGCAGTGGGTCAAGTACCCTCAAGTACCCTCTAGGAATACTAGGCCTGCATTCACAGAGGGGGAAGGTTCCAGATTAGTCCAGACTCTGGATGGTGGTGTCATTACCCCCAAGCTTGTGGGTGTGCTCCAGGAAGGGGATTGGCCAGACCTGAGGCACCCCAGGGAGGCACTCGGAGCCTGGAAGGCAGTCAGGCCCAGTGAGGTGGGTGGTTTAATGCAGGAGCACTCCCTACTGGCCCACCGCAGGGGTGATATGCAGAAGTGGATCCAGGATTTCTGAAAGGGGGGTGCAGGAACAGTAATCTTCACTGAAAAGGTGGCTGCACCCCTGCTCCCAGCCTCCTCCATCCCCACCACTGCAGGTAGACTTTTTAAGTCCCTAAAGCAAGTGAAATTCTCCCCTCCCTGCCCCTTCAAGCTCAGAGACACATTCCCTCCATTCTTCTAGCCCATTAAAAGAGGCTAAAAATGCTTTTCCATAAAGCCCATAAAAATTGAGCTGTGTGTTAAACTAAGAAACCATGAGCTTGACAGAAGATTCCTCTTCAAAATGAGGCAAGATGGAAGTGTTGGTGGATAGAGCAGAGCAGCATGACATTGTGTTTGAGCAGGAGCATACCTCAGCCTCCTGCAGGGAGCTCTTTGTAGTGCACTTTGTAGTGCACAAGAACTTCTACACCCCGCTAGCCATGTCCTGCCAGTACATCCCAATATCTATTACTTGCCTGTAATGGCTACTAAAGCAACCCTGGATAGGGCAGTCATGCCTGAGAGCAGCCTACATTTCTTACCCACACACACATTGCTTTTGGGTCACTAGTAAGGCAGAAGGGAAAATCATGGGGTCAGGAGAGCAAGCGAGAAGGAGTTGAACTCTGTGGCTTAGGGATGTGCTGATGGGAAGGGAGGGTTAGTTTCTGGTATCTGCATTTTGCATTTAACCAGTGACTATTTAATGCCAAATGCATCACTGACACTGATATAAATCTGAAGTAACGTCATTATGAGGAATGGTACTATTCTGGATTATGCTTTAGGAGCTGACCCCATGGATTTGAATGAGTGCAAGTGAGAAGGTCACAGATGAGCCAAAACAAATTTATCACCAGCTCTTAGTATTCCAGCTCCATCCTTGTGCATAAGGTGACTGCACACTGAGAGATGTCCTGAGAGAAGAGTTATTTCAGGAGATAATTGACAGTGGAGAGAGTAGGCTGGTGTCCCATAAAATAAGGTGGGTAGTGAGGGAAGGATGGAACGTGCTGAATATTATGTGTGTGGAGGCTTTATTTTTCATAGTTTCATCGTGCTTAGGATCAGAAGGGATCTAAACAGATCATCTGGTCCGACCCCCTGCCCCAGGCAGGAATGAGTGTGGGGTCATAACACCCAAGCCAGATCTGTCCAGCCTCCTCTTGAAGACCCCTCTGAAAAAACAGTCGGAGACCTCGAGCCCAGTTAGGCTCCGGAGCGGTGAGAGACGCACAGGTGAAAGCCCACTACACCCCCACTCCCCCAAAGTCCCCCCAAAACCCTCCAGCAGCCATGGAGCCCCCTGCCAACCCCCAGCACAGCCAGAGGCAAGCAGGGCCCATGGTGGGAGGGGCTTAACCTCTGAGTGAGTGGAAGGAGGTGGCTGAGTGGAGCCAGGCTGGGTCAAGCCCCACCCAGACCCCTACTTGGCCCAGCCCCACAAGGAGGGAAAGAAGTGGGGGGGTACTCACCAGTCCCCCTCCAGTAGGGCAGGGCCCCCCAAATCCCAGGCAGGGCCCCTCCTTGGCCGAGAGCAGCTTTCCCGATGGCGGGCCCACTGCGCATGCACGCAGTTTAAAAGGGCCCGCCAACAGAAAAAAAAAGCCCCCGTTATGCTCCGGAGTGGCAAGAGAAGCGCGGGTGAAAGCCCGCTGCACCCCTGCTCTCCTGAAGTCCCCCAAAGACCCCCCAGCAGCCATGGAGCACCCCCCCCCCCGCCAATCCCCAGCACAGCTAGAGGCAAGTGGGGCCCGTGGGGGGGGTTAACCCATGAGTGAGTGGGAGGAGGTGGCTGAGTGGAACCAGGTCGGGTCCCGCCCCACCCAGGCCCCTACTTAACTCACTCCCCCAGGGAGCCACGTGACCAGAGCCATGCAAACAGGCTGCGCAAACAGGCATGCTTGTCTGCTAGTGTGTGAGTTAGTGCAGAGTTCGCACAGGAGGGTGCGCGGGAGTGCCAGAGACCTTGCCTGTGAACCCCCCAGGGTAGACAGTTCCAGCCATAGCCAGCCTACCAGAGGCATGACACAAATGGGCACGCACCGCACCCCGAGGGTCCCCTCAGGTTCTGTGGCCCCCCGCTCTGGCACCACAGTCAAAACAGGCTCAATTGCAGCTAACATCCCGGCTCTCCCCAAGACAAAACATAAGGTATTTGTTGTGGGAGACTCTATCCTGAGGGGGACTGAGGGAGCAATCTGCCACCCCAACCCCTTAGCCCAGGAAGTCTGCTGCTTCCTAGGGGCCCGCATCTGGGATATTGTGGAGAGGATGCCTAAGCTGCTCCAGCTCACAGACCACTATCTTATGCTCCTTATTCATGTGGGCATGACCTGCTCCACCAGGCTTTAAGCCCATTGGGGGATGGGGGGACTAGCGCCACTGCTGGCCTGCTGAGCAACCCTTGCAAAGCCAGCAGGCCAAGGCACTTAAGGGAGCCCACCCCTGCCCCAGCCCTGCTTCAATCTGTGGGCAAGGCAAGAGCCCCCAAGGGGACACTTGCCTGCCTGTACACAAATGCCAGGAGCCTGGGCAACAAGCAGGAGGAGCTCGTCCTTCTGGTAAATGCAAATAATTATGATTTCATAGGGATAACAGAGACCCAGTGGGACTCTACCCATGACTGGACCTCGGGTATAGATGGCTATTCCCTGTACAGGAGAGTTCGTGTAGATAAAAGGGGCAGGGGTGTAGCTCTCTATGTTAAGAAAAGCTACACATCCCTGCGAGCTGATCTTGGTGACCAGGGTGGATGAATGGAGACCCTCTGGGTTAAAATCCGTGGGGAACATGGCACAGGGGACACAACGGTGGGAGTCTACTACAGACCTCCCACCCAAAGTCCTGAGCTTGACCAGGAGTTTGCCCAGGAACTGGCTGAGGCCTCATGCTCCAGGACCATGGTTGTCATGGGTGACTTCAATTTCCCGGACATCTCGTGGGAGGAACACTCAGCAAAATATGAGCAGTCACAAAGCTTCCTCTTGTGTGTGGATGACCTCTACCTGACTCAAGAAGTCTATGGGCCAATGAGTGGCAAAGCGCTGTTTGACCTGGTACTGGTTATTGGGGATGACCTAATCCATGACCTAGTGATTGATGGGAAGCTGGGTGACGGCGATCACTAGCTGATCACCTTCATCATCTGCCATAAAGCTGGCAAGTCAGTCAGCAACACAGAAGTCCTTCACTTCAGAAAAGCAGACTTTGACAAGCTCAGGAGGCTTGTCAGTGAGGCCCTAAGGGACCATGACCCTAGGGAAAGGGGAGTTCAAGAAGAGTGGTTGCTCCTCAAGGGAGCAATCCTCAATGCACAAGCTAAGTCTATTCCATCTCAGAGGAAAGGCTCAAGAAGGCACAGCAGCCCCCCGCCTCTCCAGGGACCTAGCGGACCTCCTGAGGCTAAAAAGAAAGGCCTACAAAGGATGGAGGATGGGATTCACCTCCAAGAAGGATTATTCTGCACTGGTCCGGTCCTGCAGGAAAGCCAAGGCTGCAACTGAACTCCAACTAGCTTCAAGCATCAAGGACAACAAAAAGTGCTTTTTCAGATATGTGGGGAGCCAGAGGAAAAGCAAGGGCAACGTTGGACCCCTGCTGAACCAGACAGGGCAACTGAATAACTGACGTCCAGGAAAAAGCCAACCTATTAAATGGGTAATTTGCATCAGTCTTTCTTCAGTCCCATGGGACACCCATGCCCGCTAGCGGAAAGGGAGGTCAGGGTGAGGGAGATCCCCTGCCCTCCATCAATGCTGACCTTGTGAAGGAACAACTTGAGAAGCTGGATACTTTCAAGTCAGCCGGCTCTGACAATCTACACCCCAGGGTACTCAAGGAGCTGGCAAGCGTCATAGCCCAGCCCCTGGCATGGATCTTTGAAGACTCCTGGAGCTCTGGCATAGTGCCCGAAGACTGGAAGAAGTCCAATGTGGTGCCAATTTTCAAGAAAGGGAGGAAAGTGGATCCGGCCAACTATAGGTCCACCAGCCTGACTTCTATCCTGGGGAAGATCTTAGAAAAGTGTATTAAAGAGGCCATCCTTAATGGACTGGCTGACACCAACATCCTAAGGGATAGCCAGCACAGGTTTGTTGCGGGTAGGTCTTGCTTGACCAATCTCATTTCCTTCTATGACCAGGTGACCTATCTCCTGGACAAGGGAGAAAAGATTGATGTCATATATCTTGACTAAAAAAAAGCCTTCGATTTGGTATCCCATGATCACCTCTTGGCGAAACTGGCCAATTGTGGCCTTGAGTCCACCATGATCCACTGGCTGGAAAATTGGCTCCGTGGTCAGACCCAGAGGGTAGTGATAGATGGAAGTCACTCATCATGGTGTCCTGTGACCAGTGGGGTCCCCCAAGGCTCTGTCCTTGGACCCATACTGTTCAACATCTCCATTAATGATGTGGACATTGGAGTCAGGAGTGGACTGGCCAAGTTCGCCGATGACACCAAACTTTGGGGCAAAGCATCCATGCCAGAAGATAGGTGAGTGATCCAGGCTGACCTGGACAGGCTCAGCAAATGGGCGGATGAGAACTTGATGGTGTTTAACACTAAAAAATGCAAGGTTCTCCACCTTGGGAAGAAAAACTTGCAGCATCCTTACAGGCTCGGCAGTGCTACGCTGGCTAGCACTACGGAAGAAAGAGACTTGGGAGTCATCATTGACCACAAGATGAACATGAGCCTGCATTGAGATGTTGCGGCTACTGAAGTGACCAAAATGCTGGCTGGCATCCATAGATGCTTCTCAAGCAAATCCTGGGACGTTATTCTTCCCTTGTACTCGGCCTTGGTGAGGCTGCAGCTGGAGTACTGTGTCCAGTTTTGGGCTCCAGAATTCAAAAAGGATGTGGAGCAGCTTGAGAGAGTCCAGAGAAGAGCCACGTGCATGGTCAGAGGTCAGAAAAACAGACCTTACAATGACAGGCTGAGAGCCATGCAGCTCTTTAGCCTAGAAAAGCACAGGCTCAGGGGTGATCTGATGGCCACCTATAAGTTTATCGGGGTGACCACCAGGATCTGGGGGAACGTTTGTTCACCAGAGTGCCCCAAGGGATGATGAGGTCGAATGATCATAAACTACTGCAATAGGCTGGACATAAGGAAGAATTTCAGGCTGGACATAAAGAAGAATTTCTTTACTGTCCGAGCCCCCAAGGTCTGGAACAGCCTGCCATCGGAGGTGGGTCAAGCACCTACATTGAACACCTTCAAGAGCAAATTGGATGTTTATCTTGCTGGGATCCTATCACCCCAGCTGACTTCCTGCCTTTTGGGTGGGGGGCTGGACTTGATGATCTTCTGAGGTCCCTTCCAGCCCTAATGTCTATGAACAGATCTGCTTTCGTCGGTTCTCCAGGATTTCTTTCCCTCTCTCCAGAGGTATACTCTTTTCCTGTTAAGAAGTCTGATTCAAGTCTTCCAACATGCGTTTCCTGCATAAAGTACTGTAATGAGAACTGCCACCAAAAAGCTTTTGAAACAGTAAAGTGTGGGCGTGTATTCCAGCCCCACTGGATGAGAGTCAAGCAGCTGGAGCAGAGTCTGAAAAACACCCTGCTTTCTGCTCGCAGTGCTGTTTGCATACTTTTCCGCCCAGAGTAAGATCCATGAATAGCATTGGAAACAAAGGTTTACTAACCACTTGACTGGTCAAGGGCTACTGCCCTGAATAACAGAGCTGGGGTCCCATGTATTAGTTTTCTTTCTGCCTCATCTTGTTCTGCTTCTGTCCTCTTGTTTGGTCTCCTTCTGTCTCCATGGATCTTTCCCTCCTGGCTGGCCAGTGGTCTAGCCTTAGTGGAAAATGCTTTCAAGTCCTTGGTGGCCTAATGGTGTGATACAAGTTGTAATTTAGAGATGCTTGCTAACAGAAGACGGAGGCAGTTGGGGAATGAGAAATGGTCCCCGAGTTAGGAAGCAGTTAGTTAGTGAGACAAAGACCAAAGGTTTGCAGAGGATGCTTACTGCCCCATTAGAAAATCTTGTTTTTGTGCTTTTCACTTGGGTATGCCTAGTTATATTGAACCCAGTGATCACTGGAAGTGGTAAACACACTACCTGGAAATGTGGGAAGTTAAAATTCAAATTCCACTGAGCAAGATGGCCCTACGGCCTCATTTTTCACAATCCTCAGAAGGTGCTTGAACCAGAAGGCACTGTTTCAAGGGTCCTATGCAGAATCCTGCAGCTCTACAAAGTGTAGAGGTTAGTTGGATGCTTCGGGGATAGTACTGCATTCCTTCTGACTATAAGCAGTAGGCTAAATTAGTTGTGCAGTGCCAAAAGCAAAGTTGCACTAAAAATACAGGTTTCAGACTATTACATTGGGTGTTAGATAATTAAGTGCCACTTCAACATCTTAGTCCCCAAAAAATGTTTGCCCTGGTAGCATAGTGGAGAAGTGCAGGAGCAGGAAGAGAGAGTGCTGGACAGATTTAGTGGTGGGCAGCATCCCAAAATATTGATACACCATTGTGGTTTATTCAGTTCACTCTTCACTTTCCTTGGGTGCGTTCATCCATTGCTAATTCAAGTTCATGCCAAGTGTGCTCCCTCTCATTCCATATTAACCCAGTGGCAATTATCATTGCCTGTGGTCTTTAATATCTATGTACTCTTGGTTTTACTTCTTAGTTTCATAGTTTCTAGGGTCGGAAGGGACCTGAGCAGATCATCTAGTCCGACCCCTGCCATGGCAGGAAAGAGTACTGGGGTCAAACGGCCCCAGGAAGGTGTTCATCTAACCTCCTCTTAAACACCCCCAGGGTAGGAGCCAGCACCACTTCTCTTGGAAGTTGGTACCAGACCCTAGCCACCCTGACTGTGAAGTAGCACCTCCTGATATCTAACCTAAACCTACCCTCTGACAGCTTGTGACCGTTATTCCTGGTCACTCCTGGCAGTGCGCGGGGGAACAGGGACTCCCCCAGTGCCTGCTGATCCCCGCTGACTAGTTTATAACAGGCCACTAGATCCCCCTCGGCCTCTCTTTTGGAGGCTGAACAGGTTCAGGTCCCGCAGCCTCTCCTCGTAGGGCCTGCCCTGCTGCCCCTGATCATACGAGTGGCCTCCTCTGGACCCTCTCCATGCTGTCGACATCCCTCTTGAAGTGTGGCGCCCAGAACTGGACGCAGTATTCCAGCTGCGGCCTGACCAGTGCCGCATAGAGGGGGAGGATCACCTCTTTCGACCTGCTTGAGATGCATCCGTGGATGTATGCCAAGGTGCGGTTGGCTTTCCTTACTGCCTCTCCACACTGCCGGCTCATGTTCATTTGGAGTCAATGATGACTCCCAGATCCTTTTCCGCCTCTGTGCTGACAAGAGGGGAGTTCCCCAACCTGTAGGTGTGGTGCCGGTTGTTCCTCCCGAGGTGCATCACCTTGCACTTGTCTGTGTTGAAACCCATCCTATTCTCGTCCGCCCACCCTTGTAACCTGTCTAGGTCTGATTGTAGCCTGTTGCATCCTTCCAGCGTGCCCACATCCCCCCACATCTTAGTGTCATCAGCAAATTTGAACTTTTTTGATCTTGAAAGCAGCGTTTCAGATCAGAAAGTGCTAAACCAGCTAATGTCATTTAAGTGCAAAAAAATACAATGAACCTTAGGTTATTTCCCTTTCCATGGGTTGGCTAATTATTTATCATTTTGTGTTTAAAAAGGAATTGAGAATAAGTAACAGGACTACAAACAAATAAATCCTATAGCACCTGATGCTAAATAATTTTTCTTCTGTCCATGTTTATATCCTTTGTTTGCAGACTTAATTTAGTTTGATTAGTGATCTTTATTAGATAATAGGGCTAGTTAATTATTCACCAACATAAATGTAAATCATCTGTTAGGACTTGATCTTGTTGTTGTTTAAACCCAAGCTAAAATTTGCATTAGCTTCAGGAGGGAATTTCCACCTCACCATTCCCCCTTTCTACATGTGTCAGAGGTTGTTTTTTAAATTGCATGCAGGCATTGAGTGTTAGCTGCAGCTAAGGCTGGGGATTTTGAGGATTTTTGCCTGCCTCTACTGTGAGGGGTGCTGCCCTCTTCCTGGAAATTTTTGAGTGTATATTAACAACTTTTACAGGAGGAAAATATTGACCACTGTGGTCCCTATGCTTTACCTGGGGCAGGTTAGATGGTGTATTGTCTGGGTTGACTGTGTAGTTTTGCTAAGAGGTTTGACAATGGATTTGTATGAACTAGTTTGGATAGGGATGATCTTACATCAGGCAGGGAGTTGAACTCGATGCCCTATGGAGGTCTTCCAGCCCTGCTTCTCTGTTTTATGATTTTCTGCCTCAAGTAGTCTCATTAAGTCAATGAGAATATGTGTTCCTACTCACAGATGTTCAGAATATATCCCTTTACTTAGGGGGAGGAAACCAGTATTACTATATCCACTGTCTATGTGACTCTGTGGTGCAATGGACAGCACGTTGGACTTCTATAGTTAAAGTGTTATTCAAAGGCTGTGGGTTCGAGTCCCACCAGAGTCAAATTATTTCTTCTATGATCAGGCCTCAAAATCATTGGACACTCATGGATGTAGTCTTTCTGGACTTCAGAAAGGTCTCTCACCCATTCTTATTAAAACCCTAGGCAAGTGTGGCATTGATGCCTACACAGTCAGATGGGTCACAAATTGGCTGAGGGGCTGCACCCAGAGAGTGGTGGTAGATGAGTGATATTCATCCTGGAGGGACGTGGGCAGTGGAGTCCCCTAGGGCTTGATCCTTGGGCCTGCACTGTTCAACTGCTTTATTAGTGACTTGGATGAAGGGGTGAAAAGCACCCTGTTCAAATTCACTGAAGACACCAAGATTTGGGGCACAGTGGCCATGCTAGAAGGGAGGGAAAGGATACAGCTGGACCTGGATAGGCTACAGGGGTGGGGAAATAAGAATAGGATGGGATTCAATACTGGCAAGTGCAGGATACTGCACTTGGGCAGTAGGAACCAGCAGCATACCGATAGGTTGGGAAACTCCCTTCTCATCAGCAGAGAGGCAGAAAGAGATCTTGGAGTCATTATCATTCCAAAATGCAAGGATGTGGTCAGGAAGGCCAACTACACCTTGTCATGCATCCACAGATGCATCTCGAGCAGGTCCAAGAAGGTGATCCTCCCCCTCTATGCAGCACTGGTCAGGCCACAGCTGGAGTACTGTGTCCAGTTCTGGGCACCGCACTTCAGGAGGGACATGGACAACATGGAGAGGGTCCAGAGAAGGCCACTCACATGATCGGGGGAGCAGGGCAGGCTGTATGAGGAGATGCTATGGGACCTGAACCTGTTCAGCCTTCACAAGAGAAAGCTGAGAAGGGACCTGGTGGCTGTCTATAAACTTACTGGGGGGACCAGCAGGGAATAGGAGAGACCCTATTCATCCAAGCACCTCCTGGAGTAACAAGGAAAAATGGCCATAAGCTGTTTGAGAGTAGGTTCAGGCTGGACATTAGAAGGCACTACTTCACAGTTAGGGCGGCTAGGATCTGCAGCCAACTTCCAAGGGAAGTGGCGCTCGCTCCTACTTTGGGGGACTTTAAGAGGAGGCTTGACAATCACCTAGCTGGGTTCATATGAGCCCAGTATTCTCTCCTGCCCAGGGCAGGGGTCGGGTTTGAAGATCTACTTAGGTCCCTTCTGCCCCTATATCTATGAATCTATGAAATATATGAATTTCAGACTAGACATGGGCCAAAAACTAAATGCAAGGCCCAACATATCTTTCAAGGTGCTCCTCTTTGCTTCTAATGCACTTCCTACAGCAGCCTTCCTGCACCCATAAGTATTCCTGCTCCATGAGTAGGCATGCACTAATGAGGGCTGGCTGAAATTTTCCTGTAGAACATTTTCTGTTGGAACATGCTGTTTTGATGAAAACAACATGTAGAGCAGGAGCATGCTGATTTCATCAAAAAAAATGTCATAAAAGAAATGATCAAAGCACTTAATTTGGCTTTATCATTTCAAAAAATTATGTCCTAATTTATTATAAAATATATAATGTAAAATCCCAGATGATGTAGTTTTAGCAAAGGGCTTGACTACATTGATATGTTTTCTAAAACTTAATTCTAAGTGTAAGTGTTTATGCCAATTGAGGCTAACCGTAATTTTCAGAATATTGAAATTTCCAAGTTTTAACCAGCTTTAGGGAAAACATCATCCTGGCATCACCTTTCAAATACTTCAGCTCATACAACAGGGATAATATTATGTATATATGTAGCTGACATACTCCCTTTTGTCGGAGTTCCAGTTATCTTAAGCCATAGTTATGCTAAACTATAGTAAGCAGGAAAAAGGAGCTTGGGAGAAACAGGTCATGGCCACTGGACAATTTGATAAAAAAGGAACTACTAAAAACAGAGTAATGAGCAAAGCTGCTGATCCAAATAAATGAATAATAAAACAGTAACTAAAAAACTCAAGAGATAGTAAAAAAAGTAAGAACTCAGTTTTTCATGGTGATATCAAGTATTAGAAAATGAATCTGGACCTGAGACTTCAGGTGTAGAAAATATTCCAGCTATACTATTTTTGCCTTGAAATCTGCTTCTTTACCCTATTGTATGCCATCACTCTGTGAATACATAATGTCACATAATACACCTGATACATATTATTTAAGATTAAAGTGGAATGAAGGCATAGGTATCCAGATGAGAGTATCTCAGGAAAAATCAGCAATTCACAATATTCAAACATGAACAATTGAGCTCAGACTGCATATTATACAACAAAAGATCAGTTCTCATCTTCTCTGAGCTTCCTCTAACCTTAGTAAATATTCTGCCTTGGATACGTGTTGGAGATCTCATGCTTTACGTGCAATTTATGGTCACATGTTTTGGCCATATCCTATTACAAGTTCTTTTTGGGAAAAAAACCCTGTAATTAGAGTTAACATGGTTTTGAACACAGCACTGATACCTTTGGCAAATACGTGTGTTCTTGGGCATATTCAGATTGAATCTTGCCTAAACTGTACTCTTGAAGTAGGTCTCATAAGCAGGGATCTAGGTTTTTCATTTCCCAGAGAAAAAATGGAAAAAAAATGCAAATTTTCCCTTTTGGCTGAGAAAAATGCAGATTTTTCATTTTAACAGAGAAACACACAGATTTTCCACTTTTGCAAAGAGCTCTCAGCAGGCTGGCAGAGTGTCAGCCTGCAAGGGGCCGGGGTGAAGTGGAAGGAGGGTGGTCAGGCAGGGGCACCATATGCATGTGCATGCTCACACATGCACTTGGCTGCCAGGCAGCCTGGAGAGCTGCTCCCACAAGCAAATCTGGCCCCCATAGAAAGGGACGGAGGGAGTTGGGCAGGGCTGGGGCTGTGTGTGGGGCTTGGGGCCCAGGGCCATGCATGGCTGCAGGCCCTAGGTGGGGAACAGGATGGGGCCATGGGCAGCTCATCCAGGGGGTGCGGGGTCAACTCTCCATCACTGCATGCACTCCTGGGAGGGCAGTTGGGGCATGTGCTCCCAAGATCTGTGCATGGGGTGGGGGCAGGCTGCCCACTGTTGGCTCAGGCTCCCTGACCTGCTGAGTGTTTAATCAGAGAATTGGCAATTTTTAAACAGAGAAAACCAGGGACCCCACTTACAAGTGATGCTCAGGATTACATTAGTCTATAGTCGAAAAGCTGGTCAACTGACAGGTCAAATATTGTCAACAGACCAGTCAATTAACTATATTTTATGACTAGTCAAAGACTATAGCAATTTTACCAAAACAATGTATTTTTGTAGATTTATTGACAGAAATATGATGTTTTTATTGTTTTTTGACACATTTCTTAATGGAAAAATTGTGCTTTTTCTGTGTATTTTTGGACCTATTGGCAACTTTTGACTATTTTTTGGTATTTGACTGGCCAATTGACCAAACTTTGTCAGACCAGACAAATACATTAACCCTATATTAGTTCATTGGAAAAGTAGGACATCTCCAAAGGTTGAGAATTGGTATGGTTAGATGGCAAAGCTGGCATCTATGGGAAGAGTCATGCTATGCAGGCATAACTGCTTCAAAAAGTTTGGTACAATTTAGAAAGGGTTGTTAGAATAGTTTGGTAACTAAATTATTAATCCTTGCACACTTCTCCTTTGGTCTTCTATCCCTCCCTCTTTCTTCCTCCTTTTATTTTGTTTTTTCTTTTTCTTTTCTACTTTATTGCTTACAGTGTGTGACGTACATAGTTCAGGGTGATATGTATAGTTGGTATATAAGTTTTTTTCCCTGATTTTTGTTTTGCATTTAAAACGATCAGAATGATGAGAGAGACAGAAAGAACTTATAATTTATAGCAATAGAGCAAAAGTCATGGAATATTTGGGCAACTTTAAATTTTGGATTTTCAAAATAGTTTGGGCCCAAATCCTTCAACGAGCAGTGTAAGTACATGGTGGGGCACCCTGGGTGACTGCCACACACAGGGGCAATGGTGACTTCCAGTTGCCACTGCTACTACAACAGCAGTTACACAACTATGACAAATGTATTTTTTTTCTCACCTCTCACCCCCATCAGCTCCCAGGGCATTCGCCCCTGTCACCCTTCCTAGTTATGCCACTGCCTTAACTTTTATTCAGGAAGCAGGATCTGTTTGGTAATATTTTTTATTGTACCAATTACAGCTAGGAGAGATGTTAGAGAAGTTTTCTGGCACAGAATACATTGAGATGGGCCTTATAACTTACCATGTTAAAGTGAATGGATAGGGTAATATTCAGAGGAAGCTGGTTAATCTGGATGAGGGTGTCAGAATCCCAATTTTTCAAAATTGTCTATGCAGTTTTGGTTTTCACTCGCAAAGAACCAAACTGTGTTGCGGGCAACTTCTTTATGCCCACGTGACAAGTAATTGTACCATGCATCACATGAAGAAACAGGCTCTGTAGAGATAGGTCTGCTACGCTGCACTCCCTACCTAAAGCAGCTGGGATTTTCTGACTCTCAATTTTGCTCTCAGGCTGCTCAGGGTGGAAACAGCAAAAAATAGAGCTGGTTGGAAAAAAAGTTTGACTGAACACTAGTGCATTAGCAAACAAAACTTTGTTGACACTGACGTGTTCTGTGGGAGCATATCAGTTTCAATTACATTTTCAACAGGTAGTTGGCGGAGCGAATTCTTTCTTCTTTTTATGCCAATATTGTCAAAATATTTAAATATATTGAAAAGCTATTCAACTTAACTCCATTTTAATCTTAATATAATATTGAAGAAAAATATTAATACTATAGGTCTTTAGTATTTTAATAAATACCATACAACAGTCAATGTTAAGTTCCATTCTACTGCTGATTCAATTTGGCATTACTGAATGTTACGGAAATGAGAAGTTTTGATAATTTAAATGATTTTAGAAATGTATTGTATTGTGAATTTAAAACATGTCACCAGTCTAGGAATTTCAATTTCTGGGTACAGTAATTCTGATTTCTGAACCCCTGTAATAAATTAATCATTAAATCCCAAATCTATAATGGTCTAAGGTGAATATAACTTATTTTTAAATATCCCCATCATCCAACAGTAAAAGGGTTGAATTCTTATGTCCTCAGTCGTTTTCGGTAGTGTCTCATTTCAGGAGTGAACTTTTTCACTTCACTGGTGCCATTCATGGAGTTCTTGTTGTTTTACAATGTCTTTGGTGCAATGATCATCTTTTACTTCAGTATTTTTACACTACCTATGATTATAGACTGTAATATATTTTAGACTGCTTCATGTATATTTTAGACTGCTATATTTTTACAATACTTCTGACTATTGGCTACAACATCCACCATCTCCTGTAGACAAAAGGATGTCAAAGCAATGACTATAGAGCATATAACTGATGTTCCTAGCAGGTACTACGATACAAATAATACTTAATTATTATATATCCAATTTCTGTCATCTTTATAACCATTTTGTCTGAACACCACATAGTCTTCAATATATTTATCTTCACACCCCTCTTGTAAGGAAGGGAGATACTGTCATCCTTAAGATTTATGAGAGAAATGAAACACAGAAATGCCAAGGTCCAGCTCCTCAAAGTTGTTTAAGTACCTAATTCCCATTGATTGCATTAGGCACCTAACTGGCTTTGAACATTTGGGACTATGTGATTTGTTCAATATTTCCTGAAATGTTATGAAAGAGCAAAGCATTGATGATAAATTGCTCTTATCCAGGTTAGCACAATTACCCTGCTTCATGTATGATTATTTTCAGCAGGTAGAGTCAGATTCTGCTCCAAGTCTAGCAATGGAGATAAAACTCCTGGAAATATGAAAAAACAAAAACCAAACAATAATCCATAGACAGTCTTAAAAAATAAAATAAAATAAAATAAATCGGCAAATTTCAAGAAAATAATGTTTCTTTAAAAAATGTATATATATTTTGTAGGATCAGGATCTTACTCCAGTATTTGATATTGTTTACATATTGCTGAAGATTTCTGCAAACACTTCCATTGTTCTTCAGTAGCTATTGGATGATTCTGGGCATGTCTACACGTTCATTAATGTGCAGTAGTTACAGTGTCATTATGCTACCGTGCAGTAAGCATCTTGGGTAGACACGGTCTCTGGTGAATAATTTTTCAGCTATTTGGTTGGTCACAAGCTATTTGTTTCAACTGTCTGGTATTTATTATAGAAGTTGTATGAGTGGCCATGAAATTTATCAGTAATTTTGTCCAGTTAATAATTGATTTTTGTTTTAAAAATCACTGAGTAATGATCTTGCATTACAGCTATTTAGACACAAAGATTTGGACTAAAATTTGCAAAAAGCATAAGAATACATCAATGACTCCCTAAATGCTTATCTCTGTCTGTCTTTCTAAAGACTTGCAATAGGCCTTGAAGAAGAGTTTGGATAGACATTCATTTTGGATCCTATAGGAATAGATCATCCTGCATTTATGCAGAGGGGTGCACCTGATGGCTCCTGAAGTCCCTCCCAAACCTGTGATTCTGTAATTTTTGACCCTTATTTCTGCAGCACCTAATACAGCTTGGTCCTAGTACATGACTGGGACCTCTAATTTATACAGTAATACAAGCAATACACACAAACAGTAGTTCACAACCCCAACAATCATCAATGGAAAGAATGAAGTTTCTTTTTATTCATGGAAAAAAAAACCTTCAAATCCACGTTTCTGATATTTCAGCCAGCCCTACTTTCCAGACAGTTGAGGCTGGCTTGTTTGTTTGCTCTATAAATAGCATCTTCTCTTAATTGGAACACCTGACTGCTAGGCCAGCCAGAAAGGATTACCAATTAAACATATTTTCCCCTACCCTTTATTACTCTTTGATTTTTCATCCACTAAAACATTTTTAAGAAGAAAAAAATATTTATTAGAAATGTGGTTTGATCAAATTTCCTTTTAAGTTTTCCATTTCTTATTTAACATTCTCTCATAATTCTCAAAGGAGAAAATATTTATTCATGGGTTTTTATTACCTTAAAATTAACCGCTGAGATGGGAGAGAACAGATTAGCGAGGTAAGAGCAGGGGGCTTGGATTCAGGATCTGGGGTTCGCCTTTCAGCTCTGCTATGCAGTAGTGGGCACATTTACATGGGCAGATGATCCAGGAGCAGTTTACTTTTGAGTAGACTACCCTGGAGTAAACTTTTTCAGGCATGTGTCTTGCTGTTCCTAACAGCAGACTGCTCCCACGCCCTGGGGCCCTGCAATGGCTCCTGAAACAGCCAGGATAAGCTCTAGGCTCCCCCTGGGTGCTAACCCAGGGGCCAGGAGAAAGCTGTAAACTGGTGGGGGCTGAGATATTGCTCCCTCCCCCTGGGAGCTTCCTGCTGCTGGTATGGGCTCTGCCACTGCAGCTGGGGCTGGGACATCTGGGACATGCTTGTCTCCCTGAACCAGCTCCGTGGTCCCAGGGCCAGCACTGGGAGACTCTTATCTCCTAGCATGAGTCCTGCAGCTGCAGGGCCCAGGCTGGGAGAGACTTCTTTTCCAGTGCCAGCTCCATGATCATGAATCTCCCAGCACCTGGCTCGCAATCACAGACCTGGCACTGGGAGATAAGGATTTCCCAGCCCAAGTCCCATGACTTGGGATGGGCAGAAATGTTGTCCCTGCAACCACAGAGTAGGTGCTGGGAGATAAGGTTCTCCCAGCCCAGCAATTGCAGAGTGGGAGCTGGGAACTCCTTGCTGCTAGGGCAGGGGGATATTGTCCCCAGCCAGGCTTGGATGGCAGGGTCCGACCTGGCAACAGGCAGCCTCTAGGGGCAAGGATCAATCTCCTACTCCCTGCTGCCCAGCTGACTGGGACCATATTTGCTCCCAGTCAGGCATCTACACATGGACTATTGCAGTTACTGATCATGAGCAAATTTGCTACTTGCATTTGCAGGTAGGAAATTTACTTGTGATTAGAGCCAATTACTGCACAATAAGCATCTGCACATATAGACACAGATGCTTACTGCACAGTAATTAGCTCTACTGAGCAGTAAAGCATCTTGTGTAGACATGCCCAGTGCTTGATACTTAGGTGGCACATCTGCCTATTTGCCTTATCTGCCTATTTGCTACCCAGCTGTGAAGGAAGGAAAATGTCAATCATACAACCACTACTCTCTCCCACACATAGACCAACACCAGTGCACATAGGGAAACAAGAAGAATTCTCATGTCCCATTATTTAGCTTCACGGACACAAGACACATAGCCCAACTGAGCCCAAACAGATAAAGACTCATTTTGTCTGCTTCTGTTTTAGTTGCATAACTTGATGCACCTTGGGCCTGAATTTGAAAGGTGCCAAGCACTTCCAGCTCTCATCAACTTAATCTTGTGATCAGCAAAGGCATTTGAGCTAAAACCCTTTAGATCTGCTCCAAGGTCATCCTCCAGAACTGCCCCCTGGGCAAGTCTACACAAGATGCTAAATGCACAGTAGACGACTTCTACTGTGTGTTATCATGGCAGGCAAAAACCATGGTGATGCACAGTAGAATTAGTCTACTGTGGATTAGCATTACAAAGAAGTGTGCATGGTGTTGCTGCTCAGTAGCACCAATTACAGCACATTTAGTTTAGTACCTGATATTACAGGTATGAAAAAACAAACAAACCACTTAATTCACTTTCCAAACACTTTGGTAGCTCAAATCTACTGCTCTTCAATGAATGCAACAAAAATTTCCTTCCGATTTTAGGATAGAGCTTGGTCCAAAACCAGCAGGGATTTGGAGATAATGGAAAGGGTTTGTTTGTTCAGTGTATATATTAAATAATTTCCTAGTTGGTAATTTTTGGGACAACAGAAATCAACTTGTTTCACTGTGGTGCAAACAGGTTTTAAATACATCTTCATCTGCTTAGAATCTTGATTACCTTTTTTTTGTTTGCTTGTTTTTACTTTTTCATTTACATTTTTTAAATCAAAACAAATACATGCAGGCAACTAAAACCTGAGATATTCAAAATTCTAACTGAAAATTTACGGCTTACTCAAAATGATTTCAGTGGTCTTTGAATCAGGACCTAAATTATGTTTGCACATTTATTCAGTGATTGAAGCAGGAATAAAAATGATAGTTCAACAGTGATTCATTTACTCCCTAATGTTTCAACATTTTTAATTTTTAGGCTTGGTTTTGTAAATTATTACCTTTTTAACCACAGAACTTTGCTGCCACTAGGGTGGGGAGCAGTATCTGGAAGTGGGATGGGTGGGCAGGACTGGAGGCAGGATCGTGGGACAGTGACGATGTCTCACAGCGGGACAGAGTTGCGATCTGCTGTACTGTCACTAATCCATGAACCTGGCCCTATCCCCGACCACCCTTCCGCTCCTAGATGCTACTCCCCTCCTGTCTTCTTGTGGCCCCATCTGATCCACCCACAGAGTGTTCCCCGCTTCATAGTTTGATAGTAGTTTGGGATCAGAAGGGACCTGAACAGATCATCTAGCCTGACCCCCTGCCACCGGCAGGAGCACACGCTGGGATCACACGACCCCAGACAGGTGTATGTCCAACATCTTTTTAAATTTACCCAAGGTAGGAGCGAAGACCACCTTCCTAGGAAGTTGGTTCCAGATCCTAGTGACCCTAACAGTGAAATAGTACCTCCTAATCTCTAACCTGAACCTATTCTCCAGCAGCTTCTGGCCATTGTTGCTCGTCACCCCAGGTGCTGCTGGAGGGAATAGGGCCCTTCCTATTTGCTGCTGATCTTCCCTGAAGAGTTTGTAGGCAACCACCAAATCCCTCCTCAGCCTCCGCTTGCTGAGGCTGAACAGGTTCAGGTCCTTCAGCCTCTCCTCATAGGGCCTGCGCTGTTGCCATCCAACCAAGTGGGTAGCCCTCCTCTGAACCCTCTCAAGGCAGGCCACATCCTTCTTAAAGTGCGGTGCCCAGAACTGGATGCAGTACTCCAATTGTGGCCTGACCAGGGTTGCGTAGAGGGGGAGTATTACCTCTCTGGACCAGCTTGAGATGCATCCTTGGAGGCACGACAAGGTGTGGTTGGCTTTCCTGACTGAGGTCTGGCATTGGCGGTTCATGTTCATCTTGGAGTCAATATTGACTCCAAGATCCCTTTCTGCCTCTGTGCTCTCAAGGGGGGAGTTCCCCAGCCTGTACGTGTGCTGTGGATTCCTTCTCCCCAGGTGCAGCACCCTGCATTTATCTACATTGGACCCCATCCTATTACCATCCGCCCACTTCTGTAGTCTGTCTAAATCTAATTGCAGCCTCTCTCTCCCTTTGAGCGTGTCTACCTCTTCCCATATCTTGGTGTTATCGGCAAACTTGGACAATGTGTTTTCCACTCCTTTGTCCAAGTTGCTGATGAAGATGTTGAACAGTGTAGGCCCCAGGACCGAGCACTGGGGGACCCCACTATTCACATCCCACCAGGTTGAGTCCCACTTGCAGGGGTCTTGGGCTGGTCTCCATGGAGACCACACCCACCTGCTCCATCCACTGTCCCTCACAGTGGGTTCAGGGCAGACAGGCTGGGGTGCCCAGGCAGTGGGGCTGGGCCTGGCAGTGGTTGCAACATTGGCAGTAGGAGTTGAAAAGAGCCACCACCATTAGGGCTGCCAGGAATTTGAGTCCAGCTGCCACTCTGTCTCTGCCCTGCCATGCTCCAAGGGATGGTGGAACTGGTTGCATGCACCACAGCTGGGGCTTCCCACCAGACCTAGGCTGGGTGGAGCTGAGGGACCCGCCATGGGCCAGATCTGGCCCATATACTGTATTTTGCCCACCCCAATCCAGTTGTAACATCATTGTAAAGTATGTGAGACATCTTTTTCCATAGATGGCCACAGAGGGTAACTACTAATGGCCACTCATTTATTTAGTGCTGTGTAATGCTCGCTTTGAACGATTGACACGGTTTTAAACTGGGACCTTCAGCCATCAAATATAAACTGCTCCCACACAAGGCAAGGGACTATCACCAGCTGAGTGTAGTAAAAACCGGAGATGTCATGCTCACTTCTCTTCCCCAGTTTGAGTAAAGAGAATAGATTAAATAGCTACAAGCTCCACACATGGTACATCTCAGTGGTGTATCCTTTGCAGAACAGAGGTGGTGAGGTGAATACAGTGACACATAGCAACAACAACAATGAAAAAGTAGAACACCCTCAAAAGTCGCGAGTGAAAGAAGCGTTAGAAAGGGGGGGGGAAAGAATCATTCTGAAAAATCAAGATCTGACTGTGACTGAAACTTAAAACAGATAAAGAAGTCTTCGGTGTAAAGTGCTGCTTTGACAGAAAGTCTGCAGCGCAAGGCAAGGCTCTTTCTCTGGGCTGAGCAGAGCAGGAGTTAAAATGATGAATAATCTTAATGAAGAAACCCTGGAGGGGGACTGTACAGTAGTAAACCAGATTTGTGTAATCAGCTCTCATTTAAGTTCTGCCACTAGTTTAGAGAAATTGAATGAATTACAGAGACTCCTAATGAGCCAAGCCTGTTTTCCTTCGGATAATTGATATAGTAGCTCACAGTAAATAATAGTGACTTTAAATATTGCCAGTGCTAAATGCTATAAAGTTTAAAGTGTTTTCATCAGCGGGAGAAAGGAGGGTGGGGACTTCTTTTCCGTGCTTAAGTAAACATAAGCATTGATTGAATTCAGACTGTTTATTTTCTAATAAAAACTGGTAGCTAAAAATATTCTCCCCTGGAAGTGCTGTGGATCCTACCGACTAAATGTTGTAAACAAACTTTGCTCCACGACTTTGAAGTCTTCCTAACCAGTTTTCCCCAACTTATGAAAATTATACTATTTATAAAAGTGCATAAATTGTAATTTAAGTAAAAAGCCTTGAAATTTTTATCAAAAGCATTCAAATTAGTCTCTCCCCAGGTCAGCTAATGAGTTGTCATGAGCTGGCCTCTTACTGTAGTGTACCTCCTGCAGACTAAGACAGTTAACCATGTTTTCATCAAAGGAAATGCTCATTAGTAGAGCTTTCAGAAACTGATTTGATTATAGTTTCACTTGTTAAAGTGAAATATTTTGAGCTCATTAGGATGATTATGATTCAAGGTCATCTTTTGAAGCTAGTCCTGTCAATATAAGATAAATGGGCCCTCATCTTTTTCCCTTCTTTACGTCTGTGCTTTTTAAACTCTTCTGTGTAAAAGTTCCATAGCCATAATTAATTTTTAGTTCTTCTGTTACAAAGCTGCTTAAAAAAAAAAGAACAAAGATTTTGGCTACCAAAAAGGCATTGAAGAACTATTAAGAGGAGGAGGAGGCTATCTTGTTTTAGAGAAATCAGAGAAAATCCTTGAAAAGTTCAGCTTTTGAAATCCAGCTATTTTCTCCTTGACCTCTTCCAAAGTTTCTAAAAGGTACTTTGTACATATTTTTGCATGTGTCTTTTAATCTCAAAAGTATAAAACTCAACTTAAAAAACCACCCAAGAAGTACCAGTGGCTTGTTAAATGTCTCCTCTTTTATGGAGCACGATAAAGTTAACACCTTTTAAAGTTGTTCTTTTTTTTCCCCTCCTCTCCCCCTTTAAACTTTCCACTTAATCTCTAAGTGGTTAAAGAGCCATTTAAACATGAAGGGAAGTAGTATTAACTTCTATCGACACAACAAGAAAGAGTACATTTGCATATGGCTTGCATCTTAAGCCTAATTGGTCAGATATCGCCTCATGCATTGAGCTTAAAAGGAGAGGTCAGGAGAACGGGTTTTTTTCCACTGCATACATCAGACTTGAAAGCTGTACAGTACAATAGAAAACTAGGAAAAAAGAAAGTAGATTTGGTCTCTTCACAGATAAGTATGTGAGTTAAGAGTATGAGGGATGTATTCCAGTTCCCCACCGTGCACCTCAGTGATCTGCTAGCTCAGACATTTGGCAGTGAGGGGTGTGTGAGTATGTGTGTCTGTTGTGCATATGAATAGGGGACAGGGAGGTGAATCGATAGCATCCAGAATTAGCCATCAAATGATGCGTTATTAATCTTTATGTTAACAAATTATATGCCGTTAAGCCTTGTCTCCATACAAACGCAATGCCGTTTTAACTTCTACCAGTAAAGTAAAAGCAATACGCCCTCCTCAGTGTGCCTCATCAGTGCTTTATACCTTTATGAGGACTGTACTGTGCTGGTATAAGGCATTTATGTCAATGTAGCTGTATCCACACTAGGATTTATACTGGTATAACTATTCCAATTAAAAAAAAAAATCACAAACCTGGCCAAAATAGTTATAGCAGCACATAAACATTGAGTACAGACTGAGAATTATTCAGCTTTTAATAATCATGCTCACTGTGCTCATGCCATTTTTTTCCAAAGACAGGAAGGGGGTGGTGGTTAAATAGAGGACATGGGTGCCTAAAAATAATTGCAGGCAATTTTAGCCACCAAAGTCCTCAGCTGTGATTCAAAAAGCCTGCCCAGCAGCTCCCTAAGCCCCAAACTACTTAATCTTACTGGTGAAACTTGATTCAACCTGGAGGTTCCTCAAATGCCTCTTATTCTACTTCTGCACCTAGAATTATCCAGATCTGAACAAAAACCACATCAGGATCCAGAAGATATGTAGAGTGGAGATGTATCTTCTCAAGGTCCTGGATCCTCAGACAGGCCCCTTACAAAATACAGGTTACAGCTACCTTCTTCTTAAATCACAGCTGCTCCAGGGAGAGGAAGCAGTGATGCAGCCATTGGTCACCTTTTTCATTACTTCAAATGTTTGAAGCTCTTGCCTCAGAAATAGGATACCTTTGTTCTAGGCCTTCTCAGATGAACAGGGTTCAAACCCACAATTCTTCTTTCCAAGGAGACTTTCCTAACACAGTTTTAGGCTAGAGTGGATGGGGACATTCTCTACCTGTCTTGTTGAAACTGTGCCCTTTTCAGGAAAGAAAGCAAGATGTAACTAGGTAGAGAGAAAAGAAGAGGCTAGAAGGGGCATGTCCTTGGTCATGGTCCCTGCCCCCAAGGCTGTTTATGCATTTCACATTATTCAGTCACTAGGTTAAAACCAGAAGCATTTCCTAGAGCAGGGACACCAGCACAGGTCTCCTCCTTACCAGCCAGCAGAGGCTTAAGTGCTCAATGCCTTTTTTTGCCCCAGGTTTCACAGGCAAGGTCAGCTCCCAGACTAATGCATCAGGCAGCACAGTTTGAGAAGGTGAGCAGCCCTCAGTGGTGAAAGAATATGTTAGGGACTGTTTAGAAAAGCTGGATGTGTACAAGTCCATTGGGCTGGATGGGATGCTGGGGGAGTTGGCTTGTGTGACTGCAAAGCTGCTGATCATCATCTTTGAAAACTCATGGTGATCAGGACAGGTCCTGGAAAATTCAACAAAGGGCAAACATAGTGCCCATATTTAAGACAATTAGGAACCAGGGAACTACAGACCAGTCAGCCTCACCTTAGTCCCTGGAAAGATTATGGAGCAGATCCTCAAGGAATCCATTTCTAAGCATTTGGAAGAGAAAAGGATAGATAGGAGCAGTCAACATGGATTTACCAAGGACAAGTCATGCCTGACCAACCTGGTGGCCTTCTATGATGAGCTGACTGTGAAGACAGGCCTGGCAAAAGGGCTATGGTAATTACATGGGCAGAGGTTTGTTAGGCCTCTACAGTGCCAGGGGTCTATGGTTCGATTGCACCTGAAAGGATTAATCCTTCAGAGTACTGGCCTGTGGCCTAGCCTCACCCTGACGCCCACTATTGTTAATGAAGACAAACACCAAAGTAAGGGTTAATAAGCAAATCTGTCTTATAAGCCAAAGGTATCAACAATTATAACAACACGAACTAATCAACAACTGTTTAACAGATATACAAATATGTACAGTGAGCAATACTGGCCAGTCACCAATGGCAGCCAAGAACACCGACACACAGAGGATTGCTATCCTTTTCTCCCCAGGTGAAGTACTCTGAGGCCTCTGAGGGGAAGGGTGATATTTTACTCATCTTATATGTGGGGGATGAAGGTAAGTATCCCCGGTGGAATTCAGGTGCATCTTGGTGGACTTGTCCTTGTCCCCACACACAGCACTCACCACCCACACTCCCAATCCTCCCCAACCTCTTGCACATGGGCACCACTCACTTCTACCACATTCCAGCAGATTCAACACCGTACAAATCTCTCAGGCTCTCAGCCCTGACGCCGAACGCATACAGACACCCAGGCATACAGCCCATCATGCATCATCAGTTACGTCTCCCTGCATATACACATCTCCCTAGGCCTCTTGACGCACCCACTTCCCACTGCACACACACATGCACAAGCTGAGGCAATGGTCAAGACCTAGATTCCGGTGGCCACCACATGTCAGTCATGCCAATGGTCCAATCACAACTCATTCATTCCAATCAATCAATAACATTAATTTCTTTGATCAAGCACATTCATTATTATCATATAAATTTATTAACTTAATTTTCCTGCTCTGTAGTTATATAACAAGGTTTCAACTGTGCATGCCTCACTTTCCTAAGTAGGTCATAATGTCATCAAGGTCAGAAGTTTAGATGTTCCAGAGACTTCTAACGTCTAGACATCCTACACATGCGTAATCAATATTATGACTAGGCCAGGACTCACACTGTTTACAACTGGCTCTGTGGAGGTGGGGAGACTGATGGATGTGGTGTACCTTGATTTTAGCAAGGCTTTTGATACCGTCTCCCCCAATATTCTCGCAGGCAAGCTAAGGAAGTTTGGGCTGGATAAATAGATTTAAGGTGGATGGAAAACTGGCTGAATCGTAGGGCACAGAGAGTAGTAATGGTTCGATGTCTAGTTGGAAGCCGGTATCAAGTGGAATGCCCCAGGGGTCAGTCTATATTTGTTCAATGTCTTCATCAGTGACCTAGAAGATGGCATACAGTGCACCCTCAGCAAGTTCATAGATTCATAGATTCATAGATGCTAGGGTCGGAAGGGACCTCAATAGATCATCGAGTCCGACCCCCTGCATAAGCAGGAAAGAGTGCTGGGCCTACATTACCCCAGCTAGATACACATCCAACCTTCTCTTGAATACCCCCAGGGTAGGGGAGAGCACCACCTCCCTTGGGAGCCCGTTCCAGACCTTGGCCACTCGAACTGTGAAGAAGTTCCTCCTAATATCTAATCTAAATCTGCTCTCCTCCAGCTTGTGGCCATTATTTCTTGTAACCCCCGGGGGCGCCTTGGTGAATAAATACTCACCAATTCCCTTCTGTGCCCCCCTGGCGAACTTATAGGCAGCCACCAGGTCGCCTCTCAACCTTCTCTTGCGGAGGCTGAAAAGGTCCAGTTTCTCTAGTCTCTCCTCATAGGGCTTGGCCTGCAGGCCCTTAACCATACGAGTGGCCCTTCTCTGGACCCTCTCCAGGTTATCCGCATCTTTCTTGAAGTGCGGCGCCCAGAATTGCACGCAGTACTCCAGCTGCGGTCTGACCAGCGCCCGATAGAGGGGAAGTATCACCTCCTTGGACTTATTTGTCATGCATCTGCTGATGCACGATAAAGTGCCATTGGCTTTTCTGATGGTTTCGTCACACTGCCGACTCATGTTCATCTTGGAGTCTACTAGGACTCCAAGATCCCTTTCCACTTCCGTGCCACCCAGCAGGTCATTTCCTAGGCTGTAGGTGTGCTGGACATTTTTCCTCCCTAGATGCAGCACTTTGCATTTCTCCTTGTTGAACTGCATTCTGTTGTTTTCTGCCCACTTGTCTAACCTGTCCAGGTCTGCTTGCAGCTGTTCCCTGCCCTCCGGCGTGTCCACTTCGCCCCATAGCTTAGTGTCATCTGCAAACTTGGACAGAGTACATTTCACCCCCTCGTCCAAGTCGCTGATGAAGACATTAAAGAGTATCGGTCCAAGCACCGAGCCCTGCGGGACCCCACTGCCCACACTCTTCCAGGTCGAAACCGACCCATCCACCACAACTCTCTGGGTGCGACCCTCCAGCCAATTCTCCACCCACCGGACTGTGCAGTCATCCAAGTCACAGCCCCTTAACTTGTTCACCAGTATGGGGTGGGATACCGTGTCAAAGGCCTTCCTGAAGTCCAAGTATACGACATCCACCCCTCCTCCTGCGTCGAGGCGTTTTGTGACCTGGTCATAAAAAGAGACTAGATTGGTCAGGCACGATCTACCTGCCACGAACCCGTGCTGGTTTCCCCTCAGCATAATTTGTCCTGCCAGGATCTCACAAATGTGAGCCTTGATGATTTTCTCAAAGATTTTGCCAAGGATGGAGGTGAGACTGACTGGCCTATAGTTACCCGGGTCCTCCTTCCTCCCCTTCTTGAAAATGGGAACCACATTGGCCCTTTTCCAGTCCTCCGGGACTTGACCCGTGCGCCACGAGCGTTCAAATATTCCCGCCAGTGGCTCTGCAATGATGTCGGCCAGTGCCTTCAGTACCCTCGGATGGAGCTCATCCAGGCCTGCCGACTTAAAGGCATCCAGTTCCTCCAAGTGACCCTGCACCACCTCAGGGTCCACGCATGGAAGTCTGGTGCCTTGCAGCTGCCTCCCTACACTCCCAGTGAGAGACTTGTCATGCCTCTCACTTAGGAACACTGAGGCGAAGAACTCGTTGAGGAGTTCAGCCTTGTCCCCTCTGTCCGTCACCAATTGTTTCTGCCCATTTAGCAGGGGTCCTATTCCTCCCTGGGCCTTCCTTTTACTCCCTATATATCTAAAAAACAATTTCTTATTGTCTTTTACTTGGGTTGCCATCCTCAGCTCCATGGTAGCAAGTTGGCAGATGGCACCAAGCTGGGGGAAGTAATAGAGACACTGGAGGGTAGGGCTAGAATTCAAAGCAACTGAGAGAAATTAGAGGATTGGGCCTAAAGGAATTTCATGAGTTTCTACAAGGACAAGTGCAAAGTCCTTCACTTAAGACAGAGCAATCCCATGCACTAGTACAGGCTGGGGCTGACTGGGTGGGCAGCAGCTCTGCAAAAAAGGACTTGGGGGTTACAGTAAACAATGAGCTGATTATAAGCCAGCAGTGTTCCTGTGTTGCCAAGAAGGCTAACAGCATCCTAGGCTGCATTTGTAGGTGTGTTGCCAGAAGGTCAAGGAAAGTGATTATTCCCCTCTATTCAGCACTGGTATGGCCACATCTGGAGTACTGTGTTCAATTTTGAGCCCCCCACTACATAAAGCATTTGGACAAATTGGAGAGAGTCCAGTGGAGGGCAACACAAAAGGTGAGGGTGCTGAGGAACATGACTTATGAGGGAAGACTGAGAGAACTGTTCTTATTTAGTCTCAGAGAAAAGAAGACTGAGGGGGTTTTAATAGCAGCCTTCAACTACCTGAAGTGGGGTTCACAAAAGGATAGAGCTAGACTGTTCTCAGTAGTGCCAGATGGCAAAATAAGGATCAATGGTCTCAGTTGTAGCAAGGGAGTTTAGGTTAGATATTGGGAAGAATTTTCTCATGAGGAAGGTAGTAAAACACTGGAACAGGTTACCCAGAGAGGTGGTAGAATCTCTATCCTTGGAGATTTTCAAGACCTGGCTAGAAAAAGCTGGGATGATCTAATTGGGAATGGTCCTGCTTAAAGCAGGGGGTTGGACTAGATGACTTCCTGAGGTCCCTTCCAACCCTAATTTTCTATGATTCTAAGGACAAGTGCAAAGTCCTTCTCATAGGACAGAACAATCCCATACACTGGTACAGCCTGGGAACCAACTGGATAAGCAGCAGCTCTGCAGAAAACTCCTGGGGGCTACAATTGAAGCTGAATATAAAAGCCATAAGAGAAACTGAATATGAGCCAACAATGTGTCCTTGTTGCAAAGAAGGCAAATGGCATGGTGAGCTGAATTGGTAGGAGTGTTGCCATCACAACAAGTGATTTTTCCCATCTATCTGGCACTGGTGAGACCACATCTGGAGTACTGTGTCCACTTTTGAGTCCCCTACCACAGAAAGATGTGGACAATTTGGAGCGAGTCCAGCAGAGGGCTGGGCCGGGGGACGTGACTTTGAGGAGAGAATGAGGGAACTGGGTTTATTTAGTCTGGAGAAGAGAGCACTGAGAGGGGATTTAATAGCAGCCTCAATTACCTGAAGGGTGATTCCAAAGAGGATGGAGCTGGACTGTTCTCAGTGGTTGCATCTACACATGCAATTATCCTAATACAATAAACTCCAGCACAGTTCACACCAGAGTCACCTGTGCTCCTGGGCACAGCATTTACTTGTTAGACCAGGATTTTAGCAATTTGAGCTGCAGTGGAGTAGCCCTGGACTGGCACAGGGTCTGGAGGGTCAGCCCTGGGCTGCAGGTGGTGGCATTAGGTGGCAGAAGAGCTGGATGGGCTGTGAGGATGCTACAGTGTTGGGGTAGTTGGCAGGCAGCCCCCAGTACTGCAGCACCCTCATGTCCCAGCCAGCCTCAGTCACCATTGAAATGTGCATTGCAGTGGTATACTACTCTCCCATAGTATAGTACTTACCCTGGACAGTACTATCCTACAGCATAAATAATTAATTTACTGCACCCTAATATGGATGCACGTGTAGATGATGACACTTTACTGCAGAGTCAAATAGTCAACTCTGCAATAAAGCACACATGTAGATGCACCTAGTGGTGGCAGATGATGGAACAAAGATAAATATTCTCAAGTTGTAGCAAGGGAAGTTTTGATTAGATCTGAAGACAACCTCTGTCATGATAATGGTAGTAAAGCAGTGGAACAGGTTACCGCAAAAAGTTATGGAATCTCCTTGGAGGTTCTTAAGACCCAGGTAGGCAAAACCTTTCCTGGGATGATCTAGTTGGGGCTGGTCCTACGTTGAACAGTGGGTTGAACTAGATGACCTGCTGAGATCCCTTCCAACCCTAATGTTCTATGATTTCTATATGAAACCCAATAGGCAGTGTTTGATTAAATCACATTTTCCAGAAAGGCTCCAACCTGTCTCAAGGCATACAGAGACAGAAGATGTATCATTTAGTTTGGTAATTTGTTCTAATCAATAATTTACCTTGCTGTTAAAAATATATGCCTACATCCCATTTGAGTTTCTCTGCCTATTGGATCTGGTCATGGCTTTCTCAGCTAGTTATAATAGTTGACTCAGCAGTTATCAACCACAGGGAACCCTAAGATACCAGTTTTCTGAAATATTCCTATACTTCAGATTATTTTAAACTGCTGAAATTGCTTTAAAAGATTTTAAACTATCTTCAGGTGTGGCCTGAGATGAAGGCAATGGTGGAGAATTTTCAAGAAAGGATGACTTATATGCTAATAACAATATATCAGCGGCATTCAGGTAGACAGTGTCACGGCACAGGGTCCTACAGGATGGCCGTGATCTCCCCAAGGCCCCCTTACTGTGCCAAATTGGCCCAATGGGCACCCTTGATTCTCACCCGCCATGTCCTTGATGGAAAATGTATATATATATATTACTGGAACACCAGGACATTAAAAAGTATAGAGGGTTGTTAACACCTGTGGAGTGCAGAGAGATTAGCAGGAATCAGGGAGATTATGATAAATCATGACATCAACTAACTCTTTCAACATGGTAGGCACATCTACATGAGATATTTACTGAGGAGCTGAGCTATATAATTAGCTTCACAGTAAACATTTCAGCAACTATACATGTGGCTCTATTAGGCTGCAGGAAACAAATACATACTAGAGCAGGTTAATTCTTCTAAATACAAGTATTATCCTGCTGTTGAGGTTTTTTTGTGTGCAGCAACATATATGTAGACTCTGACAGGGCTCCCCAGCCAGCCCCTCTGCAGCACATTGAGCCAGGTCAGGGGAGCCATGGGCTGCTCCAACCTGGCTCAATGTGCTATGGTTCTAGGTGCACATGCAAATGCTATGCTCAGGAGCAATAAACTCTCGCAAAAATATGTAGCAGAGTTCATCACATTAATATGCATGGGTAGATGTGCCCTGTGTGGACATAAATAGCAACCAAGTTCTGCTAGACTCTGATATCTTTCTGGATGGAATAATGTCTTTTGGATTAAAGCAGTGGACTGAGTCTTAAGAGATATGATTTAAATTCCAAACCCTTGGTGGCATTTACATTATAAAATAAAGTAGAATCCTTGATTGCACTTATAGGCTAGGGAGAGAAATTCCACATAAATTGGTATAAGTGATTAGAAACAAGTTCAAATCTATAACACAACAGAAGTTCACTGCACATAAACCATTTTCAAAATGGTGGAAACCAGTTTAAGATAACCTGAATGGATGTAGAATCAGACTTCACTGATTTAGCTTAAATTGTGTAGCAGGCTTACCTTTTCTGGGCTTGGGTTGAGTCCCAGGCTTGAGGGTCTGCTGTTTGATTGGTGGAGTCTGCCCACCAATCCAGAGGCAGCACAAAAGAAGCAATGCCCCGCCATTTTACAAAGGGAGAGAGCAAGGAGCAGCTGGATCATGACTGGAACTGGAGAACTTCGGGGGTGGAGATCCTGAAGAGTATAAAAGGGGAGCTTGCTTGGCACGCTGGGGAGAGATGATGAGGGACAGTGAGGAGAGATGAGCTCCAGAGATAGCCATCCTCAGGACCCTACTTGAACTTCAGCAGTGTGCAAATCAGCACATGGGGATCAGGCTCTAGGAGCCGCTCAAGGTGGCTTGAGCCTGCGAACCTGGCAAATGGCTGGGCAGTTGGTGTGCAGCTTGGCACATGGACAGCTGGCCCTGAAAGCAGCTCATGGCTGCTCGGGCCCCACACGATGTGCAGATCGGCACATGGAGAATCTGCCCTGGGAGCAGCTCACAGTTGCTCAGGCCTCACCCAGTGCATGGGTTGGCACATGGAGGATGCACCTGGGAGCAGCTTGTGGCTGCTCAAGTTAGCCCTGGTCCTAGGCCAAGTGACTTGAGCCCTGCAGTGCAGCTTCACCTTTAAGTAAAAGAACCCCAGTGCCCAGAGCAGAGCCCGAGAAAGGGAGGACCCCCAGTGTGAAACCGGGGTACCAGAGCCTCTAAGGTTTTGGCTCCTGCAAGAGAAAGATAGCCCTGGGCTGCCCAGTGCAGGATGCCAAGCCATCGAGGAGAGCCAAAGGCACCACTGGAGAGAGATTATCATGGGTTCGGCCCCCAGGGGATAAGCCTTGGCTGCTTCAGAGAGGAAGTGTGAGTTGTTGGGGAAGCGGGCCCCTCTGGGGAGGCAGATACAGGACAGGAGGGTCTGCCACCTTCATCCTCCATTGCGGGAGAGGTGTGTCCACATCCCAGGGCTCTAAAGGGGAGGGGCTCCATGGAAACCCCTCAGGTAGGTACTGGGTGCACACCCTATTTTGGGAGATTGTTGTTGTGTCAAGGTCTGTATAACTATGGGTATTCTTTAAGGGAGTTTATATGGTTCATGTGTTCTTAATGTATTAATATGTATATTTGTATTGTTACTTGGTCTGGGAAATATTATTATTAACGAATTTGGGTTATATAAGTTGATTCCCCATATGTGTTTGTTGTGTTGTAAACTTAACTATCTTGTTTAATATGTTAATTATTATATATGCTGTAAGTTATATGATTTATGTGGATTGTGGGATATTATATGTAGTGTTATATGCTAAGCTTTATTGTAACTATTTCATGTTTTATCATAAGTATATGTATTTATTATAGTAATAAATTGTATATAGTCAAGCACTTGGTCCTGGTCTATCTCTATAGAGAGGAAAGAGAACTGCTCTAGTAGTTGGCCTCTTCATCAGCACCCTGTCTGACCCTCACCACTGTCACTGGACTTGGGTTACTGAAGGCCTGTCCCACATGCCTTCCAAATTCTAGTTAACTCACAGTCCCCCAGCACCCCAAGATGCTTTTCTCTTCCCTTGCAATCCCCCACCCCTTGCAGGGTGGGCAGGCTAGCCTTGGCCCAAGCTTCTGTTCCAGCCAAGCAGGGAATCATGCTCTAGTGCCCCCCAGCTTCTGGCCTGAACCACTGCAGGCATATGGCTGCATTTCTGCAATCAAAAGTGAATGTCTGTTCATTTGCTTGTTGGTTCATTCTACACAGATTAGACTAACATGCAAAGATTGAATCAATTCAGCCTCAGGCTTTTTGACTATCTGAATTTAGCTATAAATTTCTAAATCAGAAATCATAACGTACTTTCCAAAGCCTAACGAATCAAAATCCTTGTAAAATAGACAAGCTTCTCTGTTGCTCAGATGAGTAAACTGTTCACTGGAACCCCTCTCTCACACTTCCTGCCATCCAGGCAACTTTACTCATTAACTTAATGAGACTTAAGATAGACTTGCTTCCTTTCCTTTTGTGGCAGGTATTGCTCACGTGAATCATCAGGGAGGAAACTGTTCTGGTTTCTATAACCAGGCAGCCCAAAAGTTATACCAGCCCCCCTAAAATTGTTGCCTGTTTTAAGAGTCTGTGCGAGACTCTGCTTGTGTGGAACCCTGCGGGCTAACTCCAGGGAGTTTGGTTCAGAGCTGTCAAAGAACAAACAATTAGGACACCAGGTTGTATTTTGTTCTGTGCTAACATGGTGACAGTTGGTTTCCAAATATAATGTTCCAGGGAAACCACAATTGGAATAATATTCCTGTAATGGACCAGGAATATATAAAAGGCTGATGCCTGTATAATCGAGCTGCTGAGAAATAGTTTCACTTACAGTAATATTAGTAAACTTGGGGATGTTTTTTTCCTTTCAGTTTTTAGGTACCGAGTGAATTCCTTGTTCACTCATATCAGCACACTCAATTTTATCATCAGTGAAAAAATTGTTTCTCTTAGGAAGAAAGAAGAGAGCTAAAATGAGGGAAGAAGGGAAGAAAGGAAACTATACCAAAGCAAGGACACAGGTAGGACGTAGGGCTTGGGTCATCTCAGACAGGACTGCATTGGAGACTTTAATTCCAAAGTGGCAGAAGGCTCACTATCTTTTTTTATTTGTATTACATTAGCAACTAGAAGCTTCAGCTAAGATCCAGGCATACATATCTATCTATCTATCTATCTATCTGGATGTATATGTATAGTGTGTATATTATAAGATGTTGTCCTTGGTCCAAAGTGTTTATCACCTAAGGGTCTGAGTGACTGACACGCATTAAAATGGAGAAGCCCTTTGGATGTTGCTACCTCTCCCAATCTCACTGCGAGACTTATAATATGTAGCCATAAAATATCCCCTCCATTATTGTGTGATCCCAGAACACAGGCTTAGAGTCACAGAATACTAGGGTTGGGAGGAAGTTTGGGGACCATCTAATCTATCCTTCTGCAAAAATGCAAGATGTGCCATATCCATTTTAATTTATCAAACAAGGAAGTTGCTTTTCCTTTTGGCTGCAGGGAAAAGCTTTAAGTCATGACACCTAACAGCTGGAACAGTGGAAGGAAATAAGAAAACCCTGAAGTAGATTAGGCCAGAGCAGACTTTTCTTTCTCCTGGAAGTAGACTGATTTGTGTACTAGGCAGGTGTCTGGCAAAATTTAGATAGCCTAATTTATGACATCTGCCTTGGAATGTCAAATTTGCAATAGCACCAGCTCTACTTTCCTATGATCCCACAAGTGAAATGTCATGTTTTGTATTATTTTAGGGTGCCTATGCATGAGCACTGAGGCTTCTCCAATGTGCTGGAATTCCAATGTGTTAGAGCAGATTTGATTAATCTTGATTAATCGAGTCCTGGAGTGTGGCCATTGTTCATAGATTCATAGATGTTAGGGTTGAAAGGTAACTCAGTAGGTCACTGAGTCTGACCCCTGCCCTGGGCAGGAAAGAGCACTGGGGTCAACAATAACCCCAGCTAGGTATTTGCCCGGTCCAATTGGTTTGCTCCAGCAGCCTCCTGCATCTCATGTATAAGCATCCCCATCTTAAAAATGGTGGTGGAGGGCGCTTAAACTAAAGCTCCTGAAATGAGCTTTAGTTCAAGTGTCCCCGCCCCCACCATTTTCAAGAGCAGGGCACTGAAACAGGAGACGCTGTCAGAGCTGCTCTAATTAAAGCGCCACCCTCCCCAACCCTGCAGAATACGTAAAAGTGCTCTTAATATCCTTGATGCATATGTAGGCATACAACAATGTGTTAACAGTGAATAGGCAGGCTACGTTCTGTGGGTAGATGTGATATCTTTTATTAGACCAACTGAGTAGTTGGAAAAAAGTCCTTTGCAAGCTTTTGGGCACAATCAACCCTTCTTCAGGCATAGGGAGTCTCTACTGCTCATAGAATCACTGACTGGGAAGGGACCTAGACAGATCATCTAGTCCGACCCCCTGTCATGGGCAGGGAGGAGCACTGGGGGTGGCAGGGTCATAAGACCCCAGCCAGGTGCCTATCCAGTCTCCTCTTGAAGATCTCCAGGGAAGGTGAGAGCACCACCCCTCTGGGAAGCCTAGTCCAGGCTCTGGCCACCCTTACCGTGAAATAGTTCTTCCTAATATCTAACCTCAACCTCTCCTCCCTCAGCTTGTGGCCATTGTTCCTGGTGACTCCAAGGGGGGCCCTGGTGAACAGACTTTCCCCGAGTCCCTGCTGCTGGCCCCTGACAAGGATGTAGGCAGCCACAAGATCCCCCTTCAGTCTCCTCTTGTGGAGACTGAAGAGATTCAGGTCCCTCAGCCTCTCCTCATAGGGCTGGCCATGGAGACCCCCAACAATACGAATGGCCTCCTCTGGACCCTCTCCAGGTTCTCCACGTCTTTCTTGAAGTGTGGCACCCAGAACTGGACACAGGACTCCAGCTGCAGCCTGACCAGCGCCACATAGAGGGGGAGCAAGACCTCTCTGGACCTGTTAGTGATGCCTCTGTTGATGCATGACAGGGTGCAGTTGGATCTACCTATTGCTTCATCGCATTGGCAACTCATATTCATCGTGGAGTCAATCCTGACTCCAAGATCCTTCTCTGCCTCTGTGCTGCTGAGAGGGTCAGCCCCTAACCTATAACCATTATGCTGGTTCCCTCTCCCCAGGTGCAGCACCCTGCACTTGTCCTTGTTGAACTGCATCCTGTTCAGATCCGCCCACTTCTCCAACCTATCCAGGTCTGCCTGGATGCGGTCCCTGCCTGCCGGTGTATGCACTTTAATTGTTCCCTCCTTTAAAAGTTGTTCTCAGGCCTTGCATACTATCCATGCTAGACTAACACTGCTATATTTACCATTCCTTCCTTCTCAACTACAAATATATTTGCTGTTTTTCAGTAACATGGTATAGTAGCCAAACTGATAATATATTCAAAATTCTTCAAACTATAACCAAGTCTTCATTTGCTAGGTTTTTTTCAAGATTCTGGGATGGAGATCAGCTGATGTAAGTGAATGAATCTCTGGGTTTTTGTCCACTTTGGTTTTGGTTATTTTAGGGTTGACCAATGCCTCAGTCCCTGATTCAATCTGGCGGAGATTCGGCCCAACTCGGTGGCTGAATCCCCAAATCCAAATCAAATCAGGAGACCCTTTAATCCCACTGAATCAAATTGGAACCCTCCACACTGATTTGGAGATATTTGGAAAGATTTCCAGATTCAGACATAGACACAGGTTTAAACGTTTTTTCTACATACCTTAAGGTGCCAGGTGGCTCATGAATGCTGCAATGGTGGGGCAGATGGAGTGTCCCACAGGAGCATGGGGAGCTCCCCAGCATGCTCAGCAGCAGACCAAGAAGTGGACCAGAAGCACTTCAGGTTCACTTCCAGGTCCACCAGGAAATGCACGGGGGGGCACCCCCGTACCCCTCTGGCTTGGCGACTGGTGCCTCCTGGGTCTGGGGGAGCATCCAGGGTCCCCCCATAGCCAATTACCATAGCTAGGGGGCAGATGTGGGGGGGGGGTCTGCACACTCCCTGGTGGACCTGGAAGTGTACTAAGTACTTCTAGTCTAGTTCTGGCTTTGCCGCTGAGCACGCAAGGGGGGGACATGCTCCTGTGGGACGCTCCATCTGCCCCAGCATTTCAGTGTTCATGAGCCATGCCTGATACCTCGAGATATTTAGAAAAAAACATTTAAAGCTGTGTCTATGGCCGAATTGCTGATTCTCTGAATCAGCATTGACTCTTCAGTTTTGGATTCAGCCAAATCGAATTGGGGGCAGTGATCCTAATCAACGAATAGAAACACTTTCCCCTATTCAGGCCAAATCTGAATCCAAATCAAATACAGCCCTTTTTGCATACCCATAATACTGTCCATTTCTATACTTTCATTTCTGTTAGTCATCCCATTTTAGCCTCCAAAGCTTAACATCATGGCCTTTTCTTTGGTCCATAATCTCTACTCCATATTTGCTGCATGGTGGTCTTATTCTTCTCCTGTTCTCCTTGTATCAATATACCTGGAGGACATTATACCATTTTTTTAAATATCCTTTGCAAGGTTGAATTCAGCTTGACATTAGGATTATTCTCTTTTTATCTATAGACTTCTTGACTGCTAATATACAGGTTTAGTTTCAAATCCATCTTTCTATTTTTACATTCCATACAGGTTCTCTGGTTATTCTTAATATCCCTATTGAGATTGTTATTCATGCAGTTATGTGAGGAACTTCTTCCTGAACCTGTTTCCCTTTTCTTGGGATATAGATTCCTCATAGTATTAGCACCTTTGACTTGAAGTTATCCCAGGTTTCCACATTCCTGAGCTACTCAGTCCTGTTGTTTTCACCAGAGAATCCCATTAGTTTATCTTTTGAAATAGAGGCCCTTATTTACAGACCTATTTTTGTTTATCCTTCCTTTTAATTTAATCTCAATCATCTGCTGATGACTCAGCCCAAGGTTATGTTCTATGTCAGCTCTCTTAAAACATCTACACTACTTAAAAGAACCAGGTCTAAAATAGTATCTCCTTCCGTTGATTCTTTGACTATGCAGTGAAGAAATCCATCAGCTATGGCAGGCAGGAATATCTGGGCCACACTGTTATTAGTAACATTTGCTCTCCAGTATGTATCTGGGAAGTCTCCTATAATGACATAATTCCCGGTAGTATTGATCTCTCTAATAAAATTACAGAGATCTCTATCCAAATCCAAGTTCAAACCCCTAGGGTCTAGAGCAGGTTCCTAGCACTCTCTCAGTAGAACTTTTTTTACCATCTCCAAATTGATTGTGACTGCAACAGACTCTGTTTTAGCCATGCTATCCCTTCTTATTTCTTTAAAGCCTATCACACCATTAATGTGCAGTACTACCCCACTAACTTTATCTGTATTTCTATTCTTTTTTAATAGCATATGCTTTCAATGCCTGTACTCTAACCATGATTGGTATTCCACTATGTTTCTGTTATCCCTGTAATATCCAGTTGCCTGTTCTACAAAAGTACGCTCAAATTCTATTTCACCTAAGGGCATTTAAGTACTAAAAGTACTAAATCAATGTGCAGTAACTGGCACTAGTGCACAGTAGCACTGGTGCATGACTTTTTAGTGATGTGAACTGTGCAGTAACTTAACACTATTCTGCAGTAGCATATTAGCATGGTTTTTGCCCTGCACACTAATGTAGAATTAAGCTACTGAGCAGTTAATGTCTCATGTAGAGGTGCTGACTAACGATCTTTCCATCACATCCATTACAAAAGATTGAACTCATTGTTCAAGGCTCCTGAGTTCTCTAAATTTGGCTAGAAAACATGGGGGAATAAGCTATTTATCAGTAATTTTACAAGAAGAAACATTTCCACAGTATTTGAGAAAATAGGGTTATAGGCTCAACAGAACACAGCTTTTCTTATGGTAACCCATGGTTTATGATCAGCTGGGGGAGTGGTAGGGGGGCTTTTGCTCAGGCTCCCTGCTTCAGACTATCTAGTGGTTGTTAGTAGTGTTTTATCCAGAGAGGGCTCTAAGCTTTGGAGTTTATTTCCCTAACTTGGTCCCAAACACCTTTAATCTACTGACCTGCAGGGCACCATGTAAAACTCTTCTATGTTCTCAGGTTTTTGCCCGAGGGCTTGGCGAAAGGGAACATGCCTAGCTTATCCTAGGAGAGTCTATTTAAGGCTGACATTAGTCAGCATGTTTCCATTTTGTATTTAAATTATGTAAATGTGCTCAGAGAATGTTTGATAGGCACATCTGAAAAACCTAAAAATAAGCCAATAGAAAAAGTAAAGTGGTGAGAGGCACAGAAATGGAAAGAAAAATAGCTCAGCATTTCAGGAACTTTGGGAAATAAGCTTAAAATGAGTCATGGACAGAAAAGAAGGATCTTTTATTTCAATTTTTACTTTCCCTGCCTTGGCCCCCTGTCCTCCTCTCTCCTCCCTGCCTCCCTGCATCCTAGTTTACTCAGCCCTAAGCTGAAGTAACAACAGGGAACACATTCTCCCTCAAGGAAGCATCAAGCAGAATAAATGCTTACCTGGCACCAAGGGCTTTGTTATACCTTATTTCTCAGCAGATGTTGTTTGAAGAAGGGATATCTGAGCTCTTCTGCACAGAGTTTGGTAAAAGAGAGGTCTTTCCCTTGACCTGCCCTTCCAACATCCTTCATTTGCTCTGTCTTGAAATAGCTCATTTGGGAAATGCCTAGAGAGTATTCTACAAAGCCCATTTTGAAAACTACTGCTGTTAGAGTCATGTGTGACTTGGTGCCACCTTACTCGGGGGGGGGGCACGTGCCCCCCCAGTGACCAATCAGCAACTGGGGGGGGGGGTCCCCCCAACCTCCCAAGGTCAATCTCACTGACAGGGGGCAGTACCCATGGCAGATCATGCCAACCAGGAAGAGGCAACGGCACTCCTGGAAGTGGCCATGGTGCTCCCAGAAGTGGTCACAGCACTTTATTCGGCACTCCCACTCTCTGCCCAGTGGTCACAGGTGGGGCACAGGTGCTCCCACCTGCCCCCCCACACCCACCTATTGTCTAAGCGGGGAGTGTGGCCCATCAGGGGGTGCACCAGCACTCTCAGTGGGTGCACGTGCACCCCCAGGGACCCCCTATGCATCGCCACTGGTTAAAGTATAGCATTGCCAGTATCTCCCAAGTCCTAGATGAAAAGTGAAAAATACCTTAGGAAATTAAAGACTTTCCTACACTCAAGTTTGACCTGATTCCATATCAAGTCACTCTGCTTCATTTTCTTCCAGAATCTGTGGCCAGATACCACATTATACCAATCTCTATGACTAATAGGAGACAAGGTGGGATGGGCATCAATGCAGTTTCCCCCTGGTTTCAAAAAGAGGTAATATGCATTAATTCTGAAACACCAGGCATGTGTCCAGATAAGCGTGCACATGAGGTTTGTCACATCTCAAAGCTGCTTGAGGTGCCATGAACCACACGTGGAGCATGTGCACCCATTCATCACATTGCTAATTTGCATTGCGGCACCAGAATTTGACACTGGG
Organism: Crocodylus siamensis; assembly: GCF_052110815.1. NCBI lineage: Eukaryota > Metazoa > Chordata > Crocodylia > Crocodylidae > Crocodylus > Crocodylus siamensis. The sequence continues at coordinate 6,077,353 of NC_143395.1, forward strand.
AGATGCTTTCCCCAGCCTCCCTTACCTTACCCAGGACAACTTGGTATGTGCCACTGAACACATGCAGAGGTACAAAGCAGTGGCACAAATATGTGCTGCTGCTATTTGTCTCATGGCAAATGTACGCCCCTGTACATATGCAATCATCTGGAATGTACTATTGGAATCTAACTGTTGATTTTGGGATAATCCAGAAAGCCATGAAAGTGATTCCTAGAGCAGAACACAAGTATATCTTTATCTCAGTGAAAACAATTGTTTGATAAAAAGAAATATGCAAACCAAAATTATTTCAGCAAATGAAAACCAAATGTGTATGGAGATTTTTGTTTCTAACCCAAAAAATACCAGGCAAAATGTTAATTTTGGGGTTTTAATGAAAACCAGAATAAAACCATCACAAAAATATTTTATAAGAAATTTTCACAAGGAAAAATAAAATTTCCAATCAGTTACTCTGACTTTCTGAACAATGGAAGACTAATAATTCTCTGTGAATTTTATGTCACTTTTCATATTATAAGGGGCATAATTTTACTACTCTTTAGTTTTTATCTTCAGCACTGAATATTTCACTCAGCTCATCACTGAGAAGAAATAATTCTTTAGGGCTCAACTGACTAATCTTATACTGGGGACACCAGTACTTGACATATGGGGACATCAAACATTCCAAAAAAAAGGGAGTTCATTATTGAGCCAATGCTGAAATGTATTTGCTAAGCATAAGTATTTGGTAATTACTCATGAGTAACAACTATATAAGTAGGAATCAAAATTAATTCAAAAATAATCTAAAGGTCGAAAAGAAGGCTCAATTCACAATGAATATTATTTGCAGTGTGATCATACATTAGAGACTAGACTGAGGCGACCAAGTACCTTTCAACAGTAAAGCAAGCCAGATGGCTCAAAAGGATGGAAGGGAGATTTATTAACCCTTTATCTCCTCACCATGAGCCCAGCCTCTTCTTTGCAACTCTCATGTCAATATTTTTCCAGTAGATATTCATATCTTCTCCATAAGAATATGACAGCTATTTGAGGTTTATATATATATATTCATTCCCTGGAAACCAGTATGCTGAGCAGTATGTACCTGGTGGAACTATCACATCACCATGCCAACCATTTTAACTCTAGCAGCAGAATCTCACCGCTAACTTTTCCCTCTCCATACAGCTAACAAGAGCCATAAATAGGAGGAAATGCCTGGCAGAATTAGCTAATCATGTATGGAAAACTATTCTTTTACCTTTATCTCTTACTGTTTGTTAACTGAATCCATTACCTGAGTATTGGGATGGGGCAACTTTAAAAACATTGGAAAATATGTTTGGAAGCTATACATCAATATTCTTAGGTACAATGATTCCCAGGGCATGGCACAGGAAGTGGCCACGGTGGGGCGAGCACCTACTGGCTGTAGCCAGGTGGTGTGGGGACAGCCCCACAGCATGGTGCAAGGTGCATGGGGGGGGCATGGTGCACAGCGGGGGTGTCATATGGCTCTGGGGAAGGCATGGACACTGGTCATGGTTGGGGGAGTGTATGCCAGCTGTGGCCACATGGAGTGGAGAGCAGGCCCAGGGTGTGGTGCAGAACACATGTGGGGGGCATGGCACATGGGAGAGCAGTGTGCGGCCATGGCATGAGGAGCAGCTACGGTGGGGGCACCACCCACCCACCGGCTCCAGCCACGAGTTGTGGGATGCGGCCCTGGGGTTTGGCACAGAGCACACAGGGGCATGGTGTATGGTCCACAGTGCAGCAAGTGCCCACAGGCTGTGGCTGTGGCATGAGGCACAGCTCCAGGATGTGGTGAAGGGCATGGGGAGTTGGTGTGCAGCTGCAGGGTGTTGCATGGCCTGCAGCTAGCCGGTGCTCTCCTGTGGGCCGTGCATGGGCTAGGAGGATGCAGACATGGGCCAGGAAGATGCAGAATGGTGGGGGGGCAGGGTAGAGCAGGGCTGGAGCCAGAGCAGCAGGGAGGGGGCGGTAGAGTGGGGCTGGGCCTGGAGTGGCCAGGGAAGGGGGGTAGTGTGGGGCTAGACCCAAGGCAGCAGCGGGGGGGGGGTCGAGTGGAGCCAGACCAAGAGTAGCAGGAGGATGAAGTAGGGCCAGACTCAGAGTGGCGGGAGTAGATGGGGTGGAGTGGGGCCGGATCCAGAGCAGTGCGGGGGGTGAGGCTGGATTGGGGCTGGTCTCAGAGTGGCTGGTGAGGGAGGTGGAGCAGAGCTGGACCCCGAGCAGATAGATCCATCCTGGATCCGATGCGGTGAAGGGCAGGGGGAAGCCTGGGGTCAGATGTGGGGCTCCTTCCCTGCCCACCTCCCCTATTATTCTTAGAGGGCAATTTGCCAGTGTCTGTCTATCTATCTATCTATCTATTTATCTATCTATCTATCTATCAATAGAGATTTATAATAAAATTTAATAAAAGCCTCAGCCTGTCTGTCTGTGTGTCCATAATGCTTTATGAGCACTCTGATTGGTTGTCTCAGCAGCCAATCACAGTGCAGGCTGAACCAATCAGCGTGCTCCACACAAACAGGCATACATGATGGAGTGCTGCCAGGACAGCAGGAACTGAGGGCTGGACTGCCTTGCCGTCCCGCCTGGCACTGGTCCTTGGAGGTGGCAATGATGCGGGAAGCTGGCAGCACAATGCTGGCTTTGCCCCGCTGCTCTGACTTCACTGCCACATCCAAAAGGTGGCCTGACCACCTCCCCCTCCCCAGCCCTGCTCTTTGGCACTGGCCAACTTCATTCCTGCTATCATGGTGGAGCTTCATCCCCAGCAGAGGGGAATGCAGAGGACAGTGGAAATGAACTGGCACAGTGGAGCACCGCCATGACAGAGGGAAGAGAGTGGGGGGGTGAAGCCAGTGCCTTGACACCAGCACCCTGTGCTGCCACCACCTCCAAGGAGTAGGGCCGGGCAGGGCAGACTACCCCTTGGAAGTGGTGGTGGCACAGGGTGCAGGTGACCGGGATGGCAGGGCAAGCTTTCTCCCTCTGCTCTTGGCAGGTGGCAGTGGTGTGGGATGGTGCGTAACAATGCTTTGTCCCTTCCCTTCTCCCACCCCCAGCATGGAGGGGGAGGTGCTGGGAAAGAGGGGAGGAAGGGAGGGAGAGAAGGGAGGGAGAGAAAGGAGCAGGATGCAGGATGCAGATTGCAGAATGGGGCGGGGGTTACAGTGGCAGTGCCCCACCACCACCACTGCACTTCCCAGCTATGCTCCCACTGCTGCCACCTGGCCTCAACAACAGCCGACAGAGAAGGGGGAGGTGGTGGGGAGGGTTGAGGGAGGAGAGGCAGGGAGAAAGGGGATGTTGCGTGCGACCAGTGGCAACGCGAGGCAGTGGGTTTTGGTGGCTGCCACCATGCGCAAACTCCTCTCCCTCCTCCCACCTTCCTGGGAAGTGGAATGGCAGCAAGATGGGATGCTGGGCAGGGAGGGCACACAGGGCTGGAAGTGGAGTGGTAGCATCATGGGGCACTGGATGGCTGTGCTCTGTCCCTGCCCACCCCAACCCCCCATCGTTCATGATGGGTAATTTGCTAGTATATATATTAGGGCTGTGCAAAGCTTCAGTCACTGAGTTGATTAACAGGAGATTCAGCCCAATTCGGCAGCTGAATCTCCAAATCTGAACTGAATCAGAACCCTCTGAATCGATTTGGAGAGATTTGGAAAGATTTGATGATTCAGGCATAGCCATAGCTTTAGATGTTTTTTCTACATACTTCAAGGTACCAGGCAGCTCATAAATGCTGAGATGCTGGGGCAGATGGAGTGTGCCATGGTAGACTGCAGGGGTCCCCAACACACTCGTCAGCAGACCTGGAAGTGGACCAAAAGCACTTCTGGGTCAGCTGGGGAGCACGTGGGGGCCCCCCTGTGGCTTAGTGACTGGTGCCTCTTGCATCTGGGGCTCCCCCCATGGTGGATTTCTGAGCCGGGGGGCACAGGAGGCCAGTCCTCTGCACATTTGGCAGTGGACCGGGAAGTAAACTGGAAGTTCTTGTGGGGGGGTGGGGAGGCATGCTCCTGTGGGATGCTCCATCCACCCCACCATCTCAGCATTCATGAGCCATGCCTGATAACTTGAGGTATGTAGAAAAAACATTTAAAGCTGTGTCTATGGCCGAATCATTGATTCTCTGATTCAGAATCAGACCTTCAGATTCGGATTTGGCTGAATCAAATTGGGACAGTGATCCGAATCAACAAATTGAATCTCTGTCCCCAATTCGGGCCAAATCTGCATTGGATACAGTCTGTCTCTCACACGCCTAATATATTTTCTTCCACGGTACAAATTTTCCCTGGGCATGTGATAGTTAAAGCTGCGTAGTCAAAGTTGGATAGTTAAAGACAAAGTGATAGTCAAAGTGATAAAAATGAGGCGTTAATGTTCCCAATATTGCCAACCACAAATGTTCAAAATTATTAGACTGATTTTAAATCATGGGATATTTTAAAGGCACAGGAAATTTTTTTCCTAGTCTCCTGTTTTTGTAGCTTTTAGAGTTTATGGGCTGGAAATGATTTCCTTGTTCTATGAAACTGTTTGCAATTCTGAAATTTCAAAACTAGGACAAAATATCAGATTCTCAACCATCTCAAGAATCGTTTTTTTTTTCATATTGAATAAGCCTCAATATTTTCTTTCAGTAATTTTAGAAAGTTACATTCTGGCCTTTTAAAAAATTATCTATAAATACATTTTTAAATAAAATCCCTTTGAAATGAAAGATAGTAATTTTTTTTTGTTTTGAAATTGTCAAATATGCACTATGACAATACTTAGAAAGTTGTCTGAAACTTATCTAAAGCTCTGCTTATAATGGGGTACAAATTGCTTTAAATATAATATTTTTTCCCTAATGCCTGTGTTGCCAGTCCAAGCTTGTACCAAATGGGGAAAAGTAAGAAAAAAAAAAAGAAGATCAACTTAATTAAGGAACATTTATTTCAAAGTTCATACAATTTGAGAGGAAAGCTTTGTTTTGCTTCATATGATAACTGAAACATTTTCTTTTAGTAAGAATTGTCATTTATTAGTTGACACTTGCTTTTTCATTAAAAAACTGGGCAATTTCAGTTTTGGGGTTTGATGGAGAAGCACACTCAGCTGACCCATTTCTATTATGCAGATAGCAGGTCTGGATATGCCTCCAGGTAGCTTCACCTCCTTATTTTCAGAACAGGAATGGACAGGCAGGGTGGGCTTCTTAGTGACACATTCAAGAGCACCACATACTCTGTGCAGCCAAGAAAGCAAGAATCCTGGGGCCAGAGGCAACAAGGAACCTGTAGTCCATTGGGTCCCTGCTTGCAGTGGGTCCTTTGGTACCCTCTTGGCCCAGGTGTTGTCAGGCCTGTGGCTCTGTGACTAAACTGCATTTCTAGGCAGCCAAGTAGTGCTGGCTCCTTCTGGCTGCCACCGCCACTGGCCAGCCCTGCCATTGGCCCAGCCCCATGGTGCTGGTGGGGACTCACATGCACAGCTCTGGGTGGGCGCATCCCACCCCACCCCACCCCTGCTCTGGACCCTTCCCAGCTGTAGAAGACTGACTCCAGACCAGCTGGGACCCAGGCGTACAGCCCTGACTCCAGCTTGCCCCATGCCCACTCTGGACCACCCGCCCACAATGTATGGCAGTGGCAGCAACAACAGCAGTGGTGGCAGCCAGGCAGAAGCTTCTGCTGCGCACAGGGGAAAAGTGCCTGCCCCTCCCTTGCTGCTGCCAGGCCCTTCTTGCTGCATTCACTTGGCGCCCACAATCCACTCCAGCAACAATACCGCCACCTCTGGGCCTTTCCACTGCCACCAGTGGAAAGGACCCAGATGGCAGCCTGAGGAACTAGTTAGGAAGCTTCTGGAGGGACTGGACGTATTCAAGTCAGCCGGCCCTAGAGTACTAAAGGAATTGGCTGAGGTCATTGCAGGACCCCTGGCATGGCTTTATGAGCACTCATGGTGCTCTGGTCTGGTGCCAGAGGACTGGAAGAGGGCCAACATGGTTCCCATCTTCAAAAAGGGTAAGAAGGAGGACCTGGGAAACTATAGGCCAGTTAGTGTTACTTCGATCCTAGGCAAGCTGTTTGAGAAAATTATTCTGGCACACATCCATGAGGGGCCAGCAGGGGATTTCATGCTTAGGGCCAACCAACACAGGTTCATCAGTGGCAGGTCCTGTCAGACCAACCTGGTGGCCTTCTATGATCAGATCACCAAATCATTAGATGCAGGGGTAGTAGTGGACATCATCTTCCTGGACTTCCGGAAGGCCTTTGACACTGTCTCTCACCCTGTTCTCATTAAGAAACTGGGGGCTGTGGTGTCGCCCCCACACAGTCAATTGGGTCACCAACTGGCTGGAGGGCCGTGCCCAGAGAGCGGTGGTGGACGGGTCATTTTTGACCTGGAGGGATGTGGGCAGTGGGGTCCCCCAGGGCTCGGTCCTCGGGCCCGCACTGTTCAACATTTTCATCAGTGACTTGGACAAGGGGGTAAAAAGCACCCTGTTCAAATTTGCTGATGACACTTAGAAGTGGCGGGATGTGGGCATGCTAGAAGGGAGCAATAGGCTACAATCAGACCTAGACAGGTTACAAGGGTGGGCGGATGAGAATAGGATGGGATTCAACACCAACAAGTGCAAAGTGATGCACCCAGGGAGGAAAAACCGGCACCATAGCTACAGGCTGGGGAACTCCCTTCTTGTCAGTACAGAGGCAGAAAAGGATCTTGGAGTCATCATTGATGCCAAGATGAACATGGGCCGGCAGTGTGGGGAAGCAGTCAGGAAAGCCAACCGCACCTTGTCAGGCATCCACAGATGCATCTCGAGCAGGTCCAGGGAGGTGATCCTCCCCCTCTATGCGGCACTGGTCAGGCCGCAGCTGGAGTACTGCGTCCAGTTCTGGGCGCCGCACTTCAGGAGGGATGTGGACAGCATGGAGAGGGTCCAGAGGAGGGCCACTTGCCTGATCGGGGGCAGCAGGGCAGGCCGTATGTGGAGAGGCTACGGGACCTGAACCTGTTCAGCCTTCACAAGAGAAGGCTGAGGGGGGATCTAGTGGCCTGTTATAAACTAGTCAGCGGGGATCAGCAGGTACTGGGGAAGTCCCTGTTCCCCCGAGCACTGCCAGGAGTGACCAGGAATAACAGTCACAAGCTGGCAGAGGGTAGGTTTAGGTTAGATATCAGGAGGCGCGACTTCACGGTCAGGGCGGCTAGGGTCTGGAACCAACTTCCAAGAGAAGTGGTGCTGGCTCCTACCCTGGGGGTGTTTAAGAGGAGGTTAGATGAACACCTTGCCGGGGTCATTTGACCCCAGTACTCTTTCCGGCCATGGCAGGGGGTCGGACTAGATGATCTACTCAGGTCCCTTCCAACCCTAGAAACTATGAAACTATATGTTAAATAATCATGAGATAAGTAACTGAAACATTTCAGGGAGCAAGAGGTCAGCACATAGGACTCTCCGATTTCTGAGGAGTGCTCTTAGAGCAAGGCCACAGAGGCCTGATCCCTCTGACTGGGACTCTTGCTTTCTTGGATCTATAGAAGCTTAGTTTCACAAGGCTGGGTGAAAGCTTCCAACTTTCCCCTCTAACAGTATAGGGGTCTGAAATACCTAAGTACTGAAATTACCTTGTTGGACACCGTGTCTATGTTTTAGCTGCGCTGAAACTTAAATGGAGGTCTGCAGGAGGCCAGTCTGGATCTGACTTATTTCTTAGCTCCATCACTGCTCTTGTATTCTCCTAGTTTGCGGAATGGTAATGAAAATGTTGTGAACTGCTGATTTACAGAGAGGTAGACAGCATTGACACAGGGCTGGCTGCTCTTTAGGCAGTCCACTTTTATTGAACGGTACATCAGCAGCAGCAACAACCTCAGCAGCAAGGGAAGCACTCACGTGGGGTTCATTTTTCTAGTTCTAACAGTGGGATCCACATAAATGATGGTGAAACTTCTCTCTCGTCTTCGAAATTGGACATTAGCTTTGAGGTAGAGTTTTGTCTTCTGATGTCAGGCACAAGGAAGGCCAGATGCTCAGCTTAGACCTGGCACAGAGGCTCAGTTCCTCAGTAGACCTCAACCTGCTTGGCCCTGCTGAGGTTTCAGGCAAAAGACCTTGAACTATACATTATACTTAGAAAATGCCTGGGAAACACAGGAATCACACAGGGTAGGTTTGTTACTACCCATAAGTATCAACACACTCCCACTCAATAGTAACTTCCTTCAAGACAGCTTTACAAAGCTAGATCCTTGTTGTATCTTTTCTAGGTATGTTAATCAATGCCGATGGTGGCAAAATAGCTTAGGAACACTGCTGGGAACTGGCCTCTGGCTTCTTTCCTATTCATTCCCTCCAGGAAGCGCACACACAAACTGCGGATGCTTCCTCAGTCTGATGACGGGCATTTAAACCTGAAAGCTGGCTAGGAAGAACTTTTCCAACTTATTGACTTGGTCTAATAAAAAATAACAGGTTTACCCAAATAACCTTGTCTGCCCGTGGAAAGAAACACATTCGGCCAAATGCCTAGACTATCAGGATGGTGCTATGTTGCCTGTGTTGTTTCATTTGCACACACTGGTCATCTCCAAATTGCAGATAAGCCTATCTATCCGAGATAGGAGACAAACTGCAAATACTCCTGAAGTTGTTGGAAGGCACTAAGGTATTTTGAATTTTATACTGCTGTATTTCTTGCCCTACTTTTTAAGCCAATTGTTGGAGACACTTAACTAGCAAAGGAATGTGACCCACCTCTGCCACATATATAAGAAGCATCTGAAAAATAAATGTTACACAGAGCTCTTCAAAACTGTGAACCTGGAAAAGTAGGCAAAAATCACAGGTTTTCCAGTTTTGTTATAAGCGTGTAACCTTGCCCTATCAAGTAAAAGGCTGGCTGTGTTTGCCAGTGAGCCCAAAAGAATGTATTTTCATGAGAATTTATGATTTCACCTGAGTCTGACACAAAATATGATCGAATCTGCTGGTTTCAACTAAATTACACTCTGGGGTTTTGGATTCATTCAAATCTGACACGCAAAGCAAAGCTTCTGGGTGCAAAGTCTACATGGACTGAAATTAAAAAGTCATATGAGCCTTGGTGATTTCAAAAGGTAAAGTTTTATGTAGGTTGTACAATGAACTCTTCACAACTGGTTTAGACCGGTAGTATATTTTACTTGCCTCTTAGCGTCTGGGAGGTAATGCTCTCAACCCTAGACTTACCAGGAGTTCGATAAATTGGTCCAGCCATTTTCCATTTTCATAGTTAAGCACCCTAGCATTAGTCTTCCACAGAGCACATAGCCCATGAGACTGCATGGAGTTTAGGCTCATGAAATAATGTGTATCAGATTTCAGAAGTACTGTACTGAGAAAATGGGTCCGTCCTCTTCAATTAGCATACAGCTGCTGTTAACTGCCATCTTAAAATGGTTTTAGCCCATCTTTTAGGAGAGATTAAAAATATCCTTCATAACAATTTAACACAAAACACAGTTTGGTAGAAAAACCCAAAATGTATTTTGCTTTCTGGTGCAACTGTTTATAATGACAACTCGGAGACATATTATAAATTCAGGCATTCAGGAGGCTTTTCTAATCCTCGATTGCAGTTTGTCAGTGCTTCAGGAATATTCCCTTGCTCCAATTGTTCATCCTCAGCAGGAGCTGGATTAGTAACATCAGAGTCTGCAGATGCGTATTGTTCCCCATTAGTCTCAGCTTGAGCCTGGTGTTATGTCCTTTTCATCAGGAACCTCCAAGTCCAAGTCAGTGAACCAGGACTAATGATCCCAGCCTTCCTGTGAGACATCAGAGTCTGTGCATGTAATGTCCAGAGCCTTTGCTTCGGCTGCTGTTAGCCATTTAATGTGCTGCTTAAGCCTTAGACCACTTACTCCCATTGCATAAGTTACTGGGCCTCTTTGCAACAGTTCCAAGAAAACACGCTTGAATGTCATTCTCACTCCCTCCCTTTGAATTTTCATACCTACAGCTGGCAGGAGACGGAAGAATAATGCAAACACTTCTACTACAAAGATTGCCAAAATTTGCAGCCTGTATATGGGTGCGAGATTAGCAAATAAGAATTAATTACCAATAATGACTAGGCACTAAGAAAAAAAAAAGTTGCTGGTATTAACAAAGACAAATCTTATTTGAGGCGAATTATTCAACTGTCTCTACTCACAATATCAGATGGAGAAATGTCTTATAAAAGGTGACTTCTGTCCTTTTTCTAGCTGTGTTTTCTTGCTAACCTTTGTGGCCTCTCATAGACATCAAATTCGTGTTTCCATCTCAACACAGTGAATAAAGAGCTCTCTTCTCTCTTTGGAAACCATCTGTTTTGATAGAGCTGGGGGTATTTCTGTAATGGAACCAGGAATCTGAACCTTCTGCTCTGGACTTTAATATGAACATAGCTGACTTCCCCTTGCTGCCCTCCTCTTTTAACTGCCTGCCTAAAAAAGGTAGTTTTCCTGCTTTGTAAGGCTGGATGTGTGTTTTGATGGAGTTTTAAGAATTTCTTGCGAAGTTCCTCCGAAGCCTGTACACTGTAATATTTCAGTGAACTCTGCTTCTTGATTTGCCAATCTGTTTACAAGGATTGTAATGTGGTGTTAGAGTAGGAGAATTTCACTTTAATTGGCATTGCTCCCAGCTATTTAAGCAATGTGCTGAACTGTCTATCATCTAACTTGGGCAGCCAGAACATCTTCCACCCAGCAACTTCATTTTATCTATAGTCGAATACTTTCCTTGTAACCTAGATAGTAATCTTTGTACTGGGTCCGGATTTCAGAAATCATTACCTATAAATCCCCCAAATCCATTGCTTGCTCCTAATGGCTCGGCGAGATATAGCGCAAGACTCTCCAAAGTTTTTGAACACTCTGTCTGCGTTTCTTGAAATAGTAGCTCCTGGCACTTATTATTGTTGTTAATCATTTTGCAGTAGCACCCGGGGCTGCAGTCAGCTTCACAGACCTTTTGTGCGAGGTGCTATACAAGCAGATGCAAGGGAGACATGCACCTGCTCTGCGAGACGTACAGTGAAAGAAAAACTTAAGGGATATCTACGCCGGACAGTGCAGTGCAGAGATACGCAAGCTGGCTCTCGTCTACAGAGTACCACAGCACTACACATCGCTAATTTACTCTGCTTCTCCTTTCCCTGAGAAGGAGAGAAAACGAGCCCATGGAGAGCTGCATGCTAGCAAAGGTAGACTGCTTCTGGTACTTATTTACAGCTAGTTGGGGCAGCTCTATGCCAGGCGGCTACGCACAGTTTCACCAGCTCCATTGTCTATTCTAATGCTACGATGAGCTAAAAATAAAGTGGGGAGTGTGTTTGTAGGCTCTGGGTCTGATCCAAATGTCAAAGTACGTTCTGGGAAGATTTTTTAACTTTAATAGGCTTTGGTTCAGGACCTCTATGGAGTTCAGTGTTCAACTGCCTGGATAAATTGCAGCATATGGGACCTGTTTCTAAAAAAAATACAGATAAAAGCATGGAACAAACTAGCCTCAACCTCTGCCCTTCTTTATTCACCTGCCTTTCAGGCTTGTCACTTCACTTCTCCTCTTCAGCACTACCCACAGAGCTGCCAATCTGTGAGTCTCTCCCACCGTCAGCCCTGGGTTTCTCTTCCGCGCAGCCCCATATGCATTGACTACCTGCCCTGAAGTGGTCCGCGAACCCTCTTCCCTCCGTTCCTTCGCACCTCTCTCTGAACCATGCTGTTCCTATGACATGCATAAGAAATCAGCCAATGACTAATGCCTGGAGGAAACAATGGGGATAGCTGGCATTTGCACATCTGTCTCTGACACTGCCTCAGATGGAAGACTCTGCCCAACCTATCATATTTTAGGATCAAAGTCGCAAGCCTAGAGTCAGCTTCTAGATTTGTACAGGGCCTAGCATGGTTAGGTGCTGATCCTGACTGAGGCATCTGTGCACATCTGTTCTAATTGCAGCTGTAATCTAACCCATTGTGTTATAATTATGCTGACTACAGTACCGACTGGTGTACCCCAAGTCTGATAAAGGTCAGCTCCACAGCACACAGATGTGCAGGAATCCAGGGAAGAGATATTGTTCTCTCTGGCAGTTCCTGGACTTGCGATTCCCTAACCCTTTTGACAGTAGCCTTCTCTTTTCAACAAACCATAGCTTTAACAAGCTTTCACTTTTTGGCCAGTCTTCATTTTGGCATTTCCTGACCCGTGAGAGCCAGGCTCGGCCCCACAGGTAGCAACATATTCTGTGTGACTCCTTTACACATGCTAGATGTAGAAGCTGTTTCCCAGTCAACCCTAGGCTGCTCAGAAGATCACCATAAGGCTTTGGATAGCTGGATAACCACTGGTGTCCTAGTTTTGCAGCTCTTTGGGCATGTCTACACATGCATTTGATCTGGGAGTAGTTTACTCATGAGTAAATGCTCCTAGGCAGGCGTCTACACATGCAGGATCTCGGGAACAGATCTGCTGCTCATTGCAGCAATATGCTTCCACCACCACTGGCCCCGCATACTGTCTGGCAGAGAGTGCTGGGTCAGGAGACAGCAGTCTCTTGTTGGGGACTGGGACATTGCTCCCTGGCCCCAGGGGGATGCCTGCTGCTGGAGTGAAAACAATGTCCCCTTGTCCCAGAATCAGGGAGCTCCTGGCTCCAGCTCCCTGATAGGGGGCAGGAGACTTGGAAAGAGCTGCAGGGGAGGGGCAGATCCCAGCCCCTGCTATGATCCACCAGTGGGGCTGCTACCAGTGATCCCCCCAGCTGGGCTGGGATTTCCCACCCAGCTGGGGGCTTGCTGCTGGCTGCCCCACCATCAGATGGAGTAGCGGGCTGGGACCTGCCCCACTCCTGCAGCTCTTTCTAAGCCCCATTCCTCGATCACCTGATCAGGGCATGGGGCTGGAGAGCCTGTTCCCCACCCAGCTCCAGGCCCTGTGACTGTGGAGCTTGGACTTGGAGATAAGGATTTCCCAGCCCCATGATCATGGAGAGGGGGCTGGGAGCTCCTTGCTGGCAGGGCAGGGGGACATTGTCTTTCTGCCCCAACAGCAGGCAGCTCCCGGGAGAGGGAGCAGTTGTCCACTTCCTGCTGCCTAGCCAACTGGCAACATATTTGCTCCTGGTTAGGGGTCTATACATGCACTGTTCACAGTTACTAATTTTGGGTAAATTTGCTACTTGCATTTGCAGGTAGCAAATTTACTTGCAATTAGAGCCAATTACTGCAAAGTAAAGCCTCGTGTGTAGCTGCACCCATTCCTGAGGAGTTTCCTTTTGCTTGAAAAGGAACATCTCTTGGGGTATAGGGGAGGGTGTTATGACACTCCCATTAATCCCACATTCCTCATTGTTGTTTTTTGTGACATCCCATAGTTTTCCATCTTCTGTGATCTCTCCTGCCATCACCCCTAGCTTGTGTATTTGCAAATTACTGGATCTACCATATACATCGCATTGTTCAATGCATAGTAGTTATGCCTCTGCTTCCTTTCTACCCAGGACGCAATTCATCTAAGTAGCAGCATTGTGTCACTAACTAAAGCTATACAGGTTTCAACCCTTAGCATCTGAGGTATCTAATTCAACCTTTGGTGATGTCTGAGATGATGGTTGATGCAAAGGAACAAGAAATGTGAACATTTGCAGTCATGGAACTTTAAGCTCTAACACACCGGGATCCGCAGAATTTATGAGTTGTCTCCTACCTAGCCAGCGTATAGTTTTGTTTAGAAAGCATTTGCGATGCAAATGCTACAGGCTTTTCTGGGCTATTTGGCATTATGTGAGAAATTGCCACTCCTGACCTCATACAGTGAAGCATCAGTAGTTTAACAGATTGGCAGGGATGGGACAAAGTGCATGAAAACCCTGGAGGATGTAAGTGTCTGTTTAGCCAACTTGAAAGCAGCTTGACATTCTTTTGACCAATGCCACTATTTATTTTTCTGTAATAGTTCTGTCACAAGGCTAACGATAGTAGACAGATTTGCTATGAATTTCCCTTGGTAGTTTAGCATAGCCAGAGAGAATTTTAATTTCCATACTTTTTTCTTTGTACAGGAGCTTGTGTAATATACAGTATCCAGCTGCTTCTCTGAAAGAAGAGCAAAATACCTTTGGAATCTGCAGCGTTTCTGTATCTGTAGATTTTCATAACCCCAGACCTTGTTTCGCTGGAGTTTCAATGCCCTCTCTAACTACTTCAATCACTTATGATCTCTCTCTTTTGGAGATAAATGACAAATAATCCACAACCTGTAAAAATCAAACATTAATAACAGACACGGAAACACAGTGGGGAGTTTGTTATGGCAAGCACCCCAAAGAATGGAACGGTTAAATTGGAATAATCCAGTTATTTCTCTGGTAGTTGCATTTCCAGGTTCAGCCCAATCCAGTGAAATCATAATGCCTTAATATAGAGCTTTGCCTCAATGCATCTCAATGTGCTATATGAGATCTGTATTATTATCTTCATTTTATAGGTGGGGAAACAAAGGAACAAAGAGGGGAAGGGACTTCCCCAAGGTCACCCAGAAGGTTAATGGCAAAGTTACTGTTAGGGTGACAGCATTTGCATCCTGGGGCGCACTGAATTTGCAGCTGAATGAAGGCTTTAATCTGTGGCCCAGCAAAGCTGCTAACCACAAGGCAGAATGATATATTAAAAATAACATTGCAAGAAGCTTAGGCAAGCATATTCTTACCAGTATAATAGTGTTGTAAGATATATAAGATTTTGCTTATGAATGCTTATTCTAAGCCAGCCATGTGCTTATGCTAAGTAACCATCTTAACTGTGTGAACCATTTTACTGAGAAAGCAGCAAGTGAGGCTGTGTGAGTCGTGCTGTGAATGAGGTGAAGTCTTAGAAATGTGAAGATGATACAACATGGGACAGAAAAACAGACTGGAATGTGAAAAACATGTAACTGGTAACAGAACCCGAGATGAACATATGCGAAAAGGTGAATGGTGAATGGTGAAGAAGCCTCCAGAAGCTTCCAGGTTTTGGTCAAAGTCTGCCCATTGACCGAAGAAGAGAAGTCAAGGTCTTAGACATGTGCTCATAACAAAAAGACATGTAAATGAATGAAATCCATAGGCAATTCCATGCTAATGAAGCAAACAGTAAACAGAGACAGAGTTTGAAAGGGGAGGAAATATGGGCAGACCAAAGGAGAAGCAAGGGTGGAATAAATGGTAATGAGCATGAACCAAGGTGTATAAAATGGAAAAAGAAATATTGTTAAGTGCAGCTCCCAAGTTTGTTGGTGTTTTGGGAGCTAAGCCAAAGCTGTCTCCATTCTGAATAAAGCTGTTGCGAGCAATGTGTGCTGGTGTTTGCTCCCTGCCTGCTCTGGCTAATGAGGAACAGGATCCATGAGCATTTGAATCATCGTCTCCCTAGCTGTTAGGCGCTGCATTGAGTCAGGGTCTAACAGTTACAACCAGGACACAGGTTTTCTGCCTCCCAGGCCAATTGTCTATCCATTTGCCACAACACCACCCTGTCTGAACATACCTGGACCCTGTGGCATTTGAGTCCATCCCATCTTTCTTTCTTTAGATATATGCTTAAATTCCATTCTCAAGGGGTTTGCAAACATGCTTTCAGTCACATAGGTAAATACTTTTCTGAAGAGCAATGATAACCAGATGGGAGGGTGATAACCAGGGATGATAACCAGAAGGAATAGCTATTGTATCTGAAGAAAGAATATAGGTAACTTCCATCCATTAATCCAACTTGGACTTATCAATGCAGGAAACGTTTACAGACATAAATAGCAATTAAGCGTCTGCCTCCTGCTCCCACGGCTGTTCATGCAGTTCATAGGCACTGGATAAAATGCATAAGGAATATCAAAGGCAAAGACATAACTTCTTCCTGTCTCTAGCCTCTAAGTCTCGGGGTGGCTGACCACTGCAATGAATTACCTAGAGAGGCTATGAACCTTCATTATTGGAATTCTTTAACAGCAGGTTGGATAAATGTTTGTTCCTGCCTTAAGCAGGAGGTTGGATTAGCCGGCTTCCTCGGGTTCCTTCCAGCCCTATTTTTCTATTTTATGGCACTTCAAGATAGCAATTGAGGAACAGACCTGACGTGGTATAAACACACAGTATGGGACAGTCCCTTTCTCGAAGAGAGTGTAATTTCTTGAAGCAGGTAATTGTGCAACCCCAAGAGCAGACCAGTGCTACCAGATTGTGTAGCGCTGGTGTTTAGCCCAGCCTGGCCCCCAGTTCCTTCCTTTGTTTGCAGGATCTGTCTGAGGGGGAATAATCTGTGTCAACCCTACATCAGAGCTCTGCTATCCCCCTACCAGCACCACTGTCTGTCTACCTGCCTGGAAATAGCAACACCAACTGCTTTTCCCTCAGACAAATACAATCAATCAGCACTGAAAAGGAACCTTACAGACCCTGTATATTGTTCGTTCAATGTCTGATGCTATGTGCACATTGCAGATGTATTTGCTTTTTACTGATAATCATTGTCTAGATATTTAAAGAGGCCAGACTGCTTCAATCAGAAAGCATGGAGATTTTTTTTTGTTATATAATTTTCACTGAAGTGCAAAGTGAATGTGCAGATATGTCATCATGTACCAGAACGCTACTGTGCTAAGATGAAGAATGTGAGGCATTATAATGTCATCAAGCTGGCCATGTAAGTAAAAGGGGCATATGAAAAAAGACTAAAGTTCAGGTTCCAAGAATTCAGAATTAGAAGTCAAATCATTTATTACTTTTCATTATCTATGAATTCAGTATTTACTTGCTCCTTAACAAGGAAAAGTAAAATTAGAGTTGTTTAAAAAGTATTCTGAACTTTTCTAAAAGAATGGATTTGATTTATTTATTTAAAAGATGTATAGATGGAAATCATTTGGTTTTGACGGGTTTTTCCTTTTTACCTCATCCTTTCCCTATTTTTTTTTAAATTCCCCACTCCCCCCACCCTTTTTTATTTTGGCATCAAACGAGAAAAACAAAGTAAAGGGGTGTGACCCCCAAATGGGGAAGGAACAAAATAAAAACCAAAATATATTTTTTTACTACGTACTGCAAAATAACAGATCTTTAAAAATCATAATGTATTTTGGAGTTTGTTTTTGTTTTGTTGTGGTTGTTTTACTAATCCGGTTATTCAGGTAATTGTCCTATATTCTATAATACAAAGAGGAAGAAATGCTCTGGACCTTAATGACAATGCAATTAGCAAAACACTACCCATGCTGTACGACAGAGGAAACCACAGAAGTGCGGAGAAGTGACTTATTCAAAAACACAGAGCGAGCCAGTGCCAGAAATTCCACATCTGCAGTGTTCAAGCAGTTTTCAGTCTCTCTTAAGTCAGGATAAGCTCATCATTAAAATTAAGCATGCTTTGCTAAAGTCTTTGATTTGGACTCAAGAATTCCTACTTTCTGGATCTAGGTTCAGTCTGCACACGCATCCTTCTACTTTTTTGTCTGTCTTCTATATTTAAACAGGAAAGACACAAGGCGACCAAAGAACGACGTGCAGTTTGAAGTGACAGGTCTGACTTCCTTGCCAATGTTCCACATGGGTTCTGCTTCACAATCAAAGTCTTAGCCTATAAACTCTGCAGCGGAGACTGTCTCCCATTGTTTGCACGGTGCCCAGCACTATAGGAGACCCTGGTCTCTGATGGGCTGGTGCCCCTATTTGGGTGCAAATACTCAGCAGCTTATCCCTTCCTTTCTAAACTAAAACGCAAAATAAAGAATGGAGATTATGGGCAAACCCCCTTAAAGTTTTCAAGTGGAAGATTGTCAATGTACACCTGCATCGAGCAGGCTCCTCTCTTACTTTTTAAATAACAATTGATATTGGAAAAGAATATAACTGTTCTATCCCTCTTTTTTAAATATCATCAACATGCAGCTGCTTAGATCTATGCCTGACAGTTATACAGAGACTCTTCTGTTCTGAACATAAGCTAAGTTGCAGGGTTTTTTATTATTATTATTACCATTTTTTCCGAGTTTTGAGGGGAGATGACGAACAGGTTAAGCAAGGTCACCATTGCCTTTTAAAATCACTCTGATCTGCATTTTTCAGGCTTGGTTTAGAAAGACGTGGACAAAACTTGGGCAGCAATCGCCCACGTTCCCCACAGAGTTCGCTTTTGTTACTGATGTGAGAAAGTTGGTTGCAGTCTTCTTTAAAGATGCTAAATGTGTGGTCAAAGGCGGATTGCAAACACAAGAAGTTAAAAAAACCAAACAAAAACAAACCCAACATCCCGTTGCCTCAAATCATTAAGTTGGCCAACATATGCAACTAATTCTCAGAGAGGTTTTCTGGAAAACCAGTGACAAGATTGGCACTTTGGGCTAGCCCCAGGCAGTCAGCAGTGGTAGAATGCTTCACACAGCCTCACATGTAAAGTTTCTGAACTGACACAAAGCTTAATGGAAGTGAACCCTGACAATTGTGGCCAATCGAGTGTAAGTGACATCCTGCCTGGTGTGCCATTATGCATTTCCCCTCCCATCTACTCCCCCCCCGTCACCCCCCATCTTGGAGGTATAATGTCTCCTATGGGAGGCCTTGATGTTAAAATGCCATTGTATTTGCTGTCAGGTGATTTGCCATCTATCAACGAGTGTCTAATCAGCAGAGTTTGGAGATTGGCAAAACACAACAGACTCCATGTGAGAAGGGAGCAAGCAGTCAGAGCAATGTGCATGTCAAGAGGAGTCCTGCCACTGTCTTTTACTGTGCATTTTTTTTACTGGGAAATTATTAACACAAAAAAGACTGGCGGGGTGGGGGGAAAGTTTAGCACAAAAAGCAAGAGTAATGAGCACATCTCTTTCCAGACAGGCATTTTGTACCATAACCTCAAGCTGGATTTTTCATATACCATAGCATCACAGGGTAGGATGGGAGCTCAAGGGTCATCTTATCTCCCCCCACCCCCTGCATAGATACAGGATTTGCTGCACCTAAACCATCTCAGATTTTCATTTCTGATCCCACTGACAGTTCCCATTCATTGTCAGTGAAATCAGACCACCTTTACTTAGTGGATTCTTATATGGACTAATATAGATTATTACACTGCAGGGATGTCAAAGTCTTCCTGGGTCCTAGGCCAGATCTGGATTGCAGAGCTTCTCCCATGCTGGATCTGCAGGACTGGTGCCAGTCGAGGTGGATCGAAGAGCAGCAGAGATCTGGTTGTGGCAGCAGAGATCCAGAGGCCGTGGGGCCAAGCAGCTGCCGGGTGTGAGAGCTGTATTCACACAGACCTCACTCCCCACCCACCCCTGACTTTGATGGCCATGCCCACTGAGGCCCAGAGGTCCTGAATTCTGTCCTGACCCCGTCCTGGCCTGCAACTTCAAGCAGCCAGATAGCATGGCACCAGGCACCACATCCAGCTCTCAGGCTTTATGTTTGCCACCCTTGTTTTACAGTATTAAGGGGGTGTCTTGCATTTATATAGCATTGGTCACGATGCAGTTCCAAGGAGCTTTACAAATATTAGTGCTAGTGGTACCTATGTAATCAGGGATACAGTGTGTTAGGTGCTCCACAAGTACAAACAGCAAGACGCCTCTCTAAAAAAATTATAGCCTAGTCTGACAAGAGGGGCAGATAGAGGGAGAACGGAGCCATGAAGTTATTGACCCCAAGTCACCCATCAGGTTAGGGGCACAACTAAACCCAAGATCCAGATCTCCTGACTCATAGCTAGATAATGTTGCTTGTGGTCTTCCAATCACCAGAAGAGACAGAAATATAATTTCCGCTTTGCAAGTAGGGAAATTGAGGCAAATGCATGGTAAAATTACCTGTCAGAGGGGAAACAGAACCTGCACTGCCAATCCTTTGCTGTAACTATTGACAGCACTCCTTCCTCTTGCACAGGATCCCACCACGTTAATATGCAGCACCGCCAACTTGTTCAGATTCCCCAGGAATCTTGCTATATATGGTGTTTTTCTTAAAGTCACAGCTCCTGGAGTCATGCATGCGATTAGCATGTGCAAATCTCAGCTCTCGATCCTCAGGAGGATTCCTTGCCCAGCACCCTGCAGTGCCACGCAGAGATGCCTCAGATGCCAGAAGCAGCGTAGCTGCAGGAGCACCACATTGTACTCGCGCTATTCTGTGCTGCTTCTTAGCAGGACTATTTAGCTCACTATGCTCCACTGCATCATCCTATGTGGAACTACCCTAAGTTTCCCATTCTCTTGGTCATGAGA
Source organism: Crocodylus siamensis (assembly GCF_052110815.1). NCBI lineage: Eukaryota > Metazoa > Chordata > Crocodylia > Crocodylidae > Crocodylus > Crocodylus siamensis. The sequence goes on from NC_143395.1 coordinate 6,097,682, forward strand.
AAAAAAGCAAAAAGACACAAATCATAAAGGCTCAGAAAAAAAGTCTAATATTTATTGATGTATATTATTATCATCATGATTTTTTAAACCTATTTCTGGGGCCTCGACTTACGGTTTTGAAAGCTTCAGGGTGCCAGTACTGCTACTGATATATTTGCTTTACAGTTAGAAGGGTAAGTGTTGCACACACAAATGATATTGCATATAATTTGTGAAATACCAGTGGTATTTCACCTAGTAATGATAATATGTAGGGAATAGGGGAATTTATAGTTCTTCCCGAATAAAGAGCTGGCTTCGTGCAGGCATTTCAGCTCTCTGGAAACCTGCTTCCTGCTTGAATTTATAGGTCTACTAATAAAGCAATCCTGATTAGATATGATAATATAACAGACAAGAAAACTGGGATTAGAGTTTCAGCTAGTAAAAACCATTATAGCCCTGATGATTTAAATGAAGGTATGCTAGCCTGGGCCCAGTGAAGAATGCCCCTCTGCCTCACAGATACAGAATAGTTCCTAATTACCTCTTGAAGCAAGAAATAATGAAGTTTTGCCATAGTCCTACATCCCCAAAATGGTTCCTTTCCCCTTGGAGCTCAGGAATTTGATAGGTACAAGTGGCCTTTGTATTTGCTGTTTTGTTAACCTTAACAGCTCCCTTCAAAAGGAATCTTTACCAAGTTATATATTGATAATACGGTCAGGAAGGGCCTTGTTGTAGTATTGCAGCATTGCTGTTGATTACTACTGTGCAGGACATTATGGGACCTCTCTTACTAAGGGGCCTGGCTCCAGTGAATGCAGGAGTGTTTCTTTGTCCCTTCTGTGTCAAGCTTGAAGAGTTTCCTTCTTCCTGTGCACAAGAGCTCATCCTGATGACTACATTCATTGGCTTTTATCAGGGGAAACCCAGTGGACTGATTGAGATCCTGGAGGACAGGAGTATGGAGGTACCCACACATGGAAAGGAAGTGCAATGGACTTTCCCAACTGTTAAAAGCAGGGTGGAAGGGCTGAAATCTCAGGAAACAAATGGTTTGCTGCTAAGCTTTCCAACTGCTAAGCTTTCCAACTGCTGCTAAGCTCTCTAACTGCACCAATTATCCTTTCTTTACCTCTTGAGGTTTGTTTTTTTCTTATTATTATCGTTTTCTTAATCCTCCATATCATAATGGTCACAAGCTGGCAGAGGGTAGATTTAGGCTAGACATCAGGAGGCGCTACTTCACTGTCAGGGTGACTAGGATCTGGAACCAACTTCCAAGAGAAGTGGCTCTGGCTCCTACCCTGGGGGACTTTAAGAGGAGGTTAGATGAACACCTTGCTGGGGTCGTTTGACCCCAGTACTCTTTCCTGCCATGGCAGGGGGTCGGACTAGATGATCTACTCAGGTCCCTTCCGACCCTAGAAACTATGAAACTATAAGGAGAGACTGGGTGATTGAGTGGAAAAAGACCACGGATCATGAGGCCTGGCTTCCCTTTTCCTTTCTACTACTCTGTAGCTGTGTGAACTCTATTATCTGATCAGAATTTTGGAGATGACTGAATCCCAAGTACTCAGAAAGCATGGTGAGGTCTGGCCATTGGTAATATCATTCGTACCAGGTACATGGGTGGCCAGAGTGGCTATATCATTTTATTGTCCATCTTTATTCACAATACAAACCTCGGGAGTGCTGTTCTTTTGGGCAAGGACAGACACAAACAGTAACAGTAGCATCAGTTTACCCAGGGCTAGCACTCTCAGAGATCCAACAAAACAGCTCTCTTTGTTCAGACCTCCAGCCAGACTGCTTCTCACTGCCCTCCGCTGCCTGCGGTGAACCTTCTCGATAAATAAATTAAACTCCTCCGTGGTGATGTTTTCACTAGCTCCTATCTGAGCACTTTCTAAAATATTCACACCACTGCTAACACCTGTTCAACTCTGCAGGTGATAGCAACACTGGGGGAGTTAGTGCTTGTGGGCAGCTTTAGGTGTTGTCTCTAACCCTGTGGAGAACAGGTCTGTTGTTTATATTCTTCATTCAAATATCTTATTGAGTTGCTCATTCATCCAGATGGTTGGGGTATCACAAGGGTTTCCGTGGGTTTTCATCCTGTCTTTGGTGAAATGAAAGCATCAGTAAACTTATAGATTAGGTATCATTTCTATTTATTGAACCATGATGAAAGACCACAATGAAAGTCTCAAAGGGAAAAAGTTAACTTGAATGATTGCAGTTTCAAAAGTACTTATTGGGTATGTCAGTCAGAGAGCTAATTCCCACCGAAGCCGAAGGGAACCTAAATACAATTTGAGGATCTGGGCCTTAGCTTCAGTAATCCAATTTATGTATATATTTTTTGCACGGGTGCCATTTTCAGTGATGGTTGTTAGTGCACGTGACTTGTTAAGCAAAAAGAAGGCAGAGAACTTGGCAAGTTCCAAATAACTTGTGTCTGTCAAAATCAGCAAAGATGAAATTTCAGTTTAAAAATAGACTTTGTCAGTCCTGAAGAATAGTTTTTTTGTCTACTGTATACATTTTGAAACCAAATTCAATATTATGAAGATATGAGATCACCTTTACTTTCTGATGTGCAGATACAGATACTGATCCATATCTAGAAGCTCCTAGTCCCTGAAGCTACAGTATCTGGGCACAACACAAATCTTAATTGATTTATTCTTAATAATATGTATAATAGGGAACTATCATTTCCTTTTCCTAGATAAGGGATTGAGTTCCAGGGACAGAACAGCTAAATAAGTTATCATGTGAATAAAGTTAACCACATGTAAAATAGTCTGTGGATTGAGACTTAAGAAGTTTGTCCAAGGTTAGCCCACAAGTTGGTAGCAAAGCTGGGAATTCAGTATGAATCTAGCGGAGCCCAAACTAGTGTCGTAAACACAAGACAGTCCCTTCAACCTATATTTCCCTCTGTCAGTTGGGACTTCAAATGTTCTGAGATGACTACTGATCCCAAAGAAAACACTTTTTTTATGAAAATACTTTTTTAGTCAAAACATCTATGTTAAATGAACCATTAAAAATTAAGCATTGAAATGAACTGACCTGAACAACAAACTAAAACACGCCTGAGGCTTCGAACAGGTTTCTATTTTTTTCCCTTTTTATTTATGATGGGTGATGTGACAAAGGAATTCACTAAATTCTGAATACTGAATAAATTAGTCATAGCTCAAATGCCACTTTAATCACTTTCCAGAGAACAACCACCATAATGGCGCTTCTTTGCCTTTGCCCCTTAAGCTCACCTGGTGTCTGGCATTGTTCAGACCGAGGGAAGACCTGCAGGGAACTAAAAAATAAAGGACTCAGAGTTAGATCCACAAAGGAATATAGGCATCAGACATAAGACTTAAGCACCAAAGTCCAAAATTAGATTCTCAAAGCCCCCCCAATGCTGGAGGCACCTAAAGTCTGCAAATTGCTAAATCTCTTACGTTAAAATTCCCCCAGGTCCTAATGTTCTGCTTCTGGGTATGTCCAGAAGTGCCTGAAGGCTTGGACACACAACACATTTACAGCAGCGTGATTTATATAAGGGTTATACACCAATACAAATTACACTGGAATCCCAAGTGGACATATCAGGAACTTATCTCAAGGTAGCATGTAGGTGGGGGAGGTGGCAGGGGAGTTGGTAGTACCTGGTTTGCTTTGAGAAAATGGCTAACCTGAGTAAGCTACAGACACATGAAACCTGGACTAGGATATCTGACTCTGGTGTGGTTTTACCCTTGATTCTTTCAGAGGTAATGCTACACTGAATTGGGGAACATTACTCCAGAGTAGGGGTTTATGCACCTTTTTTATACCATGGGAAAGCTCAGGTGTGCTGGATTAAGTATGTCCACACCATCATCTTGATAGTGCCGAGTCGCTCAGCATCTATCAAAGGACTAAGCTCCATCAGGATCTATGAACTAGGAATTTTTCTATCCTACTTGCCTGAAAGACTCCTTCCACTGGTGTGTTCTAGGAGCACCTACTGTATTGTGGGCCACACAAGATGTGGGGGTACCAACCATTGTGCTCCTGAACACAGATGAAGGAGGAACTGCTATCTCAGCCCTGCTTTAAACATTATCTCAGCAAATGTTGCCTTTGCGGAGGATTTGGAAGACCTACATTCAGTTCCTCCCTCCAGCTGAGGAGATTTACAATCGCATCTTCCACCTCCCAGGAGAGTATCCCTAGGAATGCTCCTGGTCTCTCCTTTTGACACTGTTTTATTTTTACAGGAATAATTAAACGTTAAGCATTGGATCTTACAAAAGTAAGGCTGGAGGGGACCACGCTAAGTCATCTAGTCCAGCCCCCTGCTCAAGGCATGATTGTCTCTAACTAAAATAATTCAACCAAGTGTCTCTCCAAACTACTCTTGAAAATTTCTAAGGGTGGAGATTTCACAATTTTTCAAGGCGGCCTGTTCCAGTGCTTGACCACTCTCATAGTCAGAAAGTTCCTCCTCATCTCCAACCTAAATTTCTTCTGCTGAAGTTTGAGGCTATTGCTCCTAATCCTGTTCCTTATGACGAAAGGGATGCAGTGCAGGGTTCTTGCTGGGGTTTTTTCTTTCCTCTTCATGTTGAGCTCTTCTTTCCTCAAAAGCCATCCTTTTATGCTTAATAGACTGTTTCCAAGTGCCTCAATCCTCAACAGTCTTCTCCTGGTCATTTGGCTCAACGTTCATTACCTTCATATCTCTCTTGAAAACATCTTTTACGTATCCCTAGTTCTTTCAGATTTTCCTCCAAGTCTTGCTTCCCAGGCCCCTAATCATTTTTGTCACTCTGCTCTCTTTTCCAGTCTGTCCACATCCTTCTTGAAGTGTGGGGCTGAAAACTGGACACATTAGTGAGGCCGCACCAAGCGTCGAGCAGACTGTAATAATAAATTCCCTTGATCTGCAAGCGACACTCCTGTTAATACAACGCAGTATTGGCTTTCTTTTTTCAATCAAGAGCACACTGTTGCCTAATAGTCAGCTTATGGTTTGCTGTAACCTCCAGGTCCTTCTCTGCAGTTCTGCAGCCTAGACAATCATTCCCCAGCCTTTATTTGTTAATGAAGTTATTTCATCCTATGTGCTGGACTTTGAACTTCTCTTTTTTTTTTTGAATCTCATCAGATTGATTGGGGGCCATTTCTTCAACCTATCCTGATCATTCTGGAGTCTAGATCTACCCTCCAGAGTATCTGCAACTGCACTGCGAAGTTGATGTCACCTGCACGTTTGCTAAGCATACATTCAATCCCCTTATCCAAATCATTAATGAAGATGTTGAACAATACTGGACCCAGGACAGAGCACTGAGGAACCCCACTTGATACCGCCTCCCAACTAGACATTGAAGCATTGATGAGTATTTGCCAAGCATGACGATCCAACTTGTTGTGTCTATGTTACAATACTTTCATTTAGTCTGTAACTCCTCAGCTTGCATGGCCTGAAACAGGGTCCCACCACCTCTTGGATACAGTGTTCAGACAACCAGACCACAGAGTGTACCTCCTTTTGTCTATCTGAGTGAAGATTAAAATGCTTTGTACACAGCAAATCAGGTCCAATAAGACAGACTGAGGGAGCTCTACTTCTGAATATCTGAAATTAAGACATTGTCCTGCAAAGTGAGAAATGAGGGTGCAAAATCCCACAGGTGGAGAAAGAAGATAAATCCTCCTCCTTTGCAATTTTTTGTTTCCAGCTTTTAATTTCCTTGGCTTGTCTTACAAATACCTGGAAAAGACCTTTTTTTAAGCGTCAAATGGACTGTTTTGTATTGAAGGAGTCAAGCGGTTTCAGTCTTTTGTTTTAGCAGGAAAAACTGAAACAGATCAATCAAATTAGTTTGATCTAAACTATTCCCCTCCCCACCCAGTGCAGCTGCCAAACTAAACATATTAATTATTTGTGGAGCCCTTGAACTGCTCCACTGGTGATCATTTTAGCAGACAGCCTGGGATGTTGCCACCAGAGTGAAGTCTTCAGCAATGTAGGACTTACAAGAGGAATATGAATGGAAGAACAGACAAGACACGGATAGGAAGAAAGGAAGCCAAAGCAAAAAAGGAGAATAAGTTAAGGGCAAGGAGAATGGGAGTGCAGCAGGAGAGCAAATCCTCTTGCTGAATACAGCTGAATGCAATATTGAGGTAAGAAATACAAAATACCTACAGCTGGCTTACTATGTGTGTACACATAGTACACAAAATACCTACAACTGGCTTACTCGATCCCCCCCGGTAGCTTGCCAAAGACATCCGCAGGAGACAGCTGGGTACTGAGGCAAGTCTGGAGTCCTCAGTGCGTACCCTGGCCAATGGACTATAATTAAGAATGGACTCCCCACAGAGCACCAAATACATTTGACACCACTTTGCAAGGCCCTTGTGCCTTGTATTGCTCAGGGCTTCTTTGGTTTAGCTTGGGAGTGACTTGGTGAGCCCTATTTCCATCCTCGTGTTTCATTCCCCCTCTTCTAAAATAAAACTCATACAAGTAGTAAAACAAAGCATAGTGTGTGCGGTAGGGAGAGGAGCTCGTAAAAATGGCTCGTTCCTGAGTCATTTCAGCTTGCTTCTGAAAGCTATGCCTGACAACAAATCCTTACAACGTGTTGTATCTGTTTCTCTCAGTGTCAGCCCCTCCTCATGGGCAAGCCAATAGAGTATTTGTTTATTTGATTGGCGGTCGAAGACAGCGAGATAAAAAGGGCCATCCTGGAACAGCCTATTTCACTACTGTGCCTTATCCCCAGTAGAGGCAAATGCCAGCTGCTCAGATGACGGTGAAAATGCCCCGTCATGATAAGACACAATGCCAGGAAGAGACCTTAAACTTGTGATTGCCTTATGCCCTGGAGCTTGAGAATCGACAACCCATGTAACGCTTATTAGGACAGTGTGAAGCTTCGGTCCCTGATTCGATTTGGAGGAGATTTAACCTGATTCAGTGGCCAAATCTCTGAATTTGAACTGAATCAGGGGACCCTTTAATCTCTCCGAATCGAACTGGAACCCTCCAAATTGATTCAGAGAGATTCGAAAAGACTGGGAGATTTGGACATAGAGGCAGCTTTAAATGTTTTTTCTACATACCTCTAGGTAGCAGGGGCTGATGGGTGTTGTGATGCTGGGGCACACAGAGTGTCCCACAGAAGCACGGGGGGCTTCCCAGCATGCTCAGCTGCAGACCCAGAAGTGGACCAGAAGCACTTCCGGTCTACATCCGGGTCTCCCAGAGAGCATGCTGGGGGGCCCCCCACACTCTTCCAGCTCAGCAAGCGGTGCCTCCTAGGTCTGGAGGGACACACACAATCACAGCCAATCGCCGAGCCAGGGAGGTGCGGTGGGAGGGGGGAAGCCCAGTGCGCTCAGCAGCAGATCCGGAAGTGGACCGGAAGTACTTCCAGGCCACTTCTGGGTTCACCACCAAGCACGTGGAGCCCCCCGTGGGACGCTCCATCCACCCCAGCATCCCAGCATCCACAAGCCTTGCCTGCTGTCTAAAGGTGTGTAGAAAAAACTTTTAAAGCTGTGTGTATTTCTGATTCTCCAAATCAGTATCAGATCTCTGGATTCAGCCAAATTGAATCAAGGACAGTGATTCATTCAATTAATCAGTGAGTCAGAGGGGACCTAGACAGATCATCTAGGCTGACCCCCTGCCATGAGCAGGAAGGAGCACTGGGGATAGCAGGGGTCATAGGACAGGTGCCTAGCTAGCCTCCTCTTCAAAGTTCAGGTTCCACTGAAATTTGACCTCAGATCACTGGATTCGGAGTCCAGAGCGCTAACCATTACGCCATGCAACCACAGTGCCTGATTTGGGCCGAATCCAAATTGAATAGGGCCCGCTTCGCACAACCCTAATGCTTATCCTAGTGCTACAGTATAGCTTTATGTGCTGGAGTCTTCCCCCACCCTCCTTTTTTTCTTCAGCTGTTTTACTGAAGCTGCTTTTGGGGTACCTCGCCAGAAATCCTCTATTAGAAGCAAGAAACTCAAGCAAGTAACTGCTTATACCAGATAACAGAGACACTCCCTGTTCCTGCACTGACCTAACTTTATTGTCTTGAAATGTCTTGAAAGCTACCCAGATCAAAGGGCTAGGTCATAGTCCATCCAGAAATAATGTATAATGGAGGCAGCTGGTCAAAATTAGTCTTTTCTATGCAAAGGAATGAGGGAGAATGCAAATATTTCATTCTCAGTTAAAATAATTTGAGGCAATGTTTTGTTTCTGTCAAAATTTTGTAGTGATTTTTTTTTTCATTTTGTTTGTTTTGGATGGTAAAAATCTTGGTCCCTCTTCCTTTTTTTGCACTTGGGAAAATAAAAAAAACCCAAGAGACTCCTTTTCATTTTCATTTTTCTCCAGTGAAAACATTAAGTGGTATTAGTTATTGTCTTTTCTTTTTCTTTAAGTAACAGAGCTAGGAAGTGAGAATCTTGCTTTTAAAAGGGTAAATAATTCTGGCGGCAACTTCTTTTTATCTGTTACTTGCACTTATATTCTCCAGTCTTAGATCAGGTAAGTATGGAACCGACACAGAATAATACATCGGGTCCTGCCCCAAAGACTTTACCGTTTCATATTAGAGCAAATACAAGAGATGGGTATAGAGAGACAAGCAGAACAAAAAGACCTCACCTTGCCAGGCTCGTTTGACCCCAGTACTCTTTCCTGCCATGGCAGGGGGTCGGACTTGATCTGCTCAGGTCCCTTCCGACCCTAGAAACTATGAAACTATGAAGAGACTATACTGAGAATCATAATAGGCAGGCAGTGCTCTTGTGGCCTGTATGTTTTATATGTTCAACATACATGTTGAAAAAATTGCTCTTAGCAAGCTTTTGGGCACAAACGCCCTTCGTCAGATGCTTCCTCAGCCTGACAAAGGTGTTTGCGCCTGGAAGTTTGCTAAGAAGCATTTTTCCAACTGTTCGAGCCGATGAAAACAGTAACTTTCTCATTCCAACCTGCGTAGTCAGAATTCCGTTTTTTGTCAAACTTCTGCTCAAATTCTTGACTGGCACTGTTTTTGGAGCTTAATTCTCATCAGGAAAGCACCTCAAATCCCTCAGCTGAAGGATTCGATATGCATTTAAAAAATGGTCTAAACGTCCTATTTCTCAATTTGTCCCGCTGAGCTCGTGAAGATAGTGTTTTTCACGAGGCGGGCTGTGGTTTGTATTAGGACAGGGCTTGCTCTGCTTATAGTCCTCAGCCTGTGAGCTGAATCGCGCAGCTGTACTGCCACTTCTTTCCCTGAGCCTACAAATCAGAACGCAGCAGCAGCAGTGAAGAGGATTTGGTGGGCTACACTTCGTGACAGCTGCCCCCAGCTCTAGGGAGATGAAATGGCCTCAAAGAGAATGAACAATGCTCAGGGTCTCCCTCCCAAGGCAGTAAGTGTTCAAGCTCACTCCAGCCACCTCCCACCATGAGAAAGAAATCTCTTGACACTGAAATTTGAAATCTCGGCAACCTGCAGAGGGGAAATAATCTTTAAGAAGCCTCAAAAGTGCCCTTGGGCAAATCCTCTTTTCATAGTCATAATAATAATAATTAATGAAAATTCCAGGGGTTGCAGTAAAAAAAGCTGCAGCTTTTAAAAAAAAATCTCTGGGCTGACACTTCTAATTATAAATTGCCACATCCAGTAGCATCTCTCCCTGAAGACGGATACATACAAATAAGAACAGATGCATCAGAAGTTGGCTGGGTGTCATCAGCCCCACCCTCCACAGGGCATTAAACAAACCACATCATTTATTTTTAATAAATATATAAAGATGAGCCCCAACATCTCTATTGTTCCTTGACCAGAACTGATGCTAGGGCTGTGTAATATTTGCTTCAAGGTGGTTAACTGATGGTTTTCAAGAAGAAGGTGTCTCATGCCACAGTGTAAAACTCTCCCCAAAGAGGGTGAAGGTCCAAATGGCATTCCCCGTGGTTACTTATGTTACAAGAGAATTGTAAAGGCCACAGCTGAGCATGAAGCACTGTGGTGCTAAGCTGAGCAGGATTGTATTGTGTGGGAGTGGAGCCCAAAATCATTTGTTCCCTATGCATTCGACACCCGCCCACCTCGTTTGTATTAGTTTTGATGGGATATATGGGACAAATGAGTCAAAAGCGTTAACCTGACCATGTCACCGTAAGCAGCTGAACCATGTTTAGGCTTTGCATCCAGATGCCTAACCTTGCTTAGCAGTTTCCACATTTCTTTTAAAGATTTCTTTCTTAAAAGAGAAAGAGAAATAAGGGGACACCGTTCCATCATTTGAAATGTAACCTATTAAGCAAGGCTGTCTTTTTAACCGTAGTGCTGCATTTGCTTTCCTTTTAGCTGAAGTTGTAAGGAATTTCCCCTGTTTGACAGGCTTTGAGAGGGTATTGAGTATGGTGCTGGCTGTCCTTACTGGGGATGAGAAAAAATGTTAATTGAGATGGACTGGATCTGTTGCTGTTGTTAAAATGTGTTTTTTTTTTCCCTCAAGGACAAAATAAGGAAAATGTATTCAAACATGAGGAGAAAGGACCAAAAGAAAACAGAAACACCACTTCTGTTTCTGGCTTTTTTGTGCCTTGCATTTAATATCCATTGGATTAAATGAGATACTTTCTGCTCCACTGAGGTCAGGCATCAGAATGCAGGGTCCTCTCCCCTTTGATAATTGTCTTACTGAACCAGTCTTTTTTGGGCTACTTGGTCCCACGTATCTTCTTCTTCTGATTGACCAGTGGTCCAGTTTCAAGATGAGTGCTAGAGATTGAAATGTTTAGCCCATTACTGTGATTAAAGCACTTGGCAGGGAAATGGAAGATACAAGTTTGAGCTACCTCTTTTGTGGGGAGCAGGCTATAACTCACATCTCGGTTCCTGGGCAAGCATCCTAACCAGTAGGCTAACAAACTGAACTGTATCAGTGTTTCTTTGTCTCTTCCATCTTACTTTCAGCAGGTAGGTGCATACCTGGACAATCCTATTCCACCACCACATATGGAAATTGAATTTAAAAAAATGTAAATACCTAAAAGAATATATAAGTAATGATGCAACTGCCACTTAAGGGTATAAAGTTGAAATAGGAGCTATTAGCCTGGGGTGGGCAAATTGCAACCTGTGGACCCGCGGGGCCCCTAAAAAATTTAGAAAATTAATATTTATCTGCCTCTGGCTGCCTGTCATGCGGCCCTCAATGGCTTGCCAAAACTCAGTAAGTGGCCCTCTGCCCGAAATAATTGCCTGCCCTAGTATTAGCCCTACATATTGTGATGACATCCTTTGTCCTCATTGACTTGTCTTCACAGATTAACATGGGAATGAAATAGAATGGATTCCAGTTTCTGTGATTATCCTGAAAAGCCAAATAATACCCATTATCATGCTGAAGCGAAAACAGTTTTGGGGGCAAGGGGTGTGTCTACACAAGGAGCTAACTGTGCAGTAGCTGAATAATACTGTGCAGTAGTGCAACACAGCACCAACAGTGCTAATACGCTACTGTGCAGTAGTATTAGGCTACTGCACAGTAGCATCACTTAAAAGGCATTTGCTGGTGCTACTGCACAGTACTTCTGGTTACTACCCATTTATTTGGTACTTGATTATCCAAGTACTAAATTAATGCACAGTATCCACTGTGCTGTAGTGTCTCGTGTAGATGTGCTGAAGCAATTATTAGCTTTTGGCTTTTGCCAAAGTTATTGTCCTCAAAAGGTGGTTGATCCATTACAGTAGAGGACCTGAGTCTGCCACCATCACCAGTGTCAACATATGATGAAGAAACTAATCTAGTACTGCCTAAGGTGGAACGGTCCTGTAGTATCTACGTAAGGCTTAAAAGTATATATATTCTGCAGCCCTTATACCCCATTCATGGCTATCTCCATACTGACCAGCACACGTATAACAATGCATTATTATCATTATCATTACACTCATTTAATCAGAGAAGGAGGTGGGAAAAAACCCTGAGAAGTAATACTTCATCCTATCCTGATATTGCTTTTATTCTATTTAGAGGAAATCAGGGAGATGTCAGTTTTCGTGAGCAGTTTCCCAAGCAATGCTAGGTCTCCATTAATTGTAACGCAGAAGTTAAACATGTCCTTGTGTCCTGAAGTTAAAATATATCACCCTCAGTCTTGTAGAAATTTGTCTGCAGAGGGATGATTTATAAATCATTCAGTAACAGATGATGTTACAACTAAAGCAGTGGGAGTTTTGAAATACCTACATCAGATTAGGCTTGTGTTTATTTCAAAAAAAGCTCTGATCTAGTTTGGATTTTTGGCAGGCTCAACATGAGCCCAACATGAACTACCGTAAATCAAAGCTTTTTTTGAAAGTCAAACTTGGAATGCTTCCAACCCCAATTAAAAAAACATTTGATGTCTTTTGGACTTCTATTTTTTTAATTTTTTTTCTTCTCTCTAACCCTGCTCCGACCTGTCCGTAACACAGTGATCCCGTCAGGAGATAATGAAACCACAAATAGTGCCTACTTTTGGTTTTAGTGCTTTGTTTTTCCCTTGAAGAAGCTATTTTTAATAAACCGTTTTGGGGGAGAAAGCATCCATATTTCACCAGATTAGGTTAGGCATGATTGTTAGCATAAAGTCAATAAATAGCTCATCACGGATATAAATGATAGCACAAAAAAGAGAAATTAGACAGCAGTTAAAGCAAAGGAAGTTATTTATAGGGCATTTTATATCTTCCTCTGCTTTTCTGTCTTGCTCTTTCTTCCCTACTGTGATTTTGTTTTAAAAAATTACTTATGATTACTACCTGTTGTACATGAATAAACCTTATAAATATGGTCCTGTAAAATTAATGAGGTATTAGTCCAAGTCGCTAAGTAATTTGAGGCTAAATAATTTTGTTCGCTTGGCAATTTTTAACTAAAAGCAAGTTTCAAGGAGGGCTATATGTATATGCTATTGTTTTACATGTAGCCATCTCCACATTGTGTAGTTTTAAACCAACTTCATGGTCAGTAAATATTGCCATGTGGTCATGATAGCTTTTTCTGAGTATTAAGGCAGATCTTTGGCTGGTATGAATTATCAGTGGATCTATGACTAGACAAAGATCTGCTGCACTATACAGAGGGTTTCATTTTGCAGTTCCTTTCACACAGTTCTGTATTCACAAATTTAGATGATCTAAGAGTTCTCGTGGTTTCTCCTGGAAGAGCATGCCCACATTCAAATGACCTGGGAGAAATCTCCTGTTTTTGTTTCCTGGTAGAAACCTTTACTCTAAGCTGGATGTACAGACATTTTAATTCAGAGGAGCGGAGAGCTTGCAGTGTTGACACAGTGGATCTTGGGGGGTGGGGGGGAGGTGCTGTGCACATCCCTCAGCATGGTCTGCAGGCTCCTTCAAGTCTTCCTGGCAACAGTTGGCAGTGGTGACTAAGGTAGCCCTGATTGGCTGCCCTGACTGCTCTCACTCAGCGTGTTTCCCTGCAGTGCAATGTGGGTATTATGAAGGAGTGTCTTCTTCCCCCTACTGGAGCAGTAAAGTCCAGCAAGCGACACACTGTCTTCCAGGGGGGAGGGGAGGAAGAAGTGGGATGCTGAAAGACTATGTTCTCTTCTGAGAGAAGCCATGGCATGCACAGTTATTAACTGTCCCAGGAGAAACTCTCCTGGAAGTAATTTAACCTTGATTGTTCCTGGCTTATTTTTCTCCTGGAACAGCCATTTCTACTCTGATAGAAAAATCCTGAACAACTGTACACTTGTGGTTTCTTGTGGCAGAACAGTGACTCCCCCAGGAGAATATGAATGTCTATGTGTGGCCAGGGTCTCTTTCAACCTGCTCTGGCCTCTCTGTATCTCTGTGGGATACAGTATATAGGGAGAGACCCAGACTAAGCTACCCAAACCATTTATTCTCACAGGAAACCTGAAATGCTATAGCAGTGGCTCCCAAACTTTTTTTGCTTCTACTCTAAATCCAGATCGTGATCCCTGCCACTGACTCACTCATGCCTGGTGGTGCCAGCAAAGCCCGGGCTGGGCCAGGATCATGGGGGGCAGTGGTGGCAAGAGCTGTGCGAACTGTGAGCTGGGAGAACCCTGCAGGTGGGAGGGGTGGAACAAGGGACAGACACCCTACAACCCTGTTTGGGTCATCACCTGCAGTTGGGAGCCACTGTGCTATAAGATTCATCCCTTTATTGCAATTCACTGTATAACTTTGCTTTCATGGTTCTTTATTTCCAGTGCAAAATACTGTATATGTGAATTGTGGGCCTGATTTTGAAGTTACTGAATGGGTTTCTCTGGCCTGTGTTACACAGGAGGTCAGGCTATTTGATAAAAATGATCCCTTTTGGACTTAAAGTCTATGAAATTTCAACAATCAAATTCAATAAAATTGATTTTAATGAGCTTTTTAAAGTATTCATGAGGGGAAAAAATGCCTCGGTTCACCAAAGAACCGAAGCTGAAAGCAACTCTTAAATTAATGCTTTATGGTGCTTGCCTTTTTGTTGATTGTAAAGGTTGTGACTTTATTGTATGTGTGTGTGTGTGTATGTGTCTCATTCCAAATGCCCATAGTGAACAGATTTATTTAAAAAATAAAAAATAAACAAAACTGTTGTTTCTTTCCTTATTTATTATTTAGTGACTGTAAAAACTCTTAAATGCTGTCAAATTTCAAAGCATGGACTAGGACAGCAGCATCCACCCACAGGATAAGGGATCAAGGATCTGGTGAATGATTCTTATTATAAGCTGGCTTCAACCCTCAAATGACTAGCTTCCAAAGGCTCCTTTCTCTCTACCACCCACATAGATGATCTCTTGGGGGCGTTTGACCCTCCACACAAGATGGAAAGAGAAGATTGGAAACTCAAGCACTAATGTTGGAAAATAAAGGCTTAACTTCACCAAAGATGCCAAAGCCCATAGTGTTAATCACATCATTATCTATTTTAGCAATTTGAGTTTCCTTAGCCCACAATAAAGCCTAACACCACATTCTGTGAAGAACTTGCATCCAGTTTGACTGAAATAATCCTCCTCATTCAGGAACACTTGTCTATCCACATGGCCCTAAAGTTCATGTATACAAGACCTAGAACAATTTAGATTCAGGCAAGAATATGGAAAGAAAAAAAAAAAAACCCTTTTATGTCACTATTGGATGATCAGCACTCAGTGGATGCTGTGCTGATAGCCATCCCTATTCTCTTGGTCCCTTGGCATTCAGCTCTGAGATCTGAGAATTTGCTGTCTTGCCTGGGAGCTTGTCAGGAAAGGGCTAAGGCAACATGAGTCCTTCATGGAGGAGTTTACTCAAAAGAGTAATGATGAGAGTTTATATCTTCCTCACGTAGCAATCAGACTTGCAGTACTGTACAACTTCTCATGCTATTTACAATTAAATAACTATACTTGGTTTTGGTCCTTTTTTTTTTCGTGAAGCCCATGCTCCTGGAAGCTTGTGAGTAGATTCAAACACAAATCTGAGGGTGTGGGGGTTTTGGTGGTGTGGTTATACCTCCTCTTCTACTGCCAACTAGGTGCAACTACATGCAAAATTAATTGGAAGCAACACACTCTGGAACAGTTTGAACTAGAGTAAACTACCTCTGGGTGAAGCATCTACATGTGCACCCAGGACAGAAGCAATTTGAGCCATGGCAGAACAGGCCTGGGCTGGTAGTGGGAACAGGGGATGAGCCCCAGGCCCCAGGTGTTGGCATCGGCTGGTGAAGGGGCTGACTAGGGCACAAGAATGCTGAAAGTGTACAGCGATGTGGCTAGGCAGCAGGCAGGAGTCTGGCCCCTGGATGGCTGGACTAACCACATGTAATTTATGCCCATGGTCAGCATCTACACGTGTTTAATCTCATTGAATTACCCCAATGTAAGATAGCGCTCTTTCTGACAGTATGATCTTACGCCATCTTATAGTTTCATAGTTTCTAGGGTCAGAAGGGACCTGAGCAAATCAACTAGTCCGACCCCTTGCCATGGCAGGAAAGAATACTGGGGTCAAATGACCCCAGCAAGATGTTCATCTAACCTCCTCTTAAACACCCCCAGGGTAGGGGCCAGCACTACTTCTCTTGGAAGCTGGTTCCAGACCCTAGCTGCCCTGACTGTGAAGTCGCACCTCCTGATAGCTAACCTAAACCTACCCTCTGCCAGCTTGTGACCGTTATTCCTGGTCACTCCTGGCGGTGCTCGGGGGAACAGTGACTTCCCCAATGCCTGCTGTTCCCCCCTGACTAGTTTATAACAGGCCACAAGATGCCCCCTCAGCCTTCTCTTTTGGAGGCTGAACAGGTTCAGGTCCCGCAGCCTGTCCTCATAGGGCCTGCCCTGTTGTCCTCTGATCATACCAGTGGCCTCCTCTGGACCCTCTCCATGCTGTCGACATCCCTCTTGAAGTGTGGCGCCCAGAACTGGACGCTGTACTCCAGCTGCGGCCTGACCAGTGCCACATAGAGGGGGAGGATCACCTCCTTGGACCTGCTCGAGATACATCTGTGGATGCATGCCAAGGTGCGGTTGGCCTTCCTGACTGCCTCTCCACACTGCCGGCCCATGTTCATCTTGGAGTCAGTGATGACCCCCAGATCCCTTTCCGCCTCCATGCTGACAAGAGGGGAGTTCCCCAACCTGTAGGTCTGGTGCCGGTTGTTCCTCCCAAGGTGCATCACCTTGCACTTGTCTGTGTTGAAACCCATCCTATTCTCATCTGCCCACTGTTATAACCTGTCTAGGTCTGATTGTAGCCTGTTGCATCCTTCCAATGTACCCACGTCCCCCCACATCTTAGTGTCATCAGCAAATTTGAACAGGGTGCTTTTTACCCCCTCATACAAATCGCTGATGAAGACGTTGAACAGTGCGGGCCCGAGGACCAAGCCCTGCGGAACCCCACTGCCCACGTCCTTCCAGGTTGAGAAGGACCCAACTACTACCACCCTCTGGGTGTGGCCCTCCAGCCAGTTGGCAACCCATTTGACTGTGTGGGTGTCTACACCACAGCCCCCCAGTTTCTTAATGAGAACAGGGTGAGAGACAGTGTCAAAAGCCTTCTGGAAGTCCAGGAAGATTATATCCACTGCTACCCCTGCGTCTAATGATCTGGTGATCTGATCGTAAAAGGCCACCAGGTTGGTCTGACAGGACCTGCCACTGATGAACCCATGTTGGTTGCCCCTAAGCATGCAGTCTCCTGCTGGCCCCTCCTGGATGTGTGCCAGCATAACTTTCTCGAACAGCTTGCCTAGGATCGAGGTGAGACTAACCGGCCTATAGTTTCTAGGGTCTTCCTTCCTCCCTTTTTTGAAGATGGGGACCATATTGGCCCTCTTCCAGTCCTCCGGTACCTCACCAGAGCACCACCTTAAATTAGATTACTTCAGCCTAATACCATCTCACGTGTAGACAGTGACACTTCACTCTGCAGCTAGTTAGTCTATTGTGCAGTAAAGTGTATGTGTAGACACAGCCACTGTGTAGCAAAATAAGCTGTCTCCTTCCCAGGCCAGCAGGGGCAGAGAGCACGGCCAGGAAGGGGAAGCTCACTGTCCCCACTGTCATCATTCCTGGCCAAGCCCTGCACCTTGCACAACTACTCCCTGGAGCCAGAGTCCCCTAGAAACAGCCAGAACAGGGTTGGGGAATACCTGCCGTTGCTGCTGCCCATGGCTGAACCAGGCACAGGGGGAGCCCCAGGGCTATTCATCCCCTACTGCAACTGGAAAGTAGCTGCATGGTTAGCTGTAGGTTAGCTGTAGTAGTGGGCAGCTCCACCCACCCTTCCTGTGCTTTCTCCCTGCCTGCCCCCCTGGTTATCCCCACCAATAGCCTTGTTCTCAGAGCCTGCCCCTCCTCCCCAATGATAAAGCTTCAGCAGCAGTCTTATTTCGCACATCCCCATCTTAAAACTCCTGGATTTGTCTATGAGTAGATTAGAAGGTCACCTTTTAAAATGTTTTTAAATTACATTTTTAACCCTAGCGGTTGTAAAGTTTAAAAAAGTGACTTGGCTTCAAATGGTCAGAAATCAGAAGGCAGTAAAAAGAACCTAAACAAAGTCTCTCCTTTTTTTGAGGCCTGATTCCTGAACCCTTGAGGTTGGCAATGCTTGCACGGCTATTTTGCGGAAGCTTGGTTTTAACATTGTACTTCTGCCCATGTGCATAATCCACCACTCACTGCATACCGACCTGTCAACCATGAACGTTTGCTGATGCTATTGAGATGCAAGTTTTCTGTGAGGCTCATTAGTGGGCCTGGTGTAGTATACCTCTTTGCCTGCTGGAGGCAGCAGGAAGTCTTTTGGGAACCATATGCTCCATAGGAACCTTCCCATCTTAAATCCACTTTTGTTTTAAAAGAATGTGTATGAAATGTAAAAAAAAGAAAAGAGGAAGCTGGAACAGAAGGGGGCAAGGATTTTGGAGTTCTTTCTCAACATGGGAACTTGGCATCCAGATGCCTCTGACGATGTTAAAAATCTCTCTCTCCAAAGACAGGAAACATCACAACAACCACTATATATACTGCCCACACCTCTTCCCAACTTTGTGAACAAATAGCCTCCTTTTGAATTAATACACAGGATAAAACCTAACCCCGCTGAAGTCATTGGGAGTTTTGCATTGACTCACAGGATTTCTCTTGCATCCTTTAATTCAGTGACTATGTGTTATTTTTTGGATGGGAGTTCTGCACATAATCATCTTCCAGGATGTGATTCATTGTTACACATGATGGTGGCCTGAGGTGTAGGTTTCCTTTATATGTAATTATTTTACTTATTTTTATTTGCTTTTTTTTATACCCTTTTTTTAAACAACTAGGTATAAATGATAGGATTCAGAGTAAAATAATAGCCACACTTCAATAAAGCTAGACTATGTATGCTTATGTATTTGATCAATATGTGTCAGTGTTCTGCTACTGGAGTTACAGCATTTTCTAACACTTAGTATAGTTCTCAATGAAGTGAATGTCAAATCACTTCATAACCTATTCTTGACTTTTCAGTGCCCACATGAGCCATGACATGTCTCCATCAACTTACAGAGTATGACACAAAATACTGCAGTATAAGAAACTGTATAAGACATTTCTAGGTTGTTTCTTATGTGATTTTTTCTGAAATGGAAATTGAGAGTCTGGTTGAGATTTTCAAAACTTAAGAGACAATTTGTTCCATGACTTTTGCTGATTTCAGGGGAAGTTATATGGCAAATCCTTCGAGTTGTCTTTACAACCTTAATCAAATTGCATGTTTCTCAGTTGTATTGATTCCTGTATGTATGAACTTCAAGAGTTCTTGATTCTCAGTACTTTTTATGTTATGCATCATGCTGTGTATTGTGAAAAAGGAAAGGTAGTTTCGTGGGTAGCACAGAAGATTGTGACTCTAGGCAACTCTGCTGAGATGCTGGCTCAGCCATGGACTTCCTGTGTGACTCTAGAAAAAATAAGTTTCTCTGTGCTTAATTTATTCATCGGTAAAAAAACCTGCGATTATGATCACTTTAATTCATATTAATATCACAGATCATTGAGGGACAGTCAAGTTTTTCTGACCCATAAAACAGCCTTCATGGGTAAGACTGTGAGAGACCCAACTCAGACTCACTAATAGCTGGGTGAGCAGAGCATGCCTCTAGCATAAGAGACTCCCATTCAACCCCTTGCTCTGAATCAGGTAGAGCAGGGATTTGAACCTGAATTCCTCATGTCTAAATGAACTTTTTAGACATCCGATGTGTCAGTAAACTTCAGGCTTCCCCTACTTTTGACTAGAAATTCCAATCTGGACTGAACACCCTGTCTCAAGGGAAGTTTGTCAAAAGTTGTACATATAAATGCAAAGTATTGGTGTTAAACAATCATTTCCCCATAAAAAATGGTTCAAAATAAGGTTGTCAAAGATACAGTCCTGGGCTAAATCCAGTCTGTGGAGGCTTATCCTCTGGCCACTGGTGCTGTCTGTGGGTCCACATCATATGAAGTTCTTGCTCTAGCCACTCCGGGCCCCCACTGCACATGAGGCTCACTCCAACACTCCTCAGCTCCATGCCAGATTCAGCGGTGTATCCCAAAGTGGCCTCTGTTTGCAGCGCGGTCCTGGAGTGGGGGAACAGCTACTACATGCAGCATGGCCCTGCAGCCCCCAAACAGAAGAGTGGCTGCCATGTGCAGTGTTGCTCCAGAGTAGCCAGGTAGTAACATCCACTCTAGCTACTCCAGGACACATGCTGGATCCAGCATTCAGGGCTGGTCTGCTTTTCAGTCCACGCAGCTAGCCCTGTATCACTTATTCCATCATGGAGCAGGAAGAGTTTGATGGCCATTGTTTAAAAAAACCTGACAAGCTGGATATACGTTTAATCATGGTGGGTTGCTCAGATATAATGAGCACTGTTTAAGTTCCTAGTTAAATAGAGAGGATGGTCATAGAATTATAGAAAATGAGGGTTGAAAGGGAACTCAGGAGCTCACATGTAGTCCACCCTGCTGCTCAAAACAGGACCAGCCCCAACTAGATCATCCCAGCCAGGGCTTTGTTGAGCCTGGCTTTAAAAAACTTCCAAGGATGGAGATTCTGCCAACTTTCTAAGTGCTTCACTACCCTCCTAGTGAGAAAGGTTTCCCTTATATCCTACCTAAACTTTCCTTGATGCAACTTGAGCCCATTGCTCCTTGCTCTGTCATCTGCCACCACTGAGAACAGTCCAGCTCCATCCTTTTTATAACCACCCGTCAGGTAGTTGAAGGCCACCTCAGTCTTTTCTTCTGCAAACTAAGTAAGACCAGTTCCCTTAGCCTCATGTAGACATGCCCAGTTAATCTCTAAGGTACTGGTGTGACTAGGGTGGGGAGACTGGGGCAACCGCTCTGGACACTGACATGTGGAGGGGGCAAAAAAAAAATGACCGCTACTGCAGCCATGCCAGCTGCAGCCACTAAAGATAACTATTGCCCCTCTATATGGCAGCTGTTCCAGGCACCTGGCCATGTTGCTACTGCTCTGAGGTGCCACTCTACCCCGCCCCCTGCCTGGTTTTAGACTAACATGGCTAATCACCCCAGTCTAGGATTATAAATACATGCCTTTCTGGTAGCAACCAAGCTTATTTCCTTTTCAGTGAACTCGGCAGTTCTCAAGATTTCCACAGTTAATTTTTCAGGCCTTCCTGTTTTAACAATGACACTGCTTAGCAGGCCTCTATTTTACCAAGCCCTCTGCTCGTTCTTCTGGGACCACCATGTTGTTTTATCATCCAGCTCTTACAGGGTAAATGGGTAGAGATTCTCCTGCCACATCTTTTGATGGGGTTCAGCGTGCATTTCTTCTACACCACCACTAACGATTCTGGGGGGCGGAAATGGTGTTCCCATTCTTATCTGAGCCACAGATCCTTCCACAGCAGTTGCAGGACTTTCTGCAGAGCAGAGTGTGCTGTAGACTGGGATTGCTTTCCTTTTCTTTCCTGCACTCTCTCTTCTTTCTTCTAAGGCAAGATGCTTTATGTCAAAGTCAGCAGCTGTTTGGTTGAGTCTGTGGCACCTTTGCCATCAGTTAGCAGCCAATTCCCCCCAGATCTTGATGTCTGGTTTCTTGAGATATGCCTTCAGCGTGTCCTTGCAGCATTTCCTTTGACTGCCGTGAGATCTCAGACCTCAGCTCAGCTGGGAGGAGAGCACTTGGTTTGGGAGCTGAGACCTGGGCATCTTCATACAACATCTAGTTCAGAGAAGTTGGTGCCAACCTAATGCCGATAACATTGACTTCAGCGAGGATGCTGTGCAGCAATTTTCCCATTTGATGTGGAGGATTTTCTGGAGGGATTGTTGGTGATACTTTTTTGGGCTCTGTTCAGAATATACGGCTTCCCATACCACCGTTCCTGAGATCCTTACCACCTCAAATGTCCTTGTCTTCCCAAGAAGACATACAAGAAGCTAGAACTCTCAGTGCCAAAATGATACCTTGTCTTCCCAACACACCAAAGAAGTAGTGAGCTTCCATTAGCTATCTTTTTACATATGGGGAAACTGACGGCCAAACACATTAAATCCTTTGTCCCAGGGTCTGTCGTGGGGGTGAAGAACCCATATCTTGGGAATCCCAATTGGTAGCATAATCAGTCAACCCTCGTTCTTTCCTTTAACCTCAATGGAGTCAGTTGATTTACAGCAGCGGCGGACCTAGATTTTGTTATTGGATATTACACCTTTTTAGATATTGTTCAAATTCTTTAGAGTCTTTTGTCTCCTATTTGCTCTCAATGCTACTGCTAAGAGTACTAGAGCAACTACACATTAAAACTTAGCGCAAACTGTAGGTAAAACATTAGAACAAGAGTACTCCAAACAAAAAAAATCCCATTTGTGAATGCAAACCAGCTTAAATTGCCATTATATATTTTGATGATTTTTTTAGCCTGTGGGTAATATCACTATAATTTGCAATGTGTAAGTTTTAATAAGTCAATTATAAACAAAATGTATGCTACAAATCTCACTGCAGTAATAGCTTAATAAACAGGGCCTTTTTAAAAATCTTATCCTCAAAACAGAGTTAATGTACCATTCACCTAATTTATAATCAAAATGCTAAACAAAATTCAGCTTAACAGTTATAGCGTATCTAAGGTGTTTCATACCATTAACTTCATTCACCTAAAGGCAAGTCTGTTCTTTCCAACAGTAAGAGATAATAGGTGACAATAATTTTTATATGTGTATAAATGTATGTAGAATCATATATATAGTAGCTGCACATGCAAACACATGTGTGCTTTTATTAGCTGCTCTAGTGCAATATAAAGGTTTTAGCCATATGTGCCATAGATGTCTAAATGATTCAGGTAAGAAGCTGGCAGTGAGTTATGTGTGCCATAAACTCAATCCCAGATAAGTACAACACAGCCATCTGGCATATCTCACTATGGTGTGTTGTACATGACAATTATGCTACAGGAAAACTATTTTTAAAGAATCTAAGTACGTGTATTTAAATGAATGTTTTTGGAATCTTTCTACTGGTAATGCTCAGCTCCTTATTACTATAGGCATGTCTATATTGCACCCCAATACTATCAGGAATTTCCATACTCAAGTCTGCCCCCCCCCCAAAGTCCATTCTTGATCACATGTGCCAAAATAAAGACTAAAGTGAAGTAATTTGGGGGTATCCTCTGCTGCCCTCTCAAGTTTTGTGAACTGCCGTCGGATATCATCCCTGGGTGGTTTTTCTTCCTCTTTACCAAATGTGATATGTGCTGATGGGTGAGATGTGTTTTTCCAAGGACATGGTATAAACTTGCAGCATTGCCATGGAAATGGTATAAACACACCCTATGAAACCATCTTGAAAGAGCTTAGAAGAGGAGTGAGAATTACTCTAACTACTGTTTCTCTTGAAAGAAGCTGCTATTTCACAGACTGACATATCAGACTTTTCCAAGCCTTGAAGACAATGCTGGGTCCATTTCAGAAGACAGAGGCTCCCTTTTCAGTCATAAAGAGATAGAATTAATGTTGCTAGACTTACAGAGACATACTTGGTTTTAGAACCATGATATAAAAACCTGTGTTGGCCCAATCTGGACATAAGAAAACAACAACAACAAAAAGGGAAAAAAAATCATGTTTGAAGGAAATGAAAGAACTAATTTGGGGCCAAGTCCATTCAAAATCATTGTATCCACATAGATTTCATAGACATTAGGGCTGGAAGGGACGTTGGAAGATCATTGAGTCCAGCCCCCCCGCCCGGAGGGCAGGAAGTCAGCTGGGGTCATAGGATCCCAGCAAGATAAGCATCCAATCTGCTCTTGAAGGTGTTCAATGTAGGTGCTTGAACCACCTCTGATGGCAGACTGTTCCAGACCTTGGGGGCTCGGACAGTAAAGAAATTCTTCCTTATGTCCAGCCTGAAACGGTCTTGCAGCAGTTTATGACCATTCGACCTCGTCATCTCTTGGGGCGCCCTGGTGAACAATCACTCTCCCAAATACAGGCTCATGTTCATCTTGTGGTCAATGATGACCCCCAAGTCTCTTTCTTCCGTAGTGCTAGCCAGTGTAGCACTGCCAAGCCTGTAAGGATGGTGCAGGTTTTTCTTCCCAAGGTGGAGAACCTTGCATTTTTTGGTGTTAAACACTATCAAGTTCTCATCCGCCCATTTGCTGAGCCTGTCCAGGTCAGCCTGGATCACTCGCCTATCTTCTGGCGTGGATGCTTTGCCCCAAAGTTTGGTGTCATCAGTGAACTTGGCCAGTCCACTCCTGACTCCAATGTCCACATTATTAATGGAGTTGTTGAACAATATGGGTCCAAGGACAGAGCCTTGGGGGACCCCACTAGTCACAGGACACCATGATGAGTGACTTCCATCTATCACTACCCTCTGGGTTTGACCACGGAGCCAATTTCCCAGCCAGCAGATTGTGGTGGACCCAAGGCCACAATTGGCCAGTTTCTCCAAGAGGTGAACATGGGATACCAGATTGAAGACTTTTTTGAAGTCAAGATATATGACATTAATCTCTTTTCCCCTGTCCAGGTGATAGGTAACCTGGTCACAGAAGGAAATGAGATTGGTCAAGCAAAACCTACCCGCAACAAACCCGTGCTGGCTATCCCTTAGGATGTTGGTGTCAGTCTGTCCATTAAGGATGGCCTCTTTAATAAACTTTTCTAAGATCTTCCCCTATAGTTTGCTGGATTCACTTTCCTCCCTTTCTTGAAGATCGGCACCACATTGGCCTTCTTCCAGTCTTCGAGCACTACACCAGAGCGCCAGGAGTTTTCAAAGATCCGTGCCAGAGGCTGGGCTATGACGCTCACCAGCTCCTTGAGTACCCTGGGGTGCAGATTGTCAGGGCCAGCTGACTTGAAGGTATTCAGCTTCTCAAGAGGTTCCTTCATGAGGTCAGCATTAATGGAGGGCAAGGGATCTCCCTCACCCAGACAGCCTTGTTCCGTGGTGGGCATGGGCGTCCCATGGGACTGATGAAAGACTGATGCAAAGTACCCATCTAATAGGTTGGCTTTTTCTTGGGTGTCAGTTGTCACTTGCCCTGTCTGGTTCAGCAGGGGTCCAACGTTGCCCTTGCTTTTCCTCTGGCTCCCCACATATCTGAAAAAGGACTTTTAATTGTCCTTGATGCTTGAAGCTAGTTGGAATTCAGTTGCAGCCTTGGCTTTCCTGGTTTGCTCCCTGCAGGACCGGACCAGTGCAGAATAATCCTCCTTGGATGTGAATCCTGTCCTCCATCCTTTGTAGGCTTTTCTTTTTAGCTTTAGGAGGTCTGCTAGGTCCCTGGAGAGCCAGGGGGGTACTGTGCCCTCTTGCTGCCTTTCCTCCAAGATGGATAGAATTAGCTTGAAGGTACTGAAAAGGTTGAAGAGAGTTGACTAAGCCATGGTGGTCTGGTAGTTGGTCTTTGCAGTTCATTGCATGGGTATTCTCTCCAAATACGTATGCGGTGTTCAAGAAAGCTACTGTAGAACTCTTTAATGAGTGTTACAATCACCCACTCACTCCTCTGAACTGAAATGTCTAGCATTGAGCTAACAGGTGATGTGAATTACTCTGAGAACAGAAAGCAAGAGCAGTAGCTAATGGCAAAGGTTATGGAGATCATTGTAATGTACCATAAGTAGATTGCTCTTCAAATAAAAAGGAAAAAAAAAGAATGACAGATCCTTGCCTCAAGAGGTTTACAAAGCCAAGGCTGCTGTCCTACAACCATCATTTACCTAAGCATCCCCCTGCCTGCACCAGTAGTTCCACTCGGATTGCTCATATGAATGAAAGTGGCAGGAAATCCAATATGAGAGCACGAGTAGAGAATGAGCAGAGCACAGAAGAGAGGAAGTGTGAGATTAAGGGATAAAACAGTGAAAAATCACAAGATGATCACTGTTGTATAAATGCTTGGGGCTTGGTTCTGGAAGCACTGAGCACCTCCTAAGTGGTATTGTGCACCTTCAGTTTCCACTGAAAGCAGCCAAAGAGAAGAATGCAGAGCACCTTGCAGTACCAAGTCTATTCACAACAGCTGGTTAAATGACATAAATGCACTGATTATGGCACATTAATTTGGTACCTGTTATTACAGCACATTAATGAATGTGTAGACATGCCTAGTATGTATAAAATGAGGGAAGAGAGTAGAAAGAAGTTGAGGCTAGAAGTAAGTCTAGAGCAAGGGCCTTGTACTCCCAATAAGAATTCACAAAATTCATAGAACCATAGAAAGTTAGGGTTGGAAGGGACCTCAGGAGGTCACATCTAGTGCAACCCCCTACTCAAAGCAGGACCATCCCCAACTAGATCATCCCAGCCAAGGCTTTGTTTAGCTGAATTTTGAAAAACTTCAAGAATGGAGCTCTTACCACCTCTCTGGATAACCTGTTCCAGTGTTTTACTACCCTCCTAGTGAGATATTTTTTTCCTAATATCTAACCTAAACTTCCCTTGCTGCAACTTGAGACCATTGCTCCTTGTTTTGTCAATTCTCTCCTCCAGTTTGGTACCCAGTCCTAGGGGGGTGTCACAGGGCTCCCTTGCAACAGCTGCAAATCACCTATTAATGCTGGTACACCCCTCTCTTGAAAAGGAGCAACTTTGCAATGCCATGAGCCCATTTAGCATGTGTTAAACTGCTTGAACATCTGCCTGCTCATCTTCTGACTGTACTTAATAAGTGTTAACTTGAACATGTGACTGCCTGTACTCCCACTGCAGTCAACAGGCAGAACTGCTTTAAGTTCAATAAGGCTGCAGCTAATGTTAAGTATGGGAGAATGATTGTCTAAGTTTGAATCTAAGGCTGCAAACAAAAGCTGCCTTTGTGTCACTATAAACTTTTTTTATGGCAGCACAAAGCCCAAGCAAACAGATATTTGTCTTGCTGCAAGTGCCTAACATTATCCCTGTGACCAAAGGTGGTATGTCCCTGTGACCAAAGGTGGTAAACATGTGCTTTATGATGGAAGAGTGTAGGCAGCCCAAAGCTGCCCATGCTCTCAAGCTACCCTGGGCACACGCTACTGGGGCTTAGGTTTTCCTGCTTGATGAAGCACACCCTGGCAATCTCATAGCAGGAGATTCCCTGAGCACATGAATCATGCTTCTGTGCCCCAGATCAAGGTGACAATGGCTGTGTCAACCAGTGAAGCATATCAGCTGTGCTGGGACACATTCCAGCACAGCTGGTCCCACTGCAAGGACAATGCTTATTTATAACCTTAAAGCACACCTGAGAGTAAACACTCATAATCTAATAGTGCGAGAGTGTGAACCAAGTGGCAGGCTGATCTGCTATATTTTGGAGTCCCTTTTCAAGCGGGATGGAAAGGATGGGGCTTCTGCATGAGAACAGTGCTATGGTTAAAGCCCTCTGAGTATTGGATGGGCTAGGGTGGTGAAGAAGATGCACCCAATGAACTGGAGCACTTGCAGGTGTTTTGTCCATTTGAGATTAACTGTGATACTTTTAGCATGTGTTTTTCCCCTAGCAGACTCCAAAGTATGTTGGTGAAAACAAGCTACCTAGACCTAGACATGTCCCTTATGTTTGTTCCTCAAAACAGCTGCAGTTAGGCATGTGAAAAGGATGGGAAAAGAGTCAAGTCTTGAGCGCGCTCCACAGACAAGCATTAAGAAGCCTGAGGAGTGACTTCTCATCCTTGTGCTGTAAGGCATTTTAAAATATAATTAGAGGGGTCATATCCTTCTACTTGTTTCCAAGTAGCTAAAGCAATAGGGTTGTGACACTGACTGGGATCCAGGGGTGTTTTTCCAATGTCCCCTGATATGTCTAGGATTGGAGGTGGAAGCATTGTCATGGTCAACAGGATTAAATGCTACAGATAGGTCCAAAGCAATGAATACAGCTGTCCCTGCTTCTTGAAGAAGGTGGCCATCAAAAATGCCTCAGTTTCATCACCTCCTTTGAAACCAAGCTGGGAGAAGTCCAGGATTTAGGCACTCAATTGCCTATTGTCAATTATTGAAACCCGCTAAGCCAGTTACTTTGCTCTAGAAGGGGATGTAGAATATCGAGCAGAACCTGGATACTTTTTATTAGATCATGAGTCTGAATCACTGACAGTGACCATGATCCCTTCCAGAACCTCTAGAGTGTTGCTTTAAATGTAACCTTTTTTTGATAGATGAGAGCCTTTTTTTTACCTGACTAGGAACACGGCTGATTGGGGCTGTCCAGAGAGGACATGCGAGATTCTGGATGACAGCTCCTTTCAGGCAGAGCTGATTTCTGGGGAACTTCAGGAGTAATTTGGATTGACAATCAATTCTGGAGGGCGCATCTACACATTCATTAATGTACACTAAATTTAGTACCTCCATTGTGAGGTACTAGAAAAAGGTGCATTAAACTATTTTAATGTGCATTAGTGAAAGTGCATGATGGATTTTTGTGATGCTAATGTAGGCTAATACATGTTAGAGTGCACATGTAGATGCACCTGTTGCATGGAAAAGTCCTACAGAGATGTTAAGCTGTGATGTGACAGTGGCAATTCAAAAAGGGTTGTAAGGATCACGCCATAGGTGTCTGGTCTAGTAGTTATGCCACTGGGGAAGGAAAGCAAGGGGCAGAATCCAAACCACAGGCCTAGTCAAAGCTCAGGCATCAGAGACCAAATTAGCAAAGCCAAGCAAAGTTTCCAAAAGCAAAAGCCAGAGTCCAGAGGGAGAGCTAAGTAGGATCAGAGCCATAAAACCAGAGAACACCAGATCCAGAGAGGCTTCCAACAGCAGACCTTCAGGCAGAACTGTTGGCTGGCTTGCAGTTTGCTGCCACAGGTGGACTTAAACTGGGGGGCTGAGCTCCCAGCAGGAAGCCCCAACAGTGGCCAGCTGGTTCATCAGCTGGGGTAGGGCTGCCAGTTACAGACTCAGGAAAGTTTGACCAATTAAGTAATTTTTCCTGGCTGGGCTGCCTCTTAGAAACCCAGACAAGTACAGGATAGCACCTTGGAGACTAGCTGGTGCAGAAACGCAAGAGCTTTCATAAACGACTGTCTACTTTGTTAAACGCTAGACAGACACCTGTGAAAGCTTATGCCTCCCTGAATGAGGTATTTTCTAAGGTGCCACCCTACCCTACTTTGCCCTCTACCTGACTTCAGACTAGCGTGGCCAGCTACCACTCCGGCAATGAAAAAGAATGATTTCTTGATCTCTTCCGGAAGCATGAAATAAAATTTCAGGAAATCCCTTTTTCTGGAATTTATCTGAGGGTACCCACATTTTCTACCTGCCTCGTGTGCTGCACATAAACGATGCACTTTAGCCATCGCTGGTGGTGATTTGAATGTGACACTTTTTGACAGAGGAGAGCCTTTTTTACCTGACTAGGGAGCATCCACTATATGATTCCCAATCAGAATGAAGATCTATTTCTTTAGTAGTGCCTAAGAAAAGGAAAGGTAAAAAGTGGAAAGATGGTACCACTTCCAAAATGCAAACCCTGATAAACAAAGAAATACAGGGTGAAATGGCAACTTGACATAACGGGACAGAATACCCGTTCTGCCACTGCTCACAGAAACTCTGGGCATAATTTAAGTTCTTGCTATTGAGGTGCTGAGAGTAGCCTCTTGACTTTCTGTGGGGTCAGATGTGATCCTCTTTTCATGGGTGCAACCCTTTTCGAAGTTGGATCAATTCAATGAAACTTTATTGGCACCCCATATTCTATACACACTTGCCAAGGTGGGGGGATGTGTGGGGAGGAGTACAGGGTGTAGAGGGAGAAGCAAGACCCTCTTGTGTGTGCTTTGCTCAGAAGAGGGTTACACAGTGAGCTGTGCGGTTTGACCCTTCTGCTGCTGGCCACACTCAAGCCCACTCCTGGCCAAAGGACTGGTGCTGGTTGCTATATAAAAACCTCTGAGATAAATATCTGAGAGCAAAATTAGATCCAATACCTCATCCCCTTCCCTCGTCTCTTGTATTCCTTCTATCTTTTTCCCTTAAGCTTACACAAGAAAATTGGAGAAGTTAATACCACAAATCATAGGTAATTCTTTTTGACACTTGCAAAGCATGCCAGGCTTGCCATCCTGGCTTTCCAAAGTATGCCATCTTCCAGCTATGAAACCATGCTTCCCTCCATCAGTAACACACACACACACACACACACACACACACACACACACACACACACACACACACACACACACACACCGCAAGAGGGACATGGGCATTATACAGTACACTTTCCATGGCTGTGCCATATTTCATTTCATCTTGCCATGGAGATCCACTGCCTCTAATTAGCTCATCCGACTCTGCTTGCTTATTTTGGGGGGAATGAGACATTTATTCCTGGGTAACGTTCATTAAAACTTGTAGCTAGTTTGTTTATTTAATCCAAATGACAACACTTGCCCCCTCCTTCTCCCCACCCAACCTGTCACTGTGCTGCGCATACACATATAGGGGGTAGGTAATTATACAGTGCATTACAAATGAGCTTTTAAAGCCAGGATGCAAATTAGGAATGTAAATGCAGCTTCTAAATTGGCTATGTTAATACAAAATATGATTCTTTCTAATAGAGTGGAAGTAAGCCCCAGTGGTATTGATCTTTCTCTTTTTTCTTTAAACCCCCTAGTTAAGCAGCCCAGTGCCTTTTCACCTCCCCTTGCTGAGACTCATCTGGTCAAGCAGAACTCTTTCCCCTTATTTGCCTGCACAAATCATGAGCACTAAATGAAGCGAGTAATTTGGTGCATTGTTGGGGGGAGGGGGGGAGGGGGGGCAGCTGACAGTGAATGGTGTCAGCTGCAGAGGCAGCAGAAAAAGCCGACATCTTAATAAAACAGCCTCGGGCAAAATCCCATTAAAGCCTTCAGAAGCTTGTTTCCCTGCAGTTGAGCAGGTAGGCGTCGTGCACTGCGTGGCAGCCCTGAGTGCTCTCTGGGAGCCCAGTTCAAAAAAAAAAAATTGAGTGCTTTTTCCCCCCCTTCTCTAAATCATCCACCAGCCTCACTCCTCAGAGTCATTTGCAAGGCAGAGAGAAAGGGAGAGGGGAGAAAGCGTGTGCCTTGATGTGGAGGGACTAAGTGCCTGTGCAGTGGCAGGAGTGGATAGCGAGCTGTGCTCGTCCATTAACGATGTAGTGCAGACCTCGGGCTGACCTTTGGAGAGGAGTGGGAGCAGGCGGGACATGGGCAGAATGACAATGAGGAACGGGGCACCAGCTCATCTCATTGTTTAGCTGCTTCCATCACTCTGGGCACAAAGTTTGCGAGGCAAGAGGAGCGCCTTTGTGAGCGGGGCAGCAACTTGGCTGTGCTGCCTGCGACTGGGGTGCGAGCGTGCGGTAGCTTGGGATGTTAAGCAGTTGTCTCTCCAAACCTCTTCAATCCTTTAAAATTAAGCATAGACCGACATCCATTGGCAAAGCTGGATTTCCAGACAGGCCTTGCTGGGTTATCAGCCTGTGTTTCCAGTAGCATGGCCCGGCGTACTCTTATCCGTGTTTACTGTCTGTACTGCAGTCAAACTAAGGAGCCTCTGGCAGGGACCAGGGCCCCATTATGCTAGGCACTGTACAAACCCAGGCATCATTTCTTGCTGCAAAGTGTTTGTAATGTAATCTGAAAAATAAGCTGTCCCTCTTTTTCATTTTAACCACTGAATTTATTGTGGATTTTTTGCCCACAGAGCAATATGACATGGTCTACATACCTTGATTACTTGCCTCTGTGCATTTGAGTTTTGCCAAATAAAACCATTGCATGCTAATGTTTCCAGAAAGTTAGCAGTGCTTCAAGAGACCAACTTTGTGCATGAGCTTGGATTTCCCAGGAAGATCCCATTTGGAGAATGAATAAGCAATTACCACTGCACCGTCTGAACAATTATGAGCCCCCACAATATTTCTTAGCTGATCAAGCTCTTTAATAAAGTATAGTCAAGTATATTGTGTAATAAGCTGTTAGACAGTGTACATTTGAAAGACAGTTAAGCTATCTTAATTTTAGAAAAGACACTTTAATACATCTTAAGCTAATTGTACTTTTATATAGTGCATTTAACAGTTGACTTGTCACTTAATGGAAAGAAATAAGGATTTCTATCGTTAAGTGATGTTAACTCTTTTCAAGTATTCTCCATCGAATAAATCTTTCTGTCTTAAAAGTGAATTTCCCAGGTTTGTTTAGGGTTTGGAAAAAACAAGTTACCCTGTTGTAATAGACTTGACACTGATGTAAATATGTAGCAGACATATGATACAAAAACCTAAACCAGAATAGCTTCTCCAATTCCACTGAAGAATTTTCAGGGCTAAAACTCTAATGGTGTAAGTGATGCTACTTTAGGTGCCATTTGTTCCCATATATCCCCATTACTAATGGAAAATAGGCTGTTATTGGCTGTCTTGCCACCTAGAAGTGAGAAAGGGTATGGAGGGTGTTCATGTGAAGGGGTAAGAATCTACAGGAAATGTGCTGTAAAAACATAGAGGGAATTGTGTGTACAGCTGTTCAAGTGCCCAGTCATCTGGAGTGCCACAGAGGATGGCAAGAGCATAGGTTGCCAGCACTCCACACAAAGGGAACTAGTGTGCAGTGATCCCAGCATGCTTTGCTGGGGCCCCTGTCCGCTGAGGTTCCCAAGGACAGCTGAGTACAGAAGAAAGTGCTGATTGGCTGGCTGACTGGAGAACCATACCCGTCCTGGGAATCCTTCATGCCACCTGGACTGAGCCACAGTGAGTGTGGTCAGTGTCTGCTGCCAAAGGCTGTTCAGCTTCACTTCCAGCCCATAATGAATCTCCACCACCCATGTTCTCTGTGGCTAAGTACAGACAGTCAAAAAGCCTGAGGCTGAATTGATTCAGCCTTTGCAGCTTAGTCTAAACTGCAGAGATTAAATTGAAGCGGAAGTTAACAGACATTAAGGAAATGTAGCCACATGCCTGCAGTGGCTCAAACCAGAAGCCAGGAGGCACTAGAGCACAGCTCTCTGGCATGTCCAGTCTGGGCTGTGTGTTTGCTTCCTTTTCCTGTGGCCCTGAGGTTTCTGGGATTTGTAGTCCAAACTCACACCAGCAGGACTCTGCAGGTTTTCTCATCACTTCCTCTTCCTGCTTCCAGGTACCTCTGGGATTTGTAGTCTACAGTCACAACCAGCAGCAAGGTTGAGCAGGGGAAGGGGTGTTTAACCCCCCTCCCTGTCCCTGGACCCCAGCTGGGGTGTGCCTGGGGGGGCACTTCCCTTGCCCCTTGCAGACTGGGCTGCATCCCCAGCCAGGCTTGTCCCCTCCTCCCCCCCCCCCCCCCGCCTCTGTCAGCCAGCTGTCACTACTCCAGCTAGGGAGTAGAGGGCCAGGGCCAGGCCTGTTCTCTGGAGCAGACAGCACAGCACAGCCCAGGGCTGAAAAGCATGCTGGGATGCTGGGGGACTCTGGTTTAACTTGAGCCAGGAAGGGGTCTAGGACAGAAGTTTCATAAACCAGTTTGACCCAAATCAATTAAGTCTGATAGTACACTCAGCCAGATTAATCTTAAGCCAGTTTCAGCCATTTTGAAATTGGTTTATGTGCACTGAGCTTCTGTTCTCTTCCAGGTTTAAACCAGCTTTAAGCCAGTTTATGTGTAACTTCTGTCCCTAGCCTGTAACGCCTGAATCTGCCAGCACAAAGTCAAGGCCTGTCATTGCTTCCGTCAGATAGCTTGTTCAGCTCCTCGATGCACTAGTGTGTAATGCCACATACATCTGCACCAATACAACCAAGGCCCTGGCCACAGCACCTCTGGTTCACAGGTGTCCTTAGTTATCCAATGAGTACTGGGACCATGATTCACCCACTTTAACAACTCAGGGGAGGTCAACATCAGGGAAAGGATGCTGATGCCCTTGAAGAGGCTTCACCAGCCAAACACATGGGACTTCAGTGCTGTCACAACCTCTCAGGCTCACAGCACTTGTGGTATGGTGCCCAGTCCCAGTTCTTGCCTGACTGTGCAGCACTGTATGAAGCACATGGTCACCTCCCTGGCTTAAGATGATACTGCTCTGTGGGGGTCTAATGCTTCCCCCATTTTAGGAGGGGAACTGAAGACTCTCCCTTTCCTCCCTGCCATGTTTTTTAATATTTATGGCAACCAGTCACCACATAAAGCTCAGGTACACCTCCCATTCTGACTCTCTTTCTGCTTCAAGAGAGGGGAAGATGGGTCTCTCCTTAACCCCCACCATGGGTTTTTCAGAATTACATCAACCTATCACCGCATGAAGTACACAATAACCTCCTAGCTATGCCACCTGCAGAACCATTGCTGTGTCTTTACCCCACAGCACTCTTATCCTTAAGGGGAGGCACTGAAGAGTGTTCCCCTTGTTTTGGTCATTTTTTTCAATACATGAGGTCAGCCACCCATGAGTTCTTGCTTTGTGCCCTTGCTTGGCTTGTAGATAGTGCTAGAGATGCTGACATGCCAGGAACAGCTATGTTTTTTATAGCAGGAGTGTTTGGGAGGTGCTGTAATTTGTGGGCAGGAAAGATTTTTTTTCTTCTTCACAGAGAAAGAACTTACTGAGCAGCAGGTCCACATAGAGCATGTCTACACGTTCCTTAATGCACCATAATTACTGCACATTATGTTCAATACTTGGTTAGCCAAGTACTAAATCAATGCACAGTAATGTGTGCTACTGCACAGTAGTGCCAGCGCATGGCTATTTAGTGAGATACTTACTGAGCAGTGGCCTAATATTACTGCATAGTAGTGTATTAGCAAGGTTTTTGCCCAGCACCCTCCTGCACAGTGTTAGGCTACTTTGGAGTTAGCACCTCACGTAGATGCACCCATAGAGACCTGTGAACCCAGCTTTACTTCCCTGGGCCAGTAGATTTTGGTATGACAGACAGACTTCCTGGAGCTGTGGTGGGAAAGAGCAAGGAGTAAAGGCTTCCCCAGGATGCTGGAAGACTGAGCCACTCCCAGTGGTCTACCCATAATTGTGCAGGCATCGTAAGTGGTGACAGAGGTTACTGCACTGCCAAGAAGACGCTGTTGGAAAGAGGTAACATTTTGTTGTAGAATTGCCATGGGGTTTTTTCATGGCAAAACACTTCAATAGATGTATGCCCACTTTTCGCAATGCCAAAAGAGTGTATTTCTTGCTATAAATACAATGCGTGTCCATAGCCAGCGTAATAGCAGCCCACTCAATGCAGCTTCCTGGGGTAGCTATAGATATTTCAGGTTCTGATCCTAAAGTAATCTATACTAGTATACCAAACAGATGTAAACCCTACCAGAGCATGTTCTTATCTGTCCCTGTCCTTATATTTGGTGGTGTTCTTTTAAAGACAGGTGAGCATTTACACATTTGTCAATAGTTGTGGAGTTCTGTATAATTCACCTGAAAGTATGCTAGGTAGTAGTAGTAGTACTGACCAGAAACAAATTTTTTCCAATGAACTTCCTCAAATATTTTTCTTTTATTTCTCTTTGCTGATACAATGGAAAACTAGGTAATCATCATGATGACAGGCACACCCCCCCTGCTTCAAACACCACTATGCCCATCTCAAAGTTTTTTTAAATAAATCTAGTTTCTAGAGATGTTTCCTGTTTTGGGGGAAGGTAGGAAAGATGAAGATAAGGAGAAGAGACATGCACTTTTGTGGGGGACTGCATCTTCTGCTGTTTGGTAAGACCCTGGAGATCCTGTTCCAGATGAGAAAGTATTGCTAATAATGACAGTGAATAGGAGTTATGAAAATGAGAACACTATTTACACTTTTAAATTATGTTAGCCTTTCTAAACTGTTAAGGGACGAAGTTCAAGCCAGATATAAATGAAGCAACTTCACTGATTTTATTGGAGGTTAAACCAAGTCTGAGCTTTACCCCAGAGCTGGAAAATCTCAAATTGTTCTTGTTCTGTGAACTTTTCCTCCTACTTTTTTTTTCCATTTTCTCTCTGTCCTTCTTTATCTATGTTCCTTCCTTCCTTTCCCTCTCTCATCCTTAGTCTCTTGTCTGTCTCACTGTATATTTTATACTGTGCTTTTTACTCAGATGAATCCCAAAGTGCTTTGCAGCCTGCCTATATAAAGTCTAACTCTGCCTTGCATGTATACTTCTATTGTCAAGAGTTTGAACAAACGGGATAGCACATCTGCTTTGGAAATACAGCCACCTCTGAGGTGGAGCACAGTAGCCATTCTCCCTAAACATATGCAATGGGTCTCATGAGGAAAAATGAAATTATCCTTTCAGCTGAAAATATCCCTCAGGCAGGCACAATGCAAGATGGGATTTGAACAGTTAACACTTCTTTAAATATGTGACTTGGGACTGTGACCAGAAATTCTGAAACACTCATTCAATTATCTACCTATTGGACCTGTTAAAGGCAAATAGAAACTACATAAAGTGTTTCCTCCTTTAAAAAAAATGCAGTCTAAAATGCAGTCTAGACTTCAGAGGTTAAAAAGCACAAA
This sequence comes from Crocodylus siamensis, assembly GCF_052110815.1. NCBI lineage: Eukaryota > Metazoa > Chordata > Crocodylia > Crocodylidae > Crocodylus > Crocodylus siamensis. Next base: position 6,134,234 of record NC_143395.1, read on the forward strand.
TAGAGATAAATCACAGATGGGGAATGGATTCTTCATCAGTACCAGCCTACCTAGACGGTGATCTCTGAAATAAGAATAAACTCAAAAAAGCATGCCTATAAAAAGTGGAAACTCATTCACAGTACTAGGGAAGAGTATAAAAGTATTGCAGGGACATGTAGGAAGAAAATTAGGAAGATCAAGGCACAATTTGAGATGCATCTGGCAAGGGGCATAAAGGTTAATAAAAAAGGATTCTATGAGTATTAGGGCTGAGCAATGCTTCGGTTCCTGATTCAATTCGGTGGAGATTCAGCCTATTTGGTAACTGAATATCCAAATCCGAATCAAATCAGAGGACCATTTAATCTCTCCAAATCAAATCAGAACCCTCTGAATTGATTCAGAGAGATTTGGAAAGACAAAGTACTTCCAGGCCAGTACCAGGTTAGCTGCTGAGCACATAGAGGCCCTCCCACTCTTCCCCCTGCACTGCTGTGGGATGCTCCATGAACCCCAGAATCACAGCAACTATAAGCCACACCTCCTACCTCAAAATATGTAGAAAAAACTTTTAAAACTGTGTCTATGTCCGAATCACAATCAGCATCGAATCTTCAGATGGGTATGTCAAATGAGTATGTCAAAAGTAAGAGGAAGACCAGAGAAACCTCAGGTTTCTTAAACAATGTGAAATGCAATCTATTTATGGGTGATGCAGAAAAGGCTGAAATATTTTATGCCTTCTTTATTTCAGTCTTCACAAATAGGGGCAGCTACCAGATGATGAGTGTATTGACAGAAAATATAGGAAAGAAGACAAGCATATTAGAGTAGTAGAAGAATAGATTAGGGATTACTTAGAGAAGCTCCGTTCTTTCAGATTGTCAGGGCTGGGTGGGATGCACCCAAGGCTACTTAAGCAATTGTCTAAGGTAATTTCAGATCCATTGGCTATTCTCTTTGAGCACTTATGGAAGCTGAGGTCCTAGAGGATTAGAAAATGGTAAATATAGTATCCATCTTTAAGAAAGGGAAGAAGGCGGATCTGAGGAATTACAAACCAGCCTGATCTTAATAGCTGGAAAGAACTTGAAGCATGTCTTCAAGGAGCTCGTTATGAAGTACCTAGAGGAGAACAAGGTGATAAGGAAGAGCTATCATGGATTAACCAAAACCAAGTCATGACCAACCTCATTTCCTTCTATGATAAAGTGACAAGATCTATGGAAGGGAGAGAGAATTAGATGTGATATAACTTCACCGTTAGTAAGGCTTTTGACCCTGGCTCCCATGTCATTCTCATTAAAATCCTAAGAAATACAGACAAGATGAAAGTACTGCATGATAAATACATAACCGTTTGGATCATTGTACTCAGTGAGTAGTCCTCAATTTGTTAATGTCTAGTTGGGAGGAGGTATCAAGCAGAGTTTCCCAGGAGTCTGTCCAGGATCCAGTATTGTTTAATGTGTTCATTAAAGATGTGGATGATGGGACCGAGTGCATGCTTAACACATTTGTGGATGACAACAAAGTTGGGTAGAGTCACAGATACTCCAGAGGGTAGAGCTAGAATGCAGAATGACCTGGGTAGACTGGGCAAATGGTTTATAATCAATCATATGAGATTCAACAAAGATGAGTGCAAATCTTGCACTTAGGATAGAATAATTATATGCACACAGACTGAGGAATGGCTAGCTAGGATGCAGTAGTGCAGAGAAGGACTTGGGTGTTGTGGTAGACCAAAAAATGAATATGAGCCAACAGTGTGCTCTTGTTGCAAAAAAGCAACAGTAGCAGCATTATACTGGGTTGTATTAACAGTCATGTCCCCTGCAAATCAAGAGAAATATTTTTTTTGTTATATAATTATTAGTGAGGCCTCATCTGGGTTATTATGTCCAGATTTGGGCCCCACTCTTCAAGAAGGATATAGATTTTTTGGAAAGAGTCCGGCAAAGAACAGCACAAATAATTCAGAGCCTGGGAGGCAAGATGTATGAGAAAAGGCTGAAAGAATTTGGGTTATTTAATCTGGAGAAGAGAAGACTGAAGGAGGGATTTGATAGCAATCTTCAAATACCTGAAGGGGGATTACAGCGAGGATAGAGATGGGCTTTTCTCTGTGGCTGTAGGGGACAGGGCTAGGAGCAATACCTCAAGCTTCAGCAGGGGAAAATTAGATTGGAGATTAGGAGGAACATTCTGACTAAAATAGCAGCTGCTTTTTTTTGTCCATCCCCTCCCTCCTCTCAAGTCAGTGCCTGGGGCAGTTGCCAGTTTTCCCTGTCTTTCCCACCCCGCTCTCCCCAGTTACACCACTGGGAACAGGCAACCTAAATAACTGGTTACATATTCCTCTTTGGAAGTTTTCAAGAGCCAGTTGGATAGACACTTGGCTGCCATGGTTTAGCTAGATGACACTCATGAGGTCCTGTCAGTTTCTAACATTCAATAGGCAGCTGCAATTAATCACACTGAAATTTGGCCAGGACTCTATAGTTAACAACTCTACTTCCATAAAAAAAAATTGCAGAATCAGTATATATTACCCTGGTCACTGAGGGTTTTGGATTACTGTCGCACCTGAAAGAGAAACACAAGTGCTCTAAAAACTACTTTTGCACTTTGTTCCAGAACTGTACATAGACAGCAAACTTCAGTACTAGGTTTTAGGATCTATCTAGTGCAGATCTTTGCTTAGCGTATAGCTGCCATGCTTCACAGCAGTGTCCTACACAACACTGTTCTCCTCATGGGAGGCTATTGTATAAACCAAAGTGGTATAGCTACATCAGCATGGCACCTTGGGAGGATAAATCACAAGTGTCAAGTGACTGCCATCTAGACTGCCCCCAGCTTCATTAACCCACTCTTAGACCCAGATGGACATGGCTTTATGATAGGGAACCCTAGCTCTGATACCAGGAAGCAGAGAGACCCTGTAAAAGAGAACCCCAGGCCTTTATCAGGAAGCACAGCAGCCCCTTTAAATCCAAAGACTTCTGGGCACAGCTGTCCAGTCAAGTAGGGGTTAAGGATCGATCCCTGCCAGCTGGTCAGGTGACATGAAGGGAAAGGCCAGAACCATATAAACCTCAAGCGGAGAAGACCAGGTGGGCAGGAAAGAGGGAGACTCCCGATGATTATGGAGAAGTTGCGGCAGCCTCCTTGGGAGAAATGTACCATGCTTTGAGAAAGAAGCACAATCACATGTAAGTGGGCAGTTTGCTTCTCTTATTTTTATTTGTGTTATATGGCCATACGGGCCTCTGGTTCATGTTTAATGTTAAGGCCAGTGGTTTCTGGAGGAGGCTGTAGGGGAGGAGGAGGTTTTATTAGCACCAAGGCCACCATGGTAGAGGGCTCAACAAGTCCTGCTGCACTAGGGGTACAGACTAGGACCACAAGCCCAGAGTCACTTAAAGGGAAGATAGGAGGCTTGAAGCCAGGTTCTAGTGAGTGGATTTAGACAAACAGTCCTAACTACAGAAAGAGGGGCAACACTGGAGGAAACTGAGGCCCCAAAAGCCTGGTGCCACAGGGGCACAGTGTAGAGGGTCCAGTAGGCCTGGTATCTTAGCGAGTATGAAATGGAGGGCCATGAGCCCAAGCGGGTTAGGCAGCTAGAGCCTCAGAGTCAAGCCCTGCTTAGTGGGTTTTAACTGACAGGCCTAGCTAGAGAAAGAAGGGGTAAGCCTACAAAGGCTGAGACCCCAACATAAACAGAAAATTATAAAACATCTGAGAGGCATGGAGCACGTCAAGGGGAGATAGGAGCATGCATTTTGCCCTTAAGGCAACAGCTCATTATCCTACAGGTGGTGAGCCTAAAGCCTCTCTGGGAACCTCCCTCTTTTTAAGAACCAAATAACATCAAGTCGTGACAGGAGAGTAAAGTGGGGGAAGCTGATCCCCAGGGGAGGAAAATACAGCAAGGCTTGGTGGGTGCCCACTCACCAGCCAAAAAACCCCCCAAAATCAAGCCAAAGATGGCACCCTGTCGCTTGCTCCAATTCAGAAAGTAATGACGCTTGCTTATGGATGCTTCTCTGCTGAAGAGTAAGTTTACTGTATAGTCACATCATGTGTACAAATATACATGTTTATTTATAGAAATTTACTCTTCCACCAATGAGAACTTAAAAGTGATTGGTTGGTTAGTTGGTTGGCTGATTGGCTTTGACAGAAAAGTCAAATATGCTTTTAAAATGTATTTTTTAAAGTAGGGGGTACAGTGATGTTATGCCCATGTGAGAGGCAAGGATTTTTGCAGGGGTGATATTTTTTATGAGGCCAATTGCATAATTGGGAGAGATCTTAGACAACCATTCAAGCATGAGCTATCCTTCCATCCTTTTGTTAAAGCATTTAATGACAGAATAAAAAAGACCGCTCTGTTGCACATTCCATGGTAACACTTCATTCAGGGTTCAGCACTTAGTGAAGAGGCGAGAAGGAGCCAGCCCAGATCGGTACCAGCCCTCAAAGTTGATAGAAGCAGCAGAAATCCCAACAAAACAAGTAAGGAGACTGCTTGCAGGAATATTGATACATATGAATATCTGTGTCTTTGCGCTTCACGGAATCAGGTCCTGTCCTTTAGGTGCTAAATCTTACAAAAAAAATCTTCATATATAAACATATCAAATACATAGAAGGAAGCACCAAAAAGACCTAGCTTCCTTCTCACATCTTCATAAGCATTCAAGAAAAAGACCCGCAGTAAGCACAGACCACGATGAAACTGCTGAAAATAAATAACAGCAATAAAAAATCCAAATAAAACACTGGAATGATATAAGAATGGGGATAGAAGATAATAAAGGCCTCAACCTTGTAAATATATAGTCATGTAGCAGTTAGTTTGTCAGGGGGATTTCAAGGTGATAGCCAATGAAAGTACAGAAAATTGTATACTCTGCTGAGCAATAACCATGCAGTCACTGTAAATTTGTGATCTGATTAGTTGGGGCAATTCCATTCTGGTATGTAATATCCATGGAAGAAAACATTGTCTCAAGATAATGGTCTCCATTTGCTACATAGTTTAAGCGCCCAAGCAAAAATAAAGCATATGTTACATCTTGTAAAGTATTTCTCATTCTTGTATACTTACACTGTTTTCATTTTCATAGTGATCCGGAATGTCTTTATTGACTTAGACTTTTTATATAAGTTTTTCTCTCTAAGGTTTATATTTTTAATAATTTAGCTGACAGCCGTGTGTTCTATATCTTTTTTTTTTTTTACACCCAGAAGCACAGCCTTCCTTATTTGTAGTTCATGGAAGATGGTTTAGCTATAAACATAACTGGCCTACATATGACAGCAAACTTTGACTATTACTCCATGCTGCATAATCTTAAATTCTGCTGGCAGAATGCTGTGTCTATACTCCCAGCTCTCCTGAGAGAGCAGAGGCCCTTTTTTTTCTATCAGTAAACTGAAACCAGGTCGGCAAGGCACAGAAGGCCACCACCTGGGAGAATGCAGAAGATGATTACAGACACACTTACACTTTCTGCTAATTGTTGTAGACATGCTGTGCCTACCCATAACACACTTCACTTTCTGCCACCACCGCTGCATTGATGGAGCTGGTTAAAATCCACCAAAAACCATCTGAGTATGCATGCACTGTGGCAGCTTCCTTGTGGATCCTGCTGTCAGACAGTACGATGTCACAGAATCACAGAGAAGAAGGGCTGGAAGGGACCTCCAGAGGACATCCAGTCCAACCCCCTGCCTGAGGCAGGATCACCCCTATCCCAACCATCCCATGCAAACCATAATCTAAACTCTACATAAAACTACTGCCAAACCTGACACAACATAAACCTAACGCCCTAACCTACCATAGGTAAAGCAGGAGAATGACAGTGGCCAGTGTCCTGCTTCTATAAAAAGTTGTCAATACACACTCAAGAGGTCCCATGCCCCTCAGTACAGAAAAACACAAAAAACCCCAGAGTCCATATCTATCTGACTAGGAGGTAAAAATCCCTCATGACCCTATACATGGTGATTGGTCTGACCCTGAGTAGAGGGACAAGACCTTCTAGCCAGGAATCTCTGGTTTTGGTCCCAGCAGAATATTGGCACATCCCAGTCAAAGTTGTAGCTGGCACCTAATGCCTCTGCTGAAGGCTTAAAAACACTCTGAAACAAATAGCAGAAAGGAGGGAAGCAGGCAACCATCTAAGCCCCAAAGCATGGAAAATACCCATAGTAGAACATGAGCATAGCTATGCCTCGATCATCCCTGACCAGTGCCTATCCAATCTCTTCTTGAGCACCTCCAGGGATGCAGAGCCCACAGCTTTCCTAGTTCCACTGACTCACTGTTTTAACAGTCAAGAACTTTTTTGGATAGCTAATCTGATGCAACTTCAAGCCATTGGTCTGCCTCCTGCTCTTTACAACAGGACAGTAAATGTGCTTTCCCTCTTCTTTATGGCAGCCCTTCAAGTTTGGAAGGCTTATTATGCATGTCCCCTCTTAAATGCTTTTTCTGCAACCTGAACACACCTAGTTCCTTCATCCTCCTCATATGACTTGCCTTCCAAACCCTTTATCATCATTGTTGCCTACCTCTCGACTAGGACTATGCGAAGCTTTGGTCCCTGATTTCATTTGATGGAGATTTGGCCCGATTCAGTGGCCAAATCTCCAATTCTGAATCAAATCAGAGGACCTTTTAATCTCCCCAAATCAATTCAGAGAGATTCGGAAAGATTCAGAGAGTCGGACATAGAGACAGCTTTAAATGTTTTTTTCTACATACCTCTAGGTAGCAGGGGCTCATGCATGCTGTGATGCTGAGGTGCATGGAGCATCTCACAGGAGCATTCAGCAGCAAACCCAGAAGTGGAGCAGAAGCACCCCCCAGCTCAATGACTAGTGCCTCCTGGGTCTGGGGGCGGGGCACCCAGGGTCCCCCTGCGGCCGATTGCTGAGCCAGGAGGGGCATGGGGGAGCCCCCAGTGTGCTCTCTGTCAGACCCAGAAGTGGACCGGAAGTACTTTCAGTCCACTTCCAGGTTCACTGCCAACCATGTGGTACCTCGAGGTATGTAAAAAAAGCTTTTAAAGCTGTGTCTACATCTGAATTGCTGATTCTCTGAATCAGCATCGAATCTTCAGATTCGGATTTGACCAAACTGAATCAGGGACAGTGATCCGAATCAATGAATTGAATCACTGTCCCTGATTTGGGCTGAATCTGAATCCGAATCAAATAGGGCCCACTTCACACACCCATGCTCTGGACCCTCTCTAATTTCTCCATGTCCTTTTTAAATGGGAGGCCAGAACTGCACAGAGTACTGCAAGTATGGCATAAGCAGGGTGGAGGAGAGAGGCGTTGTCACCTCCCACCTAATGCTTCTATTGCTGCATCCCAAAACTGCATTCACCTTTAGTGTGGCTGCATCCCACGGCAAACTCATACTGAGTCTCTGATCTCCCAAGACTCCCAACACCTGGAACTTCTAGAAGTGAAAGCTGATGAATGTAGATAATGCTTTAGGGAGTCAAAGTCAAGGTTGCCTGTGTATGCTTCACTTTAAAACACTTTGACCATTGAGTGAATGACTGCTGCCCCCCACCCCCACTCCTCCTCCCTGCCCCCCCTCTTTTTTACAATATATGTCAGGGTATTTGTAAGCCTTCTTAGAGTCATAAGTTGTTGGTTACAGCCAAGGCTGGGGACTTTGACTGGGGTGAGTCAATGCTCCTGCTGTGAGCACAGTCAGAGATCACTTGCCTCTCAGTTCAGGGGCAGATTCACTATATTTGGGGTCAGGAAGGAATTTTACCTCATTGTCAGATTGATATGGACTATGGGGCAGCATGACCCCGCTACAGAGGAATACAGTGCATTCCTCAGTAGTGGGGGGTGCTGGGGAGGGGGACATGGCCTTCTTCCCTGGACCTCTTCAGCATATATTGACAACATTTTATAGAAGCAGTACATTGACTGCCATGTTCCCACGCTTTACCTGTGACAGGATTGGGTGCTAAGTCTGTGCTCTGTCAGGGTTGATGGTAATCTTATGTAGAGTTTAGATAATGGTTTGTATGGGATGCTTGAGATACGGATGATCTGCCAAAGGCTGGGGGTTGGACTAGATGACCTCTGGAGGTCCTTTTCCAGCTCAACTCTCTATGTCTCTATCTGAAATATTATCCTGGTTTGTATGCACAATATATATCACATTTAACTTAATAAGCATACATACACATACACACACATATAGATAGTCTATAGGTATGGGATATATACAAATGCATACATGCACACACACACAACCACACACATACACATAGAGGGAGATGTACAGGGTGTTTATAAAGCCCTTGTGCAACTTTAAACATTAGTAACTTTGGATATACACATGATAGAAGCATTAATCGTGATTGGAAGCATAAGTCATTAAGTTTTCTTAGCATAGTGCAAGCATTTTTTTAAATTTCAGATTCTGTAAGTGAAAATGAAAATAACTTCCAAAATGAGTTGGAAAATCAGATTGAGCAAAGTATCACAAAAGATGGCGGTTATGTTGAAGTCTAGAAATTTGAGCTGTATTGTGTTAAAACTTAATAAATTCTACTTTCAATTGCCATTTACAGTTTGCTTCTATCATGTGTATATCCAAAGTTACTGAAGTTTAAAGTTCCCAAAGGAACACCCTGTATAGAAATATAATATAAATTTATATTATAATATAAATAAAAACCCTGTATGAAACAAAATGTCTGGTTGTTGATGATGCCATCAGCATATACTATACTATGCTATGCTGTGCTGTGCTGTGCTATAACATAACATAAGTAGTGCAATGCTATGTAATGTAATGTATTATATAATTATATAATTTGTTGGTAGCATCTTTAACAACCAGGTATTTTATTTCATATTTATGACCATGTATGTATATATTTCATATCTGTAGAATAGGATAACATTCTACATTTATAGGTATAGAATAAAATGTCTGGTTGCTAGCAATTCCACCCACCTACCCCATTACTGGTGCCCTTTCTCATAGGGTTCAGTAATATCTATTCTATACTTTATCATTGAAGTTGTACAAAGAATGAAATTATAAACCTAAATTAAGGAATAGGGAGATGATCAAGATAAGAATCTTTTCTAGACCCCAGAATCTGTTTGATTGGGATGCTCTCCTTAGGGAAATGATGGAAACCTCAATACTTGAATTATTTAAAATGAGAGAGGCAAAACATTGGAGAATACCCCACAAGGATCAATTCTGTATCGACAAAGAGCCTAGCTGAACTTGTAAGCCTTTTTCATCACTAATTTGAGTGATTCTAAGAAATGAAACTGTGTTTTTAATGAGTGGTCTTCTTATCTTGGGGCTGCAAAAGTGCTGACAGTAGAGAGACTACTGAAATTGAAACCTCTAATTCAGACTAGAATAGCAAACCAAAGAAGACTGATTACATCAAGATCCAGAGCTTGGTGTAGTGTGTTCCAGGATACGAAATGAATGACATTATACCAGGGTATCTGTACATTTGTCCATACCTTTTCACTGGCATACATATACTTTTTATGTCGGTAAACATATGGACAGTATTTGAGAGAGATGAGGGAAAGTTATAGCTATAGTTTAGCTGAAACAGCTTTGAGACATTCTTTAGGTACAGAAGATGCCATTTCTCCCCCCAAAAAACATTTCTGGGGACAGGAACATCATTCTCCTGAGTTTAAGAACCAAAATACTTTGATGACATGAGAGTTAACGTTATGTCAGTTCTTTGTTCAGAGGCCCAATTAATGTATTTGCCCTTTTTTTAATGGCTATGTCCCTCCTCCCAAACAGTACTGAAGGATGCTTATAGAAAAGCTTATGAAACTGGAGAATGAAAAAGAGAACAAGACTACTTAAAAGGCAACTAGAATATCTACATAAAACAGAACCCCACCCTCTAAAAAATAGCCTAGCCTACATTTGTTTGCTAAACCCTGTCCGAAAAGTTAGGGTGTACAATATTTCTGAAAGATGTCCAGATTTGGACCAGATCCTGTGAAAAATAGGAACAAAAATCTGAAAATGACTTTCTGAATCATTATGTCTGGGCCCTTCCTACTAAAGGTAGCCAGGAGGATTCTCTTGTTCTACTTTCCTCTTTTCTTTGCACAGCTGTATCTTGATCAACCATAATTTGGACCTTTTTCCATCTAAGGATACAATAAAAGTGGACTAACTTTTTCCCTATTACCAGCAGGGGGTTTTAACAGGATACAAGGCCCCATAAATATGTAAATCCCAAACCCTTGACCTAAGTGCTCTAGCTTTTGGTGGAGTCTGGAGTCCCAGGCTTGATACTAATCCTCCAAATGGTGCTTATTTTGAGGCATGATGCAGAGATTCGCCTCTCCTGGGCCAGGCCTATCTTCTGTGATTATTGTATTATGCCTTTCACAATGAGATTGGCTGTGTGTACATGAGACTCTGACTGCATAGTAGGCATCGCATCACTTTAATGATGCAATATTATTATTGCAGTTATTATTCAGATTCTTCATGCTGCCATTTATAAATCAGTCACATAAGCCCCTAGTCATACTGCATTTTCTTTTAAGCACTACACCTTCTTATCTTGGTAGGAGACCATGGTGGATCATGGTAAGCACAAAGGGACAGAAACAAGAGAGAAGGGTGTAGTGGTGCAGTCACCACTCTTCCCGCCTTCCCACCCTTTGATATCTGGTCCATCCTTGGTTAAAACCCAACTTCCTGACAGTGGCAACAGCATTTCTTCTCTGGCAGCATCGACGGAGTCACTTGACTTCATGGCTTATTATATTCTACCTGATTCCTTCTAAACTCTTCATTCCATAGGCATTGATGCCCCTCTTCCCTTTTTTAATGGTGTTCATGTTCCACTAATAAAGCTATCCTTTGTTCTGCACTTCTGATGCCTGTTAGCCGCTCCTCTTAATGTTACTCCTATTTCACAGTCTTTCAGACTGTGTTTGACTCTAACTAGCCAAAAAGATTAACTCGGGCATGGAAACGTTAACTCAGGTGAACATCAACTCAGGTGCAGAAAAAACTTTCAGGGAAATATTGGATGCACTGTCAGGATGCTCAAGAAGCCTAGATTCTATGTTATGAATCTGAAAGAGATGTACATTTAATTCTAATGACAACAGGACTGAAGAAACAACATCTTTTTTATTGTTTTTGGTCTATTCTCTTGTGTTTTTATACATATTATAGGCTATAGAAGATTAATGAACATTCCAATAAAATTATATTTGTTTTTTGCTTCAGTCTTAAACTGAATAATATAGCCTAAGTCCCCTAGGATATTAGTAACACTTCCAGTTTCTTCTGATCTTGATACACGAGTGTGTTGTTTTAAATGTGATGATGCACCACACCATCTGCACCCCACTTTTAAAAATCCTAAATCTGTTCATGTAGGGCCATGCCTGTCGTGCATCATGGGAAATTCAATTTTGGTTAAAAAGCAACGCTTATAGTAGTGAATGGGGGATGACAGATTTCTAACCTCTCAAGAGTATGGCATGTCATTCTCAATCTGGGGGATTTGACACTCGATCCAGCACCCATGCAAATCAGTTGAGATTTCTCAATGCCTTCAGTACCGCTAGCCAGATAGCTTTTCCAAATAACAGCTGTACCAGTTGTTTCCTTTGCCTTTGATGGGGCGCTTTGGCCTCTATCCACAGTCTGTTCTTGGTGTCATGGAGAAGTATACCAATAAGTGGTGCCTGTTTAATGGATCATCAAATTGTAATCACATTAGGAAGTCTGGCACACGTATGAATGAATTACTGTATTATTATAGTTTCATAGTTTCATAGTAGCTAGGGCCAGGAGGGACCTGAACAGATCATCTAGCCTGACCCCCTGCCACAGGCAGGAATGATTGCTGGGTTCACAAGACCCCAGACAGGTGATCATGCAACCTCCTCTTGAATTTGCCCAAGGGCCACTCCCCTGGGAAGTTGGTTCCAGATTTTGGCCACCCTAACTGTAAAAAATTGCCTTCTGATCTCTAATCTAAACCTATTCTTCATTAGCTTATTACCATTGTTCCTCATCATCCCAGGTGGCGCTGGAGAGAAAAGGGCTCTACCTATTTGCTGTTGATCTCCCCTGATGAGTTTGTAGGCAGCCACCAGGTCCCCCCTCAGCCTCCTCTTGCTGAGGCTGAACAGGTTCAGATCCCTCAGTCTCTCCTTGTAGGTCCTGTCCTGCTGCCCCCTCACCAAGTGGGTGGCCCTCCTCTGAACCCTGTCCAGGCTGGCCACATCCCTTTTGAAGTGCAGCGCCCAGTACTGGACACAGTACTGCAACTGCGGCCTGACAAAAGTTACATAGAGGGGGAGGATCACCTCTCTGGACCGGCTTGAGATGCAGCTTTGGATGCATGACAAGGTATGGCTGGCCTTGCTGGCTGCAGTCTGGCATTGACGGCTCATGTTCATCTTGGAGTCAATAATGACTCCAAGATCCCTTTCCACCTCTGTGCTTTCAAGAAGAGAACTCCCCATCCTGTATGTGTGCTGTGGATTCCTCCTCCCAAAGTGCAACACCCTGCATTATCCTATGTTGAACCCCATCCTATTCTCATCTGCCCACTTTTGTAGTCTGTCTAAATCTATTTGCAGCCTCTCTCTCCCTTCTAGTGTGTCCACCTTGCCCACATCTTAGTGTCATCCGCAAACTTGGACAGCGTGCTTTCCACCCTCTCGTCCAAGTCACTGATGAAGATGTTAAACAGTGCGGGCCCAAGGACTGAGCCCTGGGGGACCCCACTTCTCACATCTCACCAGGTTGAGTACAACCCATCCACCACTACTGTCTGTGTGTGCCCCATCAGCCAGTTTTTTACCCATCCAATTGTGCAGGCATCAATGCCACAGTCGCTTAATTTATTGATGAGGATGGGGTGAGAGACAGTGTCAAAGGCCTTCTTAAAGTCTAGAAAGACTATGTCCATGGCGACAGCATCATCCAAGGATTTAGTTACTTGTTCATAAAAGGCAACCAGGTTGGTCAGGCAGGACTTGCCTTTGATGAACCCATGCTGGTTGCCCCTGAGCATGATTTCCCCCGCTACCCCCCACAGATGTGTTCCTTGATGATTCTCTCCAAGATCTTCCTGAGCACTGAGGTGAGGCTTACAGGCGGATAGTTACTTGGGTCCTTCTTCCTCCCTTTCTTGAAAATTGGGACCACATTAGCCAGTTTCCAATCCCCTGGCACCTGGCCAGATGACCACGAATATTCATACAGCTGGGCCAAGGGCTCCATGATGACCCCTGGCAGCTCCCTCAATACCATTGGGTGGAGGGCATCTGGACCTGCAGATTTAAAAGTGTCTAGCCCTTCCAGAAGATCCTTAGCTACATCTGCACTTACTGAAGGCCTGACAGAGCTATCCCCAGGACTGTCCCTACCTCTGGTAGGTGGGATATCCCGCTCCCTGTTTAAGAAAACAAGGCAAAGAAACTGTTAAAAACATCAGGTTTCTTATCTGGTGTAGCCACAAGGTTACCATTTTCATCCTGCAGGGGCCCTACATTGTCTGGTGACCTCTTCTTGCTCCCAGTGTACTTGAAAAAGGACTTTTTGTTGTCCTTAATCCTGGACACTAGCCTGAGCTCCATCTCTGCATTCGCCTTCCTAATAGCCCTCCTACACTCATGGGTTGAGGAGGAGTATTCCTCCTTGATGATAGCTTCTCCCTTCCACTGGTTGTACACCCCACTTTAAGTCCTCAGGCATTGCTGAATGCCCTTGCTGACCTAAGGGGGTTTCTGAGTACTCTTACCCCCCTTGCTTCTCTCAGGGACTGTTATCCTTTGGGCCTGAAGGATCACCCCCTTAAGGTACAACCATCCCTCATGGACTTCCATCTCCTCTACTTTCTGGGCCCTCAGTACCTCCCCAGTAGTCTCCTAAGCTCATTGAAGTTGGCCCTTCTGAAGTCAGGGGCTTTAGCCTTGGTGTGAGCCCTTGACACCCTGTGTTGGATAGTATATGAATTACTGTAGCAAATGTGTGTGCTATTCTGATAAATGTCAGTTTTGCTACTGATAAATTATATATGAAGGACAGGTTAAGGGTAGTCCTGTGGTTTTTTGCACGCAAAGTCATTGCAAATAGTCAAATGCTGTGTTCAGTTTTAGAGCAGTGAACCCAATATTACTGTTGTTATTGGAAGTCTTACCTAAGAAGCTGAGTATGATCCATGAAGACTTCTTATTCATAATGAACACCATTATTTTGCCATAATATTAATATAGTCTGGTTATACTTGATAATACAGGAATTGAAAGCATGGTCTACTTACCCATTATTAAAACAATCAGAAACAAAATCCAGTGCTTTGAGCATATTGGCCAAGTAGGGAATATCAGCCATGAAGGAAAAGTACTTAGTTGAGGCAAGATCACAATTTTTTTCTGCATAATTATAACCCTGATTACCATAAATGCATGTTATTAGAAGGTTGACTACATAACTGGATTGCTTGTTATTCTTATAGTTTCAACATGAATGCATGTACTTTGCGATCAGTATACATTCATTTTTAATTCAGTTACTCTTGGTCATTTAGTTGTGCTTCTAGTTCTATGAATTAATAATAATTAAAGGTATATATGTGTGTATGTTTGCATGTATGCATTGCTCTCTGGTAACAACAAAAAACAGAGTGCCGGGCAGTTAGCTGGTGCATTTCTAAATGGTAATCAGTGTCGCGCCCCGAAGACCAGTGTACCCTTGACCTGCGAGCCTTGGTCGGCACGACCGGCTTGGCGCAAAAGGGATCGGTGATCAGACAGGTGGGTGTTAACGGCGAGTAGGAGTCAGGTGATTTAAAGCGTATTGGTTACATAGAAAGTTTATTTTACTTACGCTACTGATGGTTGCAGCGTAGGCAGAAGAGTTGATTTGTTCAGTTACAGCATGCAGATATCATGTTACCCAGCATTTACAGGGTGGGTAAGAGGCTTGCTTGTTACACGTTCTGAGCAATTCACACAAGCTGTCATGGTCTGCAGACTACCGAGAGCTCTTGATGAGAAAGATATACGAGAAAGATTTACGAGCTGGCAAAGAGACGATTATGCCGAGATAAGGATCAGAGGCAGAGAGATGTTTGTAAGAGGCCAGTTTACAAACTGTGTCTCCTGGGTGTGTGTGGAGAATTCTCCGCTTTGGGCGGAAGTTCTTTCAAAGTTATACTCGGTAAGGTGGCCAATTACTACATGCCAGGCATGAATAATTAACACGCTGACAATCGTGCTATCTTTGTCCACTCAGGTTTCAGAAAAGGGAGGTTTATTTTTTTGCTTGGGTGGTACTGAGCCTGTTTGGTCACAGGATGGCAAGCACAGTACATTATTTTAATTTTATAGTTTCATTAAAGTCAGCTAATCTCCTTACCATAGGTACGGTATCTTTCGTGCTGAATTGTCAAGGTTAGTTTCTCTTGTGTAGGGAGCTTGAGTGATTTGAAATGAGGCACAAACAAGGGTGTGTGCATTCAGCACTGTTAATACAGAGGGATAGGCTACAATTACAGAGTTTGTTGTGTTAGCCTCTGACCTGTTGTCATCGGCATCTGAAATCAAAGACTTTGATCTTTGACAATCAGTACTTCATTTATATAGTTCCTTTCATTCAAAGTGATAGTGATACACTTTACAAAGCAGATATACAGGATTATCATACCGGCTGTTTCTGCAATGAAAAACAGTAGCTCCTGAAGAATGCATGGCAAAGCTCCAGAACTATTTGCAGGACAAGGAAGATAAATATTTTCTATCCCTAAAAAAGAAAATGAGGCCATTTAGCTAGAAAGTACACAGTTGCCTAATTGGAATCTGACGTTGCAATGAGAAGACTTCAATTGTGCATCTCATCCTGAAGTAGTTAGGGTGTATAAGATGGCACTGACACCTGCTGAATCTTGCTTATAGTCTTGCAACTGGTTCAGTACAGAACACCAATGAAGTTAATGGACAACTAAACTGAAAGGCTTGTTTATGCAGTACCCAGTGCAGGACCAGGCCCTTGAGCATGGTAAAAACATCCCTCCTCTAAAAATAAACAAAATAAACCTGCACGATTATAGCGTAAGTATTCAGGGTCTGCTTAAATTTTAGCTTTAGAAGTAGTAGTTAGCCATGTAAAGTAGACAGCAAGGTAGGTTTGAGCCTTATCATAGAATCATAAAGAAGTCAGTCTGGAAGGGACCACCATAGGTCAACTAATCCAACTCCCTGCCTGAGGCAGCCATACTTTCACCTCTTAGTAAAACCCTGATACAACATAAGACTTAATACCCTAACCTGCCACAGGTAAAGCAGAAAGACTGCAATATCCATCATCCTGCTTCTGGAAAAAATTGGTAAAAGATACACTGAAGAGATCCCAAGAAGAGGGCCATGTCCCCTACTACAGAGGAAGGCACCCCCCATATTAATCTGACCATGGGGTAAAATTCCTTCCTGACCCCAACCATGGGAATTGGTCTGACTCTGAGTGGTTCAGCCTATAGGGACCAAATCTACTTAAAGACTGAATATCAGCATAAGTGTCACTTAGATGCCTTAGCAATGGAACAGAATTTGCCCAGCTTTTGTTGAAAATCTTGGCTGAAATCTATACTATGGGTAAAATTCTTCATCCTGCTCTGGCTTTTCCCCCATTACATAATAGGACTAGATTCACCTTAGGCATCAGTACAAACTCTGGTTCCAATAAGATTTTCCTAGGCCCTCAAACTGAAATAAGTATCCATGATGCTTCTGCTGACCACCTTGAAAACCTGGAAGATGAGGTGTACATTTTATGGATACTATGCAAGACAGAGCAACTCAGAAGGTGCATCTACATGTAGATTAAGGTGCTATTTCTAATGCGTATTAAATGTAGTACTTCCAATGTGAGGTACTAAAGATATGCACATTGGGCTGCCACAATGTGCAGTAATGAATGGGCACAATTTTTAAGTGATATTTAATGTGCAGTAGCCTATTTTACTGTGCATTAGCGTAATTGCACTGTTTTCTACATGGTGCTTTAATGCTCAGTGAAATAGTTTACTGCGCATTAAAGCACATGTGTAGACACACCTAGAGAGATTGCTATAGCTGGGAGAGATACCCAGAGCTGTCCGATCTACACTGGGCGACTTTCCATGTTCTAGAGCAGCACAGGATTAGCAGTTTTAGAAAGAAGGACTGAGTCCCTGATGTCTTTGGGATGTACATTCTGTTCTGCAAATCTCTTATCGTATCACTGTTCTTCAGTTTTAATCTGCATGCAATCTGGTAGAGATTATCAGAAAAGGAATCTGAGCAATAAGAAACAGCATACTTATTAACGTACCCTATATCAGTTCGGGTAGAAAAAAGCTCCAGTAAATTCAGGAGAGAGAGAAGTTAGGAAAGTGTCTTTTCCTTCAGAAGGAAAACATGGTGCAATTACTTTTGACTTTCTCAAATCTGAATTACAAAAATCCCATAAAATGTACCCCATGTAACCTTTGAGAACCTTTTCCTTGCTTGAGGCTAATTGCTGCTCTGAACGCTGGGCTGTAGAGAGGGTGACCAAAACCGGAGGAACCAAGTCTGAATCCAATTTGGACCTGTGTTTTCTCCTCACTAAATTACTGCTCATTTAGTACATGAGTGAAATGTTCTTGTGAACAAGAAGCACTCTCTCTACCCCATCCCCTCGTACTACAAAGCTTGCATTTTTCACAGTGGATTAGTGAGTCTAGACATCCTATAAAATGTCAATGAAGGTATGGATCTTCAGTGCATATTTCTCAGGAGAGAGACGCTTGTTTGCAATGCTCCTCTCTCAGCTCGATCAATACAGCCACAACAGCCTTTTGCATTTTCTGACAGAAAACAGAACCCCAATCGTTGATTTTTTTTTTCCAAGTCAGTTAATCAAATACTGGAGATAGGAGAAGTGGAGGAGGGGAGAGGGGGGAAGTTAGATCATATACTGAGTACCCAGGGAAGTTGTGAATAAAGCATTTTATTTTAATTATTATTATGAACCACTAAGGCACGATAAGAATTATCATGAGAAAATCATACCTCTGGGGCAAGACAAGGCTTGGGGAAGGGGAGGAGAAGGAGGCACAGCTGAGTGATAGAAACCCCACGGGATGTGATTATCTCATGATAACAACATCCCCAGACTTATTGCTATTATGAAATTGCGTTTTCCCATTTTTTTAATATACACAGAAACATATATAAATTATTTAGGTGAAGTATTTCAATTCCCTGCAAACTGCAAGTTTGCACTGAAATGCTTCAACTGTGAGATTCCCAGATATATTAATATCCACCCTTTTAGGATGTTGAGCAGTCCATCAGAATACGCTCTTCATCCTCAGCTGTTTTATGATATTATTACAATGTATTTTAGTTGTGGAATGGCAGGGAGAGCAAGTTTTTCAGAGAAATAGACTTGTTTGGGATCCATTTGGTTGCTGGAGGGGAAAACTCTACATAAAATGACTCTTGCAGTTCAGTAAGGCATCCTGATTTCTCATTATTACTTTTTTTTCCCCAGCATAGCTGTATTTCTTCACTGCATTTCAGAAGTCCAAAGTTCTTGCCTAACTAGTCTCATAAAAAAAGTGAGGAGATAACACAGTGGAAAAACATAAGGATCTGCAGGATCACCTTTGGATTAGGGGCTTGTATCTTGTTTTTCAAGGTAATTTTGTATGAAAAAAATTGAAAGGGATTTAAAAAAAATAATAATAGCTGACCACTTGCTTAAAAAGTTTACAAATACAGAAAACTGAGTTTAAAGGGGGAAAAATGAAATAGGTTTGCCCTCTAATTTTGCCTTGATTCTCTTTTTCCTGACTCTTGTTCCATATTCCAGTTTAACTCCCTGATTAACTCCTTGATTTCAGCAGGGTTTGAGCCCTGATCCAATGTCCTTTGAGATAGATCATTTTGGTCTCAACCACAGCAGAAGTAATGACTTTTCCTTAACACTTTTGAATAGCTGATGGTTTGAGGGAGCTTGTCAGCTCTATAGCCTGATCCAAAGCCCATTGGAACAAGTTGAGATTTTCCATTGACTCTGGTGGGTTCTTGATGAAGTACTGAAAAGTCTTCAGTATTTTCTATTAGGACTCAGATCCTGCTACAAACTCCACAAAGAAAGGGCTAGTACAACAATGCAGTGCTCACTAGTGACGTTTCATGGCCATGTGTAGATGAAATAAGAGGCGTGTGTGCACAACACTTTAAAGTGGCCTAAAAGCTTTTGCACTGTTTTAGTGGTGTTGATGCTTGCATGCCTTGGCACCATATTGTGCATTAATTCCAGGTGCTGTAGGAAATTTGGTGGCGTAATGCACCTAAAATGACTTGGGACGCAGCAAACTAAAACTCCTTCAAGGAGTTTTAGCCCACTTTAAAGTGTTGTGCAAACACGCCTCTCGTTTCATCTACACATGGCCATGAAACGTCACTCCTTCAAGGAGTTTTAGTTTGCTGCCCCTACAGCCATGGAGTGAAGCACTGGACTCCATGTGGCTTCATGGCTCGGCAGGAAGCCCTGCAGGCAGCCTGGCAGCAACCCGGGAAGGCAGGCTGTGTCCAAGAGAAGTGGTGAGCCTGATCTTCCCTCCCCACCCTGCCCTCCGGAGCCTGCCTGCCTGCCTGAGCTGCGCAGGGGCCTGGTGCTTCCCTCCATGGGACCTCCTGAGCCAGGTGCCTGTGGGAAGCTGCCACCTGGGCAGGGAGGGGGGCACTGCTGCCATGGAGAGAATCACCAGCCCCCGCCCCACAGCCCAGGGACCACTCTGCCCTATGGCAGCTCACCCTCCCTCCCTGCTGGAGAGGCAGGTAAGTTCAGGTGTGTGCATGACATGGCTGGGTTAATCTGCCCTAAATTGAAGCAGCGTTTTTTAAAACACATCACTGCAATTTAGGGTTCCAGTTTCATCTACACACGGTTATTGACTCCAAGTTTGCTACGCTGCTTTACACTAGCTAAGGAGCTAGGGCCACAGTCATCTGCTAACGGTCTCTGTTGCAGGGCACTTAGGTGCCTGCTCCTAGAAGAGCAGAAACTGCCTGGGGAGAGCCCCAAGAGCTAGACAGGAGCCCAGGTGCAGGTTACCATGGCAGCTAGCTAATGAGGAAATTAGCCTGCACCTGCACCTGGTCAGATGGCTGGAGGGGGCAGGCCCTGGGCCCATATAAACCCCAGGCTGGAGCTAAAGAAGGCAATTTGCTGCTGGCAGCTAAAGGAGAAGGAGCCTTCCTAGAGTAAAGGAAGGGAAGAGGCCTGACTAAGTTCTGCTCCAGGGAATGTAATGGGGCCGAGCACACTTTATGTAGCGTGTGTTACTTTATAGCCCAGGGGCTTATGTTTGGTTGTTGTTTCATAACACCAGTGGTTTGGTTGAGGCCATTAGGGAAAGGAAGAGGCCTCACTGGGGGCAACGGCAGCGTGGGGACCCCAGCGCTAGAGAGGGTACGGTATTTGGGGTGCATAGACCTCGGCGCTAGAGAGGGCATGGTGTTTGGGGTGCCAGAAAGGATGTGGTATTTGTGGTGCACAGACCCCAGCCAGAGACAGGGCTGCGGAGAGCCCAGTGCCGAGGGGTGCACAGACAGGGCTGCGGAGAGCCCAGCGAGGACGAGGGGCTAAGTCATAGCAAGGTCTGGGAGAGAACAGCAATACCATCTGTGAGACTTGGGGCATGGTAAAGGGGTGGTTGGAGCCATGCATATACCCCATGAGGCTGGGGACCTATGAGGCCCAGGGAAGTCCATCAGGACAACCAGATGTGAAGGCAGCCTCCCTACATTACTTTTTCATCAAGACGTGGCGGGTGAGAAAAGAGGGTGCCCATCAGGCCAAATTGGCGTGGTCGAGGGACCTTAGGAGATCGTGGCCATCCTTAGGGACCCCATCCCATGACAGTCTCACACGCAAGAACAGAGCTCTCATACATTATTGCTCACTGCTAACTTTCTGGCAAGTAACCAAACTCCATTTCTACTTTACAGCTGAGGTCTGAGCCAGGTATGGGGAGTTTATATGCTTCTACAAGAGGGCCTTTGCCATGGAGGCAACTGCAGAGCTTTGGCTTGTCAGACTGGCACCCACCGGGATGATTCTCCTAGCCCTTGGGGCTGGCAGGAGCTCGCAGCAGCAACGCGTTAACAGTGGACACTGCATGCTCCTAGCTGCGGTTTTCATGCTCTGATTTTCCCACATACTGCTGAGTCATGAGGGCGTCAGGCTTAGACGAAGGCAAGGCAGCTTGGAATTGAAGTATGAAAGCCTTAGGGCTTCTAAGAATTTGTAATCATCCCTGTTTTAGGGAGCTGAGGCCCTTCTTGACATTCAACCTTTCCAGACTAATGGGGTATGTAACAGCTCACTCCTATCTATGAATTACCTACAGAAGAAGGAAACTGTTATGATGTGAAATGACTTCTCTGGTCCCATGAATGTATTGTATTTTGCAGTATCCTCCTGAGGAGGGTGGAAAATGGATATTTTTACAGCACACCAGATACATTTTTAAGAAATAACAAATTTATGTCAGTAACTGTTGATAAGTAACTTCAGTGATATTTTTGCCTTAGGAAGAAAAACCCTAACTATTATTTCACCTGAGAAGCTGTGGTGGTAACATGATTATCGAGAAAAGCACTACCGTTACAACACACCAGGTTTCTTCACCATGCTAATGGCCCCTTGCATGAAGAAATATATACATCCTGGGAGGTGAGACTAGCCTGAGAGAACTCAATGAAATATGGGGAGTTTATAGTAAATTTCCAAAAATCTCCTGGGTCTTCAAGAGTCAATATGTCCATTCCATAAGGTAGAGAAAGTTAAGAAATGCTGAAGGTCTTGAATCACATCCCAACAGAAACTTCTGTGCTGAAATATTTTCCACTTCAACTTGAGGACTTTCTTTTTTTTTTTTTTTTACTGTATAGGAATGTGTGGAGCTGAAATGAACTGTCAAACTTCTTTGTTCTCCATTTATCAAAGTGGACAGGATTTGAACACTTAATGCAAAAAGACACTGATGGGTAAAACATCTCTTCAGGCTTCTCTGCTGAAAGCACTTTGACCCTACTGAAATGAATGGATGTTTTTCTATTGACCTAGAATTCTCCCTTGCAGTCTGCACTGTCTTTCCATAAACTGAAGTGTCTTTGCTCTACCTATAAAGTGAACCCATGTAGGTCACACAAATGCCAAGGAAAACAAACTATATACTACAGGGAAACCATCCTCCCAGATCCCACAGCTGCACACCACAAAGCTTAGTAGGCATCTAAGTTTAGCCAACATATTCATTTTGGACTTCATCCCCCACACTAGATTAGGCTGGGCTGACTCTCCATCCTCACCACAGGCTAGGCTGACTTCCCATCCCCGGTGCAAGATCTGGCAGGGGTCAGGGAGTCAGCCCAGCTGTGCTGACTTCCCGCCCCCCAACCTGATCTAGAAAAATGTTGAAACAGCATCGGAACAGCCTCACTCTTTCGACAAAGCAAAACGGAACAGCTGTTTCAAATCAAAATGAAATTTGAAATGGAGCGCTGTTCTGTCGAAACCTTGAAAATCAAGGCAAAATGGAACAGTGCCATTTCACACAGCCCTATAAGTTAAGTGCCTAACCTTTTGAGAGTTCAGACATCCTCTTGCTTAGCGTGTGTGCCTGCACATTCATTAATGTGCCTTAGATACTGTGCATTTAGTGTAGTACTTGCTTAATAAAGTATTAACAAAATGTGCAGTACCTAGAGTTCCTGTGCAGTAGCACACAGCTATTTAGTGATGCTTACTGTGTATTTGCCTAATAACACTGTGCAGCAGGGGCATTTATACACATACCTTTTTGTCCCATGGTGCACTGGAGATCCACCACTTTGGAGCTGATCTGAATTGTGCTGCACCACCTGCAGTTGTATAAGTGGTGAAATCCACCTCAGCGCAAAGAAAATGGTGGTGGTGCACTTTTGAACTGAAACACCTTCTGTGTGTTTTAGTTCAAAAGCATGCTACCACCATTTTCTCAGTGCTGACATGCATTTTGCTGCATATACAGCTGCAAGTGGCACAGTGCAGGGCACTTTTCAAAGTGCCTGGTGCCATGGCATTTACATGTATAAAAATGCCTTGGGCTATTAACACGGTTTGTGCTGCAATGCACTATTGTGCAGTGGTAGTAAACTAATGTGCAGTAAGTGTTTTGTTTAGCTGTGCCCAATGTTTCCTATTGGCTATGCCTAGGTGCCTCTGGGAATTTTAGATTTGCTCTTTGGGGTAAGGGACAGACATTCAAAAAGCCTGAGCCTGAATAGATTCAAACTTTGCAGGTTCATCTAACCTGCAAAGCTTGAACTGATTTGGGGGTGGATAGACATTCCCTTTTTGTTCTAGAAATGCAGGCACATGCCTGCACTAGCTCAAGCAAGAAGCTGGGGGGCTAGAGAAGCCCTTCCTTCACTTCCACAGCACTGAACTGGGTGGGATTGGGGCATGACCAGGCCCCAGCAAGATGCTCTGATTATTGCCCTAGCTCCTGAGCAGCTCAGCAGGGAATGTTGATCACCCCCAACTCAGTGTTTATCAACCCATTAAGAAAACAAAGCCTCTCTCCAAGCTCTTCTTAAACAGTATTTCCAAGGAAGGACATTAAGCTGCCTGTTGATTAGCTCCAAAAAGCCTGTCTGCCTTTCTTGACAGACCATAGCCAGCCTCCTGTCTGCTAGTTAATGCTGAGGTGCCTGCGTATGGCAGAGGGATGGGGGAACAATCCCTGCTTAGCAGGGAGAAGCCAGACAAATGCTCTGTGCCTGCAAGTCTTTGCCAGAGCTCCAGCCACAGAGCAGGGGTAAAGCATCAGCGATGCTGTGGAGCAGAGAGCTCTGCCCAGCCCAGCCCAGAGAGCATGCTGGGACAGTCAGGTTTATCTTAAACCAGTAAGGGTTCTAGGACAGACATTGCACAAACTGGTTTGATACAAATCAGTTATGTCTGATAGTACATTCAACCAGGTTTATCTCAAACTGGTTTCAGCCATTTTCAAACTGGTTCATGTGCACTGAACACCTGTTCTGTTCCAAGTTTGAACCAGCTTCTGATCACTTAAACCAGTTTATGTGTAATCTCTGTCCCTAGCCTGGAGGCACCTACCTCTTAATGTTGTCTGTATAGATCACATATGTGCCTTTGCTTGACCAATTAAGATCACTTTCCATAAGGAAGCACTTAGAAGTTAGGCATGAGTCCATCTAAATATAGCTGCTTCTGAGACCAATTTGTATCTGGCCCTTAGTCCTACAGCCAAAGTCTATGGTTCCACCTTTATAATTCCACTTATTGGTCTCTATTTTATTGCTTTGCCTTTTATTAGATGGTAACCACAACTGAAAATTATGCAGAAGAGGACATTTCACTTTATGGATGGCACAAAAGTTAGTGGGATGGCAAATAATGAGAAATTTAGGTTACTGATACAGAGTGAGCTGAATCACTTGGCTAAATGGTCACACTTTTATGAGATAGGTTCTAATTCAGTAAAAACCAGGGGCCAGGCATGTAGGTTCTGTTTCCAGAATGGGAAATTTCATAGACATTAGACATCAGGGCTGGAAGGGACCTCGGGAGATCATCGAGTCCAGCCCCCTGCCCAAAGGGCAGGAAGTCAGCTGGGGTCATAGGATCCCAGCAAGATAAGCATCCAATTTACTCTTGAAGGTGTTCAATGTAGGTGCTTGAACCACCTCCGCTGGCAGACTGTTCCAGACCTCGGGGGCTCGGACAGTAAAGAAATTCTTCCTTATGTCCAGCCTGAAACGGTCTTGCAGGAGTTTGTGACCGTTCGACCTCGTCATCCCATGGGGCGCTCTGGTGAACAGATGTTCCCCCAGATCCTGGTGGTCACCCCTGATAAACTTATAGGTGGCCATCAGATCACCCCTGAGCCTGCGCTTTTCCAGGCTAAAGAGTCCCGTGGCTCTCAGCCTGTTATCGTAAGATCTGTTTTCCTGACCTCTGAAGACAAGTGCTTGCCTGTTATCACAGATAGCCACCTCAACATGAGCTTTCAGGCCACTTCCAATGAGAAAGAGTGACTTTAATATTTAAATATTTATATGTGTGTGTGTGTGTGTGTGTGTGTGTGTGTGTATACAATGATATGTATGAAATTATGTGTATATATATAATATTTAAGCTAATGTTTGATTCATTTCATATATATCTATAGATATATATTAAATGATATATATAAAAAGATATATATGTTGACTTGACACACGCCAGATCAACACTCAGGATCCCAATATTGCACTGTTAAACAGGGGGGCATGATACAAAATGATACACACACACATACACACACACACACTATACAAACACCAGTATGAGTTCACACACACATGTACACATACACAAACATGCACGTTCATGACTGTGTGTTAACACTAGGGGGCACTGGGATAACTTGGTGCTTGGTGTTACATAAAGTCAAGCGGTCTTGGGGTTACTCAAGGTCACTAGGGCTTGGGGTTACTTGTAGTCAAGTGGCCCCTGCGGTTACTCAGGATTAATATACCCTGGGGTTACTCAGGGTCATTTAGGGTTACTGTGGCCCCTGGAGTTATTTAAGGTTACTGGGGCTTGAGGTTACTTAAAGTTAATTAGTGTTGATTGGAAAGGAAAAAGCCATCAGAGCGGAGAAGCAATGCTAGCACAGAGACTGGGGCCGGAGACAGAGTCAGAGTGACAAGATTATGGGGGAGCCGAGAGGTACATGGGGAGAGAAGCTGGGGCCAGGAGGAAGCCGAGGGAGGCTACGAGAACTGGGCCAGGGAGCTGGGAGCCAGGTTGGGGAATCTGCAGGGGTGCCAGGAGAGACTGCGGGTGCTGGGAGCCAGATTGGGGTGCTGTGGGGAAGCTGCGAGGAGGTGGGAGCTGGGTCAGGGGACAGTGGCGGAGTTGTGGATGCTGGGAGCTGGACTGGGGGAATAAGAAGAGGCTCTGGGTGCTGGGGCCCAGATTGGGGCACTGTGGGAGAACTACAGGTAGCCAGGAACTGGGTCGGGGCTGCGGGTGCTGGAAGCCAGATCAGGGCGCTGCAGGAGAGCTGCGGGGAGCTGGTTTGGGGAGCAGCAGGGAAGCCACAGCCAACGGGAGCCGGATTTCAGGGAATAGGGAGAGGGTCCAGGTGCCAGAGCTGGATCAGGGCACTGCAGGGGAGCTGGGGGCAGCTGGGAACTGGGTGGGAGAGCCAGAAGCTGGGTTGGGGTGCTGTGGGGAAGCTGCGCATAGCCGGGAACTGGATAGGGGAGCCGGAAGCTGGGTCAGGGTGCTGCAGGGGAGCTGTGGGTAGCCGGGAACTGGGTAGGCGCTGTGGGGGAACTGGAGAGGGGCTGCAGGTGCTGGGAGCTAGAGAGAGGCTATGGGGGACAGGCTGTGGGTGGAGCTGGGGCCCAGGAAGCCGGGGGAAGCTGGAGAATGGAGAGGGAGGCAGAAAAGATTGGAGAGAGAAGGAGAGACAGGGGAAATCAGGGAGAGAAAGTGGAAGTGGCAGAGTGCAATGGGGAGAACGAAGATCAGGGAGACAGGGAAGATTGGGGAAAGAGAGCAGAGGTGATGGCACGCAAGCAGGGAAAAGAGAGAGACAGGGAAGATCAGGGAGACATGGAAAGGTGGCGGGACACAAGGGGAGAGAGATCGGAGAGAGACAGGGATCGGGGAGAAGGCAGAGGCAGAGGACAGAGGGCTAGAGCTGGGAAACTAAAGACTAGGGCTGGGAGATCAGCAGAGAGGGAGAGAAAGCCAGAGCTAGGGGAGATAGAGGCGGCAGAGAGATGGGGATTTAATTGGGAGCCTGCAGCAAGACAGAAACCAACTTGGGGTCAAAAATATCCATTTTATTAAACAGGCAGTATACTATACAGCTCATGAAGTTATTGGTTCCTACACACGCACACACAAGCACTCTCACTACCACACAGTGGTAGAAGGAGAGGAAAGGCTTGGTGGAAGGATTGAAGTCAAAGTGTGTAGGGACAGAGTCCAGGTCCTTTGCTTGGGGAAGGAAGGTGGGTGATAGCTGCCAGTCCTGGTCTGTGAGTTGATCCTCGATGGCCAGTTGGGGTCTCCTCCAGCAAGGTGTTGTCCAGAGGGGGCTTGCTGGCAGGGCCTCTGGGTGGACATGTGGCATGATATAGTGCTGGTCCAGATGGAGAGGGTGTCCCAAGGAGGTCACAGTCTACCACCCCTTTTATTGGGATGTGCTACCTGTGTCTCCTATGGGAAGGACATGTCCAGGCAAGGACAGTCCTGCTCAGATGCCTACATGCAGATCCCGGTATCCTCATTGTCCAGTAGGACACGCTGATGGGGTTGCTGGTTCCTGTAGGTTCTTTATCTTTCAAATGCTGGGTTTTGTCTCTGTTCCTGGGTGAGGTCTGTGGTTCCTGGGTGAGTCAATGCAAGGCAATGGTCAGGGTGTTGAATTGATCATTCAGTAGATGCCTGCTACCATTGTACTTCAAGCACCCTCATTCGTTCCCATTCATTCAGGAACCAATTTACATGAGACTGGTTAGACATGAGTCACAACATAGCTTACACCTGGACAGGAGACACCTCTACAAGATGGAAAGAGCATGACCTTGGTCCAATCATCAAGGCAAGGCTGGACATAGTTTTAAAAGTTGTGATTCAGCTGTTTTGGGGAAAAAATAGTCCTCTTAATTAGCTCCCTGCTTTGCAGGGCCTTGGGTATTAGTAGTGCCTTTTTCACTCTCATGATTTAGCTGTAGGAAATATTTTAGGGTTTTGAGGATTAAAAGACTTGGCCTAAATCTTCAGGATTAAGAAAGAGTAATTAGATGAATGTTGGTGGCCTGTCTTATCCAGGAAATCAGACTAGACAAACTCGTTGTCCCTTTTCAACTTCATTTTTACAGAGGATCATATAATGGATTCTGATATTTGCTTTTATTTGGGGTTTTTTTCCCCTTCTAAAGTACCTAAGTCACTTAGAAATTTAATTGAAATTCAGTTTAATTGAAGACCAATGTGATATGAGATTCTTCGGCATTTCTGAAAAACTACCCAGTCATTCGTCTCTCTGTTCACAATGCTTTTGAAATTCTTGCTCGCATTTTTTGAGGGCTGCAGTTTACTGAGCAGACATCTTCATTGGGCTGCCCACGGTGACTCCAAAAGCTTTCTACTGAGAGGATGCAATTAGTTCAGAACCTACCGGCACATCCCTTTTAGACTGCTCTTTCCCTTGCATTACCTTCCTCCGGTCTGTGTTGAATGCCGTTTGCCACTGTGTTGCCCAATTACTGACAGTAGCTTAGTTAGGTCCATCTGGATTTCCCAGCAGTCCTCCCTGGCCTTGGCTAACCTAAATAGTTTTGAGCCTGTATCATAATAACCATAAAATAATTTTGTGTCAAAACAATTTTGTAAATTTGTGTTTCAACGTTTGTCCTGAGCGTGGCTGAGTGAAACCCTTTGTGTATAGCTGAGGTCTTTGTGCCTCAAGGACTCCCCTATTATACACCTGTTCTTGACAGATTGAGGACTAAAACAGGAGAGCTTAGTCACATACTAACCAGCAGGAAGAAAGTCTTTGCTTTTTATTAATGCCTGCCTACTAGCTCAGTGTTTGGAATTCAGCCCTACCTATAAATCAACATCAGAGACTACAACCCAGTGTGTTCAAGAGCTTTGTTTAAACATCAAAAGAAGAACACAGACAAGCCCTATGATAGAAATATAACTAATCACTTGCAAATACATCTTTCCTGTCAGTAGGAGCTTAACCTTTTTGTTTAATGTTACTGGAGGAAAATGCACTTCTTCCCATTCTATCTGGGTTTTTTAAAACTATATAGAGGTTTACTGTGAAAAATGATCATATTTGTTCTTAATGTAACACACGCCCGGACAAATGGATTTTTTTAGAAGCGTTCTGTTCAAGGAAGACAAATGGAATCCCATTATTTGCAAATGTAAAAGCTACAGAGTGATTAATAAGGGCAGAAGGCACCGAACTGCATGCGATTGCTAAGCGTTCCGGGATAAGCCAAGACTTGGTAAAGTGACAATGTGTTAAGGAGGAAAAAAATATCTAGGGCTTTAGCTTGTTTGTTGACTAGCAATGAACACAACATGATTGCATGTGGCACATTGATCGGATCAATTTAACTTCACACTCCACTCCTGGCTTTTCTTGTTCATGAGGGACTCTGGTAGGATTTAGCCATGGTGTGCAGAAAATCCTACAATCTATAGACTATTCCTTTTAATTTGAACGCTGCAGATTATGGATGAAAGTCCAGTCACCTGTCGGATTTAAGACTTCAAATCAAATTAAAATAAAAAGAGATGCAGACCAAAAAAGAAAGAAAAAAAATACAAACAAAGAACTCCTCAGAGAAAAGTGGAAATGCAGCCTTCTGTAAGATGCAGAAGCTGGTTCTTTTATAACTATTGGGCCATTTTTCCTTGCATTTACACTGGTTATAAGCTGCTAGAGATCTGTTTAATGCAGTGGCGTTACTCCTGACACATGCTTGAGGAAGGGAAAGAATTAGCAACCTCTTTGTCACAAACATATCTAATTTAGGGCAAGAAAATGTGCAAAAGGTCTCTCTCTCTTTATATATACACATACATACATATACATATACATGCATATAAATATAGATATATTTTTGCACACACATATATATATACACATACATACATATATATATATATATATTTATTTGTTTTCTACATATTTGGGGTTTGATCCTACATCTGATCCGTTGAGTAAATAATTAAAACCGAATTGCTCAGTGTATCTCTTCTAACATTGCTAGGATTTATTAGTATCATTGATCCTCAGCTGTTTCATATTTTCATAGTTGTTAGGGGCTGTCAGGGACCATACAGATCATCGCATCCAGCTCCCCTGCACTTGGGAAGGAAAGACTGCGGGGATAAGATGAACCCAGCAAGATGGGCGTCAAGACACTTTTTGAAGATCGGCAGGGTGGGTGTTGGTACCACCTCCGGGGAGAGCCTGTTCCAAACCTTCGGCACTTGACTTGTAAAGAAGTTTTTTCCTTATGTTTAGCCTGAAGCAATCCTCAATCAGCGTGGGCCCATTATTTCTTGTCCTTCCCTGGGGGGCCTTGGTGAACAGATTCTCCCCCAGGTGCTGATGTAAGCCCCTGATGTACTTATAGGCTGCCACCAAGTCCCCTCTGAGCTTTCTCTTCTCCAGTCTTTCAGCCACTCCTCCTATAACCTGGTCTCAAAGCCTCTAAACATGTGCGTGACCCTCTTTTGGACTCTCTTGAGCTTCTCCACATCCTTCCTAAAGTACAGTGCCCAGAACTAGATGCAGAACTCCAGCTGTAGTCTCACCAAGGCCAAGTAGAGAGGGAGGATGACATCCTCAGTCTTGCTCAAGATGCCTCGGTAGATGAATGCCAGTGTTCGATTAACAATGCCAGGTACGGCATTGTATTGGTGGCTCATGTTCTTTTGTTGTCTATCACGACACCCGGGTCTCGTTCAGATGGGGTGCTGGCAAGCGTAGCACTGCTGAGCCTGTAAGTGTGTTGCTGATTCTTTCTCCCCAGATGTACCACTTTACATTTCTCTGTATTAAACGACATCTGGGGGAGGTCTGCCCACCTTGCAAGCCTGTCCAGGTCAGCCTGTATTGCCAGCCTGTCTTTGGGAATGACTACACTCCCCCATAATTTGGTGTCATCAATGAGCTTTGCTAGTTTGCTTTTAGAACCTGAATCCCATTGTTGATGAACATGTTGAAAAGCACGAACACGTTGAAATGTATGAAATGCATGAACATGTAAAAAAGCGTGAACGTGTTGAAAAACTCTGGTCTGAATACTGAGCCCTGAGAGATGCCCTTGGTCACCCTCTGCCATGATGACTCAGTTCCATCATCATGGCAGAGGGTGGTATAAATCAAAAGTTTTGCTCAAATATAAATTCCCTTAATGGCAGTGATTAAATTCATAGCATTCATCGTATTCAAATATAAAAGTAAATACAGGGTTCTGTCCTGGTTAAGTACATGGACTGGGTTCCCAATGGCCCATCGAACCCCCTCATCTTCAGATGCCAAGCAATATAGAGAGCTGCTTTGCACCTGTCTTGTGCATACAGCAAAGCAGAGCCATCTCACATCTGCTTACCTGGCTCTGTAGACACTTCAGGCTCCGTGTCTTCATTGGCCTTCTTGTTTGACCAGGCATCCTCTGAATTGCTCCATCAGTTCTCAGGAACTGCATCTCCAAGCGGTTCATCACACCGCAAGCCCACTAAAATGCCCACAGACTTCTACAAAAGTCCTTCCATTGATGGCGACGGGCCACTTCCGCCCTTCCTTCTTTCTGCTTTTCAATACTGCTCTTGCTCTGGGCCCTTCTCACTTCACAGCTCTGCTACAGGGATGATTAGAGCAAAATCATCTTCTCAAGTCAAACAACACAGTCTTTCTGTATCTCTCTGCCTCCATATTCTTCTGTATTTCCCAGATGGGCTCTCACTCTACGTCTGTGTATATATACACGTGTGCGTACAATATATAAACACATATAATCTGCATTTATACAAAGTTATAAATGTATATAAAATGTACAAGTATATACATATATATTATACACACATACATATTTTTCTTGCTTGCATTTCTTCATCTCTTTTTTGCTATTAATCTTTTTTTTCCCCTCTGTAATCATTTACTCAGTACAAAAACAATTTAGGTTACAATTTAAATGAAAGACATGATACAAAATAGGATTGTATTGAATGGTTCTTGTCATAACATAAGCTACAGTTGTTTTGTTTTATTTCCTAGGGTACAAATGGCAAAAGTATACCACCAGTGCACATCACAGCCTGTACAATACCATACATTATAAATAAAATGATATAGGCTACAGCATTGAAGATAAAAGATATTAAGGTTTCTGGAGGGGCACTGTAAAATTTAATGTTTTGTAGAAAGACGGTGGTTTTTTCTAAACCAGCATTCAAATGCTAAGTAGGAACAAAAAACAAGGCAGGTTAAGAAAAATGCTGGATATTTTCCCAGGGTTCGATTCTGCTGTATTTATCCTTATTAAGTAATAGCTTACTTCCTGACTAGTCCCACTGAAATCATAATACCAGAAAGGCACTGCACAACGCAAAACATTAACAGCCACAAGCCATTCAGTTTGAGTTGCTGCCTAAACCATACTGTTTTAGGCTGGCCATGAGAAACCAGGGTGACAATGATGATATATTGACTGCTTAGATTACAAGCTCTTTCAGATAGAGACCCTCTTTTGGTTTTGGGTTTGTACAGCACCTTGCACAACAAGATCATTCCATGATGAGGGTTGCTAGGCACAATAACTAGGGAGCCACTTAAATTGCGGTTTGGCGATATTTGCAGAAACAGTGAAAAATGGCAATTTCCACAGTCACCACCAAAAAAAGATGGGTCTCATGATGCCTGCGGTGTCCAGTAATTTGACAAATCCTGCGGCTGAATGGAGAAGACTGGGCACAACTACACAAAACTCGATGTCGCCATAGCGATGAGCTACATCATCGTAGCTCATGGCTACAGTGACATAGCGTTGGCAGACACGAAGCATGACACCAGTCCTACTGTGCAGTAGCAATGAGCAGTAGTATTAGTGTCACGCTTCATGCCTGCCGACACTATGTCACTGTAGCCATGAGCTACGATGATGTTGCTCATCACTATGGTGACATCGAGTTTCGTGTAGACGTGCCCAGTCTTCTCCATTCAGCCGCAGGATTTGTCAAATTACTGGACACTGCAGGCATCATGAGACCCATCCTGAAAAGTGCTGAGCCCCTCATGTGCTTTCAGCTGTGAGATGAAGTATTTGGGAGTGGAAAGCACCTTGCTGGAAGTGGGAAAGCCCAACAGAAGGCAGAAAGAAGCAAAATGCCTATCAGCTTTAGTGGAAGCCAGAAGAGCTCCCACCGTTCCCACACTGCAGCTACAATCCTGTGAATGCAGCTGAAACATATTGAAAGTGACAAATTAAAAGGATGTTTAGAAACATGTTTCAGGATCTAAGAGGGAATAAAAAAATCCACGCTGGAGCTAAGAGCAGCATAAACAGCAGTGCAAACTGCTCTGGAAAAGAAAAGAGAAACCTCATTACATGCACTACTTTTTCAGGAAAGGCCACGCTTTGGGAGGTACCTTCCCTCACAGGTGGAGCTACTGTTATTTGCCTTTAATGTGGAGGCCAGCAGATCTTACTCAAAACGACAGAAAGGATAAGGAGCCACTAATTTGCCTTGTCATTGACTTAACCTACCTGGGCCACATTTGTCCATGTTTGAGGAGGAACAGGGGTTGATTCACACTGGGCGCATTTACATGAGACTCTACGGTGCGGTGGGAATGAGCTATAGTGCCATAGCTCATTGCTATGATGATGTAGCATCTCCAGGTACGAACTGTGACAGTGACACTACTGTGAAGTACTAATAAGCTACTGAGCAGTAGCTCCTCACTACTGCACAGCAGCATCTAAAAATAACCTTGAGAGGGCGGTACTGTGCAGTAATGCAGCTTACTGTGCAGTCATTTTGTATTTGGTTAAGCAAGTACTAAGTGACTGTACAGTAAAAACTGCTCAGTCCGCCACTCATGTAGATGATGCCACTGGGTGAATCTACAAGTGCGCTTTAATGTGCAGTTGAATATTTTACTGCGCATTAAAGCGTCACGTAAAGAACCATGACATTACATTAATGTACAGTAAAATAGTCTACTGCACATTAGGTGTCATTAAAAAAGCATGCAAATGTGCTACTATGCATTAGTGCAGCCAAATGTGTACTAACTTAGTGCCTCACACTGGAGGTACTAAATTTAATATGGATTAGAAAATGCTCATTAAAGCACGCATAGACACGCCCACTGGGAGAGTCTACATGTTCATTACTGTGCCATATTTACTGTGCATTTAAGTTTAGTACTTGTATAACCAAGTACTAAATCAATGCGCAGTAACTGGCAGTACTGAGCAGTAGCTCTGGTGCATGGCTTTTTAGTGATGCTAACTGTGCAGTAGCCTAATACTACTACATAGTAGCATATTAGCATGGTTTTTGCCATGCACTTTAATGCTTAGTAGAATTAGGCTCCTGCACAGTTAGCATCATATTTAGATGCACCCATTGTGTCCTTTAGACATCTGTAAGAACTACTTCATGGTTAGGGCAGCTAGGAGCTGGAACCAACTTCCAAGGGAAGTGGTGCTGGCTCCTACCCTGGGAAGTCTTTAAGAAGAGGCTTGATGCCTACCTAGCTGTGTCATTTGAGCCCAGTTTTTCTCCTGCCCAGGCAGGGGGTTGGACTTGAAGATCTACAAGGTCCCTTCGACCTGACTTCTGTGATTCTATGGTTCTAACCATTATATAATTCAAAGTTCTCCTACCCCTACTGTCTACTCTGCTTTCAGGAGACTGTCCAGATCAGGGCACTGCAGAATGGAGGTGGAGGGAAATGATAATATTTAGGGGGCTGGGGCACATGAGTTTTGAGGAGAGGCTAAGGGAACTGGGCTTATTTAGTGTAGAGAAAATTTTATAGCAGCCCTTAACTATGTTCAGGGTGTTGCTCCTTAAGGAGACGATCCTCCATGCCCAAAGGGAGGTAATCCCAACAAGGGTCAAAGGGAGCAGGAGGGCACATAAACCCCCATGGCTCACTAAGAGCATCCGGGAATGTCTCCTTGCTAAAAGGGAGGCATATACCCAATGGAGAGATGGGGTCATCGCCAAGAAGGACTATGTTATAGTCGCCCGAGGATGTAGGGGGGCAGTCAGGAGGGCCAAGGCAGAGTTGGAGATAGGACTAGCTTCCCGGATTAAGGACAATAAGAAGTCCTTCTTCAAATACATAGGGGGTAAAAAGAGGGTCCCGGGTAATGTGGGGCCCCTGCAGGACACGATGGGCAACTTAGTCATCACGCCAGATGACAAAGCTAACATATTTAACGATTTCTTTGCCTCTGTCTTCCTAAGTAGGGACCAGTTCAGCCACCTCCCTGCTGGGCCCCCCTCGGGCCCCGAGAGAGACACGCCTGGGCCAAGGGTTAGCGAGGAGTTAGTTAGGGTACTTCTGGAGAAGCTGGACGTGTTCAAGTCCGCTGGTCCGGACGATCTTCACCCTAGGGTTCTACAGGAACTGGCTGAGGTCATTGCGGGACCCCTGGCACGGCTCTATGAGCACTCGTGGTGCTCTGGCGAGGTGCCGGAGGACTGGAAGAGGGCCAATGTGGTCCCTATCTTCAAAAAGGGAAAAAAAGAGGACCCGGGAAATTACAGGCCAGTTAGTCTGACCTCAATCCCGGGTAAGCTCTTTGAAAAAATTATCCTGGCACACATCCAGGAGGGCCTTGCGGGGGAATGCATGCTCAGGGGCAACCAACATGGGTTTATCAGTGGCAGGTCTTGTCAGACCAACCTGGTGGCCTTTTACGATCAGGTCACCAAATCATTAGACGCAGGGGTTGCTGTGGATGTAGTCTTTTTGGACTTCCGGAAGGCTTTCGACACTGTCTCTCACCCTGTCCTCATCAAAAAGCTGAGAGACTGTGGTGTCGATGCCCACACGGTCAAATGGGTCGCCAACTGGTTGGAGGGCCGCACCCAGAGGGTGGTAGTGGATGGGTTCTTCTCGACCTGGAAGGATGTGGGCAGTGGGGTTCCGCAGGGCTCGGTCCTCGGGCCTGCACTGTTCAACATCTTCATCAGTGACTTGGATGAGGGGGTAGAAAGCACCCTGTTCAAGTTTGCTGATGACACTAAGATGTGGGGGGATGTGGGTGCACTAGAAGGGTGCAATAGGCTACAAGCTGACCTTGACAGGTTGCAACGGTGGGTGGATGAGAATAGGATGGGGTTTAACACTGATAAGTGCAAGGTGTTGCACATGGGGAGGAAGAACCGGCACCACACTTACAGGTTGGGGAACTCTCCTCTTGCCAGCACGGAGACGGAAAAGGATCTTGGAGTCGTCATTGACTCCACGATGAACATGGGCCGGCAGTGTGGGGAGGCAGTCAAGAAGGCCAATCGTACCCTATCATGCATCCACAGATGCATCTCGAGCAGGTCCAGGGAGGTGATCCTCCCCCTCTATGCGGCACTGGTCAGGCCGCAGCTGGAGTACTGCGTCCAGTTCTGGGCGCCACACTTCAAGAGGGACGTGGACAATATGGAAAGAGTTCAGAGGAGGGCCACTCGTATGATCAGGGGTCAGCAGGGCAGGCCTTATGAGGATAGGCTACGGGACCTGAACCTGTTTAGCCTCCACAAGAGAAGGCTAAGGGGGGACCTTGTGGCCTGCTACAAACTGGTCAGGGGGGATCAGCAGGTATTGGGGGAGTCCCTGTTCCCCCGTGCGCTGCCAGGAGTGACCAGGAATAACGGTCACAAACTGGCGGAGGGTAAGTTTAGATTAGATATTAGGAGGCGCTACTTCACAGTCAGGGTGGCTAGGGCCTGGAACCAGCTTCCAGGGGAAGTGGTGCAGGCTCCGAGCCTGGGGATTTTTAAAAGGAAGTTAGATGAGCACCTTGCCGGGGTCATCTGACCCCGGTGCTCTTTCCTGCTAAGGCAGGGGGTCGGACTAGATGATCTACCTAGGTCCCTTCCGACTCTAGCTACTATGAAACTATGAAACTATGTGTTTCCAAAAAGGTGGAGCTGGACTGTTTACAGTGGTGACAAATGATAGAACAAGGAATAATGGTCTTAAGTTGTATCAAGGGAAGTTTAGCTTAGATATTGGGAAAACGTTCTCACTAGGAGGGTAGTAAAGCATTGGAACAGGCTGGAACAGAGACGATAGGGAATCTCTGTCCTTGGAGGGTTTTAAGACCTAGCTAGACAGAGCCTTGGCCGGGAAGATCTAGTTAGGACTAGTACTGTTTTGAGCAGGGGGGGTTGGACTAGATGCGACCGCCTGAGGTCCCTTCCACCCCTCATTTTCTATGATTCTATGACTCTGGTGCTGTGGAGGTGGGGGAGCTTGACAAACACTGCACTGAAACCTTGCTGGTTCAAGCCTCTGATGAAGTAAGGCAAGGAGGCTTGAAGCCCAACAAATCTCTCTATGCACCACACCAGAACTTTTCAGTTCAAGGCTCCAGTGCAATGTAGGGGCTGGGAGAGACATTGGCACACACAGGAGCTGGTACAAGGGTCCAGTGTAGGGCAGGGGCTAG
This sequence comes from Crocodylus siamensis, assembly GCF_052110815.1. Classification (NCBI taxonomy): domain Eukaryota; kingdom Metazoa; phylum Chordata; order Crocodylia; family Crocodylidae; genus Crocodylus; species Crocodylus siamensis. The sequence goes on from NC_143395.1 coordinate 6,171,593, forward strand.
GATCAGCCCCCGGGCTGTGTCAATGAACTACCCCCCTTGTGGTGTGGGGGCTTGGAACTGGCTCTCATGTCATGGTCCTTCCCAGCCCCGGCACCACACTGGAGCCTTGAACCAGCTCTGGTTTAATCCCAGGAGACGCAGACAGAAGTGACAGTTTTCACCTGATCTGACCCCTGAAAGTGCTCTACATTCAGGACAAAATAGAAATGTATGGCTGCCGAGCCGGATCCCTTAAAAACTGGATGAGGGTTCAGATGGAGATACTCCAAAACGGAGTGTCTTCAGTACTTGTTTCTGCACTGCCTCCCAACGTGGATACTGTTTCCAGAATGCGGGGAAAGGTGGGGGGAGGAAGGGAGCAGAGAGACATCAGTCTAGGCTTTTTCAGCCAGTGCTGGAGGGTAGGGCAGGTGGGCTGAAACCCCCCACAAGGTGGAGGGGCCTCTAATCCATCCACCCCACCCTCCAGTGCCGTTCCCCCCTCCCATTCTGAAAACATTACCAGGGCTAGGAGGGGGAAGAGGCATTGCTAGGGGAGACCAGCTGCAGGCTCGCAGGCAGCAGCTGGATTTGCCAACCCCTAGGACCCAACAGCAAACTTTGGTTGGGTCCGGAGGATTGTTGTGACTCTTGGGGCTTCCTGTGAAGCAACACCCCCCCCCCCGCCTTTCCCCACTGTCCCTGGGGGGAAGCACCTGAGCCATTGTTGCCTGCTGTGTTTAGCTTGGGATGTAGACAACAGGAGGAGGGATGGGCAGGGGGTTTTCCTTCCCGGCTCCTACTCAAACACTGGGCAAACTGGGGGGAACTACTCTTTAGTTGCTCTAGTTGCCCTAATGTCTCCACCCCAGTTGAGCCCCATTCAGTCAAACTCGCTCTGGAGCTTGCTTGTCCACAACAGTGGAGAAAGTAGGAGTGGCAGGCAGTGGAGTGGGGTGGGGTGGGGAGAGGAGAAGGCAAAGGAGCAGGAGCAGGAAGGGAGAGGGGATTTTCATCTGCTTTAGGGACTAAAGAAATGTCTCCCAAGGCCCTCAAGGCATGGTGCCCCTACTAGTGGGGGTGAGGAGGCTGGGAGCAGTGGGTGGGTGCAGGCTGCTTATCCTTCACCCCCTTTTGAGAAATCCTGGATGTGCCCCTGCCCATACATCACTGAATAGTCGAGAGTTTAGTTTGGAGGTCAAAGCAAACAACAAAATCAGGTTCCTTTCAGGATCAAGCCCGAACCTTTTGTTACACCTACATTTTGTTTCACGTTTGCATTGGTTAAGTTTTTATTATCCTCTTCAAACATCGGGTGCTTTTGAAAAATGAAAACACTCTTCCAAAGCCAGAAAAAAAAAAGGAAAAAAAGAAAGAAAGAAAAAAGTGCTGTCTGTCCTCTTTAAACACCTCAAAATAAAATTTTCCATTTTCCCGCCAAACTGTTTACTGAATTTGACCCAAATTCAAGCCAAAAACTTCTTTACTGATGAATTTCCCGGGTGAGGACTCAAATGACTAAATGGGTGATGTGTGCAACACTGTGTCTTTATTAGAATGTGACCACACCATGGGAAAACGCTGGGAGCTCCTGTTTTACATGATAAGAACCCACAAAAGATATTATGCAAACAAACCAAAAAAAAAACAAACCCCCAAACCCCTGCTATTTTTGTGCTGCAAGCCTTACAGTAAGGGAGAAGATTCTGCCTCTTTATTTATGTCCTTGAACTCTGCTGAGAAATGCTTTACTAGCTAGTAGCTGGAATGTTCTTTCCAATGATGTGAAGTAGCTGAAGCCTTAACTAGAAGCAGCACACTTAGATGTTGATCAGATTAATAATCTGCAACATACAAGCTGGAGCCCTTCGAGTGCAGACAATATATCTAGTGGCATAAACCAGTTGAACAATATGTGCCTGTGCATAAATACTCCATCTACTTCTTTCTCGCCATGGGGCAATTGTCTGCGCACTGAGAACAGGAAAGGCTCTGCCATTCCAATTATTATTCCTCACTGAAGACTCCAAGGCTGTGATACACCCTCAAACCAAGGCAACATTTTATATGAATTCAAGTTCCTTGTGCAAAATCCTTCCAGATCCCATCAATTATTTTACCATACTAAGAGATTTCTTGACATTTCTAAATACTGTTGCTGACAGAGGGACTCATCTGGCAAAGTTGCTAAGTACTTCTGACTTAAGTAGGGACATAGCACCTTCCGGGATGAGGGCTGAATCTTCAGCTGGGGAAATGTGCTACAGCCTTCAATGGGAATGCACTGATTTAAGCCAGCTGATGATCGGACTCATTGTCAGAAATGGAAAGAGTCCAGGGATGAATGTGGTCCGATATATTTTACAGCCTCTTTATATAAGACAAACTGTAATTGCTTGAGCACAATTAACTAAGTATCCTTTGGCACACACTGAGCCATTAGTATTGTTTAACTGTAATTGCTGTTGTCTCTGCTATTTGTGCTTCTTTTGCCAAACCCACTGATTGGAATATTAAAAGCATTGTCATTATCCTTTTCAAACAAAATCCGACGCCAAGCAAAAGCAGCTCAGCCCTAAACCGTTTCCCATTAGCCATAATAAACAGTAGCTAATCTTTAGCAACACTGAAGGACGCTCTAGTTTGCAGACTGTCACATCCATTAAATATGTTCTCAAGGCAGAAGAAAAAAAGATGAAGACGATGGTGTTAAACACAACGCATCTCCTCCTAGTGGCAGCACAAGGGAAATCACAAATTCACTGAATTGTACCACGGTGACAGAATGTCATTTCAATTGCCTTATTAACCATATGAAAAAATATATCACAACAGTGAGAAAACTTCTCAGTTATCTATATCTTACCCCTTAGGCTATTGTCATGAGCCAGTGGCATACTAAGAAGAGAGTACTAATTCAGTTGTCAGCTGCCTTGCCTATTAAACAGGAGGAAAAAAAAATATCAGCAACAAAATTGAAACAAGTAATAAGGTAAGGGAAAGGTTTGGCTATCCTTGTCCACTTGATTTTTGTTTGTTTGTTTAATTAACCAAATACAACCACGTGCACCATTTTCTGTCACAAAGCATTGGACCCACACTGGTGCATTGTCTTCTAATTGAATATTTACTGTGCTTGGAAGGTACTATCTATTACAGTTTAAAAGAGTAAGTGCTGGGACGTTATACTCATAAGTTCATGAACTGCCTTGTGAACTATAATTGGATGAATTCTGACCTGCTAAACTGAAATGTGTTCAGGGTCTGGAAAGAGGAGCGTCATGTAACTAGCCAAGGATAGCACAAAAAAGTGGTAGGTCTAAAATGAAATTAGAGTTTCTGATAGATAGTGAAAAGAAACCTCATGACTGATTGTAACTGGACTGACTTTCAAACTCTGCATGATAGAAAGCAGAAAAATACTACAGGATTGTTTCCCAATGACCACATCTTTCAGTAGGCATTTCCGCTGATGCATTGTAAGAGGGACGTGAGTGTAAAATGCTATGGAATTAGCATACAAATGTAGCATTTTCCACACACTTTCACATGCAGTAAAAAGCTGTCGAAGGTCCAGGGCAATGGTGAAGCAGACACAAGAAATGGAAATGGTCCTAAAAAAACCCACTTTCCTGTCACCATTTCATGTCTTTGATTCCAATCCATCCTTGAACTGACATAAAGGACCTGTTTCTTTTTTTGTTTTATACCATTCACTGGGCACATTTACACGTGCATTAATGTGCCACAGTTGTGGTGCATTAAGTCAATACCTGCTATTACAGGTACTAACTTAATGTACCGTGATTGGTGCCACTGCTCAGTAGTGCTGGCGCATGTCTTTTATGTGATGCTAATGCACAGTTGACGACTTCTACTGTGCATTAGCGTGCTAGTTCAGCTTTTACTGTAGCACGCTAATGCACAGTAGAATTAGTCTACTGCACTTCTAGCATCTCGTGCAGATGCACCCACTGTCATCTTTTATTGCATCTAATTTGTGAAAAGAGTAAAATTCCACCATTTGGGTTCAGTGGTATTTTTACGTACTTTGATATAAGTGACTGAACAACGTGCACATCAATGATGAATTGGCTGCCTTTTGTAGACATTTAGCACTAGTGCAAAATGGGTGAAAATGTGGCTTCTGTTGTGAATAAGTGGGGCCATTTCATTTTGCAGCTCCATTGCACTAATTTTGCATGGCTGAACATGATTGCCTAGGTACAAGGAAATGAAGAGTCAGGCCCAACAGGGGAAGCATTGGAACTTGTTTATCAGGGACTGGGAATGTGTTGTGAAATCTTTTACCTCCAGGTCACTAGTCTGAATACAGAGCAGTGGTGGAAGTAGTTACTTAAGAGGGAATATTACTTATAGACTAGAGTCTAAGAACAAGAGTTGAGACCGTTGAGTTGGATCTCTAGGTTTCCATAAGCTTTGGGCTGCCTCTCAGCCGACTCATTTGTAATACAAAAATAAGGATTTGGGGATTGGCTCTCTCTACCTCTGGTATAACATTTTCATGGTTGCATTTAAAGTGAGGCCCATGTATCATGATTTGAAGTTGATGTTCCTATGCCTTGCTTATTGAGCCACTACGTAGGGACATAAACAATCTGGATTCAACTTCTGGTTTTGTAAGAGGCCTCCTGTGTGAACTGAATGGAACCATATGAGGGTCTGTGACATTGTAGATGAGTGCCCTGCTCCATTGTCTAAATGGGAAGGTGGGTGCCACTGCATTTTAAGTAATTAATGCCTGCTCTTATTTTTGAAGCCCCATAAGCATTGGCCCTTAGGGAAGTATTGGTGTCTCTGAGTGAGGAACTGCATTTCAATACCCCCCTATCCACAGCATTTACTGCAGGGTAATACTGCCAAGTGTTCTGCCTGATCTGGGTGAGACCATGAATGGTACTGAAAGCTAATACACCTAATGATGGACTTTGGATCCCACTGTGTAGGTGAGGCAACTAAAAGTGAGGTATGGAAGTTGCTCAGAATTACATTGCCCAAGCCACTCCATAAATCTGGGCCTCTCTCCCAACAATAAAATGGGGGTGCCTACTCTTCCCCTTTCTTCCTCCTATATCTATTTAGATTGAGAATCGTTATGGAAGGGGCTCACTTTTCCCTCTTTCCTTTGTAAATATAATTGTTAGACTCCCTGGTCGTTTCTCTGAAATTATTACTATCACTAAGAGAGCTGTTAGAAATGCAGTACACTTCCCACCCACTGGATCAGCATTGTTAAAAGTTAAGCTAATTAGTATTTTCAGAGTTCAGAAAGCCAGTCTGGATGGTTTTGTTAATTTTATGTCATGGTAACGATTTTATCACACGTGATGCTATTACTAGGAAACAGAAGCCTGAACAAATATCTGGCTATGAAAATACATTTAAAAATGCTCCATTGAGACATCTCATTGAAGAGTGGTTCCAGGTATTCATGAGAAAAAATACTTACTCATGTGAATATATAGATCCAATTCCTTTTAGTAAATTAGTACCAGACAATGTGGAGTCAAAAGGGTATCTTTTTTTTTTCTTTATTTGTAACAAGCCTTTAGCAATTTGTAATTAGATCATTCATGCTGGGAAAAAAAAAGGAGAGACCTACATTTCAGCAAAATCATTAGTATATTCAGCAACACAGGGCACGATCCACAGGAAACTAGAGGTGGTTTTAATGAAGATGATGGACCTGCTATTTTATACCTCTAAAGCTCTGGCCTATGAACTGAAAAGCAGAGTTCTCAGCAGCTGTCAGCAGCTGGCTGATGATACCATGTTAGATCAGGTGTTAGTATATTAAAGAAGGAGCCATGGAAAAAATGTCATGAAAGGGTGAGTGTGACAGGAACTTCCCAGACTTGAGGGTTTGGGGTCACAGTGATATAATGGTCACAACCCAGGAATCCAGAGCCAAAGGCCACAGACTAGGAGTCCAGGAGCTGAAGGTTGAAGCAGAGGAGGTAGGCAGGAGCAAGGCAGAGAATTCAGACTGGGCAAAAGCTAGGGAAGCAGTTAAGCAGAGAGAACAGAAAGCCAAGAATTATGAAACAGAGCATTAAGCAGGAGAACTGGAGTTGGCCAGAAGAGTAACCAATGGTGCTGCTAGTCTGCAAAGCCCTGTGAGGGCTGGTACTTATATGGAACAGCCATACACAAATGTTTTTAAAACTGGGACCAACTGAAGGCACTCAGGCAGCCTGCAACCAGCCCCATACAAGCTAGCAAGGCCAACGAGGGCTAGTCTGGGCAGCAAGTAGGCAGACTCCTGACAGTGATAAATGCTGAGCCAAGGGAGAACAACATGAAGAATATTGTGGACTCCAGGAAAGGTCCAGCTGTGAAAAGCAAAGGGAAATGGAGAGGGTAGGGACTAAAGCAGTAGTGCCCAATCTTTTGGCCCCATGGGCCAGATAAGGGGTGCAGGCAGATCCCATCCATAGGCCCCAGATCACCAGTTCATAGCTTTGATCCAACTCTGGATCAGGCCTACTGCTCCAGCCTGAACTCTGAGTGTACTGGATTGGGCCCTGCTACATCAGCCCCAGCCTTGTGTGTGCTGGATCAGGCTATCTGCCTTACCCCCACACTTACCCATGCTGAGTCAGGCCCTACTGTCCCAGCCCTATACATGCTAGCTATATCTCATGTGCAGGGTCATGTCATCTGACTGCAGGGCTTGAAAATTTGGCAGCAGGGGGGCAGTGGTTGTGTTAACTTCCACAGCTCCCCCTCCCACCACTCCCTCAGGCTCCAGGATCTGGATCTGGTCTGTGGGCCAGGCATTGAACACACCTGGTTTAAAGAAAGAGGCAATGTAACAGATGCCGAAGCTTAGCAGAGACATTGCAGGGAAAAGCAGGAGAGGGAGTAAAGTGCTACAGTGGAAGAATACTTACATTTTGACAAGCTCATTGTTAAAAAGGCAAATATACTTATGATTCTGCTTTCTGTCGGCTGCTGTACATCTAGGCAAACCATCCATGCCATGGTGTGACTAGTAGGGCTGTGCAAAACTTCAGCAGCCATTGTATTTTGGAGTTTTTTTGGCCTGTTTCAGCACCCAGAACACTGAATACGAATTAAAATCGGAGACTGAGAAAAAGCTCCACAACAAAACAAAAGCATCTGAAACATTTCAGAAAATTTCAGAGCTGGGCTTGCAGGGAAACAGAAACTAAGAGGGAGGGTGAAGAGTGGGGGAAGGACTGATCTGATATTGACATCTGTACCTGGCCAGTGATTGTGATTTGTCCCTGGGATCCCTTCCAATCCCAGTGCTCTGGGAGAGGAACGACAGCCTGCTGTCATCCTACACACAGATCCGGGGACCCGCACTCCCCAGGAGGAGCCTGGAACAGCCCTGCAGCCCTCCTGGTGGGCACAGGCCCCCAGATCTGCATGAAAGATGACAGCATGCTGCCACTGCTGGCTGGGGGCAATGCCATCACTCGAGTCTGCTTGGCACAGCCCATGCCGAGCGCCAGAAAGAACCCAGTGTTAGCGCTGGCCCCAGCTGGCAGGGGCAGCCTGCTGTCCTCCCGCATGCAGATCTGGGGGCCCGCACCCCCCGGGAAGACTCCAACACATCCCTGCAGCCCTCCCAGGCAGTGTGGGCCCCCAGATCTGTGTGTGGGATGACAGCATGCTCTCACTGCTGGCTGGGACTAGTGGCAGCACCAGTCTTTCCAGCGCTTGGTGTGGGCTATGCTGAATGCCATTCATCAGCAGCAGCCTCCTGTCATCCTACATTCAGATCAGGGGGTCCGTGCCCCCTGGGAGGATTCTGGCACAATTTCACAGCCCTCTTGGGGGGTGCAGGTCCCCAGATCTGCATGCAGGATGACAACGTGCTGCCACTGCCAGCAGGTGATACAAGTTTTGCATTGAACAGTTTGAGGTGCAGTTTCACAAAAATCCATGTATCTATCACCTTGAATCTTGGCAGGCTTCATGCCCTCAGAAGGGGCTACCATCCCTGCAATTTTCATCCAAATAGGCCAAACGATGACAAAGGTATAGGCATTTTAGTGATTCCCCATCATAGTCTATGGCCGAATCTTTGAAACTGTCAAAATTCTGAAATAGTTTTAGCTGAATCAAATCAGGACAGTGATTCACAACACCAAAATGAATCACTGTCTCTCTGAAATGGCAGAATCCACATCCAAATTGGTGTTTCGCACAGCCGTAATAACCAGTGCTTGCTAGATTGCTCATTGTAACAATGCATTAACTTTACCTTTCCTAGACACTTTCCAGCCCAGACACTTACAGTGGTGCACATGGATTCTAATATTTTCCATTCTTGGCTCTGATGAATAATTCACTTTTTAATGACTAGACTAAAATACAGCACTCTGGGCACATTTACACATTCATTAATGCACCTTCGATACTGCACATTTCATTTAGTACTTCCTTAATAAAGTGCTACCTAGATGCACAGTCCCTACAGTTACCATGCAGTAGCACTAGCGCATGGTTATTTCAGTTTCTGACTTGACACACTACTGCACAGCGTTATTAGGCTAATGCACAGTAAGCGTCTCGTGTAGACTCACCCTCTGTAAAGAACATATCTCCTATTTCTGAATGAAAGGAACAAGTTAGCGGAGGGCAGCATGGCAATTGAGACAAGGTTTTATTCATCCATTTTGGCAGGAGAACAGCAGAGATGAGAATTAGAAATTTCCAGGGACAGACAAAGCCTGGAGCAATCTCATGATCCATGGGCAAACAAATAGTGAAAACCAGCCAAAAGCTAAGTAAGGGGGCTGTTATCTATTACAATTTGCATGTGCTAACTCTAAGGAATGTTAGGTGGTATTAAAAGCATGTCACATGCTAAGGGTTAATACTCTCTCTAAGATGTACAGCTCTGATTTGAGCTGCAACACAAGCTGCCTAACGCCAATTGGAGATAATCCTCACCTGAAGAGGTGTAACTTTGGAGATACTTAGAGGGCACTGAGCTCATCTTGTTTTCTGCCTTAACATGCAGACACTCCCGTCTTAAAAGCATTTGACACATGAGAAAGGTACTGTCTAACAAAACGCCCTGTAGCACATACTGATATAGATCAGTCATCCATAGAACTTGTTGCCAAAAAGTTGAACCACAGACCACAATCTACTCTCTGAAGGGGTAAGAAGATGGAGAAATGAACTGATTACAGCGTCAAAGCAGTTTCAAGAAAACACTGGGTACCAGGTGGTGGAGAGAGGCATTACAAGAATCAATGGCTGGGAGCTATAACAGATACAGTCAAATTCTGAAATAAAGCACCATTTTTTAACAGAGAGGATAACAGATTAGTTATTTGATTCTGCGGACAAAGAACTATATATTCGTTTAATGTGGAGGTGGGAGGGAAGGACTTACTGTTCAGAGGCACACACCACTGGAGCCAGCGTAAGTTTGTTGTCTGTTTATTTCTATATGGGTATAAGTGAGACCAAATCATTGTAAAATTAAATGTGAATGAAAGGGTGTTAATAGATATGCTCCAGGATACGGGGGCATTTTAATTAACAAGTTGAGCTAATTAAAAGTGCCCAAATGTCATGTATACCAGTGTCCTCACACTGAAAAATGGCAGCAGGGTGCTTTGAACAGGGTTCATCCCATAAACTTTAGCTTTTGTTCAAAGCACCCTGCTGCCATTTTTCAGCATGAGGATGCTGATACACGGGACACTGGAGGCTGCTGGAGCACAATAATTTCAATGCTCCAGCAGACTGTATTAATTGAGTCTGCTCCACCGCATTGGATTTACAGCACTTCAGAGCAGCCTCTCTGCACATCTATAGGAGCCTAGAGATACTGAGTTACAGCAGTGTAACTCTATAAAAAGTGGACAATGGACTCCTCTATATAGGAGTGGACAGGCAAAACTGTTGTATCAGCTGAACGTGACACCTGGTAAAACAAGATATTTAAACCCAGTATTCTTGTTTCATGTGACCACACCTGGAACAAACTACCAAAGTGCCGAGTGGGTTCTCCATTTCTTGGCACCTTCAACTCCCAACTGAGTGCCTTTCTGGAAGATGTGCTGTATTCACGCATAAGTTATTGGGCTCAAAACAGGGGTAGAGAAATGTAGAGGCCGTGACAGACACCCAGTGAGTCCAGATGATGTAGTGGCCCTTTTCAGCATTAAGATCTATGAATGCAAGATGTACAAGGAGGAGGGCAGGCAATCACTTAGACTGTAAACTGTGTGGGGCCTTGAGGCACTGCAGTAATAGAAAAATTAATGACAACATCCTGTACATAAAGAAACGAAGCCATGGAAAACTGACTTGCTAAAAGTTGCATGGAAAGCACGCGGTAGAGCCAGTGGTCGGACTTGGATCTTCTGACAACCACATCGCCATTGTCTGCCCTCGGTAGAGCCCCAAGGCATGAGAAGGCGAGGGATTGTTTAGCCCAACACTGCGGTGTAGGTGAAGCTCCTCACTCTGCAACAGCTGCTGTGCTGTCTGTTCATCCTTCCTGCAGCGCAAAGGCAGTCCTCAGGTTACAATGTTCTGGTAGCCTTACAGGGCTACGCCAGTATAAAGATGGAACGGGGAAACTATCAAACTGCCCGACTTAATAAGTGTCATCACCCTCCAGTCGCCTGAAGAAGAGGCACTCCCCTCCTGAATCTTTGCGTGCTTTAGAAGTGCTGTGTGCCTATCCTTTCTCTTTGGGTTTGTTTTCGCTGGAAGAAGATGTCCAAATGAAAAAAATGTAAAAAAAAAATCCAAAAATCAGAGAGGCTGCATTGTGCTGTCACATGTTTTGTCAGACTGCATCAGCGCTGTTGAGCTTTGTCAGCACCGGGCATGTTAAATCAGCATGATGAGTCCCAACTTGGTTTGTCAGGTCTAAGACTGTCTTTTTTTTTTTTAATAAAATTGATATTTTGGGGGCATACCCCAAAGGCTGTGATATTTGCAGTTCTGAGGGGAAAAAATGATGGCAGACTGGATAGAGATAACTAATACTCTATACTGGCATGGTAACTCCTTTACCCCCAATTAACAATGAAAGTACTGATGACCAGGGGAAGCCTATTAGAGAGGGATGAGAAAATAAATCCTTGTTTACAGCACACTAACAGCATTGATTGGACTAATTCCACTTATGTCAGTGGAGTTAGTTACTTTTTAGTCTGATGTATCAGACATGTAAAAGGACATTTTAGTCCTTTTGAAACAATGGGCCATATTAATCCACTGGCGTCGGTGGGATTATCACAGAATCACATCAACAGTATGCCACGGAGGACAGATTTTTGCACTGTTGAAACAGGTGTCCAGGTCAATCTGCTTCAGTTAATGGAGTTGCATTTTATGCAATGAGTTCAGGAGTCCTTGTGTTCTGACAGAAAAAGGAATCTATTGCATTTGGGGGGGGGAGGGGGGAAAGGGAACCCTGTATATTATTCTAATGATTTATGGGCTCTTTTTGTAGAGATTTTTATCGGTAGCTTATTTATGAGAAATTCATCCCTGATATCAGGCACTTGAAAATCCTGGATAATCGTGATTGGTCCAACATGATGTGTGGTGTGAATGGTTTTGATCATAATAAAACTGCCAGCTTTATATATAGTGCTGTGGGTTAAAAAAAGACATGCAAGACTGAGTCAGGACCTCCATAAAGTTTCTGGACAGGAAGTGATTCTTCCATGGGTCTGAGCAGTTCCTAGCACAAGGGCTTCACTATCTTAATGATAACAATTATGGGGTTGGGGGGGGGGAGGGGGAGTTGGTTTTTCCTGATTGGGTGAGCGTAACGCTGAATGTCAAGTTCCTGCAGTGAACGTTTACTGAATCAAGGTAGGTTTTCTGTAAATACCCCCCTTTATCTCCTAGTTCTGCACATGTATCTATCTATCAAGCTGTCAATCCATCACTATCAATCTATTTATCTGTCCTGCTTTCCTCCATCAGATTTTTCCAGTGCTGGTTCATTGGCTGGATCAGTTCGGATGAGCAGAAAACAGCTGTCAACAAAGTTAGAGAAACTTTAAGACTATCAAATGGAAGGTGATGGGAAAAAATGTTGCTCTTTCAACCATCAGTGTGACATGCAGGCCAGATTCTTCAGTCACTATATGGTAATTTTGAGCACAAGGCTCTCAGCTTTGTATTTGGTGCTTGGTTCAGAGCAAAATTAGATAAGGTGAATATGCTAACTGTAAGTATTAGAAAACAGTTCCAGGGAGCTTCCTGTAGATTAAGCATAGAAGACTAAGTAATCCTATTTCATAAAGTGGGGGGGGAAACTGTTGATGGTGTAATAACAACAACAGCAACAATAATGATGATGACGATTATGATGACGATGAATAGTGTGGTGATCCAAATTAGAGGAGCTGAAAGTCTCCTTTTGGGCCACCAAAACAGATTCTAATTTGTTTCAGAACGTTACAAAACACTGCAAGTTATAATTAGCTTGGCGTGTAATGCTAGCAGAATTTATGGTTCTGAAAGGGGTAGGAAGATTACTGCTTCTGCTTTAATTAATCTGCAGAAATCACGGATTATGTCACTCGGCCTTGCAAATACCATACTTCACCGCTTAAAGGAAGGGAGACACCTCTGTTGCCCTCATTCTAATCACTGTTTTATGCCACAGAAGAACCAAAATATGCTGGGACTTTCCAGCAAGTTGTCTGAATATTTCACAGTCAAACTTGCCAGGATTAGAGTTTTCCTTGCAGCTGAAGTTTGAAAGTGTCGTTATTATTATTGACTAAAATAATCCGAAGAGGTCTGAGTTAGAGATCAGAGCTTCATTTTGCTTGCTGCCACACACAGACAGTAAGAATAATACTACTACCACCACTACTATAACAACAATAATAATAATAATAATCCCCATCTAAAGATTTTATAATCTAAACACCTAACCATGGATAACAAATGAAGAAAATCAGAGGGATGGATTGTGAGGATAAGACAAGCATAAAAAGTCTGAGCTGTATAAGAGTATAGTATGTATTCAAGAATAACAAGCTCCTTCACCTGTGTTGCTGCTTTCTGCTGTCCCCAGTACAGGAATTTGTTCTGTTCTTTGGGGGGGAAAATGGTTTTCTTTTTAATTACAAAGTCCCAGTGTCCTCAGTCTATTTCAGGCAAAATCAGAACTGGGGAAGAAAAGGATTTTTTGTGATGCTGCTTCTGTATGTGCCTATTTCTGTGGGACAAATTGATTTCCAACAATTGTCCAATATACTGTAGTGATCAGCAAACAGGCTCCCCATCCCTGTTCTCCTTCTTCCTATTTCTATCTTGCCGCCATTAAATATTGTTTGGATATGGATATAACGGTCAGAGCAGAAGACCAGGAGCCTGGTCTCCCTGATTTGGTACCGGCACACTCTATGTTCTTATACACGTTCCTTCATTTCTCTGTCTCCTTTACAATAAAGGGGAAATAACACTTGCATACTTAACAATGGCATGTGAATGAACAGCTAATGAATGAATTTATAACTTTTTACTTATTTTATCTAATTAATTCAATACCACTCTCATTTCCTCATTTCATTTCTCATATATGTCATAACTTTTATCTAGGTATCCTAGCTTCTTCTTCTATATTAAGGGGCAAGAGATTTCCAATGAAAAGTTCTTTAATTCAAAGGGTACACATTTAAAAAAGGAAATGCGTTTGGTTGTATTCAGCAAACAGCGTCTCTTTTCATTTATGAAAAATAAAAGCATTTTTGAGATGCCAAATGAAATTTAGTGCTTACCAATATCTGTTTTTTTCAGGTGACTTGGAAAATCTGGGTGTAAATAGAAAATTTGGTAAGTGTTTAAAATATAGATCCCAGTGGATCTTCTCACCATGAAGGGCCACATCACTCCCCTTAGAGCATGTATATAGCATTAGGAAAAAATCACAACCAGTGGGAAATGGCTCTATCTTGAACATTTTTTTCAGTAAAGGCAGTTTAAAAATTTCATTTTTTTTCCCTGAAAAGACTATGTATTTTTTAGCCTGCTACATTAAGCTGCTTAGCCTCTCATGGCCAGTGGTTACTATGCTGCAGTCTAGAGACGGGTTGTAGATTATATCTATGAACCATAGCTCTCAAGAGTGCCTGGGTTAAGAAGAAAATTTGCATTTGAGTTGGAATTGTCTGTTATCCTTAGTTCTCAATTCTAACATAGGAAAATAGGACTGGAAGTAGCCTCCTGGGCCAATAAATCCAGTTCAATCCAGTCTCCTTCATTTACAAGCAATTGTTAATCCAAGCGATTCCCACCATCACCTTGGACCCTCACACAATAAGTATATGGCACAACACCCAAAACATTAAAAATACCATATTTTAGTGGGGACCGACCTTTTTGGCAGGTGTGCTACAAATTAAACCTGCACCATCCCCGAATGCCACTGTGATCTCTTTCCTTTACCCCATCTGCGGCTCTGGTGTCTGCTCCCTGACCTGTGTTCCCTGCCTGACCTGCTGCTCTGCTTTCCACTCCCTATCCATTTTGCTGCTCTGATGCCTGCCCCCTTCCCAATCTGCCTCATGCAAAGGTTGCCTGTGCCACTTTTGTGACCTGTGCTGCAGGTTGGCCACTCCCAGCCCATCCCATCCCATCGCCAGTGCCCTCATCTGCTTGCTTCTACCTGTCTTGAATAAGACCTTTTACTATAGGCAGGGAATTACTGAGATAGAGATGTTACTCTCCAGCTATCTCTCACTGCTCTGTTTTAGCCCAAGGACTTGTTCTGCCTGGAGCCAATGGTATTTTCAACAGTTGCTATCCCATCCCTGCTTACTGCTCCATTCAGCAGTGCCCCCCCCACCCCCCGCCTCTCCACAGGTGTAACAATGTGGCCAAGCCTCCAGGACAGATGCCATCTTCCCATTGCCACCACTGCCACCAGTGTGATCATGCAGTGCCACCAGTGTGATCATGCGGTGCCATTTTTTATGCCCTCCCCCCCAACCAAGGTGGCTGCCCCAGTCATCATGCAGTAGTGCCCCCCATCAGCTGCTTGTGCCATCACAAAGGAGTTGAGGGAAATTAGTAGCTTTTTAACTCTAACCTGTCTTCTGCGGTGGGCTGTGGAAGCCGGAAGGAAAGCAGGATTGTTAAGTGTTTTGGCTGTGCCTGAATTTTGGAAAACATTCAAGGCATTGAATGCAAACCTTGACCCTTTCTTGCAAAAATGGTTGCCCTGCAGGCTGGAAAGGTTGGGAGCTGCTGATCTGTCACTGTTGCCTATTTATGACATCTTCCATCCCTGTAGGATCTTGAGGGAGAGGTTTGGGAAGGTATCTGGATGCCTAAAAATGCGCCCAGTGGGATTTGCAAAAGCACCTAAAAAGGTTAGACATTTTTGCAAAAACCCACTGAGTGCCCATCTGCAGCTTTTGGTACCCAAATCCCCTTGAAAATCTGCCCCCTCAGTGCTTCATAGGCAGAGCACCAATGCAAAACCCACTGAAGTCAATAGGAATCCTATTGATTTCAATAGACTTGGGGTTATAGCTGGAGTAGTTATGCTCACAATACCATGAAGAAAGGAATTGCTGTTGTCACCACTGTTTTGTGGAGACAGAGTGATGGAGAAGCACGTTCGGAAACTGCCAGTCACTGCTTGCTTTTAGCAATGTGGTTACCTCTTTAGATGTCTCCATGGCAATTTTTGGGTGCTGATTTTTTTTTACATATCTGGACCTGTGTATCTTTCTTAGGGTCAGATACTCTAATAAAGTTGATGTTGATCTCCATAATGAATGTTGGATGTGAAATTTAGAACCATAATTTCTTCTTTCAGGTCCACCTTCTGCAGCAAATGTTAGCTCTTATTAAAATATGGCACGCAGAAGTGAGAGAGAGAAAGGTAGACTGGGGAGAGACAAGAGAGAGGAGAAAGAGAGAGACAGCATTTTTGCTGTTCTAGGCGATTTATCATACCAGAAGCCAATGGGACTTTAATAAGCCCAAAAGTGCACATCTCTTCACATACAAATCTGTTCACATCTTTAAACTTTTTCTCTTTTAGCCACTTCTGGGGTTTTTTTTTTTTTTCCAGACATCAGCACAACCTCGCTGGGTTGTCAAAGTCTCTCATTGTATGCTCCAGTGATCACATTGCTAAAAAATCAGCTAAAGATCTAGGCTGAATCTATACTTCATCCCTCTCTTTTTGCCTCCAATTTGAATGCACAGTTTGAGGAAAGAATAGGAAGCTTCTGTTTTCACTGTGCTGAATGTTTCTGTCCAATAGCATACCAGTCAAAAATATAATAAAATGGCTTTACAAAGGTGAATGATGGTCTCCTCTACAAAATGTTAACCATGCTCTATACACAGGTGAGGTTAAGAGTTTACTCAGAGGGCTTACAGAAATCCTCCAGCAACAGGGCTGTTTCTAAAACAAAACCACTTTAATGAGAGCTGGTTGAAAACTCTATTTTTCCCTTTACAAAGAAAAATAATGATCTTAAAGTTTGCTCTGGATTTTCTTTTCTTTTTTTTTTTCAGAGGGGAATCAAAAAAACAAAATAATATGTTCTTCCCCTTCAACAAGTTTCACAGTGACATACTTCAAGAATTTCTTTTTTTCTTGTCAATCTAACTTTTCTGAAAGGACAGAAGTTTTAAAAGTCACAGAGTGGATAAAGATTTTAAAAAGAGAGGGGAAATAGTGTACATATAAGTCCTTCTATTGTATTTAGTGGCAAAAAAGAAGAGAGGGAAATTTAAAAAAAACCCATGTTCTAATTTTTTTTCAATTTTCAACAATTAAAACCCAACTAACTTTGCCATTTCATTTTGTTTTGATAATTCCCATTGATTGCTAACTACTAAATAAAGGAATTGTGGACATTTTTCAACGGTATGTTATTTTCTTCAGTTGATACAGTTCAACCAGCTCTACATTTAAGTAGAAACTGATATTTAAGATTGGGTACTTCCAGTCATATTTTAACCTCACTTGTATGGGTGGCTGGTTTAATACAAAGCTAAATCAAGTCTGTGGAAAGACTCCCAGTCACTCCAGTGATTTTTGGATTGGAGATTATAACTAAACTACATTAATTCAAAGGATTTTTTCTTTTCTGGGCTTAAACTAGTGTAACTGAGATCAGAAAATGGGACTGAAACTCTGGAGGATAATTCTGTGCCTTTATAATACAAACTCTGGTTAAAAGAAGCCTATAATGCTTTGCTATTCTTCCAGTCAGATAGAACAGGTATCTAAGTCCTTTGCCTTCCCAATATTTCTGTATTTCTATCATATAATTAATACTCTGAGGAAACAAATACGGTGAAAACCTACTCTAGAAACTGGCCTGGAAAATGATCTTAATGTATGATACAAAACATATACAACATCTATTTAGGGAAGTGGTGAAGCTGATAAAATATTACTTGCGTTAAAAGACAAAAACATGAAACGTATTGGGCCGAAAGACCTGGGTAGTTCAGGCATCAACGCTAAACAGCAGACGTCACCGAACACAAATCCATGTAGCCTTATTGTAGCCTCATTGACCTCAGTGGAAATATCCCATTTTCTATCAGATGAGAGACTGGTCTATAAGACTGAGCTGGTATCTAGCATCAACTTTTGGGATTCACACTAGGAATGAGTTTAAAACATTTTGTGGGGATTTTTGTAAATGTTGATACAGTCAGAGAAATGTAGGGCTGGAAGGGACTTCAAGAGATTGGCTGGCCCTACCATCCACCCTCTATATTGAGGCTGGATCAAGAATGCGCTGACACTGCGGATGGTTTTCTTTCCCCCAAAACTTCAGGACTTACTGTGGTCAATGGGAGTTAAACTCTTCTTTAAAATGGAGTCAAACTCTAAATTTTGATTATGGTTTTCAAATGAGGAGGCAGCTTGCTAATGGAGAGTCTAGCTTACTTCATCATTTCCACTGTGGGGTTTAAATACTTAAAATCTAAGGATACCCTGAGTTATGACCATTTAGCATTCTCCAGTTGCTTGTGGATTAATAGCAAAAAGTCAATAAGTACAATGAATTGCATGGTGTTCCTGGACTGATTCAGGGCCTGATTCTTTCCACATTAAAGGCCCTGATTCTCTTTTAAGTGTTTGATTTCTGGAATGATATTGTTGCCTTCACTGGGACTACTTAGAGAAAATTAAGTGCCTGAAAACAGCTCCTTGTGGGGTGAGCACCATTATCAATAAGAGAAAGAGTGGGCCTCATCCCAGACTATCCAACTTTGATCTCCACCTGACCATCCCCTGGGTTGTTCCAGGATGGTCGATCATTCTGTCTGCGAGAGGTTGAACATCCTCCCTGTTGATAGTCTTTGGACAGATATAATGGTCATGGGTTTTTTTGGTTTTTTGTGCGGGCTTTTTCCCATATGACCAGCTACCTGTGCAGGAAAGGAGTTCGGCTACCAAAATGATCTCATCCAGGCACCAAAGAGACGGCAGCAGTTCTTGAAACTTCAGCATCACCTGAAAAGCATCATTGCATTGTTCAGCTAGCCAGAATCACTTGTGACCACCTAGCTGCTACCGTTGAGTTTTCATTGTGACAACAGTGCCACCCAGCGTTCAAACAGATCAAACAACAGCTCATCCAAAAAATATTTTTCATTTTAACGGCTGACTCCAAACACAAGATAAATTAATCCAACAGACTTTCAGTACTGTGGAGGAGAGAGGGGAGCAGGCAAATATATTGTGTCTGAGTCCTCATTGATTTGTGCCTTCCCTAGCCACTTATATCCCTGCAAAGAGGGTGTGAAATGCTATTATTGTTGAAGATGAGCTACTTTGGTAACATTCACTTTATATGGATGTAAATAACCATGCCAAATGAAAGGCAGTGGAAAATCAGGCCCCCTGCTAGCAATTTCACGGGCATATTTAATATTTGTCTACCTGGGCCTTCATTCAAGTTGTTTCCAAACCTCATATCTGTAGAGCAATAATACCAAAATGATTCTTCTATCTGGGGTCCCAAAGCTCTTTGCAAATGAGACATTACACCTGTAAGGCAAGGAAGTGTTATAACATGAACTGTAGAGACGGTACATCAGCTTGGAAAGTGAATTAAGCAACCAACTGCAGCACTGGGGAAAGAGTCAAGATCTTCCCTTTTCTTACACAGAAAGGACTCATATTGAAAAAAAAAAAAGAGGTGGGGGGGCAGAATATGCCACAATCAAAAGCATCTTTAGCTTTTGATTCTTTTACCGAGAGCGAATTGCTCTTTCCTAGTTTGGCCATAGACTAGGTACTTCTGAGAGTTGGAACATAAAGCAGAAGGAGGTTACCTGGAAGAGAAGAAGTTGAAGGAAAGGCAATAAAACATGGGAATCAATTAAAGGGATGTCTCAAAGTTCGGGGATGGGCTGATACCACTAGAAAATTTGGGGGATTTAATGTAAGTGAGGCCCTGAGCTGAAAAATCCTAGTTTGTGAGCTCCAAGATCAAATGACTGCTTCTCCTGCCCCTCTCTACCTGCACAAGAGAAAGGAGACCTGTGTGTGGTTAGGCACTGACCTGGGGCTCAAGCAATCTGGATTCTGTTTATGGTCCCTGCCTCAGTTTCCCCAGTAAATATGACCTAGGCAGATCATGCAGGCTTTATCTACACAGGAGTTAGGGATGTGATTGCAGCAAGAGAGTTTTTCTGTGCCATTCAATTTAGCTAGCTCAGAAAAAAACAATGGATATGCAGCATCATACAGTTTTCAGCCAGATAATTTCCCTACCAGAGACCCCGATGGGGTGGCTAGCCCATGCTGAAACCCATGCCACCATGTCCTCACTGCTGCTGCTACCTGCATGCATATATTGCACATTTTGCAATATTCTAATCTGAGTGAATCCGAATATTCAGGGACAGCTGTGTATTCAGGAACTGTGGGAGATTTAAACCGGGCCAGAGCTAGACACTGAAACAGGGTGAGAAGAAGATGGTACAGGAACAAAACTAAATAAAACTGTTCCACCCTGAGCAGTCAACACATCTGCACTATGTAGTACTAGGTATTTGGGCTCCCGTCTCCGTAAAAGTGATTATAATCTTTATAGTAATATAGGTGGTTAGCCATGTGAGTCTGAAGTCAGGCAGAAGGCCGTATAAAAATACACCTTATAAACTTATCTGAATCAGAGCAAGAGCTCACAAAAACTTATGCCTACTCCTGACTCAGAGGGTGCATCTATATGTGCGCTTAATTGCACAGTAGACTAATGTGCTGTGCATTAAAGTGTCCCCATCTACACATGTGCAGCAATTAGACCAGTGAAGACTAATTTATTGTGCCATCAGATAGTCCTGTCAGATACAAGTACTACCTAATGGCAGAGTTGATTACTGAGCTTCTTTGCATGTGTAGATGGTGATGACCAAATTAATTTACTCCTACTCAAATTGCACCAGAGTTTATTCAGTCGCATTGATTGCACACGTAGGTGAGTTCAGTTAGTCTATAAAATTTATTTTTACCCTGCCTTCTGTAAGAGCATGTAACTGGAAAGACATCTGGGGCCATTAAGACCAATCTATCCTAGGCAACCCTGCCATATACTCCTCTTCATAAAGTGAGCAAGTTCCACTTTTAAAATAGCATTTTGTCCCTCCTACATTTATTGGGAGGCTGTTCCCCATATCTCTGATTATTTGAAATCTTTCTCTAATTCCCAGCCTAAATCTACTCATGGCTTGTGTATGTCCCACAGGGTCCTGTTGCAGCATGGTCTTGTGCCTTAAATGGCATTTCATTACGATTCATTTTAATAAGAACAAACCCAAGCCTCCAGGCTGCCACCTCCTTCTCACACAGAGAGTGCAACAAGTATTTGCAGCCAGTAGAAAAGTGACCAGATCTTCGGTTTCACCTCTCCTGTAAAAGTTGTTCCACTGGGACACTTAAGTAACTTGCAGCAAAGACAAATCCAGATGTGGTTCCATCTGTCAGTAAAATATTTCAGGATTACTTTATTGGTAATGTCCGAGTTACAGGAGAACAGTTCAGATATAGCTGCCTGGCTGAATAACTTGGAGAGGTGAAAGCACTGATATTTGCAGTGGTTTACAATAATATGTTCTGTATCCTACAGCTGTATCTGGAAATGTAAAGGGCTTAGTAAATCAGCAAATTCTCCTTGTGGGCCTTGTTGTTCTTGAACTGGGGAAGTATTCCTCTGTGTCCTGGCTGTCATTACATGTTTGACAGATTTTGGAATGGGATGTAACAAGGTGTCCAAAATCATCCGAGGCAGCTCTTCCTCCCATACTAAAATACACAACAATGGCTTGGCCTGTTTATCAAGCATCATGCACCTTGTAATCCAAACTGGTAAACTGCTGGCGTGAGGCTCCTGAGTTCTGCCGCTCTTTTCTGCAGCTTGCATGCAGAAAGGGAACCAGAGCCGTGTTTGTTTTTCTTTTATTTTTTTCCCCCTACAAAGCTCTTTCCCCTCTACAAAAGTAGCACACAATTAGGCAGAGGATGAACACAGAACAGTCTGTCTTGTTTGATTGCATGCACACTTCTTTGAGATTTATTATTAGGTGGCTGATTCTTCGCTGACGCTAGCTTTACCCTAGTGTAACTCAGCTCACTGGACCTGGAGGTAACTTCATTGATGGCAGCTACTCTTTAGTAGTACTGAGTACAATGAGCAGGTCAGGGTCTTTGTAGTATCTAAGGTGAGTACATAAAAGTCTGAGCTGCTGTAAAGGGAGGCAGAAATGTACAGGTGTGACACATAATGTCCCCATCAAATTATAAATGGAGAAAGCCTTCCCTAGGCTTGTACTTTGCACTACCATTAGATCAGAGCAAAGTATGTACCTGGTAGGTGTTAAACACCGCAAAATCTGCTACTGATGATATCCAACCATTTTGTCCTGGTGGGAAATGGCCAAATGGTGATAAAGAAGCAGGCCTATTGTATTACAAAATTTCACAGCTTTTATCATCCTAATAGGACCTAAGGCAATTTGCCAAGATAAGTGACTACACATCCGTTGGCATCAGTTGGCGAGATTCAGTATTGTGCTCTTTTTTAACGCTGATCAGGGATGTAACTAGGGTAGGGCAACCAGGAAAGTTGACCCTGGGCATGAATTTGGGAAGGAAGAGCGGAAAAAAAAACATCTTCTGCCACCATGCAATCATATTGACAGTGGGAACTGGAAGTCACCACTGCCTCTACATGTGACAGCTGCTTTGGGTGCCTAGTCATGTTGTTACATCTCTGAGGCCGATATAACACCATTCAGATCAATGGAAATGCACTGGAGTGAAACTAAAGTAATGCAGCAATGACTCACGCCTGGCCGGATCCTGACTTTTGTGTATGCTCTGCAGTAACGAAGCAGAGCATACACCCTGCACATCTACAGGAGGAAGGGAAAGTGTGGGCAAAGAAGACCAGAGCAAACCACTAGTCTCATGAAATGACTCTGGAACTTTAAATTTGCAAAAAATAAAAATTACATTAAAAGCTAAAATCCTTCTGCTCAGATCAACCATCTGGATTAGGTGCTGGGAGATCTTTTCCCACTGAGGTTTAGGTATTGAGGAGCCTATTCCAGCTTTTTAAGGCATAGCGGGCCTCCCCCACTTACCCAGCCAGCCCTCTCAACTGTGCCATGCATGGTATGCCTGCAGAAACAGGCTGCATGAAATAAAGGAAGATTTTTTGAGTAGATGCCCTTCTCTAGTCCCCTTCTACTGTAGCTTTGCATTCGTTCCTGGAGAGCCAGTCATTAGCAAACTCTGGAACTGGGCTAAAGAGCAGATAAGGCAACCCAAAAATCCAGCTGAACTTGACATTTTTGGCCAATGGAATATGTTCAGTTAGCCCTCTTTAAAAGAAAAAAAGAATCATATTGAATTCCTTTCAGTAAGCATCTGACAAAGTAGGTTGTTGCCTACCTTCTGTCTGATGTCAGACTAACATGGCTTACTGCTTCTCGGTAGTTTCTATGTAACTCCATGGTAATTGTCTACTATGGGTCTCCCTTTTACCTGGCTCAGAGAGGATGGGAGTCTGACACAGCACCCCAACCTCAAAGCCTATTTTTTAACCTCAAGATCTAGAAATTCACGCTCATGTTATATCTTCATAGGTGATTTAGGCATCTAAAGATTGAGTTGTGCAATTAGAGGGGTTTTTTTAAAAAGGACTTAGGCACCTCTCTCTCCCATTGATTTTAGTAGGAGTGAGGCATGTAGGCTTTTCGGTAGATTTAAGCAGGCACTTCTGTCTCTCGGTGGGTACCTAAATGTCTTTGAAAACCTGGTGTTTAACTCTGGAGACCCCCACTAGTTTAACCAACATGAGAGCCATCAAATCTATTCTACCTTGTTCTGCCTACAACCAGAAGTGCTGAAGACAGGGCTGAAGGATGGGTTGAAATAGTATGAACAACTGTCTGACACCTGCGTGTTTTCTCTGTTTGCCAAAAAAACAAGGGGGATTGCAGACCTCTCAGATTGTCCTTCATGCACATCTTAGAACATCTACAGGAACAAAGCTGCTTTCCACAGTTACACTTAAAATATTTTACCATCAACAGCCCCCAACCCTGTATCCACAGCTAGGCACAATGAGGGGAAGTGTGGGAGCAGAGCTAGTGTACTTTACAATACACAGAAAGTTTATAAACTCAGCTGGGGTCATGTCAATGGGGGGAGCGAATTTCATGATGGATGGATTTCACTATAAATCCATTTCACCCTCCTTCACACCTGAATAAGCAATTCAAGGGGACTCTCAGCTTCAGTCTTACCAGATCTCACACGGAGAAAGCCAATCTCTAGGATACACACCTGAACCACAGATGATTTAACTTTGGAAGCTTTATCTGAAATAACATTTTGACCCTGTTTGAAAGTCCACCTCCAACCAAGCTTTACAGCAGGGTTGTATTTCAACTGAAAAACATTTTGCTCTGAGTTCTGAAATCTTGCCACTTCCATTATTAGTATGGGATTAACTGTAACTCATGCTCTGGATGGGATTTGTAGCAACTCCTTAGATTGCAGAAGAGAGAACCAGGCATTAGGGGTGTGCAAAGCAGGCCCTGTTTGATTCAGATTCGGATTCGGCCCAAATCAGGGACAGTGATTCGATTAATTGATTCGGATCGCTGTCCCTGATTCGGTTAGGCTGAATACAAATCTGAAGATTCAGTGCTGATTCAGAGAATCAGTGATTCAGACACAGGCACAGCTTTAAATGCTTTTTCTACATATCTTGAGGTACCAGCTAGGCTTGTGAATGCTGTGATGCTGGGGCACACGGAGCATCCCAGAGGAGTGCAGAGGGGACCTTCATGTGCTTGGTGGTGAACCCAGAAGTGGCTCAGAAGTACTTCCAGTCCACTTCCGGGTCCACCAGGGAGCACGCCAGGCCCCCCCCCCCCCACATGTTCTCCCCAGCTCAGCAATTGGCCACAGGGGGACCCTGGGTGACTCCTCACCACAATCCAGGAGGCACCAGTCACAGGGTAACATGGGAGGTGGGGGGGTTGTGCACTCCCCAGTGGACCCTGAAGTAGACTGAAAGTATTTGTGGTCCAATTCCAGGTCTGCTGCCAAACAAGCTATTTCGCTCAATCCAAAACCAAATGCTTCACTCAATTTTGGTGCTTATTTAATTTCCCACAAGCTAAACATCTTGACTTTTCTGAGTTTTTTTTCTGCACTTTCTTGAGTCATAGATTCATAGATTCATAGACTCATAGATGCTAGGGTCGGAAGGGACCTCAATAGATCATCGAGTCCAACCCCCTGCATAAGCAGGAAAGAGTGCCGGGCCTACATTACCCCAGCTAGATACACATCCAACCTTCTCTTGAATACCCCCAGGGTAGGGGAGAGCACCACCTCCCTTGGGAGCCCGTTCCAGACCTTGGCCACTCGAACTGTGAAGAAGTTCCTCCTAATATCTAATCTAAATCTGCTCTCCTCCAGCTTGTGGCCATTATTTCTTGTAACCCCCGGGGGCGCCTTGGTGAATAAATACTCACCAATTCCCTTCTGTGCCCCCCTGACGAACTTATAGGCAGCCACCAGGTCGCCTCTCAACCTTCTCTTGCGGAGGCTGAAAAGGTCCAGTTCCTCTAATCTCTCCTCATAGGGCTTGGCCTGCAGGCCCTTAACCATACGAGTGGCCCTTCTCTGGACCCTCTCCAGGTTATCCGCATCTTTCTTGAAGTGCGGCGCCCAGAACTGCACGCAGTACTCCAGCTGCGGTCTGACCAGCGCCCGATAGAGGGGAAGCATCACCTCCTTGGACCTATTTGTCATGCATCTGCTGATGCACGATAAAGTGCCATTGGCTTTTCTGATGGTTTCGTCACACTGCCGACTCATGTTCATCTTGGAGTCTACTAGGACTCCAAGATCCCTTTCCACTTCCGTGCCACCCAGCAGGTCATTTCCTAGGCTGTAGGTGTGCTGGACATTTTTCCTCCCTAGATGCAGCACTTTGCATTTCTCCTTGTTGAACTGCATTCTGTTGTTTTCTGCCCACTTGTCTAACCTGTCCAGGTCTGCTTGCAGCTGTTCCCTGCCCTCCGGCGTGTCCACTTCGCCCCATAGCTTAGTGTCATCTGCAAACTTGGACAGAGTACATTTCACCCCCTCGTCCAAGTCGCTGATGAAGACATTAAAGAGTATCGGTCCAAGCACCGAGCCCTGCGGGACCCCACTGCCCACACTCTTCCAGGTCGAAACCGACCCATCCACCACAACTCTCTGGGTGCGACCCTCCAGCCAATTCTCCACCCACCGGACTGTGCAGTCATCCAAGTCACAGCCCCTTAACTTGTTCACCAGTATGGGGTGGGATACCGTGTCAAAGGCCTTCCTGAAGTCCAAGTATACGACATCCACCCCTCCTCCTGCGTCGAGGCGTTTTGTGACCTGGTCATAAAAAGAGACTAGATTGGTCAGGCACGATCTACCTGCCACGAACCCGTGCTGGTTTCCCCTCAGCATAATTTGTCCTGCCGGGCTCTCACAAATGTGAGCCTTGATAATTTTCTCAAAGATTTTGCCAAGGATGGAGGTGAGACTGACTGGCCTATAGTTACCCGGGTCCTCCTTCCTCCCCTTCTTGAAAATGGGAACCACATTGGCCCTTTTCCAGTCCTCCGGGACTTGACCCGTGCGCCACGAGCGTTCAAATATTCCCGCCAGTGGCTCTGCAATGATGTCGGCCAGTGCCTTCAGTACCCTCGGATGGAGCTCATCCGGGCCTGCCGACTTAAAGGCATCCAGTTCCTCCAAGTGACCCTGCACCACCTCAGGGTCCACGCATGGAAGTCTGGTGCCTTGCTGCTGCCTCCCTACACTCCCAGTGAGAGACTTGTCATGCCTCTCACTTAGGAACACTGAGGCGAAGAACTCGTTGAGGAGTTCAGCCTTGTCCCCTCTGTCCGTCACCAATTGTTTCTGCCCATTTAGCAGGGGTCCTATTCCTCCCTGGGCCTTCTTTTTACTCCCTATATATCTAAAAAACAATTTCTTATTGTCTTTTACTTGGGTTGCCATCCTCAGCTCCATGGTAGCTTTGGCCTGTCTAACTGCCTCCCTACAAGCACGAGCAGAAGAGGTATATTCCTCTTTGGTGATCTCTCCCTGTTTCCACTTTTTATGTGCTCCCCTTTTGGCCCTTAGTCTGCCCAGGATTTCTCTGGTCAGCCAGGGAAGCCTCCTGGCCCCTTTCCCTCTTTTACCTCGCACGGGGATCGTCTCGCTTTGTGCGAGAAGGATAGCTTCCTTAAGGCACAGCCACCCTTCTTGGGCTCCCATCGTTTCAAAACTACTACTCTGCAGTGCATCCTTCACTAATCGCCTGAGTTTGCTGAAATCAGCTTTCCTAAAGTCCAGCACGTTCACCCTACTGGTTACCTTACCCACTCGACGCCTTATGCTGAATTGTACTTTTAGGTGATCACTGTCCCCCAGATGGCTACCGATCTGTAGGTCCCCTACTATGTCATCCCCCGTTGCCAATACCAGATCCAGTAAGGCATTCCCCCTAGTGGGACCATGTACCTCCTGCGTCAGGTGGAGGTCCTGTACACAGGTTAGAAACCTGCGTGAGCGGTGGGACTTTGCTGTCTGTGTCTCCCAGCAGATGTCCGGGTAGTTTAGGTCCCCCATGACCACCGCCTCTTTAGCTTTTATGGTCTCTGAGAGTTGCCTCAGGAGCCCCAAATCTATTTCTTCCCCTTGATGTGGGGGTCTGTAGCAGACCCCTACCACCAAATCCTTTTCTCCTTGCCCCCCATGTAGCCTAACCCACAGTCCTTCTACTTCCTCATCCTTTGATTCTGTCTTGATGAGGGTTGATGTATATTGCTCCTTAACATAGAGCGCAACCCCTCCCCCCCTTTTCCCCACTCTGTCCTTTCTGTACAATCTATAGCCCTCAATATGTACCGCCCAGTCGTGGGATGGATCCCACCAGGTTTCCGTCAGCCCCACTAAGTCGTAGTCATTTAGTGCAACCAGGAGCGCTAGTTCATCCTGCTTGTTCCCCATGCTCCTAGAGTCAAAGTGATTCAGGAAATTCACCTCAATTTTGGAAATATGTTCAGTCCCTCTGAAATCACACACTGCAGAAAACTTTAAAAAATGGCTCTGATATATTCTTGGCTGGGAAAAGGCAATGATTTGTCTATGAAAAGGGCCAACCTTTACCTGAAGCCCCTGCACATGATTTTGCTCTAATACACCTTTCTGAATGTGATTGATGCTACAGCCTGAAAAATGCCTCCAAAATCTTCCCAGAGGGTGAAGGATGGATTAGCTACTGTTGTTGTGCCCACAGGGAGAAGACCTGCCCCTGGAAAACTGTGCTGCGGGTTGTATTGCAATGAAGCCACACCAGCTACAGGGAAGAAGCTCCTGTCCTCATCATTGCAGTGCTACTTTGGGGAGGAGATGATGGAGCTACTTTGAAAAAGAAAAGCCTTCCTAAAATATGCTGGATAAACCGCTATGTCAAATCAATGTTGATGCAGAGGAGGCCCCAGTTGCATGCCCATGTAGGTAACACTTCTGCCTAACACCAGTCCCACAAAATATACGGAGCATCTTTTTGGTTTTACATAGGTTATGATTTCCATCATACTTTCCTGCCCGATTTCCTATATGAAGAGATATGGACAAACTGGGAAATTCTCTGGATAAGAATCTGAACACAAGTGGTAAGTTTGGAAATGAAAAAATAATGAAAACTGCTTATTAATAGATTGGATTGTTGCTAGAGAGGATTTTCCCCTGGGACATATGTAAATGGTCTGTAGGACTCTGCAGTATTTTCAGTAGGTAAAGCAGAGAAAGAATAGAAAGCTTGAGAAATGTACAGCACCATCAAGGAAAATACTTGAAGTTAGAAAGAGGTGGTTGCTTTTTTTCCCTTACACAAAAATACTTGACAGTAAGTTTTCTAAACTCATGTTAACCTCTTCCTTTCCACATGGAAGCAACACGCCCAAGGCTCCTTTTTTCAGCAGGATGCAAACTCTCAGCACGCAACAGATATTTTAAACTCAGGGATTTCCCCCAAATGCTGGTCACAGTTTCACAGTTACTTTCCTTTTAAAAGGCACAGTTGCTTAGCAAAATTCGGCACAGTTTTCCAGCTCTTCCCTAGTTGTGGCCATGATTTGATTCTCTTGAAATGTCTTGCCCTGGAGTCTGGTAGCTTGGAGCATATTTCAGGAGCCTTCTGTTTTAGCTAACCCCATTTTTGTTCTGTAATCTTTCTCAGTCTCAAATGACCAATATCTAGGGTAATATTGTCCCTGGCAACAACCTGATAGATTTAGTTGCTGAGGTCTTTGAAGCAGGTACTGCCAGTGGTAAAGCCATAAGCCTAAGCATTCAAAAAAACATAATTAATGCCTCAGAAAAGAAATAGTGACAGTTGCTTAAAATGAATGAGACGATCTTTGAAAAATACTGAATCTTAGTTTTCATTTGTTTTCTAATTTCTGAACCTTTAGGGCACATTTGGGTTCCCTCTAATGATTGATAGTGTAGGGCACAAATCAGAAGCTCAGTGGTGGGAGCGCAATGACACAACTGCAATCTATCATGCAATTGCAACATGTGGGAGCACATTTTTTGAGTTTAAACTACTCCTGGAAAGAGGGAAGCCAGGTCTCAACCCTTGGAAAGTGTACCCCTCAATCTCAGGTTAGAATGGGCACCATGTTTTTCCTTCCAGCCAAGACTAGAATGGAAGAGCTCAAGTACCACAATGGATGCTGTTCTTGTGCTGCTTCTCGCTCTTGCTTGACTTCTGAGTGTCAGAAATAGTGTACAGACACTTATTTTTATGAGATTTCAGACTGGCTTTGCCAACTCAGAAGACTTAAACATTTGGATAATTTGTGCATCTGAAGTTCACTAAAACATCAAGTCTCTCACATTTCACTTGTAATGGTTTTTAATTGGTTTTTGTTTTGTTTTGTATCGAAGGAAGAAGAATGACAACTCCTTCAAGAAATAAATTAACTCGCTAGCAATTAGGCCTGGGACCCCAATCAGTAGGGAGCCAAGACTGCCACAAATGAAAACTGAGGCATGCCCTACAGCGGTAGTTCTGACAGGGTGACAATACTGGTTTTGGCATCGTGATGCTACATGTATGGGCTTGACAGGGTTTGATTTTTAAAGGTAAATATTGATAAACATCAATTTCACTGCAGACTACCAGACTGAGGAAAAAAATCTTTCCATCAAAGTGTACAGAAAAAGATTGTAAAACAAAAAAATAGTGGGTGTGGTATGGAGTAAAAGATGGAGTATGTGGTGACAGCATGCTGACTGTAGTTTGCACTGCAACTCCCAGAAACCCCAGGGGACCGGGAACAAAGGAAGAGGAAGTGACAAACCAGATGAGGTAGCTATGGGAGGCTATTAGCAGGATATGGTCATTAATACATTGTCTGCCCCACACACCCCTAATTTCATACAATTCTGAAAATTTTAATTGATAAAATGGAAATAAATGTTAAAAAGAAACATCAATATTATCCGCTCAATTCTTTTTTTTTTAATTGACTTCTGCCAAACCTATACATATAGGACAGTGTAGAAAGGAAAACAAAATCCTTCTTAGGGAAATGAAATATCTGCAATAGCGATACAAGCCCTTTTGGCAGCAAGGAGTGAGTTAGACTTGCTGAAGTCTATGTTTATAATGATTTATACGGGGCGTGTCTACACAAGATAGTTAATGCACAGAAGACTAATTCTACTGTGCATTAGCCCGGTGGGCAAAGCCCATGCTAATGCACTAATGTGCAGTAGATTTAGTCTAATGCACAGTAGCATCACAAAAAAACAGTTAATCTACCCTAATGTGAAGTAGTGCCGATTATGGCACATTGGGTTAGTACCTGTCATTACAGGCACTAAACTTAATGCGCCGTGATTATGGCACATTAATGAATGTGTAGACACACCCAATGAGGAACAGAATCGGGCCCTCAGAGATTAAGATCCTCACAAACAGCTGGATGAACATTTTTTGCCTTTCTCCTTCCCCGCTTAGCAAAAAAACACCTCTGCCCTTCCATGCCATCTCTGCTAAGTGCCTCTTATTTAAATGTTCACCTTGACTAGTGTACACTTTGCAGGGAATAGGATTCTGGAGGTGCCATCTAAAAAAGAATTGGATTCAGGCAAATGATTAACACTGCAGCAAACTTGCATTTGATCCTGTGTCTTCTCTAAGGTAAGCAAAACCATCAACTAGGAACTCTGTCATGTGAATTCACACAAAGCATATTTCTTGGGTCAGGCATAAAATCAAAATTCCTTTAAGGAAGCTGAGACTTAAAACACTTGCTGTCTGAAAAAAAAGTCTCCGAAGGCTTCATCTCACATACAATATAGTCATAAACATCTGCTTTAGTTTCTGTTTTTCCTTCTATTAAAAACTAAAGAGAGTATTTCCAGATCCCTGGAGCAGCTGTCCCTTTTAAGCCAGATACATAGAAATGTGACACACACATTGTGTGGTTGGGAAAGTACTGTATTTATCAAAATAGACAATCGTTTTATCTCCGCTCTTAGAGAATCATCTAGTCAAGCAATGGGAATCTATTACTGGGTTTTCATGAGGTATCTAGAATGTGGGAATATATCTGTTTTGGAAACTGACAAACATTTGTGGCACATTTCGAGAGATTTTCATCGGTAGCAAATGTGCAATGGAAATTCAAGTAGAACCTACAGTTTAATCCTCATTAAGAGACTCATTGGTGTCCACTTTATTGGGATAATGAGACAGAAAACATGAGTCCTTAGGGGGACCTTAATTAGGAGTCCTGGCAGATCTGTTTAAACAAGTACATTAGACTATTATGACTGAATCAGATTTTTCATAGCATTCCCTGCCCCCAACATTTTCATTTGTAGGCATGTGTTATAGCTGTGAACTTTACAATTCATTTCAGGATCTGCTTGAGCATTCTGATTTTTGAAACCCTTCTTGTGCCTCCTCTTCCATGTCGCCCCCAATCAATGCTCCTGTCTCCTTTCTGCTCCCTAAAACAAAAGGGTTAGAATCCATATGAAGGCCTTTCTATGAGAAACATGACATTGCATTTGACCATAAACCTAAGGATGATAACTTAGTAGCTCAAAGATCTCAGGATAATGGTGCTTAATTCTTGGCTCTGTCTCAGACCTTCCGTGTCACCCTAGGTTAGTCACTGCCTATACATGTGCTTAGAGGTGGGGGAGGGAGGGGCGATTTTAATTACAGCAGTTCCCAGATAACCTCTCTAATTAAAACAACTCAGTGTCATGTGTATTAAGCTCTCCCCTCCTCCCTGCCATTTCAAAATGGCCGCAGAGCTGCTTTAACTAAAGCTTATTTGTTGAGGTTTAAAGTGCCCCCGCAGCCTTTTTGAAATGCAGGGGTCTTAATATACGTGACACTGGACCAAACGAGTAGATTCAGTTAATTGAATCTCCTGCAACACATCCTGTAATACAGAGGAGGACAAGGAGGGTTGTTCTACTTTTTAGCCCTATAGCCTAAGTTAGGGCACTTGCCCCAGGAGAAGGTGACTCAAGTTCCAGGTCTTCTTCATCTATGGGATTTGAACCCACATCTGCTTCCCAGCAGACTATGAGTTAGACCAATGAGGGTTGACTATTTCAGCAGGCATGACATAAGGTAAGGTCTTCACGCTCCCCAAGCACCACTCCGAGCCCTTCCCCTGCCCCCCGCCCCTTTCCTCATAGGACAGGAGCTTTCACAGTGCTATTTATCCATTTTAGCCAATGAGTATTCTTTTCAAGGGGCCAGCTTCAAGGGGATGACTGGGCAATACCTTGCTCATGGCCTGGTTATTAGAGCACCTACAGGAACCAGAAGATGCAGCTTCAAACCACCTTTGGGCAAGGGGTGCTTGCAATCCAGGGCTCTTGCTCCCTGGACAAGTTCCTTAACCAAAGGGCTTCAAGATAGGAGGCCTCTCCTTCTCCTCCTCCTCTTCTATTACCACCTTATTGTGTTTTGCTCTAGCTAAAATTTGGGGATTTGTGGAGGCTTCCATATGTACATGGGTGATTTTGTTTCCTTGAGTCTGACCCTATCAAACAGGTTCAGTAGGTGAGTGGGATGCTTCTGAATCACAAACTGTGCAATAGGTGCCAAAAACTGTAGTTACATGGCTACAGGTTTAGATCTAGGTTTCTGAAAAGTGGCATGCCACAGAGAGATTACTGGCATGAGGGGAAGGAAGTTACAACTGATGGAGGAGATCAATGGCTGAATGAGTACTACAAAGTCGAAGTGTCTTGTACCACTGCATACATGCTACTTAAGCTGCCAAAGTGAAATAGGCATTAGCCTTTAATTTCTTTCTGCCTCATATAGCCGCAAATAAAATGGGGATGAGGATACTTCTTTTTGCTAGCTTGTTTAGATAAATTTTAAGCTCTTTGTTGCAAAATGTCTCCTTTGCAATGTATATGTGCAGCACAATGGCACCCTGACCCTGATTGTTGCCTTTTGGTGCTACTACAAGAAAAGGTAATCAGTGTCACTCAACCTATGGGCACCAGAGTGGCTGAATCTAGCCTAGAGCACAAGGGGTCAGTGGCAAGAAGCTCAGCTCGGTGCATCCCGTTCCCTACTCTGTGCCATGCCTTCTCCTTCTCCACCCTTCGACATTGTCAGCCACCTCCTTCCCCTCCCATTTCTCTCTACACTTCTCTACCAAAGAACAGTGGTGGCATATAATGCAGCCAGTTTACAAGCCTGCCACTCCACTGACGTCAGTCATCATCCTCATAGGTTTTTAGAGCACAAATTATTTGGATATTTATTTAATCTTTCTCCTCCTTGTTTCCACCAGGGTAGCAAGTTCTTGGGCAATACCTTGCTCATGACTTGGTAATTAGAGCACTTACAAGAACACACATTGCATTGTGACAGTATTTTGCTGCTGCTTAATCCAGTATAAATGTCATTTTGTGGACTGGTAACATCAGGAGAAGCTCCAGAGCTGAATGAATCTGCAGCGTTCTGGCTCTAGGAGGTGAGAAAATGTTGAAGGCATCAGGACATGTATTTGCAGCAGCTCCCAAAACAATGACCATTTAAGGCTAAGCCTGCATGACACAGGCAAAGGGTATGAAGCATTTAGGGTAAGTGCAAGGTGCAAATTAATAATCAAGAAAGAAGGCCCAAGAAAGTTGATTTTGCCTTAATGTTCTGTAGCTGTCCACCCTTAAAGCAAGAGTAAGGCCAAGAAAGAGAGTATATTATAAAGCACTGTGTTTTCAAGGTAAAAACAAGGATTTCCTTTGCTGGGGACAACATCATCTAATGTGTTTTGGTTTCGCTCTGACGTTACTTCACTGATCTGAAAGACTCCTACATTTTGCCACTATAAATAAGATCAGAATTAGGACTTTAAATGTATGTTCTCACAAATAATTTGTAATAGCCTCCAGGTTTCTTGGCATTGCCACAGAACATCCAGATCTGCATTACAGAAGCACCTGCAGGCTTAAGGCCTCAGGCCCAGATACAGAAAAGTAGTTGGGCTCTTAACTGCTGTTTTGGCATCTGAACCCCATTGCTTCTGATGGCAGTCAGATGCCTACCTACGCTCCAGGTGCTCAGGGCTAGATTCTACAGAAGATTAAGTCACGTGCAAGTCAGTTGCTAGGACCTCTAACTTAGAGAATCCAAAACTCAAGAGTTAATGAACTCTTGCCTCTTCATAAAGTGACAGCTATTCATAGATTCCAGGATCGGAAGGGACGTCAGCGGGCCATCTAGTCCAAACCCCTGCTCCTGGTGACACTTAGGTTTCTCAGACCTGTGATTCAAAACATCAGTGTGATGAATGGGGAACTGTCCAGAGCTGGCCACTAGGAAAGCTAAGAACAAGGAGGTATCTTAACTCTCCAGAATATAGAACCTGATTTAGGGCTGCAGAGGTTTGTGAATGTGAATGATATCCCTCTCGTAAGGGAAGATGCTGACACCTTTTTTTTTCAAAGCACGGAGTAGGACTTACTGGGTACATCTACACAAGATGCTAAAAGTACAGTAGACTAATTCTACTGTGCATTAGCATGTCACAGCAAAAGCCATGTGCAGTAGAATTAGTCTACTGCGTATTGGAGTAACATAAAAAATATGCGCCAGCATGACTGTGCAGTAGTGCTGATTGCCGTGCATTAAATGAGTGCCTGTTATGACAAGGTGCCTATACACAAGCACAGAGGCTGCTCTGACGCACTGGAATTCCAGTGCATTGGAAAAGACTTGATTAATCAAGTCTTCTGGAGCATGCCATTTGCCGTGCTCCAGCAGCCCCTATGCATCTCACATATCAGCATCCCCACACTTAAAAATGGTGGCGGGGCACTTGAACTAAAACTTACTGAATGAACTTTAGTTCAAGTGCCCCCAATGCCATTTTTAATCATGGGGACACTGATACAGGAGATCTGGTGGCACTTTAAATAG
This sequence comes from Crocodylus siamensis, assembly GCF_052110815.1. Classification (NCBI taxonomy): domain Eukaryota; kingdom Metazoa; phylum Chordata; order Crocodylia; family Crocodylidae; genus Crocodylus; species Crocodylus siamensis. Next base: position 6,206,608 of record NC_143395.1, read on the forward strand.
AGCAGCTCCAAGATCCACTCTAATTAAAGTGCTGTCCTACCTCTGCAGCATGTGTAAAAGTGTCCACAGGTACTAAACTTAATGTGACATAATTATTGTGCATTAATGCACATACAGACATGCCCACTTTTCTTTTTAATACAATGGTTTTCAAACTTTTTTTTTCATTTGTGTACCTTTAAACATGTTGAATGGAGGCACAGACCCTTTTGGAAATTTCAAATGGAGGTGCAAATCGTTTTGAATGGTAAGTGTGGGTATTCACATACTTTTGATTGATCATAGTCATCTTTCAACCCCTCCCCCACAGGGGTCCATGGGCCACAGGTTGAAAACCACCATTTTAATATATGCCCAGAGTCAATGCTGGCTTCAAAATTGAGAGCCCTGAGTTTTACTCCCACCTCAGCTTGAAAGAGTTCAAACTCATATCTCTCACTTCTCTGGAAACTGCCCTACCCCCAAGGCTTTAAGCTAAGGAAGAAGTAGGCCATTCTCCAGCACCTCCTGCTGACTCTGGACCACTGCACAGAAAGCCCTGCACAAAGGAGCCTGAATCTGTAGTCTAGTCTGGTAACATTCACCTGAGAGCTCTGGATCCTAGTAATTTAAAATCCCTTGGTACTTTTTCCAGATGTAGAAAAGCATGCAATGTGAAACCAACCAACAATCATTTACCCTAGTGCCTGGCAGAATTCCAGTTCACTAATTACATTCGGCCTATCCATATTCCCCATGTATTTTTAGCTACAAGAAATTAGATTAATTTATTTTCCGAACCTATTGCTTGATGATACTCCGTGCAGCTCAACATTTACCACATTTTATCTTAAAAGGTGGCTGTAATGATCCTTGTCTGACTTTGGTAGTGCAGGGGAGGGTATGAGGCAGGCTTTATATATGCAGACCTGCAGAAATAACCAAAGGCACACTTCCTCCCTATATATTTTGGCATTAGAACTCAGACCTGGTGGAGAAATGATTTGTGATAGCATTAAATACGTAGGCTGAGTCTGCACTATGTCAGGGAAATGAGGTTGTATGGGACAACAATGCGGACATACATATAGGAATAAAAAGGACAGATGTTGGTATGGTTTATTCTGCTTCCTGTTTATTCACCTACACTGTTTTTAGGTTTGTGTTTTATTTTTAATCTGACTTTGTCTGGTTTCAGCCTTCAGCCATTGCTTCTGCTAATGTTTTTCTCTGCTAGGTTTATAGAGGCCTTTTAATACTTGGTAGTTTGTTCTTGTGAAAGTAAAGTATGAACTGGAATTAAGTCACCTCTCGTCCCTTTTTTTTAAAGCAAAACAGATTGAGCTTCTTAAGGTTTTCAATCCATTTTTCAATACCCTTTATGAAATGTGAACACCAGAAGTGGCTGTTCCAAGCCTGGGCCCACCAAGGCTGTTCAGAAGTGTAGAATCACTTCTCTACGCCCACTCGCTACTCCCCGGCTCATACATCCAATGATCTCATTAACGGCTTTGGCTGTTTGTGGTAGCTCATATTCAGTTTTCAGCCCATGGTGACCCATAAATCTTTTTCAGAATCACTGCTTTCCAGGAAATAGTCCCCCATTCTGTAGACGCAGACTCCGTTCTGTTCTCCTATAAGCATGACCAAGCATTTGACTGTGGTGAAGCATGGTTTGTTTGAACGGATCCAACTGGCCAAGAGATCCAAACTGCTTTACATGATGGTAGCCACATCCAGTAGCAGATACAGGGATGGAGCAACAGGTGTTTGACCCTCTGACTTCACCTTTGCCATGTGTTCTCAATTTTTTACCTCCATACTTACTGGACTCTTGTATGTAGACTGGGTTAGGCAAAATATGACCCATGGGCCAGATCCATCCCACCAGGCAATTCTATCTGGCCCGCACGTCCCCTCTACAAGATGTATTACTAGCCCACGGCTGCCCCTCTGCAAGCTGGTGGGAGGCGTAGGCTTTCAGTGGCTGCAAGTCATTGGACTGGGTGGGCGCTGTGCTTCCACCTCCATGGGGCTTCCAGCACTCCAGCTCGGAGTCCCATGTGGAGGTACCGAGCATGGGGGTACATGACTGGGCAGCTGGTGAGTGGGGAGGGGGTGCCTGCCTTCAGGAGGGCTGTGGGTATGGGTGGGTGTGGGGTTTGTGGGTAGGTGTTCCCTCCCCTCACATGTCCCACCTTCCATGGTTCACAGCTCCTGCCGCTGGCAGCGGCAGCAGCAGCAGGTGGTGAGCCCTCAGGGCACTCCTGGCCTGCAGCAGGCAGAACACCCCAGAGGTGCGCAGCTCTGGTTGAGTCCCAGGGGCTGCATGTGCAGGGCTGGACATAGGCAAGGGTGAACTGGGTGGCCGCTGGGGTCCCGGACAGAAAGGTTGGCCAAAAATGGTAATATTTATTAGTGTTATCATTATCTCTGGCAAAGGGTGGCCCAATACTAAAAGTTTGCCCAGGAATCTAGGTACAGTGCTGTGCACAGGGTGGCATGAAGCAGGCAGGGCCCAGCCTGCTGGCATGCAACTTTGGGCCAAACCAGGTTGGCTCTGTGCTAGCACATGGGGCTTGAAGCATTGCAGACAGGAACCATGCACTATCAGGCCAGGCCAGGCCAGCTCTGTGCCTCCACGTGAGGCTTCTGGCACTCCAGCAGGGTTGCGGAGCTGCATGCGAAAGCACAAAGCATGCCTGTCCTGATGGCATGTGACTGTGGCTCCTGGTTTATGTGCCATCAAGCTGGATGGGGTTCATGCCTCCATGTGTGGCTTCCCAGTGGAGCTGCTGCTGCTGGTGGCAGGAGGCTGTGCACAGCAAGGGGGGGCATGTGGCAGGGGACCCACACCCCCTCCACAAACCCCACACAACCCTATATCCACTTTTTCCCACAAACCCCACCTGTCCTACATCCACCTACAAACCCAGCACACACACCCACACATCCCTACATCCCTTCACAACCCCCCCCAAACCCCATATACACCCACACCTTCACAACCCCTCAGGCACCCCCCACAAATCCCCTTACACACACACTCCTCACACACACCCCCAACCATGTCTGACACCTCCCACACACAATATATAAGAGTAACACTTTATTTTGACCTGTTATGTAATCACCTCTATATATACTATGCAAACACACATCAATTAGGACAAAAATATTTTAAAATCAAATTAAAATATGTATTGTAGAGGTTTGATTTTTAGTATAGGATTTGTTTTTCCACCACCCCCCCCAGTTCCAAGATGACAACCCCACCTCCCTCCAGGGGCAAGGGGCGGGACTTCTGGTGGCAAAAGTCACGGGTTGGGGTGGGGGCGGCATTTCCAGTTCAAAGATGGCGATCAGGGGGTGAGGCACCTGCCAAGGGCCTGGCTACCCTTGTGGCCCTGAACAGCTCACCAAAAGTCATTAAGTGGCCCTCCAGCCAAAATAATTGCCCACCCCTGATGCAGACTCTCACTTCAGCCTAAAGGTGGCAGATTGCATGTAAGCCTAGGTCCTCTCATACCGGGGCTTCCAGTACCTGATAGCATGAGATCCTCAGCTATTCCTACAAAACTCCCAATTTTTTCCTCTTCTGTTCACTGCAGGAGAATAGATTTCCTTAAAATGGGACAGTTTGCCTCTGCAGAAACATGTATTTTTGGGCCTAAGCAATCTTACTCTGTCTTTAACCTTCCATAGTCATATTAGTGATAAGGTTATGATGGCTCAACAGTTGAATATTGTGGACTCCTCTGATTTCTTTGCTAGATTTCAAGTGAGCTTTCTGTGCCACAATCAATTCCATGGCATTTGAATGCCAATTTATATCCTAGGGAAATATTTCACCAAGGATCACTTCTTGGCTGTATTCTTGAAATTTTGGTATGCATTTGGCTACTGGTCACTTGGGGAGGAAGCGGGGTGGGGTGACCTGCATCAACTGGAAACCAAATTAAAACTATCCAAACTGAGTAATTCCATGGCTAGTTGTTATAGGAACTTTCTATTTTGTCAGAGTCTTTCCTCTCCTTCTGGTGGCTGTTGCTGCAGATTGCAGCCTGCATATTCATTTTCCAGTTTTGCGTTTCCCTTCCCTTCCCATCTGCGAAAAGTCTATGCAGGAGTTAACCTCTAGTTTCATGCAAAACAAGCAAGGCCTCTGGACCCTTCTCACACCAGCATAAATCAACTTATCTTTTTAACTTACCATTGCTCACCTGTGGCATTCAGTTTCTCTCTTAATGAAATGTTGCTCTCTAAGGGGTCTTTAATACTTGATTATTACAGCTCTCTCTATGCAGGTTTCCCTTGAGCTTTAATTATGGAACTGAAGCGTGTTCCAAATGCCATTGCTGGAGTTCCCATGTGTTCCAGAAACAGTACTCACATTGCTATTATCTCGAACATCCTTCATTCTCTTCATTGATTTCCCAGAAAATACTGAATCGATTTTTATCTTGACATTTCAGTGCCAGCACCATCTTCCTCTTCCTTCCTTCATCTCAGTTGTTAGAACTCTATGTTCACTCTTGTTCTCTCCGGTCTTCCAATTAGAGGATCCTTGTGATTCTCTTTTTTGGTATAAAACTCTGTGTGATCAGACTCTTTGCTGCCATGCCCCTCTGCTTTTGAAAATGCTCTACAGGCCCCAGGGACAGAGAGGATTTTTGATGGTCTTTAAGGCAAACCTTAAGACCCGTTGCAATGTTTCTATACAGGGACTACCCTGCTTTTATGCTTGGCTTTAGCAGTTGTTTTCATCTGTCATGTGTGTACTGGTTTGAAGTGAAGAGTGTGTGTTTTGTCATGTTCAGCACATCAGTCATATAGACTAACATGAAATGATGCTTATGTTGGCTTTGTGACCATGGGCAAAATCTTCCTCCCTGTCTGCAGGAAGACTCCAGATTTGTTTGAGAGTCTCTGGGCGCTATTACAGTACAAATAATAAATAGTAATGGACAGCAACCTGATAGCATGAGCCTTCAGTATATCACTGCACCTTTACCACTTCCTTCATATACACATTTCCATCACTGAAGCTGGGGTAGCAGAATATTGAGTATTTGAGAACTCTTTAAATGCAAATTTCCATCACTGATGTTGAGGTAGCAGTCCTCTGAATATCCAAGAACTTATCTGTGCGCTCATAAAATAAAGCAGTTCACGTCTGCAAATCTCAAAGGCAGGGAGATAGTTCACCAAAAACTAGATCACCTCGTGCTTTGGGGATTAGTAGGGGTAAGCGTTTAGATTAGGAAACCTCCAAAGAAGACATGAGTTGTTCTGTAAATGGTGATGGAGACTCAGGATCTGTCATATAGCTAGTGCTAAACCAGTTTCCCAGCATCTTTGGAAACAATATTCAGGCAACCCCCGCTTAAAGCTGTTTCGCTATAACGCTCATTTTAAATTGATACCCGATTTCACTTAGCTCTCAGCATGTTTCATTATAATGCTGGCAGTTGCCATCATGGGTCATTAAAAACAATTGCAGTCGCCATCTTGGGTTGTCAGATACTTGAGTTGTGCTTAATGCTCGTTTGGCTTAACGCTCGTTTTTTCAGGAACTAATTTAAAGCACTAAGCGGGGGTGCCTGTATTGCTAGCGGTGTCTAGGATGAACAGTCGTGGTCACTAAATGCCCCAGTACATTTCTAGTGAATGTAAAGGTGTATGTGTATCCTGGCAAAATTTCAAATCAGACAATTACAGAAAGTTACAGTCAGTCAGCTTAATTATCACCAATCATTTAACTGCAGATGTTATTTTGAATTTCCTTTCCTAAAAACCACATGGTGCTTTTGGTAACATGTAACCTGCCAGGTTTTCCATTCTGTTCTCTCGCATTTCCTGAATGTTGCCCGTAATATCACAAATGGAACAAACTGCCAGTATATACAGTACTGTTACATTTCTCCAGTCTTTTAAGATCTTTCAAGAGAAAAGGTGATGTATCAGAATATATGGTCTGATCTGATTTTCTCCCTAATGATGAGGAGAAGCAGTCAAATCACTGGAGAAAATATCAGAACTGATTACACCAAAATTTCATATTCTGAAAATACAATCAAGAAAGGAGAAATTTTGATGAGATTTCACAACACTTGAGATGGCTCAAGTTTGTCAAAATTTCAAATGAAAATAAGATAATCTTTTTATTTTTGCTAAATTGCATTAATTCTGTCTCCGGATCCCAATTTTGACTCATTTTAGCGGTTTGCTCCTGTAGTCGCCGTAAACAACAGGCTAACAGTTTTTCCTTGGTGGGATTTGTCATTTGTAGCGACCATTTAACTTCTATATATGGTAGCCCGCAATGCTGCAAAGAAATACACGTAAATCTTTTGTTTCTTAGTTTATAGATCAATTGCTGCTCTTTTATATTATCCAGATTGAACACAATTAGATTTTTATATGATTTACATGCTTGAAAAACCTGCTAAGCAAATGCAGGATTTTGTTACAAACTTAAGAGAAGTGTGTGAATTGTACTCTTTTGATTGGCCCCAGAGGTTATATGGTAATGTTTCTGCCCCTTGCATAACTTAGAAGTAGATTGTTGGTAGCATTTATGAATTTGAATTTCACCTTGTAAACATTTTTCAGTTTTCTCTTAAAACTAACTGAAGATCACTCCATTCAATAAATCAGTTGCTAGAGTATTCACAAATGGTGAAAACAGCTGTAAATCAAATTCATTAAAACGTAGCTAGGTCATCATTGCAGAAAGCACAACTGCATGATACTGTAAAGGAGAAAGTTTGGCTCCCCGGAAGTTAGTGGGAGTTTTATTATTACCTTCAATATGGCCAAGAGTTTGTTTGCAGATTTGGTTTAAAAAAAATAAAATCTCTAATGTTTTGTGATACGACTTGATAATTCAGTTTAATGATCACTTTGAACTCTCCTGCCATTAGATGTTTATTTCACAATTTTCACTCTGTTATTAGGTAAGTTTCTTGAAGACTAAAGAATGAAACAAGGTTTCTATGTCATATACATTCATGGCTTAAAACGGATGAAATTCAGAAGTAATGTGCGGGAAAGAGTCCAGTTGGGTGTAACGTACACAGTAAAGAAGTTTAGAAGATGTCGGGAGTTGTAAACTTTTAGACTTATTTTGATGTGATTCTGAAGTTGGCCCTCTTTGGTGCAATCTGATTGGCTGACAAAGGTTTCAATCTCAGTTGGAGATTGGCGTGAGCTGCAAACTTTTTATCTAAATTCAGAATCAGAATAACTCTGTGTTGTTCTTATTGGGGTTTCCACATTGCACTGTAGATTCATGTCCACTTTCCAAATGCTCATAACGTTTTGGTGAAATAAGACACTAGGTTTCTGTTTCTACCATAGTAGGATGCAGGTTGCTCACTAGCCACGTTGAATTCCCCAACACCTATTTTGCTATTATTACCAAAAACTTCTATAGTACCATAACTTTGTCTGTCATTTTTCAAGTTATTGTATATAGACATGCCCCTGCTTCAAAGGAAGTAAATCATTACCCCTTTTATTGTCTCCCATTGAAATATAGTCTCTGCCAGCACTAATGGCAATAGATGTGTAGCAGGTCAGTGGAGGGGCGGTGACAATCGGGTTGCATAGCAAGTAAGTTTTAAATATGGCCTCAGGAAGCAAAGCAGCCTGGAGGCTTAGCATAAAATGTGGGCAAATGTGGGAAGGCAGCAGAAAGAGCTCGTGAGGTGGCGTATCAAAAGAGAGCTGAAGGTCATCCCAGGACAGTCAGATGTTTGGAAGATCCTTGACCCAAGCTGAGCTCCTTCCATTGCGGTCACAATACCCCCTACCTTCATATAGAGGTTACTCCAACTGGGTGGAGAATGGAGTCCTAGACTGTACCCAGCAGGGCAAAGCTGGGTGGGGAAAGGTTTCTGAGCCCTCTCCTCTTTCTGCGTAGTAGCTAGGCACAGTATTGCTGTATGGGGCCAAATTCTGCTCCCTTTGTTCCAACTCAGCAATATGAGTAGTCTTAGTGATTACAATGTTAGCACTCAAGGACTATTCAACATGAGTAGGGTTGATTGGATCTGCTCTTTAAGTTGGGATACTTTTGTCTTCCCATCTCGTTTCCCTTTCACTTATTTCAGCCTTTACAAACAGTAAGAAAAAAAAATCTAAGATGGGGCAGGTGGGGTGGGGAAGGTGGGGAACGTGGTGACATTTCCAGCTTTCTGCAGCTTCAACATTTTTGTAAGTCGTGTTTCTTACAGTCCTGGCTTCCCAAAATCCTCCTTGCTGAAACAATCATTCATCAAGCGATAATTGTCAGTGTTGGATAACTTGGAATCTAAAGGAAGCTGCAGGACATTTTTTATTTTACACTGGTGGAAACAATTATTCATCTGATGGCAGTTGCAGATTTAGAGCTGCAACTGCTATAGTGATATGTTAAACGTTGTGTTCACATAAAAAAAACAAACAACACAATAGTGAAACAAAGCACTGCTAATGTTTAAATTTTATACTGGTATACAGCCACAAGGCACTAGCACAGAAGCCTAATTCTGATTGGCTAGCAGCTGTTGGAGTCTAACAGATGAGATGGAAAGTAGCAATTTACAAGTTATTTCATATTTAAAAACTGTTAGATCCTATTGAAAACAAGTTTTCTACCTGGGGACAAAACTGTAGATAAATAACGCAGTGTATTATGAGGCTTACACCAGCACAGTGAGAAATCTGAGAATGGGGTCTTGTTTGAAATGAATCAATATATTTTATTTGTGTTAAAACAAATGAAGCGCTTGCACAGCAACACTAATTACCAGCTGGCTTTTTCCTTGCTGCCTTTTTTAGTGTCACAGTGTAACCTACTTCTCGGTTTTTAATCACTTCCATATCGGTGCAGCTATTTTACCTACAAAGTCTTCCCGAATTTTGGATCGAGCTAAATGTAGTTATATAAGTTGTGATTAATTATGAAGGCTTATTGGAAGCAAACTTTGATGGAAATGATATATGTTTATTTCAGGAAAATGTAAAAAATTCTGCAAAATGCTCTCATTCTATATATAGCCCTACGTTTAACAGCTTTACAAACCTGCAAAAGTTGGTTCCTGTAGAAAACTGCCAGGCTACATACAATGAAAACTGGAGTAGTAATACCAGAGAGCTGTCAGTCAGCCATCCATCCATCTAATTGGCTTCTTACCATCTTTCCATCATGTTTTTTTTATAACTGGTCGCCTCTGGCTAAAATGCAAATCATGAGGAAGAGCCGTCTAGAAAAAGCTGCTGCTTTCTTAATTATCTGTCAGAGTATGGACCAGTGGACCCTGGGCCGCAGAGTAGAGTTATGCTAAGCAGCAAGGCATCATGGGAATTGGAGTGACAGCTCATTTTCCTCCTGTGTTTTTCCACGTTCGAATGACAATGCAGAAATATGGGTTTTTCCCACACTTTCTCTGAACACCTGGGCCAATGCTCAGGGGAACACAAAGCCAAAACTGTCACATTTCCAGACATGGTCTTATTGCTGTCACTGTGACAGGATTGTTGACAAATGCCAGCAGTCATCTCAGCATCTTGGGAAATGTCTGCCGTGGTTGTGTCAACAGCCTGACAGAAATTGTTAATGTTTAAACTTCTTCCACTGACAGAATCCTGTCTTGCTGACAGTATTTGTCATATGAAACTCAATCTTTGTCAAACTTGCTTAAAAATTAACACTTTCTCCATTTCTTTTGCAGCTAACTGCCTGTGCCTTTTTTTTTAAGTAATAAGATTTCAACAAGGTAATATTCCACAGTCCACAATGAGTCCAAATGCACAAGCACGGTACAAACTTATGGCCAGCTTGTCCTTTTGACCTCTGCTACAATGATAATTATGCTTTTATTCCTTGCCCATTTTTTTTGCCTTAGGAATCAAAGTTCTGAATTATTCAAGAGCTATAAAAATCCTATTTCTCAGTGTACAATGTGGAAAATCAATTAAACAGAGTTAGTTTAGCACTTATATAAAATCAAGTTACAAGTTTGTAGACATACATTAACTGAGTCTCCTCTCAACTTTGATTCTGAAGGTCAGCCCACCTGGCTAGAGAAACAAATTGGTCAGCACATAGGTAGCTTCAGCTGGGAGAGTTATCCCAGATCTACATAACACAGGAATTTCAATGGCAGGGCATGCATGTAGATGAAAAGTGACATAATTAATGGCTTGTATACACTAAAACTAGATATAAGGCAACACCTAGTACTTCACTTCTCTAGACTTCTCATGGTTGAAGCTTCCATACCAAGTTGGGCTATGATTTTGCATGATATCATAAGCTAAGTACTGAAAGCCTTCATCGGTAGACTTGCAGACATCACTACTAGGCAGGTGAACTTCAAGGAAAAAAGGTTCACTTTCAAGAGGGCAGATCCTTGTGGTACTCCAGGTACAGGATTTGGAGATTTATTAGACAGGCTTCTCAATGAATCATTGCTGAGACTGAACCAGTGTCCCAAGGTGTCAGTAGAAAGAGTGATGCTTAAGGTGCTGTATTTTAGGCAAGAGATGAAGTCTAGATCCCCAACACTGTTGGTGATTGAAGATCCTAGAGCACTTTGTGCTGGCTTGATACACTAGATAATTCTAGACTGGGTAAATAATTACTCTGTCTCTCTCCTCTTAGTGCTTTGCCTAATTCCCATTAAATGTTGAGGACTGCATCAAGACTTTAGAAAACACAGCCTACTCCCTATGATCAATGTCAGGGGGACCAAACATTATTCTTTAGTTCACGTCTTACGTTCATGTATATTGTTTCTGTGCACTGTCAGGCACGTGCCTTTATTCTATTAAGAGATGGGACAGCTACAACTGGGAGGTAGGCGAAGAATAACTTACATGTACTATATGTAGCTATGGTGTTGTGCTTCAGTAATTCCAAAAGGAAGTACTGAAATACAGCACAGTATGGGCAGTTACTGCACCATGCATACAGTGCATGGTTAGATTTCGCCGCTGTTGTGACATAGCTCTGCTATAACAGGGGAGCATGCCGCTGTAGCGACATATCGGGCCATCACATGTAGATCTATGTGATTGCTACATCTGTGTAGCACATGGTACAGCAATGTAGCATGTTGCTACATTGCCTAAGACAATGCGTAGACATGCCCAATGTGTAGGAGAGGCAAAAGACTGAACTGAGCGTGGGACTGAGTACAAGGATCTCTTTCATTTTCAACTCAGCTCTATCTGATTAGGGATGTGGCTTTGGGCCAGTTGCACATGTGAAAGTATTCAAACTTTGCTTAAAATTAGGCACATAAATCCATAATGAAACTCCTAACCCTTCCACTGAAGTCAATGAAAACTAAGGGTGCTCAGATCCCTGTCCATCAGGTCACTTCTTTAGGTGGTGACAAACATCCTTGGGACTAGGTCCTCCAAATGGACTTAACCTTGTTTGCAACTCTTAGGAGCCCTGCCATTTAGTGAAGTAATCAGTTGAACCCTTGGCTCCTTCTATAATACATAGGAGAAGAGGTCTGGAAGATCTGCATTCCAGACTATGCTGTAATGAATATTTAAATATTTTATTTTATTGGGATTGAGCCGGAAGGAAAGATAAATGAAGGGATGCTTCTTTTGTGAATCCCACTGGGGATTAGGTGCCAAGAAGCAGAGTACAATCAGGTCTTGGCTCTTGGTGTGTCTACCCAGTGGTAGACATTTAGTGGTCCATAGGATTTTACCTATAAATACTCAGCTGCCTATAGAATTAGGCACCTCCAGACTCAGGTAGCAAACCTCTGAGGATCTAAATTTTGGATTAGTCACCTACAACCTTTTTCATATCTCATCATTGGTGCCTGACTTTAGGGACTTCAGCTGGCAATGTTGGCTAGCTTTTCTGTATCTTTGTTATCCTATTGTCCAAACTGAGATAATAATAATCACCTACCATGACATTTCCAAGAAGTTAAGATTTACAGGATAAAAGAAGAGCATAAACTTGAAGTTGCTTACACAGGAGTGCTTTTGAACTCTTTCACTATGGAGAGCCAGGCATGCAGATTTTCTTTTGCACTCCACACGGTGACATTTTACATTTCTATTCTCTCAGCCCCCCCAAAAAAGAGTTATTAAATATTAAAAGAAATGTTCCTTAAGGAAATGGACTTACAGACCTTTAAAGTCCTCATGGAAAACTCATCTTGTTTCAATACCATGGATATTTGATGATGCTATTACATGGGAAACCAGGTATACAGTTGTGTCAATTCTCCCTTTTCAGGAGTAGACACAAACTATCTCGGTTTATCTGGAGTCTCATGGTAAAACTGGGTGCTCCAAAATGCTTTTGGTCCACAGGCTCTATAACACTTCACAAAAAAGATAAGCAAAATTGCCCAAGGAGCAGAGAGTTAAGTGATATATCCAAGGTCAAAGATCAACTGTGTAGCAGCATGGCGTTCAGAAATCAGCTCCTCTAGTCCCCCAGTAATCAGTTAACAGCGTTGTGAGAAAATTAGAGTTAGTATGACTAAATCTATCCCACTTTCTCAGAGCTCTTGAGACGGCTGCTATGATACACTCTGCCCACCCACTTCTGCTCCAAGCATGCCTAACCCAGAAGTCACATCAGAGCTACTCCGAGAGTATCTCATCCCCTGCTCTTGTCTCCAGATGCCTTGAGAGATGCGATGGGTGGTCTTCAAGTCTGCTTCACTGTCTTATTTCTGAGTTTGCCGAATGGAAGCAGGTGGGCAGGGTGCATTTCTCAGCAGTGTCCACCTGATTGTTGGAGAACCATAACCGATATACTGGAACAGAGGTCTGCATTTTTCATGTTGTGACTTCTGAGAGTTCACTATTCAGATGACCCAATAATAGATGTCATGGTGAAGCAAACTGATAAACTATAAATTTATCAATACCTTCATTCAAGCCCCATAGTTTGTAAATCTTAAAATCTCGGCCTTTCAGAATGTGAGGCTCCCATTCTTGTTTCTGCCCAAAACTACAGTGGACAGCTTGAACTGAATCCTTTTAGTCTTTTAGGACATAGGCTTACCTGAAAACCATCTATGAGACCATTTAAACAAAATTCTGGCCATGAGATATACAAGGCTGTGTCAAAAATGGCTGGAGTCAGTCTAAAACTTGGCTTGTAATTAATCGTATTGAGAAGCAGTGTGTTTACATGGCTGGAGAAGGAATGAATTTTGAATAACCAAAATTACAATTGTTGAGCAGTTGAATACTGAGAATATAAAGTCTCTGGACCAGGTCCTCTCTGGATATTAATCTGGTGTAGGATTTAACCAGATGTACTAACTTTCTAATAAATGCACTGTGTACCTGTGGACTGTTTGGGAGGCATGTATGCTAAAAGGAGCAGACCTGGGATCTTAACTTGGCTCTCATGCTCCCTAGCCAGCCTGGCAGCAACCTCTTCTCTCTCAAAACAGTGCCCATCTGCGCACTGCCTGTCTGAGTGATCACCTACATTGAGCGAAGTTGAAAAATCCTTCATTCTCCTTGACAGAACTAAGAGATATAAAGAAGAGAATAGAATTGAAAAGCCTACGAGAGCAGAACAGAGCATAGTCTGTGCAGCCGTGAGTCCTGGGCTAAATAATTATCTCTGGGTATTGTATTATTTGCATAATTAAAAAGTTTGGCTGCATTTCCAACACGCTGTCTCCTGCATCAGGGAGGTGGTGGGGGCGAGTTAATCAGCAGGAGGAAAGTGAAGGTTAATGAATTGTTATTCAGATGGTGCAGGCCCTGTGAGACTTGTGGATAATTGACACCATTTGGGAGCTAAGGCAGAGTGGAAGAGGAGAGATGAGCTGCCGCAGCAGCTAAACTGGAAAAGGGTGAACAAATGATAAGTTAACACCAATTATCATTTTGATGGGCTCGTTTGCCTTTTCTTTTCTTTCTTTCTTTTTTTTTTTTTAATTCTCCCCACAGTCGTTGGATGAAATTGAGACGGGTGCAAATGAATCATTCAAAATTCAAAAGCCTGGAAAAGGCTGTTCAATTTGACCAGACAGGGGGACATAGAACAGAAGCAATGCCTCAAAAATTGTCATATAGAGAGTGAAAAGGGTAATTTAATGGGACCCGTGAGCAAGTGAGCAGTTCCAGGTCACAGAGGTTTCTTGTGACCCTTTGGCTTCAAGTGAAGTTCTTCCTCAAAAATGAACCTTACCTTTCTGCACAGGACTAAGACAAGCCGGTACACTGCTAAGGGAATCTTATTTATTATTCATATTGCAAAAGTGTTTAGAGGGTCTGAGGTTGGGCACTCACTGTGCTTACCACTGTACAGAAGCATACAGAAACACTCCCTAAGGAATTTACTGACTAAGCAGGTGAGAAAGATGAAGAAGGGGAAGAGAAAATGAGCCACTGAGAAGTGTAGTGACTTACCCTAAGTCATATGACATGAAAGAGCAAGAAGCAGAAATCAGGTTTCCCGAGTCTCTGTCCAGACTCCCATCCATTAACCCACAGGGTCCTTAATGCACCTGATGTCCCAAGACAGGGAAAATACACACCATTAACAAATTGCAGGGGAAACTTTCACGTCTGTACCAATGGCTGTAAGTAGGTTACATGGGGGTGAGGACAAATATGGGCTCAGTGGGCCCTGATGTAGAATTCAGAACTCTATAGGATGATGGGATAATGACGATAATTCATCTCAAACCAAGGAAGACCTGGTAATACTTACCATCCTATGGCAAGGAAGACTTGGAAGAAACTGCACATGGAGTTCAGTTGGATTTAACAGATTCTCCTGATTCAAGGCACAAAATGCTACATGGTCCCTATGACAAACTCCATGAGATAAGGGCAACAGTAGGGTACCCCAGTTATAGTTATATTGCCGAAATATGTGATACAAAGAGCAATTCCCCTCTGGCCTGTAACTGACAGAATATTGACGAGAAGGAAGCTTCTTATTCTTCCTAGAGATCAGTTCAAATGCAGCAGCTCAACATGAAATGAAATCATTCTGGGGGATGAAATTCCTAGGCACTTCCTGCATCTGCAGCAAAAGTGTGACTGGAGAGGGACAAACCTTCACTTTCTCCTTCCAGAGGAAAGTTGGACATCTCAAACTTCGTTTTGTTCTGATGTGGAGCAAAAGTTACAAATTTCAAAATCTCTCGCCAAAAAAAAAAATCTGGGAAAAAGATTCATTATGGAAAAATTGTTTTAATTCATAATTTTTTCAAACCTGGGGTTCTGGTAAGTCAGACTCTTCTACAGATCAAGGAGAATTAAAATACCTAGGAGCTCAGGCTACTTTTAAGCTAAGTACACATAGTAACTTCATTTACTGAAATGATAAGCAAGTGAACAAATGTTCACTATTGTTCCAAAAATGCAGCCACATGCCTGCAGTGGCCAAGGCAAGAAGCCAGGGGGCACTGCAGCACGCCTCCCTGCTCAGCTAGAGCAGACAGCTTGGGCCAAGGCTAGATTGCCGACCCTGGGGGGGAGATGCAAAGCATCCTAGGATGCTGGAGGACAATAAGTTAACTTGATTCTGAAGGTGATCTGGGACAGAAGTTCAATAAACCAACTTAACCTCAATCAGTTAAGTCTGATCCTACATTCATCCAGGTATATCTTAAATTGGTTTTGGTCATTTTGAAAATGGTTTATGTGTACTGAACTTCTGTTCTGTTACAGATTTAAACTGGTTTCCAATCATTTATACTGGTTTATGTGTAATTTCTGTCCCTAACCCTAATGTTTTTAGGCATCTTAGTGACATAGCAGGGAGACTGTATACCCTGCAAAATCTATGCGTCCTGACTCCAAGGCCCTGGAATCACAAGTTGGGAAAGCCTTCCCTCCCTTGAAGCCTGCCGGGCAAGCTAGAGAAATCTTGTGTGTGTTTTGGAAGAAACCTATGAGAAAGAAAAGTTTTCTTTGGAATATGTTGGGTTGAGTGAATCTGCATTTGCTGCGGAAATTGTTTCTCAAGGGAAGAATTCCCAAACAGCTCTAATTTGTGATCTGCAACATAAAATAATAACAACTTATTATTTATTTATTCTTTCTATTGCTAAAGCACCCATAATGTTATGACTGCTGCCTAAGCCCATTGGAGACCTAGTCCCTGCCCTTCTCACAAACTGCTATTGAGGAGTGAGGGAGCGGAATATGAATAGAAGCCAGGTAGTTAGGGATGGCAGGCTCACATCCTATATAGTACTGTTTTTCTTTATTTTTCATGTCCATGGTCACATTTTGGCTAGGCAACCCTGAGAGGAGGTTTGAAGGAAAGATATAAATGAGGCAAAGTAGGAGGGCTAGACAAAGAGACTTTGGAAGGCCATTCTGCACACTCAGGATGACATGGAAAAACTCAAAAACAATAAAGGGAGAAGATTTAGAAAGAGGCATACAGAACAACAGGATTGGATGCAAAGGGACTTCTTGGGCCACTGAGTCCAGAAAAGGGCACAGGGCTGGCATTATGGGGAAACCAGAGGACAAACAAATCAAAACTGAAGTAAATATGAGACTTCATGGGTACATTGTCAGGCTGGGACAGTGTTTGCCCAGATAGTCAGCATAGTCTTATTACCTCCTTCTGATCTTCCAGGTTATTGGCTTGTTGCCTGTCACTTTAATGGGGCTTGAGTTCACTACCAGTAATAACCTGTAATTAGCCAGGTAAGTAGAGTCAATGGCATGCCTGCAAGCAAAGCCAAATAGATAACATTTGAGGCATGGTGCGAGGAGGAACCAGTAAAATGACTCCAAAAAGGGTTGCAAGCATACATCTTGTGAAGCTGGGCCATTGTCTGAACAAGAGGACAAATTTAATGTGACCAGAAGAAGAGCTAGCCAAAGAAGTCAGAGTCTGTAGTCAGAGATTCATAGATTCTTAGATGTAGGGTTGGAAGGGACCTAAGAAGACCTTCAAGTCTGACTCCCTACCCTGGGCAAGAGAGAATACTGGGCTCATATGACCCCAGCTAGGTAATTGTCAAGCCTCCTCTTAAAGACCCCCAGGGTAGGAGCCAGCACCACTTCTCTTGGAAGTTGGTTCCAGATCCTAGCCGCCCTGACTGTGAAGTAGTGCTTTCTAATGTCCAGCCTGAACCTGCTGTCAAACAACTTATGGCCGTTATTCCTTGTTATAACTAGGAGGTGCTCGGATGAACAGGGTCTCTCCTATTCCCCGCTGGTCCCCCCTGGTAAGTTTATAGACAGCCACCAGGTCCCTTCTCAGCCTTCTCTTGTGAAGGCTGAACAGGTTCAGGTCCCGCAGCCTCTCCTCATAGGGCCTGCCCTGCTGTCTCTGGATCATGTGAGTGGCCTCCTCTGGACCCTCTCGATGCTGGCCACATCTCTCCTAAAGTGCAGCACCCAGAACTGGACGCAGTACTCTAGCTGAGGCCTGACCAGTGTTGCATAGAGGGGGAGGATCACCTCCTTGGCCTTGCTTGTGATACATCTGTGAATGCATGACAAGGTGCAGTTGGTCTTACTGGCTGCGTCCTCACATTGGCGGCCCATGTTCAGTTTGGAATCGATAGTGCCTCCAAGATCTCTTTTTGCCACTGTGCTGACGAGAAGGGAGTTCCCCAGCCTGTAGGTGTGCTGCTGGTTCTTATTGCCCAAGTGCAGTACCCTACACGTATTAGTATTAAATCTCATCCTATTCTCATTTGCCCACCCCTGTAACCTGTCCAAGTCCAGCTATATTCTGTCCCTCCCTTCTAGTGTGCCCACCTCGTCCCAAATCTTGGTGTCACCAGTGAATTTGAACAGGGTGCCTTTCACTCCCTTGTCCAAGTCGCTAATAAAAAGATTGAACAGTGCAGGCCAGGCCCAAGGATGGAGCCCTGGGGGACCCCACTACTTACATCCCTCCAGGTCAAATATGACCCATTCACCACCACTCTCTGGTTGTGGCCCCTCAGCTAATTTGTGACCCATATGACTATGTAGGCATCCATGCCACAGTCACCTAGCTTTTTAATGAGAATGGGTGGGAGACAGTATCAAAAGCCTTCCTGAAGTCCATAAAGACTACATCCACTGCAACACCTACATCCAATGATTTTGTGACCAAAGCGCAGAAGGTTGAGTGATAAGATTGGGGTTCTCTCTTGTCTTCCTGGAATGTTTGTGCAATTAACATTAACAGGTAAGTGAAATTAAAAATATATATCTCTACGCCAAATAATCCCTGCCACCAAAGAATCGAAAACAGGTTGTTACAGTCATCTTTGTTCCCTTAGCTCATCCTAGGTCCTGCACCAATCACAGCTCAGTAGGTTGAGATGCATATTCTATTCATCCAAAACTTACGGAGGACTTTTTTTCAGTTACATCAATTTAAATTTGGAGTAACTCCATTGTTTTTGTTATGTCCCATCAAGCTGATCTCATTCCTCCCAGCCAGCCTGCCTGCCTCTTCCTTTGAACTTTTTTTTGTACTGCAAGTTCCTTTACCTTTGAGACTTCAGCAACTTCAATAAAGTTTTATTTATTTATTGAATAAAAAATTCAGTGAGAAAAGCACACACACACACACACACACACACACACACACACACACACACACACACACACACACTTATATACTGAATCGCGCCAGAATCTGGGGCACAGCTCTGCTTGCTATAATGGAAAGATGACAAGTCCCCCCTTCTTCCCCCAGTACTGTAATATATGACTGCAAGGTCGTGGATTGAATACAAGGAGGACGCAAGCCACATCAGGGTGAAGTCTTCTACCTAAAATATTTAATTGTAGTTAAATATACCGCACACTGTTAAAGCCAGTTACAGAGACAGGCGAGGTTGAAAATGAGCTTAAGAGGCAGCTGCACACATTTTGGATGAAGTACTGCATAAAAAGAATACTGCTGGTAAGGATATATTTTGGCTGATTCAGATATACTAAAATGCATGGTGGTCTGGATTTAATAAAATCCTAACGACTGGTGTCCTCACTGGTGCATCAGTCACTCCTAAACTATGTTGCTTCTCTAAACATATGGAGAAAGTTATGACGGGCATTTCTTTAAAAGGTGAAAACACAGAGAATAATATATAACAGCACGACAGTTTCGTATTTGGAGGGATGCGTGAAAATTAATTTATGTAATCATGCTACAGAAATACATACACAGGGAGAAGATGTGGTATTAGACAGGTCTTTCACGTAGCAGATAAAGTCATAAGAAATTCCAGTGAAACTAGTGGCCAAAGTTAGAAAAATTCAAACTCAAAATAAGGCAGGCATTTTTAATAATGAAGGTATTTAACCCTTGGAACACATTGCCAAAGGAAGAATTGCTATTACTTGAGGTTTTTTTTAAATCGAGACCTGAATGACTTTCTAAATAAATAAGCTACAATTCAGTTAGAAAGTCCCTCAAGGACCTTCTATTTTTAAGAGCAAGTTAGTTAAAGGAAAGCAGTATACTGTATGTAAGCAGTGAACTTGTCTTCCTAACATGATCATTTTGGGCCCACACACAAATTGGGAGGGGCTGGTGGTTAATGCTACTAAGCTTATCTGTGTTGCTTAGAGATTATCTTATCATTGGAACCCACCAAGCTTAAATTCAGATTGATATCTAAATGCGATATGCAATCCGCCCTATAACAGGCCCAGACTGGAGCCTGAGTCCACTGACCTCCTTGGTTTAGATTAAAATCCACATCTGGACTTCACTGTTGAGCCTATTGTCAAGGCTGTTAGGAGTTTGAAAAATACTAGGTACTACCATGAAAGTGAGAAAGTTAATAGCAAACCCCTTTTAGCTTGCCCATTCAAACAAACACACTAGTTTATAGTATTATGCATTGCAATCTCCTTCCAACTGTTAGAAGAAGGCCTATGCAGAGTTTGCAATGCTAATTGTACTTAATCAGATACACTGCTTTGATTTCTCCAATGGAGGCCATGTCGAATTTTTCAGCAGCAGCAGCTGCCATTTCTGTCAGCACCTTGAAGTAGTGCGAATGTTCATTTCTTTTGCATGAATAGAAAAGAAAATCTAAATAACTGCAGAGTATATTTGCCTGTTTGTGAATTATTAAAATATAAGTACAGACCTCCGTGTCTGGTGGAGCTGTGCTTTCCAAATGCCACGTGGGAAATTCGTTCTTATGAAGAAATATTACACAGTGTTATTTTCTTCTACCCCTGTTGGTAGGAGAAGGGAGAAGGGAGTCTAGAACTCTTCCTGGACTTTTTTGTCTAACTTAGTGTATTACCCCATAGAGTATTTCTTCAGCATTGACAGCTGCACAGTAAAAGATGTGCCGTATGTTAAAAGTATGCAAATGGCCAGCATGTGCATGCTTCTTCCTCTCCTACTGGGCAGGGAATTGTGAATCTGAATTTAAAGTGAAAAAAATCCCACAGAGCTGCAGTAACAGGCATTTCAAGCCAATATGCATAAGCAAGGAAATGTGGTACATTCAGGGTACGGAGGAAGATGAAGTACATAGTATTACAGGTAGCCATGGTAAAAGGACCCATGGAAGACAGAGGAAGTGCCACAAGGACACCCTAAAAATTTACCTTAAGAAGGGTGGCATCAACCCTACCAATTGGGAAGTGCTGGCTGGTAACAGGTATCAGTGGTGCTGCACCATACATCAAACTACAGCCCTCTTTGAAGAGAACCATTTTGCTTGGGAAGTTGAGAAAGAGCAGAGGAGGAAGGAAAATGCAAAACATCCTGGCCAACAGTTGTGCCCCCACCCCAAGGCACCACTTGTCATATCCTATGGAAAAACTTGCAGACCACAAATTGGACTCCTCAGCCACCTTAAGACTCACCAGTAATCTGCCCCCTGCTAGACATTATCCTCATATTGAGGAAGAGCCAATAGACTCGCAAGCAAAGAGGTGGAAATGCTGACAGACTGGCAGCCAAAAGAGAAAGGCTAAGAAGAAAAGTCACAGTAGTAACCGTAGGGCAATATTAGCCAAGTAAGTCATTACTTCTGGAGTTATGTAAAAGAAATTTTAATTATTTTTTATAGATGCAAGTTCAAATGAGTGAACCATTGAAAGTAACGGTTGCAATGAACAGCACAGTAAATGCTGCCTGTGGCAATGCTCTTTTATTTATGTGTTTGCTTGTTTGCATAGCTCCCACCTCTCCAACCTCTTTCTGCAAAGATACAACAAAAGGTCTGAATCTTGGATTAATTAATGAGAGGAGCAAGCATTATGAACTTCAGCCTTCCTGTTCTGTTGGTCTTGACTCTCAACAGATCAATGAGCAAGACAGAGCAAGTTAAAAGTGAAAAAGGACTTACTGCACCAGTTGCTTCATAGTAGCTGCCTGTTCGTATACTTTTATCCTGTGGTTAGTGGGAACTCTCTTGGCATAGCTTAGCCCTCTTTCACTGAGGTGAGCTTTCCCCGTTTAGCTTTTATTTGCAGCTACTATGAAGCAGCAGGCACAGAGTAAATCCCCACCTTCTTTTCACATCCTACACATCATCCATTTGTCTTACTTAGTTGAGTGAACATCTTAGGCTAAATAAGGGCTCTTGCCTTGGATTAGGGTTGCCAACTCTGTTTGAATCTATTCTGGGAGGTTTCCAGAACACCAGCATGCCCACGACACAACGTGAACGTGCCCGCGTGCTTGCGAATATCAATTACAGATGACAATGCATAGACTTTACGTCAGGATGGCAAACGCGCATTACTATTACATTTTAGAAACCCACTGGAGTACTTGTATAAATTGGTTTCTGCATTTAATATTTATTTTAATGAATGCCCTATCGTTTATCTCCTGGGTGATTCTCAGCAGTCTGCTGGAGATTTATATCTAATTCCTGGAGACTCCAGGGCAATCCTGGAGGGTTGGCAACTCTACCTGGGATTTTCAAAAGCACTCAATATTGGCCTCTCCTTTGAAATACGTGCCGTAATTTCAAAGACATCAGAGTTATTTCAGTTTGGGACACCTGTGAAAAATCTCAGTGATACTCTTTACAATACTCCTTGGAAGAAATTCAGGATTTAGCACTTATTGTTCAGCAGAAGCCAGTACAGAAAATCAGAAGAATTCACAAAAAATGCCATTGGTCGTTTACCAAAAATATTTCTGTTTGGAAGAAATTGTTTGTAAAAAGTGATTCAAACCTTGTCCTAACTTTAGGGTCTGGGTGTGAGAGGTGTGAGCAGTTACATTCCAATTCCTAAGTTTTGTCCATTATTATCCCCTTTAATTTCAATGTGCTTTCTCCTCCATCCCATACAGCTTTGCTCACACCTGTTAGAACAAGGATGCAGCACCTCTTCTACTTCAGTTTTGCTAAGTGAAAACTTGTGCTTTATGTTCATCACCTCTGCATATTCCACGGTCAACCTAATTCTCTCTGAAGATGAAAAGCTTTCTTTTCTGGCTAGTTGTACAGTTGGGTTAGAATTAGATTTGTTTCTATTTTCTTTCAACAGCTGTGCCCTTCTATATCCCTGTTGCGGACACTGTGCAAAGAAATGTCTTTAACAGAATAAACACAGTGACATATGAATACGGTTTCCCAGTTCAGTTGGGCATTCAATGTGCAACGGGGGCATGTTCTGAGTCAGAAGTTAGACACCCCTTCTCCCATTCCAGTCTAGACCCTCTCCATTCTGGTTTCCACCCTTTATTCTCCGAGGAATCAGCCCATGACAGAAATCTCTAAATGAACTCTCTTTACCTGCATCTCAGAACCAGTATCCTGTCCTCATCCTCCATGATGTGTTCAGGCCTTCAACACCATGTCTTCCTGAAATCTCCTCCTTCTTTGATGTCTATTGCTGTTTTCTTCTGATTTTCCTCCTATTTGTCTAATCATTCCTTTGGCGTGTCTTCCAGAGGGTATGTCTTGAGCATCTTCCATATTTCTGTGGGAAACATCTTCTCCTATACCTTATACCCTTGGTAATTTCATCCACACAGGCAAATGCAGGTGTTGCCTCTATGTGAACACTTCATAGATCTACTTCTGTACTCCAAATGTGTCTCTTCTGTCCAAATTAAAATCTCAGCCTGGACCTCTAACATCTGTGTGTGGATGTCTTGCCATCAGGTTGTGCTATCTTTGATGTGGCAGAGCTCTTAATCGTCCACCTCCATCCTTCCTGCTCCCTCTTTTCTCAGTCCCATGAACAACACTATCATCCTTCCTTTCACTACAACTCCTAGCCTCTTTCTATGGACTCATATCCAACCTATTTCTACATCTAGTGGATTCTTTTGAAGAACATCTCTGAGGCAACAGACAAACACTGCTTTTGTGATGGGATCAGCTAAGCTAGGATGTGCCCCAGTATAGCTGATCTGACTGATTGGTAGAGACAATCATTCCCCTAGGAGGAGATTCTGGGGTGCATGTTTCATGCTGTAAAGCAAGAATAACCCCATGTGCTCCCTGGTCCACAGTTGCAGAAATGCAACCTGGGACCCTGAAGGTGAATTCTCAGGGCATGTGTCTGCAAGTGTGGCGCAAAGACTACATGGGGCTCTTGGGGTGCCCCAGGTTTAAGGCCAGGTACCTGAGGCTGTTGACCCACATGCCTGGGCCACTGAAGCCCCAGGAGTGCATGCCTGGGGTGATTGGAGAGTGGGGGGTGCCTATACTTTTGTGCCATTAATTAACAGACATCCACAACCTATTCAAGCACCTGCATTGAACACCTTCAAGAGTAAATTGGATGCTTACCTTGGTGGGATCCTATAACCCCAGCTGACTTCCTGCCCTTTGGGCAGGGGGCTGGACTCGATGATCTCCCGAGGTCCCTTCCAGCCCTGATGTCTATGAAATCTATGGAATCTATGAAATATTAACAGGAACCATTTCATCACCAGTTTTGGGCATTTGGGGCAAAACAAAGAGCAGGGGCATCTGTTCACTTGGATTTTGTGCCACCATTAAATTTTTTAGGGCAACACAAGGGCAACATGTGTTTTCAGCTTGAGATGATTTGATACGAATTAACCCCTTAAAGTTAATGGATTAAATGTCTTTTCCTATCCACACACCTTGCCTAGATCTTTGTTCAAGTTCTCAGCATCTCATGTTGCAGTTACTTCATCATCCTTTTCTCTGTCCTTTACAAATGTTGTTCCATCCCCGCCTCCCCATCTCATATCCATTCACAATGCTGCTGTGATGGGCATAACTTTCTATGAAACCCAACTTTTTTCATTCCTGTATAAGTTTACGCTTTGCTATCACATTAAGTGAAGCTACTCAACTTTAAAAGCTATTTGTGACTTATCTCCCATTATCTTTAATTATGTTTAACGATTTCTTTGCCTCCGTCTTCCTAAGTAGAGACCAGAACAGCCACCTCCCTGCTGGGCCCCCCTTGGGCCCCGGGGGAGGCACACCTGGGCCACGGGTTAGCGAGGATTTAGTTAGGGAGCTTCTGGAGGGGTTGGACGTATTCTGGTCAGCCGGCCCAGATGATCTCCACCCTAGAGTTCTAAAGGAACTGGCCGAGGTCATTGCAAGTCCCCTGGCACAGATTTACAAGCACTCGTGGTGCTCTGGTGAGGTACCGGAGGACTGGAAGAGGGCCAACGTGGTCCCCATCTTCAAAAAAGGCAGGAAAGAGGACCCAGGAAACTATAGGCTGGTTAGTCTCACCTTGATCCTAGGCAAGCTGTTTGAGAAAATTATGCTGGCACACATCCAGGAGGGGCCAGCAGGAGACTGCATGCTTAGGGGCAACCAACACAGGTTCATCAGTGGAAGGTCCTGTCAGACCAACCTGGTGCCCTTTTATGATCAGATCACCAGATCATTAGACGCAGGGGTAGCAGTGGATATAATCTTCCTGGACTTCCAGAAGGCTTTTGACACTGTCTCTCACCCTGTTCTCATCAAGAAACTGGGGGGCTGTGGTGTAGACACCCACACAGTCAAATGGGTCGCCAACTGGCTGGAGGGCCGCACCCAGAGGGTGGTAGTGGATGGGTCCTTCTCAACCTGGAAGGACGTGGGCAGTGGGGTTCCCCAGGGCTCGGTCCTCGGGCCCGCGCTGTTCAACATCTTCATCAGCGATTTGGACGACGGGGTAAAAAGCACCCTGTTCAAATATGCTGATGACACTAAGATGTGGGGGGACGTGGGTACATTGGAAGGATGCAACAGGCTACAGTCAGACCTAGACAGGTTACAGGGGTGGGTGGATGAGAATAGGATGGGTTTCAACACAGACAAGTGCAAGGTGATGCACCTGGGGAGGAACAACCGGCACTATACCTACAGGTTAGGGAACTCCCCTCTTGTCAGCATGGAGGTGGAAAGGGATCTGGGTGTCATCACTGACTCCAAGATGAACATGGGCCGGCAGTGTGGAGAGGCAGTAAGGAAGGCCAACCGCACCTTGGCATGCATCCACAGATGCATCTCGAGCAGGTCCAAGGAGGTGATCCTCCCCCTCTATATAGCACTGGTCAGGCCGCAGCTGGAGTATTGCATCCAATTCTGGGCCCCGCACTTCAAGAGGGATGTCGACAGCATGGAGAGGGTCCAGAGGAGGCCACTCATATGATCAGGGGACAACAGGGCAGGCCCTATGAGGACAGGCTGCGGGACCTGAACCTGTTCAGCCTCCACAAGAGAAGGCTGAGAGGGGATCTTGTGGCCTGTTATAAACTAGTCAGGGGGGACCAGCAGGCATTGGGGGAGTCCCTGTTCCCCCGAGCACTGCCAGGAGTGACCAGGAATAACGGTCACAAGCTGTCAGAGGGTAGGTTTAGGTTAGATATCAGGAGGCGCTACTTCACGGTCAGGGTGGCTAGGATCTGGAACCAACTTCCAAGAGAAGTGGTGCTAGCTCCTACCCTGGGGGTGTTTAAGAGGAGGTTAGATGAGCATCTTGCTGGAGTTGTTTGACCCCAGTATTCTTTCCTGTCATGGCAGGGGGTCGGACTAGATGATCTGCTCAGGTCCCTTCCGACCCTAGAAACTATGAAACTATGAAACTATCTATAATCTCCCATTTAATATTATGAGGTCAGACTGAGTTTCCAGTTTTTTCATGATGCCTACCTTCATCGCTTGCCTGTTAACTTTGCAAGCAAGCACTTTTCTGCTGTCTTGCATGCTAGATTTTATGTTTGGGAAGAAGTCCTGTAAATTTCTAAAAGAGGTATCTCCTTAATGCCCTCCTTAAAACTTTCCCATGATGCCTGCAAAAAAAAGCTCAACAATGGTATGCTGGAACCCTCCCTATCATGCTCACTAACTGTTTCATCGTTTCCTTGAATTTCCCAATTATAGAATCATAGGGAAGTAGGGCTGGAAGGGACCTCACAAGGTCATTTAGTTCAGTCCCCTGCTCAAGGCAGGATCTTCCCTGACCAAAATATCCAAGCCAAGTGTCTTTCCAACCTGCTGACAACTCCCGAGGATGCAGATTCCAGTTTCTCTAGCTTGTTGCAATGCTTGACCACCTTTATAGTCAGAAACTTTCTCCTAATTACCAGCCTAAATTTCCAGCCCTCTGCCTGCAGCTTGAGCCCCTTGCCCCAAAGAAAAGTCAATCTCCATCCTCTCCGTGATCTCCCTTCAAGGTATTTGAAAACTGTTATCAAATTCCCTCCTTTCTCCCCCACATCCGTCTCCTTTTCTTGTAACTAAATAACCCTATTTCTTTCAGCTTTTCAACATAAATCTTGCCTCCCAGGCCCCTAATCACTTTTGTTGCCCTTCACTGCACTCTTTCCAAACTGTCCACGTCCTTCTTGAAATGTGGGGCCCAAAACTGGACACAGTCCTCTCGGTGAGGTCTCATTCTTCTCCTGAATAGAGCAGAATAATCTGTTCTCTCAGTCTGTAAGTGACACTCTCATTAACACAACCCAGTAAGCTGTTGGACTTTCTTGCAACAAGAGCGTACGGTTGGCTAATATTCACCTCATGGTCTAATACAATTTTCAGGTCCTTCTCTGTGTCTCCATATTCGCATATCTATCTGTTAATCATAGACTCATAGAAAATTAGGGGGGAAGGAGCCTCAGGAGTTCATCTAGTCCAACCTCCTGTTCAAACCAGGACCATCCCCAACTAGATCATCCCAGTCAAGGCTTTGTCTGCCCAGGTATTCAAAACCTCTAAGGATGGAGCTTCCACCACCTTTCTAGGTAGCCTCTTCCAGTGCTTTACTACCCTCCTGGTGACAATTTTTTCCCTAATATCTAACTCCAACTTCCCTTGCTGCAGCTTGAAATAATTTCTCCTTGTTCTGTCATCTACCACCACTGAAAGCAGTCCAGCTCCATCTTCTTTGGACCCTCCTGCAGGTAGTTGAAGCCTGTATTAAATCCTGCCTCAGTTGTCTCTCCTTGAGACTAAATAAACCCAGCCCCCACAGGCTCTCCTTATAAGTCATGGCCCCCAGCCCCCTCACCATTTTTGTTAACCTTCACTAGACTCTCCAATTTGTTCATCTCCTTTCTGCAGTGGGTGACCCAAAACTTGACACCATACTCCAGATGTGGCCTCACAAGTGCTAAATAGAGGGTCTTCTGGCAACACACCTACCAATGCAGCCCAGTATGCCATTAGCCTGCTTCACAATAAGGGCACACTGTTGACTCATATTCTGCTTATTGCCCATTGTAACCTCCAGGCCCTTTTCTGCAGAGCTGCTGCTTAGCTAGTCGGTCCCCAGTCTGTACCAGTAAATAGGATTGTTCCATCCTAAGTGCAGGACTTTGCACTTGTCCTTATTAAACCTCATGAGATTTCTTTTGGTCCAATTCTCCAATTTGTCGAGGTCTCTCTGAATCCTAGCCCTACCTTCAAGAATATTTAGTATTTCCCTGAGCCTTGTGTCATCTGCAAACTTGCTAAGGGTGCAATCCATCCCATCTTCCAAGTTGTTGACAAAGATATTGAACAAAAACAGCCCCAGAGCCAGCCCCCAGGGAACCCCACTTGATGCTGGCTGGCAACTAGATACCAACTAGATACCTTATACTGGCTGTACCTGATTATAAAGTAAGGCAAGAACCATCTTCTTGGGCAGTACCCAGCACAGTGGCACTCTAGACTGTGACTCAGGGACCTAGTCACCTCAGTCATAAGAATAAAGAAAGATGTAATAGATTGCATTCATTACAACGTCATATAAATTAAATTAAAAGGAAAAGGAAAATGAAGCTGAGAACAAAAATATTAAAGAGTTTGCACTGCATAGTTTGCAGATGGATCAATGGCAACACACACTATATACAGCTGCATATGCAATGTTTGGCAGAGGGATGGCTGGTTTTATACTTGCCAACAGAACATGGATTTGGCTGGAGAAACTAGAATTGTTGGCTAGAGGAAATCTTCCAATTCTACTGGCCTCATTTATAGCTGTATATATTAATGACTTGCGTCTAAGCCATTTGCTCTCATTTTTCTTTTCAGCAATCAGCATCTGATCTGACTCTGGCTTCCTTTTGAAACTATAAGCAGTGTTACACAGCCTTTTGGCCCCACAGGCTGTATGAGTGATGGGCGGCTTGTCTCTGGGCCAGATCCATCATGAGACTGGTGTCCAGATCAGGTCCCGTGCTGCCCTGTCCTTTTGGGCTACTGACAGGTCTGGAAATTTGGCAGCAGGGGAGCAGTAATTAACTCTGCCACTGCTCCCTTGCCACCAAATTTGCAGGACTGTGGTGAGCCCAGTGGGCCAGACCACACGGCTCCACAGGCCCAATCTGGCCTGCAGGCCAGGGGTTCAGCATCCCTGGTATAAGAGTAATAAACATGCTACCTAGCATTTTTCATTGGCAGATCTCAAAACACTTTACAGTCAAGAACAACATCTTTGTATCTATTTCTTTTACAGTTTGGAAACAGAGGCACAGGTAGGTGACACTGACATATCTAGAGGGTTATCCTGTTGGCCAATCACAGAGACAAGGGTATAACTCATGTCTCCTTATTTCCAGTCTAGTGCATTGTCCATTCCAGTACATTGCCTCTCATTGCAATGTGCGCCTTATTTTCATTGCCATGAAATGAACAACAATGGCCATCTTTCTCTTCACTACATGTGTTTGTCAATGAAACTGAATAACTACATAACTCTATTTAAACTGTAAGATGTTGGGGGCAGAGACTGCCTCTTACTACGTACCTAGTAAATGAAGGACAATTCTCACAGAGGACCTATAAATGTTATGATAATACAAACACTATATCTTATTATATAAGCCAGCAGGTTAGACATAGCCCAAAACTCCTAATTCCGAGTAACAAAATTAAGGCTTTAGTAATGTTTAGTTTGAACCACTAAATCTAAAGAAGAGGTAAATCTCAGGATGGTAAGATTTACTCACTGACAACAGCTGTTCTGTTACCTGACTTTATCTAGGTGTAAATGCATATTTTAATATACCTGAGTATAAATTCTGGAATATTTTTAAGTTAAATTGAGAACCTGACAATATATATAAAGTTTATATGATACATTTATTTTACCAGTCATGACACCCATTGCATCTTAATTATAGTTTTCAATACTATCTCTACTAAGTAAAGTGCAACAAGAAAACAAACATCCTCAGTGATGCTTGTTCATCACTGTAGCAAGTGCTAGGCCTGAGGAGTGGCCAAGTCACATCCTCATGGCTACATTGCTCCTGCTCCCCCCCGCCTCCCCCCCCCAGCTCTCTGGGTTTCTCTCCTTTTCCCTCACCTGCTGTACCTTGATGTAATGAGTTGACTAGTGAAAAGGAAAGTTGCCCTATGGTCCAAAAATGAGTCCTAGTCCATCCTCCTGCCAGCATATCCCTCTCAGACTTTACTAGTCTCAATCCTGCCCTGATGCTAAGTGAGCCCTCCTGCCTCATCTATACCCCCAAGGGCAGTAAATCACTTTACGGGATAATTTTGTGGCCTCCAACCTCCTCTACAACCATGATCATGCCTTGCAAATCTTACCATTCAATCTCTCTCCCTTGTTGAGTCTTCAGCCTTCATGGCCTCTGCCCCTTTTCTCTTACTGGGCCCTCTACCCCAGGCCAACAGTACTAGACCTGGCTTCTGGATTCTAGCCTTTGTCGAGCCTACTTCGGCTCTGGGCCCTTGGCCCCAGTGTCTCCACCCTGCTTGGGCACTGGATTTCTCAGCTCTTTCTGTAAGATGAAGACAGAAGCTGAAGATCTGGAACTCATCACTTACAGTTGGTACTATGTGCTTGTTCCTCATAAAAAATCCAATCAAGTCTTTAATGTCAAACATTGCAGCTGAAAAACTGTACTTGTATGAGCAACCCATCTGCAGAGACAAACTGTGCAAGTCCCAGTGTCACTTGCAAAAACGAGGCCTCAGCCCTTTGGACATTTATCCCATTGTGATTTTTTATTTTCCTAATCTTCCCTCTATGAAGCAATGCAAGACTTGCTGTTGACTTACATGAACATTGGATCAAGGCCTTTACCTGAATATCAAGCCCTTTGTCCTGATCAGTGGTGGCCAATCTGCAGCATGCATGCCAAAAGTGACATAGGCACTCTTCGTGTGTGGCACATGGCAGAACAGAGAGGGAGCGTGGAGAAGAGTTGCAGCTAAGCCAGAGAAATGAAAGCAGAACAGCAGACTGGTCAGGGGAAGTGCAGTGGAGTGGCACTCACAGACACCGTGGGGCTTAGGATGGGATGCACATGCCAAAAAGGTTGGCCTCATTTGTCCAAATACCACGTAACAGCCAGTGCCATTATGGGGTTAACCCAAATTGTCCTAGTTCAATTGTCTATTAACCATCAAGAAATAAACAAGAATATTTTTTCCCAACATTTCTGAGAACAGCTTAATGAGATGCTCTTTTAAAAGCATATGAGCTTTAGCTAATGCACCACAAAATAAAAAAGTGCACTACACATTCAGTCCCACCATATGACTTTGTAAACTCTGCTGTACATTTGCTCACTATATGGCTTTAAGTAGTTCTGAAGTACTGTACAATAATAATTAGCTGCCAGAGGCAAAATAATTATTGCTGGATTCATTTAATGCTAAAGCCAAACTAGTACATATTCTGTTGACTGAAATGTCAGGGCTTATCTACATTACTCCAAGATCAGATGGAAGAAATGTGCTTTTAATCACTGTTCTGGATAATACCCTACCATTTTTAAATACATTGATTTGATGGCAAGGTATGGCTTCCAGTGAGTAGATGGGTGTCTTTGCAATAACAAAGGTATGTTAATACATCACTGGAAGGAATGTTAATAGGTATAGACATAGGCCCACTAAAACAGATTCAATCTATGTTTTGGAGTCAAATGACATAGCTTATTCTGAGGACAAACAAATGGTGGAAATTATAACCGCTTCATATGAAATTCTACCCCCATTTAGGCACCTGAATTGTGGTAAATTTTCAAAAGTGCCAGGCCTGCTGGGTACTGAGGTCTTTTTGAAAATCCAGCTCTAGATGGTATGGTGAGCACATGAAACAACTTCCAGCTTTTTAGAGTATCTTCTCCAGTGCTCCACATTTCACTGTTATTTAAATGGAAGTATGCTATTAGCTTGAATGGATTTACTCCAGAATTGAACTAGGATCAGATGAGCGTGGTATCTGGTTCTAAAGGCTAAACTGTGGGGTGAGCGATATATATTGTGGGTGTCCAGAGAGGACACTAATGTACGGAGGGGGCAGACTCGAAGGCATCAATTCTCAGAGCGGATATATGAGAGGGATCAGGTCCTCCTCCCTGTGCTATTTCCATGCCTAGTCCCATTTCTGCCTACCATTTTTGTGATGAATAATGGAGCCCAAATATTTGTATCTTTATGAAAACTTTCTTCCTATATGCTGCTGTCTTGGCAGCTTTCATCTGAATTTTGGAAGAGGAGACATTTGTGGATGCAGTGGATTTTTTTTTTCCAGCAATTGATGTTTTATCAAATCTATTTCAGTCAGCATGGAAATTCACTTAAAAATCAAGAATGCCTGCAGTTCCTCCTAATCTGTTCCACCGCTAATAAAGAAGCTTTCCTTGCACTTTGCCTAGTCTTATTTTAAACTACCTCATATGACTCTTGGCCCGTCTGTGGAAGAATGTTTTCAAATTCACTTACTCCTTCTGAGCTAAGGTCATCCTTTGGCAGCAGGACGAGGAATATGGGCTGGGATGTCCATTATCTCCCACGAGGCCAGTTGTTCTTTTCGCCGAGGCCCTGTACTGCAGTAAAGGGGTCACAGGTTCTGTTCCTGATACTGCTATGAACTCCAACGTAAATGTGCGCTAGATGTTAAAACTGCCCCCGTGTAGTTTCCCCATGGGAAATGTTTTAACAGTTTGTCTTTAGATTGCAAATTCTTCAGGGCAGGAGCTGCCTTTTATTATGTGCATAGTGGCTCATTCACTGGGGACACAATCACAGTTAAAGTCGGCACTGCAACACAAAATAACTAAGCACAATGTCTGCTGATTGGCATGGTCCTTGTATAAAAACATGGATTATTACACAAAGACCAGACCTCTCCATTAGAGCCCCATGAGCTCTAATATGTAAAGATTAGATGAGAGAAACTACTGAAGCAGATACTCATAAGGAACAAACATTATGTTTGCAATAGTGCAGACAAGGATTCAGGGCACGTCTACCACACTTTCTTGACATGCCTGGGAGCACTACTGTGAAGTACCACTCACTCATGCTCCTTATACACCAAATCCCAGGAAGGAGGCAATGTAACCTCTTAGGATAGGGCTGAGAATATGCTAATAACATACAGCCAGAAAGTAGCGTACTTAGTACAACCTTAAAGAGAATAGTTGCCTCATTTTGGGGATATGCACAAAGCAAGAGTGAATGGAGGGGTGTGCTTCATGATGGTACTTCTGGGGTCAGCCTGGGTCAGTAGAAACCTGCCCTGAATGACCTAACAAATACTTTCTAACTCACCTAATTCTCACAATCCATGTATTTTTTTGTTGGCATATAGGCACGGTTATGGATGTTCTTAGCAATTTTTTTTGCTCCCGTTGATCCCACAGTGGTCCATTCTCCACTAACAAGTTACCACTTCCTATTTCACAAGCAAAGGGTTGTTCAAGTTAGCAACGGAAGTGCGACAAAGCATGTGAAATCCCTAACTTAGATTTTGTTGTTGCTCATTGTTTGCAGTGTTAGAACATAAAAAGTGGCTGAATGGATCAGATTTTTTTTTCAAATTTTGAAAAAAAAAAATTCTCCAGCTCAGACCTTGCATGCCAAGTTTCAACAAGGAGTGCATTTTTATGGTCAAATTATAAAACCCTGAAAATAGGAGTTTATAATGGAAACGCTGATACAACCGTAACTATGGTATTGCAATTGCATCACTATAAGAAAATTGGTTTAGATAATATACCCTTCTGGAATGACTGCAGTTCTAAATGATCCTGCATCTCCATAAATCTAAGCTAACTCAGTAATTCAAAATTACTAAGATTTAAGTTTAGTACCAATAAGCAATAAACTTATGGCTATTGCTATAATAACTGCTGGTCTGTGCTCCTTTATTTCACAGCAGGTGGTCTTCAGGCTGGTTTGCAGACAGAATGAAAATACTTCAAACTAATTCGAAACTAACTCCTAAAGTTAAGTAGAGACACATTTCAAACTTCCTTGCATTCATTTCTGCTGGCAAAAGGTTTTTTTTTTTTTTTTTTAAACCAATACGCCAGAGTGTCGTCCTTTTTTACATTGTTTTATACTAATATATTAGACAGTGACAGCTGTCTCATCATATTACTGCAATATGTCAGGAGGAAGGCACTGTGGGATATGTAAGTTACTCTAAATACACTGTACATCTTTGTATCTACCTAAAACTTTTTTTTAGATTCATCTAATACACGGAGCCGTAAAAGTCTCAGTGCCTGATTTCCCTGTCAGTTGCATTAGCATTATGCTCGAGTGATCCCATTGAATTCACTGGAGTCATTCCTGATTGACATCAGCAGTAAGTGAGAAGAGATTCAAATCTGTAGAGGCTGTGCCCATTATCAATGGACTCAGTGGGGTCAGGACCATTAGCTTCAATAGCAGCAAGATCTGGCCTCGCTTCCTTGATGCCGGATTGTCGCTTTCATTACAGACGGTGGGGCTACGCTATTAACTGGGACTGTCAGTTTCTTTCTAATGTCCTTGCCCCACCCAAATGCCCATCAAATTCCTTCTCCTTCCATCTCCTTGATGTTTACCTCTTCTTTGTGCTGCTTGTTCCCTTTGAGCTGTTCCTCTCCTTATTCTTCAATGTCGATGTGTGCACCCCACACCTGAGACAAGATACATTTGATCTCTTCACCTAAGTGCCAAGGTGGAGGTCAAAGAGGGCTGTGGGAATTATATGGGTGAGGTCTAGGAGAGGGCAGGGCATGTGTGGTACCTCAACAACCATGCAACATATTTCAAATGCAATAGGGTAGGGATAACTGAGGTGGCAGGGGCAACACATCCAGTCCTCGCTCTTCCTTCTTTTTTTTAGTCCCTTTTCCTGTGAGGTGAGAGACAAAGCAGAAGAATAAGTTGAATATGAGTCAGGATTGTGCCTTTATTGCCAAGAAGGCTAACGGCATACTGGGCTGCATTGGTAGGAGCGTTGCCAGCAGCTCCATGGAAGTGATTATTCCCCTCCATTCAGCACTTGTGAGGCCACTGGAGTAATGCGGTCTGTTTTCATAGACATGAGGGCTGGAAGGGACCCCAGAAGATCATCGAGTCCAGCTCCCCGCCCAAAGAGCAGGAAGTCAGCTGGGGTTTTGGGGTCCCACTATACAAAGGATGTGGACAAATTGGAGACAGCCCAAAGGAGGGCAACAAATATTGCTAGTGAGGTTGGAGGTCATGACTTGTGAGGAGTGGCTGAGGGATCTGGGCTTATTTAGGCTGCAGAAGAGAAGACTGAGGGGGGCTTAACTACCTGAAGGGGGTTCAAAAAACGATGGATCTGGACTGTTCTCAGTGGTGGCAGATGACACAGCAAGGAGCAATGGTCTCAAGTTGCAGCAAGGGAAGTTTAGGTTAGTTATTAGGAAAAACTTTCTCACTAGGAGGGTGGTAAAGCACTGAAACAGGTTATCCAGCGACACTTGAATCTCCATCCTGAAAGTTTTTAAGACCCTTCTAGACACATATTTGGCTGGGAAGATCTAGTTGGGGTTGGTCCTGCTTTGAGCATGGGACTGGACTAGATGTGACCTCCTGGGGTCCCTTCAAACCCTCATTTTCTATGATTCTGTGATACCACTGGGAGCTTTCACTTGCCTCAGTTTCTTCTAGCTGTTAACAGTTTCCACTAACAGACCTCGGGCACATGTGGAGATCTAAACTATTTTTTTCTACCCTAGGATTAGGGAAAGGGAGTGACATGTATGAGTTAGGAGGGACTGGATGAATGATGTCTGACTGCAGATCCTCAGGTAGTCCTAAATAATTTGCTCTTGACAGGCTATGAATATGTTTGTTTGGGGGGCGTGTTGATAAATTTCATTCAATGAGTAATCTCGTGCTAACACTTCCAAAAAGTAATGTCTGCCAAAGGGAAAAATGTGTCTTTGGCTGAAAGTTTGAAAATGTAAATATTTTTGAATGAAGAATAGATTCTTGAATAGTGTCCAACTTTGAAAGTGTAAAGTTTTACACAAATTGTAAAAGATTTCCACAAAATTCAAGTTTGAACCCCAAGGCAAAAGCCTTTGATTTTAGTGTCCCTGGGCTTTGTGAGAAATATTCTGTACCACTTAATACTGACTTAAGGTGCTGGTCTTGCCTGTTTTTTTTCAAAAGAAAATGCACTTCTGTGCTTACATACAGGCCCATTCATTTCAGTAGAGCTCTACGCAGGTACAACTGTCTGCTCCCAATGCAAGAAACTGAGCATTAAATTAGGAAATGTATCAAGCAAGCCTTTCATTCTCTAAGTCCTTGCTCATTTCACTGCAAGACCTTAATAAGACTGTAACCTCCTACATGCCTGCTTCTTTTCTCTCACACATACTTCTAAAAATGGGTAGTACCGAGTAAAGAATAGGCAGGAGAAAGAAACTGTATTTTAGGTGATCAGTTCCACCACATGAATAGTAATTTACAGATAGGGAAAAATGTAACCTACTAGCTGAAGTGAACGGGAGAGAAAATCTCTTAGGCTGAAATATGTCCCCATACATTCTCCGTGGAATTGTCCTAAATAGCACAGGAATTCACACAGTTCTGGTGTTAGCGGATAATTCATGAACAGAAGAAAAGTCTAAATTCACTAGATAAAGAGCCAAATTCCCTACTGGCGTAATCAATGCATCTCTGTCTACTTTGGAGCAAGCTGTGCCAGTTCACAAATTTGGCCCATATGGTTTGCTTGGCTCTAGTCAATGCTGACCTTGCTGAGATTGAAGCTGGTACTCTGTTAGCCTAGCTGATTTTTTTTCTGTAGCCTGTTACTGCCTGTGCCCTGAGCTGTCTCTCCCATAACTGTAACAGAAGAGAAAGGTTTTGAACTTCCACTGAAAATACACTCTCTATTGTGCACATTCCCTGCTCCTGCCTGTTTTCCATTTCTCTCTGCATAAGCAGTTTTAGACTTTATTTAAGTGTTGCATTTCCAAGTGTTCACGGTTCTGTACAAAGCTCGTCACACATCACTCATGCCTTATTTCACGGGTTGAGCTGGTAATTAGCATATTTCACAATTAGCCAGTGTATTTGCTTTGCTAATTTCATTCCATGATGAAGGTGCTAACTTGGCGTGAAGCTGTAATGTACTGGTTGATTTATTAAGCCTCCTCTGATGGATGAAAATCACATGCTGTGCCTTTACTGTCTGGGAAAGTTAACAACATCCATTTGTAAGAGATGGTATTTGAAAAGTGAAGTTGGTGTGATTGAATGTGTGAATGTGTAATGAAGCCAAGTCAGATAACTCCTTCCTGATGAAACTGTATTAAACTTCTGTTGCAGCTTCTTCTTGAAGCTGGGGTCTTAGGCCCATATCCTCAAAACGATGCAGGCACCTAACACCTATGTAGGCGCCTAACTCACACTAACATCAATTCATAGAGTTCAACTCCTCCTCTAGACTTAGGTACATAAATATCTTTGAGGATCTTGATCTTAAGCTACACTGTGTCTCTAAAGGGTAACTTTCCATAGTCAAGCAACCTGTTTGGTCAGTAAATTCATCCATTAAATCACATCCTCCTACAAATGACGCTTCTAATAAAAGAGGACCCCCTAGTACATGCTGGTTTGATTCTGCATCCTAAGCTAGGTAAACTCCCAAAATGTCTCTTTAAAGCTAAGGATTTTTTTTTTCTTTTAAATCTTTTCCAGGATCTTCTTCAAGCAACAAATGAACAGATCCTCTCCTTTTTTTAAGTGCTGAAATTGAAGTGCAAGGCATTGAGGAAAGAGGAATCAAACACGCAGATGCCAAAAAAAAGAAAAGCTAGCTGGGCAGCAGTACTGCAGAAAAAGATCAGAGACTGTATGCCTCAGAAACTGAAGCTAACAATTTGAGGTAACTGCAAAAAAAGGAAGATTTCATTTTATGATGCAATAACCAGAATGTCAAATAGAAGATATGGGAGCAATTATGCTTTTCTATTCAACACCGATGAGGTCTTCAACTGGAGCACATTGATGTTGCACTCATTTTTGGATAGTTCACTTCAGGAAAATGTAGACAAACTAGAAAGAGTCTAGCAGAGAGCAACAAGACTGATCATAAGCTTTAGATCTATGAGTTAGGACTGAAAGAA
This sequence comes from Crocodylus siamensis, assembly GCF_052110815.1. Classification (NCBI taxonomy): domain Eukaryota; kingdom Metazoa; phylum Chordata; order Crocodylia; family Crocodylidae; genus Crocodylus; species Crocodylus siamensis. The sequence goes on from NC_143395.1 coordinate 6,244,337, forward strand.
TTAGGGTTGCTTAATTTAGAAAGAGCAGATTAAAGGAGAAGAGGACAGCAGTCTTCCAATACAAAAAAAAATAAAGTTTATTATAGAGATGGCAATGACCAGTTGTTTTCCTTATCCACAGAGAGAAGAATAAGAAGTAATCATTTAAATTTGCAGCAAGGAAATTAAATAATTATTCCTAAAGAACTGCAATGGGCTACCTGGGGAAGTTGTGAGACCTACCACTGGAGAACTGGCTAGACCAGTGATTCTCAGCTAGGGTGCCATACTACCCTGAAGTGCCTTGAGATCCTTTCAAGGCTGCTGTGGTGTGCCTGCAATGTTAGCGCTCTTGGATGTTCAAACAGGATTGACAAGATGAATCCAGAGATTTCAAGTAGAAATCCATAGGGTTAAAACCACTCTGTCCTGTTGTTGTCTTTCTGAACTTTTTGCATACAGAAGAACTGCTCTATTATTTTTCTGTAGTCAAAAAAGGAGTGAAAACTAAGAACTGGCATTTTATGAGGGGTGCCTCGCATCTAATGAGATGTTCCTTGTATCTAACAAGGTTGGGGACCACCAGGTTGGACAAATAACTATTGGGAAGGGTCCTTGTTGTGCTTTAGCAAAAGGGTAATGGGCCAAGAGACCTCTTGGCATTGCTATTTCTATTAAAGTAGTACAAATGAAAAAAAGGCAAGGGAGCTATACAAAATCACACTGGAAGAGGATCTTGCTCAAGGATTTATTAAGAGCATAGAATCTGATTAAAACAGAAGAAATGTTTTTTTGGGCACATCCAGTCTAACACTATGAAAAAATCAGCTGCGTAGGCTTATGTTAGGCTGGTGGAGAATTTTTTTTCTTCTCTGATCCTTTTGGTTAGCCAGCCTGTTGGCTTCACATGACTTGGTTTTCTGTTAGGCTTCCTTTCATGGCCTGGATACAAACTCTTCGGGTTTTCTTGATATATTGGCAATATCATCATACCAGATAACTTCTCCAAAGCATAACACTGATGTTCATAAAGGCGAATAACAGTCAATCTGATCTCAACTTCATTACGGTCTAGAGTTATACCATTTCAGTTCCTGAGTCCAGTTTCACCTTTACTTCTACCAGGGTTTAGTTGAAACTGGATTTGAAACTAGATGACTTTTGCACCATATTTACAATGCTCGCTACCCTCCTAAAAATGTCTTTTTTGTCATCCTTGTTTCCTTCTCATGTGTGGGCAGAAGAAATGATTAAAAAGCTGTTTGGAACCCTGGGTAAGGAGAAATGGCACCTGCAAAGAAGAAATGCTATGCCCTGTTAAAGTAGACAGAGCACAGAAAATGGCTCAAATAAAGTCAATGTAGCCTTCTATATGGTCCTTAGAGTTCATTCTGGCTGTCTGCTAGTCTTCGTTATTCTCTCTTCTTTGTGGGACATCGTTGTTACATCTTTGTTGAAAATTAAAGCTTCAATATATGTAATAAATAATAATAGGCTTGATTCAAGAAAGAAGTAAAGCAACCTGCTTCATTAGTTCCATGAGCAGTACAGAATTTAAACGTAGTGTAATTTTAAGTATGTGGGCTAGTTTTGCACTTAAAGTGCTTGCTTGTTACTACAGACCAGTTATCCTGAAATTATACCTAGAAAGATAATTGAATAGGCCACAGCTAGAGAACAAGATGAACAAGAACTATCAGCACAAATTCACCAAGAGCAAGGCACGTAAGAGGCTCTTTGGGTTAGAGGAGAGCAGTGAATGTGGTATATCTTGAATTTAGCAAGGTATTTCACATTGTCTCCCATGATATTCTCATTAACAAGTTATGGAAACACAGACTAGATGAAAGTACAGTAAGGAGGATATATAACTGGTTGGATCATCCTACTTGGCAAGTAGTCCTCGATAGTTCTATGTCTAGCTGGGAGAAGGAATGAAGCGGGGTTCCCCAAGGGTCTCTCCTTCATTAATGTTTTGTGATGGGATTGCGTCCACGCTTAGCCAATTTGTGAATGATACTACATTGCATGGAATTGCGCACTCAGGAGGGCAGAACTAGGATCCAGAATGACATAGAGAGACAGGAGAAATGGTCAGCAGTCAATGAAATGAGCTTTAACAAAGACAAGTGCAAACTCCTGCACTTAGCAAAGATTACCTGCGTGCACAAATACAGACTGGGGGATGACTGGCTAAGGACCTCCAGGTTACGGTGAACCAGAAGCTGAATGAGAGCCAACAGGGTGCTCTTTTTGGAAAAAAAAAAAGCCAACAGCTCACTGGGTTGTATTAACAGGATCATCACTTGTAAATCAAGGAGCATCATTTGATCTCTATTCAGCATTGGTGAGGCCTAACCTGGAATATCATATCCAGTTTTGTACCCTATATTTCAAGCAGGATGTGGACAGTTTGGAAAGAGTTGATCACAAAGCAAAAAAACAAAAAAACAAAAAACCTTTAGCAGCTGGGAGGCAAGACCTATAAGAAAATGCTGAAAGAAGAAAAGTTATTTAGTTTGGAGAATGAAACTCATCTTGTCTTGACTAGAATTTGGAGGGTATAGCCAAATCAAGGCTAAGAGGAGGATTATGAGTGAGAATGGAGATACTGACTTCAGGGTGAAACACGTATGACAATATTAAAGGCCAGATTCAATTTCATTTACTAAATGTATAATTCTGTTCTTTCCTGGTTATCTAAGTGTCCTAAACTGATCGTCTACATAGTCGTCTAAGTGCCAAAAATGACACTTGCACGCAGGTTGATATTATATACCTGGCATGCACACACACTCACGAGTCTTTTCTCTCAGTAGCAAAAGTCAACACCTAGGAAGCCAAAAGTTCTGGGTTTTGGGCCTCCCATTAACACAGGGGATTTGAATCTGTATTTTGTTTCTAGTGAGGCAAAACCCAGTATCTATAGCTTTCCTGGTGAGTGCCCCAGCTTCTGCTTCATCAGCATCAGGGGACATGGGAGATACATCCACACCTTATTTCTCCTCTTAAGTCTGGTAGTCACAGATTTTGGCTGACTTCAGTTTCAGGCATCTAAGGATGCTGCATGTCCACAAGGGGCTTGTATACTGATCCCAACTGCTGCTGTGTGTGCCCAATCTGTGAGACAATGTAGATAAAGAAATAGACAGTGTCAGTGGTTAAGATAAGAGTTTTAGATAAATATTTTACTTGAAACACAGACCTGTTCCTCTGCTCTTCAGGAACAGAAGCCAGGTGGCTTTTTTAATCAATCTCACCTATAAGACTACATAAAATGACATGTGTACTTATGTGATACATGGACAAAGGGTACTTTCATTTACAAAATGTTTTGACTTCTGGAGAAAGACTCAGTATCTGGTTTGTGTTTGGTACTACAAAGGGGTCCCTTTCCCTCTACATTTTACATGCAAAACTTGAACTGATTATGCCATTACCATTTTTTACTTACTCTAAATTAATTATCCTAATTTTAAATAACATCTGGCCCAGGCACTGAACTAAAGATGATTCACCCAACAGGCAAAAAGTAAAGTTCAAGGAGAAGCCAGGCCTGAGGGAGTGCCATTTAACTTATCATTTCCTTTTAGTCCTGTTGTGGTCCAAGAAGGGCTTCTAAAAGCAATAGTCCTAGGAGCTGCTGGAGGCAAATAGTTCCCATGAGGCATCTGCCAGCAACATGTCAAGGAAATCCAGCTCATAGCATGGAAGTGATGCTAACCCCAAGCTTCTCTGGTTATATGCCCAGGTAGGAAGTAGCCTGAAGCCATCCATGGGACTCTAAGAAGCAGCAAACTAAAAAATCTGAATCATCCTGCTAAAGGCATCCTCGCCTTTACAAGCTGATATATCAAACTGCCATTTTCTAGCTTCTGTTTTGCAGATGAAAATGAAGAGACCAAGATGAGGAACCAGCATAGGAGAGAAAAAGAAGTGGTGGTTCAATGTCTCTTGCACCATTTTTATAAGGATCAACATTACCACAGGAGAAAAAAAGAGGTGGTGGCAGGCTTGACAGATATGACTGACTTCTATATGAAATGAACTTCAATAGACAAAACATCCCATACTTAATCCTTGTGGAAAGTACTGGATAGATTTGGATGTCCTGAAAAGTACATTAAGGTCCTGAGGATCCTTTATAACCAGATGACTGTGACCATTTTATGTAATAGATTGGAGACAAATCTATTTATAATCTGAACTGGGGTCAAGCAAAGATGTGTCATGATCCAAACTCTGCTCTCCATTTTTTTTTTACAATCATCCTGATTCTCATTTAGGACTCCTTTCCTCCAAGGTTGACAATGGATACTGAATGGATGGAGGGATTTTCAATCTGGGTCATTTTTGCTTGAAGACCAAAGTACTCAAAACAACTATCCTTGACTTTCAATATGGAGATGACTGTGCCATCCTTGTGCGCACTGAAGGAAACCCTCATACCATTCTGGATCTTTTCAAAGATGCCTCAAGAGTCTGGGGACTCTCTCTCAACATCAAGAAAACTAAAGTGATATACTAGATTGCCCCAGGCCATGAATGTGACCCCTTCCCCCAAATTACCATCAAGGGAAAGAACCTGGAAGTAGTTGAACACTTTCTCTACCTTGGTAGCCACCTCTCTCAGACAGTGAGCAATGATGAAGAGATCCATCACAGGATCTATTGTGCAAGTGCCTCCCTTGGGAAATTGCTTTGGCATGTCTTTATCCATCGTGTTCTCCGGAAAGACACCAAGATCCAGGTGTACAAAGCAGTCATCATCCACACTGTCCTCTATGGGTGTGAAATGTGAGTGACCTACTGTTGCCATCTCAAGAACTTAGAGAGGTATCTCCCATGATACCTCTGGAAAATCCTCCAAATCAAATGTTTCCGTGTTCCCACAATTACCACAGAAATTCCAACAACCTTGATGAAGCCAGTGCTACAAACATTTAGTCCATGATCCTCAAGCACCAACTTCACTGGACTAGACATTGTGTGCAGATGTCTGTCTCTTGACTGCAAAAACAAGTAATAGCTTGAGATATCATGATGGCCAGAAGAAATACTACAAGGACACATCGAAGGCATACCTGACGAAAACAGATGCTGAAGACTTGGGGGAAGCTAGCTGCTAACTAAGTCCAATGCTGCCACAACCTCAACCAAGTGGCAGCCTGTTTCAAGGTAAAACATCTTGCCCTTAATCAAAGAAGAGAGAGCAGAAAAAAGCAAATGAGAGGAATCCCAGCCTGCAGTGTTCTTTCCCACGTGGAAAGACCTGCAACTTCTGTGAATAGATCTGTGACTCAAAGATTGGACTCTTAAGTCATCTCAAGACTGACCAATGATCTGTGGTAGAGATCATCCCTCAAATATAGGGATTGCCAATGATCCCTGTGAGTTTAACAAGGACTCATTTCAACTAAGTTACACATAAAACACACAAAATATTCCCTCCCCCAAAGTATAATGGCCAAGTGATCACAATAAACTCTAAAAAAAATTCCAAACAGCCATTTCACTGCATCCAGGAGAGATACAAGTAGTACCCGCAATTTCTGTTGTGGTGATGAGGTGTTTCCATCCTTGAAGAGGCAAAGAGCATCAGAGTGTGTCTGCTAACAGAACCATTCAGAAAAAAACTCTACTGACAGAAGTCAAGCATTGGTAGTTCAATGGTAGAATTCCTGCCTCCCATGCAGGAGACCTGGGTTCAATTCCCAGCCAATGCAAAGGTGGGGATAGGTAACACTCCTTTTGAAGACAGATTCAGGGACCAGAAGCTTTTCAGACTCCACAAAAGAAGGCTGAGATGTGATCTTGTGGATATTGTCACAGGCAAGCTGGGTACTGTGAGCGTATCAATTTTATCACAAGCTAACTGGGCTGTTTGATTTAGTTTTGGATTGAGGAGGCAAAGCTGGGAGTGAAGTGAAGGCAAATTTATTATAGCTTACACACATACAACAGTTAACAGGATGGCAAGGTAGAACTGGATAGTATGGCAAATGATCATCTTGGAAAGCCAATCTTTTCCCACTTTGGCCAGAAACAATGAACAGATTTTTTTTTTTTTTTAATTCCAGAATTGCTCTGTTAGATCTGGAGTTGCAGAAAGTCAAAGAAGGGCTTCATGCAGGACCAACTGCTAGTAAGTCTTGGAAACATAGTCCTCATAAGATCAGTGGGTGGGACGTTTGCTACATCCTTGTTCTCCCCACACATCACTGAGAAGCTTCAGGAGATCTCCTGTCACCTAGTCATCTCCCCTCCCTGTAGGCACCCACTAGTCTTAAGGGAAGGTACACAACCGGCGTGGTGTCACCAGCTATGGTAGGTGGAATCTAAATGAAAAGGAGTGAAGCGCTATGATAGCCTTTCAAACACAGTGATAGGGGTAGGCAGTTAGTTTTTTTTAAGGTCAAGCTTGATAAGGTCATGCAAGGGACTCTGGGACAGAATAGGGGTAATACTGGAGCTGGAAACTGTCTTGTATCATCAGGCTTTGGATGCTCAATTGTGGGTATTAACAAACAAAGATTTAATGGAAACTTGATCAGCATGTATGACTGCCTGAATATCAGGAGGGTATCTGGCAGTATGGGGTTTCTTGGTCATGCTGGTTGTGAGTGAATGGATCCACTCACTGTAGGAGGCTGGAATGAGACAAATTGATCTTGGGGTGTTAGTCATAGTTGAGGCTCTTTAAGGCAAGTTGGTTATCTTTTCAAAGACATGCTTTAATCTGGACAATAGGGAAGTTTGTGGCTTGTGTGGAAGGGTAGAATCATAGAAAATTAGGCTTGGAAGAGGCTTTAGGAGATCATCTAGTCCAACCCCCTGCTCAAAGCAGGACTATACCCAATTAGATCATACCAGACAAAGTTTTGTCTAGATCCATCTTAAAAGACTTCAAGGATAGAGATTCCACCACCTCTCTAGGTAACCTGTTCTAGTGATTTACCATCCTCCTGGTGATAAAGTTTTTCCTAACATCTAACCTGAACTGCCATTGCTGCAACTTCAGAGTGTTGCTCCTTGTTGTGTCATTTGCCACCACTGAGAACCGTCCAGCTCACAGTAGTTGTGACTGTATTTCACCTAATACTCCAGGGCTCAAGGTTTTAGCAATGCCCTCCTGTTCTCTTTCATACAACCCCTTGTCATTTTTATAAGGCACTGGGAGATGTTTTGTGGGGTAAAAGGCAGAGATATTTTTTTCTGGATTTTTTATTTAATATCTCTTACATAACAGTCTGCAGAAGGGGCCTGGATTCCTAGTTAGATTATCCCTTCCAGCCCCATATTCATACAGTAAAATTAATGCCAAAAGTCATATGGAAGAATTAATGGAATAGGACATTTCCTTTGGCTTGATCATTCTTCTGTCTATTCACTCCAGTGTCTGAGCACCTGCAGACTCCCAGCGCAGATGCAGATGGATTTGTTATAAGAAATGATTTCTTGGATATCTCAGTAAAAGGAGTGCAGTTTTCTTTTTGACTAGGAGATAGGCCATGCCCTTGAGAGTAGGTGAGTGGGCCTGTCAGACAGTGAATCATGATTAATATAGGTGGGTTTTTTTGTCTGGTATGCTTGTTGCTTTCAATGTACAGGAATCCTTTTGCCTGGAGAGATCTGAGTCCTAGAAGCATTGAAAAGTAGGGCTGCATGGGGCTTTGGGAGGGCAGCTAGTCTGACCCCCTTCTTGAGAGAGGTGTATCCCTATTTAAACCAGCCTATGAAAGTGTATGTGTCCTCTGTTCTTAAAACTGCACAAACTACCCTCTTGCAGAGCTACCAGATACAACCCCAAAATACCAAGAATGCCCTAACTTGCCACACATAAAGCAGGATGACAAGAGCACTGTCAGAGTCCTGACACTGCAAGGGCAGACAGGAGTTTATTGAAACTCAATTAAGATGATACAGAGAAACACTGGGGGACACTCTTGGTCCTGTTGAAGTCAATGACAAAATTCCCATTGACTTCAATTGATCCAGAATTACATCCATGCTCTGTAAAATCACTTTCAGTCCACTAGATGGTGCCCTTTCACCTCTGTTAAAATATATACTACTGGCAGGAAACTGCATCTATTCCTCTGTCTTCTGCTAAGGACAGGAAGGTGATAGCCTAACAGTGACCAGTTCAACACAGTTAAGACTCCTGGAGAGCTATTAATTCTCTGATGATTTGGTGTTAATTAAATTGATTACACTGAAACCACTTCCTCTGGCTAACAAATCGTTGCTAATTTCACCCTTCTCTTTCAAATGGTCCATTCTGATCTCCAGATATAAGTGAACCTATGCAAGAAGCAAAATGTGTTCTTTGAGAAGAATTACCATCCTTTGCTGTCATGGTTGATATAGCAGCTGCCCTCCTACTCAGTCAGGCTACTATTCTAAAAGCCAAGCATTTGTCCCAGTTTTATGTCATTGTTCTCAATTTCAATTTCACTACCTTTCAATTTTATTACATTTCAATAAATTTCATCATTCAGATTTCACAGCAGAACTATTAGTCATATAGCTATAGCAGACAACTGAGGAGTAACTGTTTAGGAATCTATCATGCTCACACTGAAGTCAATGGGAATGTTGCTATTGATTTCACCAATACATAGCGTAGCTTTTTAAGGCCAAAAGAGAGCACGATATCATCTAGTGTGATGTTCTGTATAACAGAGCGCACAGAATGTTATCAATTTGTTTCTGATGTGAGCCAAATAACTTATTTTTTTACTAAAATATACCTCCCAGAAAGAGATATAGTTTTGATTTGAAGACATCACCATATGAGAAATCCACCGATTTTGTGGTAGTTTACTCCGATGGTTAAGCCATGTTTTTAGTATGAATTGGTATGGTTTTACTTTTCAATCATTCTTTTTGTGTTGTACTTTTCTGTTAGAGTAGCCCCTTTAGGATTCAGCTTTAGTATTCGGTGGGCCTATCTACATGTCACCGTGCAGCGACATGAGTGGTGCACTGTGTTTTAGTACTTACTTGGGGTAAGTACTAAAACATGGTGCAGTAGCTGCCCGCACTGCAGTGTACGGGCAGTGCAATTAGATGTGTGGATGCTGAGCCAGCTGGCTGGAGCGCAAGCTTACTTCAGTGCGGGGCTCCCTGCCAGCTATCCTAGTGCTGAAACACTCTTGTGCCCCAGCCAGCCCCTTGCAGCACATTGAACCTGATCAAAACAGCCCCGGGCTGGCAGGAGGACCCCTTGGGCCCCAGGCTGCTCTGACCCAGCTCATTGTGCTGCATGTAACCCATGTGGCTGGGAGCAATGAACTGTGGAGAAATAAGCTCTTCAGTTTATTGCTGCACACTAATGGCATGTGTAGACACGCACAGTGTTTTCTCCCCTGAAAGGTACTTAGAGGCCTTAATTCACTGATTGTCACCCAGGTTGCTATGGTACCCTGGGGTTCACTGAGATACTTCCAAGGATGCCACAGGGGACTATACAATGTTAGCACTGTTAGGTGCGCAAGCATGATTCACAAGATAAATCCAGGGTGCATTTACACATGACACTATGTCACCGTAGCAATGTGCTACAGCCACATAGTGTCAGTAGGCACAAACTGTGACACCACAGCGACATCACTGTAGCAACATGCTTCCTTGGTACAGTGCATCTCTACGGTGATGTAGGGACTGAAAATAACCATGTGTCACTGACATAGTGCAATAATGGCTGATACTCTGACGTCATTTTGTACTTCTAAAAGGAAGTAATAAATGATGGCACAGTAACAATGGTGCCATAGGAGCACATGTAGATGTGCCTCTGGAGACTTAAAATAGGAATCCCTAGTATTCAAATCATTCTGCTCAGTTATGGTCTGACTTCTTGCAACAAAAGAATTGCTGTACTATTTTTTGCAGTCAAAAACTAAGTGAAAACCAAGAACTGACATTTTCCAAGGTGTGCCTTGAGTGAACCACTGCCACAATCAAATCAGCTCATACTCTAACCAAATGGCACAAAAGAAGGCTAGATCAGATTCCTTAATGTGATTTCTTGCGCTGTGATGTTTGACTTATAAAATTCATTATAAGGCAAAGCATGTGCATTGTGAAGTGAAAAACAATGCAGTTTTACTTTTAAAATTTCAGCTGCAAGAAGTGTGTTTTCTGGCTCCAAATATAAAGTAGGAACAGATATATTTTTCCAGCTGGCTGTAGTAACTTGGCAATTAAAGCATAAGCTTTATTTCAATTCTTAGTATCAACAAATACCCTTAAGGCATATTAGGGAGGTATAACAAAATTCTAGTAATGCCAACAGCAGTCAGGTTTAGTTATTAGATTGCCAGCATGAGAAAAAGAATCTGAAACACGTGCTTGTGATCACAGGAGAAACCCCAACAGAAGAAGTGATTGCAAGCAATTCTCAGTAAGAAATTCCTGCCGTTACAACTAATGTCTGCCAGTATATTTTCCTAATAAAAAAGGACACAGAACATTGCCTGGTCTGTGATTTACAGTTCGATATCTAAGAACAATACTTCTATTCCATAGCTTTTTTATTCCGTACCCTCACTAGTCCTAAAACTGAGAAATCTATCAAGAAACTTAAAGCACCGGGCTTCATTTAAATATACTGCCTTGATTACTGTGTCCGTGTATTGTGAGGCACATTGTCTGCTATGATGTGTTCTTTCTTATCTGTTATATGTAGTACTGTTTTTTTTTAAAACCATATGGTTTGGTGTACCTTCTATGTTTGTTTCCTGCCTAGTTCCTTACTCAGAAAAATAAAGTTACCATCTACGTGAACTGTGTGACACTTTCTTTCTCCTGGCCTTACTTAACCTTACCACCACCGTGGAGTCACTAGGTACAACATTTCTAGCAAAGAGGATGGGATCTTCATTTGTGCTGGTGCTTGGAGCTACAACCCAAATGATCCAGAACAGTTAGAAAATACTTTTATGTTATACATACATGAAAGAAACGTCATCTAAGCACTCATTTGGACCCACAAGTTGACAAGAGAAACCAGAGTGGAAAACTAATACAGAGCAAGGTGCATGCAGTGCAATCACTGTGGAAATACAGCAGAGGAAGGTGCTGGAGGGAGAGTAGCCATTTTGTTTTCCAGCCTAGAGTAGGGGAAAAGTTACACATTACACTTACACCAGAATAAATCTGTGACCTGTTAAGTGGTATTTAAGTTAAAACACGCGGTGAGCAGTCACAGGGTGGGGGTGACTACTGTTTCTTGCATCCACCAATCTAACTTGCCACTAGAGAACTAATAAGCAGGGATCTGGGTTTTCCATGTCCTCCAGAAAACAGAGAAAAACATGGATTTCCCCTTTACCAGAGGAAAACATGGATTTTTTCATTTCAGCAGAGAAACCCACAGATTTTGCAGTTTTGCTAGGAGCTCTCTGCAGGCTGGCAGAGTTCCAGCCTGCAGAGGGCTGGGAGGGAGGGGGAGGAGAGCTGTCAGGCAGGGGGTGTCATGGTCATGTACATGCACATGGCCCCAGGCAGCCTGGAGAGCAGCGCCCACAGATAAGTGCAGGGGGGTGAGAATTTGAGGCTCACATAGGGAGGGAGGGAGGGACTTAGGCAGGGCTGGAGATGGGGTAGGGACAGGGGCTGCTGCTCAGCCAAGGGGTGCATGGGGATTGGAGCCTGGGGCTGCAATGCGCAGCTGCAAGGCCCTAGCAGAAGTGGGATGGGGCTGCAGGAGACTCATCCAGGGGGCGGAGAGTGGGGCCGGCTCCCTGCCACTGCATACACTCCCAAGGAGGCAGGGGGGACCCGGGCCCCACAGATCCGTGGGTACAGGTGCCCTGCCCTGTTGCCCTCCACAGCCCCATCCCATCACTGCAAAGCAAAGTATGGCTGTGCTGGGAAACTGCTTGCAACTCTAAGCTGTGCACTGCCCTGGTGTGCCATCCCCTGCACATGTGGCAGCAGCGGAAGTGGTGACACAGGCTTGCACCCCTTGCTGTTGCTGTGCATGCAGTGCCAGGGAAGTGCAGGGCTTGCAGTGGCAAGCAGCTTTCCTGCATGGCCCCACTATTCCCTGCAGCACCGAGTCACATCTGCTGGCGTGCAGAGGCCCCCAGGGGAGGCCAGCAGCGTGGAAGCCTCAGCCCACAGAGGGCAGCCCATGCCTGTGTCTGCCCTGCATATAGATCTAGGGGAAATGGGTCCCCCATACTCCACTCCAGTGTGTGCATGGAGGCGAGGAGACACCCCTACCACCAAAGCCCACAGCAGGCGATGGAGTGGGGAGGGGGAGGTGAGGAGCTAGGCTCCAGTCTGCAGCTGCTGCCTTCTGTCACGGGCAGGGGACTGTGGACCTGGGTCCCTGGCCCCATAGCCCTGGCAGTTGGGGGCCCCTCTGGCAGGGCTGGAGAGGGCAGGGAGCTATGGGTGGGAGCAAGGGACACCAGCAGGGTGGAGAAGACTGTGGGTAGAGAGTGAGGGATACAAGCAGGGCTGGGGGACTGTGGGGGGGTGGAGAGTGAGGGGTACAAGCAGGGCTGGAGAGCTAGGGGGGAGTGAGGGGCATCAGCACGGCCAGGGGGCTGTCAGAGGGAGTGCACCAGCAGGGCTGTGGGGCTGTGTGGGAGGAGTGAGGAGCCTTTCCTTTTAATCACAGATGTTTGGGTTTTTATCAGAGAATCTGTGATTTTTTATCAGGGAAAACCAGGATCCCTGCTAATATGCAAGGGCACACCGAAAAGCTAGGACATCTGAGTTGTCCAGGACATCTATCCCTGCTTGTGGGCAGACGGGGACAATGGAAGGAGTCTGTGCACAGTGCATCCTGGCATGCTTGATGGCTGCAAATTGTTTGTTTTTTTTATCTCCATGGAGCACACTGAAGTTACCCTAACACAAGTTATATCACAGGATAGAATTAGCCCTCACCTGAAGTGGCATAATTTTGAGACACCCTGAGGGCACTTAACACAAGTTAAAGAGCCTTAATATGCAGGTTTATTTTAAGTACCCTTAGTATGGTCTAAATGTAACATGTAACTTCACCTGCAGTCTGCACTGAAGGGGTAAGCTCAAGTGTGGACAGCCCTAAGAACAACAGGAAAAGAGAAAAAAACCGCCACCTCTATGGGCAATATTGGCTGATGTGATTGCAAAGCCAGGCAAACTCATGGCGATCAGGAGAGCTCCCAGATGAATGGGAAATGGTAAACATAGTGCCCATGTTTAAGAAATGGAAAAAGGAGGATCCAGGGAACTGAAGACCAGTCATCCTCACCTCAGTCCCTGGAAAAATCATGGAGCAGATACTCAAGCAGAATCCATTGCTAATCACTTGAAGGGGAAAAAAGGCGATTATGAACAGTCAGCATGGATTCACCATGGGCAAACCATGCCTGACCAACCTGATTGCCTTCTATGATGAGGTGATTGGCTCTGTGGATGTGGGGAGACAAGTGGATGTGGTATACGTTAAATTAGCAAAAGGAATATGCAAGGTATATATGATAAAGAAGGAATATAGGAGGTATATATGATAAAGAAGTTGATATATTTTATTAGATGTTTTCAAAAACTCTATGTTTGATTTTAGCAAGGCTTTTGATATCGTCTCCCACAAGCTAAGGACGTATGGGCTAGATGAACGGATTGTAAGATAGATAAAAACCTGGCTGGAGCACTGGGCTCAGAGAGTAGCAATCAATGGCTCAATGTATAATTGGCACCTGGTATCAAAGGAAGTGTCCCAGCGGTCAGTCCTGAGGCCAGTTTTGTTCAATATCTTCATCAATGACCTGAAAGATGGCAAAGAGTGCACCCTCTACTACTATCTAATACTACCCCCAGCTTGGTGTCATCAAGAAGTTTGCAGATGACACCAAGCTAGGGGGAGTAGTAGATATGCTGGTGAGTAGGGCTAGAATTCAGAGTGACCTAGATAAATTGGAGTTTCGGGTCAAAAAGAATCTCGTGAGGTTCAACAAGGACACGTGCAAAGTCCTACATTTAGGACAAAACAGTCCCATGCTGGGGGCTGACTGACTGGGCAGCAGCTCTGCAGAAAAGGACCTGAGGGTCACAGTGGACAATCAGCTGAATATGAGCCAGCAGTGTGCCTTTGTTGCCAAGAAGGCTAATGGCATTCTGGGCTGCATTGGTAAGTGTGTTGCTGGTGGGTCCAGGGGAGTGATTATTCCCCTCAATTCAGTACCAGCGAGGCCACATCTGGAATACTGTGTTCAGTTTTGTCATCCCCCCCACTCCGAAAAGATGTGAACACATTGGAGAGAGTCCAGTGGAGGGCAAAAAAAATAGTTCAGGGGCTGGGGGACATGACTTCTGAGGAAAAACTGAGGGAACTGGCTTTAGCTTAGAGAAGAGGAGACTGAAGGGGGATTGAATAGCAGCCTCCAGCTCCCTGCAGGGGGTTGCAAAGAGGATGGAGCTGGACTGTTCTCAGTGGGGGCAGATGACAGAACAAAGAGCAATGGGCTCAAGCTGCAGCAAGGGAAGTTGAGGTTAGATATTAGGAAGAATTTTCTCACTGGGTAGTAAAACACTGGAAGAGGTTATCCAGAGAGGTGGTGGAAGCTCCATCCTTGTGGGTTTTCAGGGCCCAGGTAGACAAAGCTTTGGCTGGGATTTAGTTGGGTATGGTCCTGCTTTGAGCTGGGGGTTGGACTAGATGATTTCCTGAGGTCCCTCTACACTCCTAACTTTCTATGATTCCATGATTATATAAACTCCTAGGTGAAAAAATTGTGAACATAGTGGTTGCTGTGGAAACTGAGGAGGATTACCTGGATTTTTTGGGGGACTGGAAGGTACATTGCTTGAGTCAATAAAACAGAGCACGGAAAGAGAGGGACTTTCTATGTTGGCAATCTTCATAAATTATGCACACTGAAAGGAATTGCTGAAGGTGTTGGGTCAGTTTCTGGAAATGCCAGAGAAACATTGCTGTGGCCTATTGCATAATTCAACAACCAGTAACACCTTGGAGCCATCCACCCAAGAAAACTTTTATCAGGGAGATGCCCCAAAGGTGACATAAATACAGAATATATCATGCATAAGAAAAGCAAAGTCCAGGCTTGGACCAAGACCAGAAATTGTACCTGCTACTAGAAGTGCTGTAAGAGATGGCATTGGAGTGATACCCATAATAGAAGGAATCCCTATAAGAATGGAGCTAGATATTGGGCCTGCTATTTCCGTAACACCTGTGTCGAAGTATTAGCAGCCCTTGCCACAGATAACTTTGGAGAAAACCACCATGCATGTGAAGATTTACACTTGGGAAAACGTAGCCCCAAAACTGGATCTTCAGATGACAGTTCAGTTAGATTGGCAATCAGTTTTCCTATTAGAGCAGCTTTTAGAGTTGCTCTAATTAAACTGCTCCCCACCCCCCCACACACACACACTCCCAGAGCACATGTAAAAATGCCCTTTGTGTCCCAGTCCTCCATTTGTCTTGGTCATTCTGAATCCTACCCCTACCTGCTAGCATATTTAATACACCGCCCGGCTTGGTGTCACCTGCGAACTTACTTAGGGTGCAATCTATCCCATTTGCCAGATTGTTAATGAAGATACTGAACAAAACTGAAGCTATTGCATAAAAGTCAAATTATAACAGACTTTCACATTCATCATATTAAGCAACCTTATGGATCCCTCAGATAAAGATAAAAGGGATACATGTTATTTCTGTTATGACCAGACAGCCTAGTTTCCATGATAAAGAACCAAAATTCTGATAAAAACCCATTAAAAATCTGTTTTTCCCTGTGGTGAGTTGATTGGCCAAAGGGCACCAGCAGCAGTCCCACCCTGGCCACTGATTGATGGAGACGGCCAGGGCTGCACAACAGGCAGCCCTCTGAGCCAATCAGCAGCATAGGGAGGAGGCGGCTGCCACCATCTTGGCTGAGTCCCTGAGTGCCAGCAGCTTCTGCCCCCAGTAAGCTGCTGCAGCAGCCATGCAAACTGATAACTGCCACTGCAGAGCCGGCATTTATTTTAAGCATTTTTCCCCCCGGGATTGTAAAGACCGTCTGTAAAAATGTAAAAATTGCATTTTCCCACAGAAAACGGATCTCTAGGATCTCTGGTTATGACTAGGGGTCTACCAATCTTGAGGTAGTAGCCAGCTGATTTCACAAACGATGCTGGGGCCAGCTCCCATTTTTGCCACTCTGATTGTGTGTGGGGGCCCTGGTAGTCCTGCCCCTCCCCACAGATTGCCAGATGGCCTCAAACCACCACTTAGATTGCAGCATGTCAATTAATGGCTTCTGTGAGATTAATCCCCCCTAAGCCTGCAAAAGCCATTTATTGACACATTATTAAGCAATCTAAGCACTTAGACTTTAGAATGAAATATCTAATTAAAATAAAGTTATGCACACCATGAACTGGAATGAATATCAACTATATACACTTTATTAACTAATACCATCTAAGTACTTACTTAAACTCTAACCTGAAATACCTTATGAAAATAAAGTTATACACAACATGAATTGTAACTAATACCAACTATATACAGGGTGTGTCTACATGACACATGTTATTTCTCAGTAGACTAATCTACTGTGCAGTAAAGCATCACAGTCTACACATGCACGCTATTTACTGTGCAGTAAATTAGTCTACTGCGCCGTTAGCTATTACCTGTAAATACAGATAATATGCTTACTACACAGTAGATCCTGCACATTTGCCATGTCTCTATGAGATACTGACTGTACGGGAGCCTGACACTACTATGCAGTAGCATCAAGTGGCAAAAACTGTGCCAGCATGCTAGTGTGCAGTAATTAGGCTACTGCACAGTCATGTCACTTAAAAGGCATGCCATTCACTTGTTTATGCAAGTACTAAATAAATGTGCAATAAGCACTGTGCAGTAGTGTCTTGAGTAGACGCACCAGTAGCACATGTATAAATGGCACATGTATAGCTACTGACCAGGAGCAAATTTGCCCAGTTGCTTCAACATCAGAGGGCCACAGGGGATGGGAAATTCCCCCAGTCCTGATGCTACTCAGCTTTTGGCTCCCCCAAGAGCCAGGAGCAACACTGAGATGGGTTAGCTCTCTGCCTCTCAATTCTGGTGCTGCTCAGATCCTGGCTCCCCACAGGAGCTGGGAGCTGACCAGTGTTGGCTTTGCGGAGCTCTCTGCTTCTCCACACACCTGGGGACTGGCTGGGAGCTGGCCTGTTTCCACAGCAGCCAGGTTCCCAGCTAGGCAGGGATTTCCAATGTGTGCAGGGCAAGGAGATAGCTGCCTCTGCAGCCAGCAGAGCTCTCCTGGCCCCATGTGCACGGGGACCAGCGCCATGCTCTCTGCCAGCCCCTTGACTAGTACCATGGGGGAACCCGGGTCCTGTTGCAGAAACAAAATGTGCAACACGTGGGTCAGTCACAATGGAGGAGGAGTCATGCTGTGCCATTGCAGACACCGTGGACTGTACATGCAAAACAATCACTGCAGAGGTATAGTCATAGAGGTATACTATTGGCATAGTAGCAAAACCCCCAGTTTTTCATTTATTTTTTTTACTTAAAAATACATTCCCTCCCCTTCCCCAACTGTTTCTGACTTTCTCTCTGCCCTCTCTATCCCTTGTAAGTGGTTCTAAGCAGTTGTGATAAGTCATAGTTAAGCTAAAACATAGGACAAGAACAAGTCCCTTTTATATTGTCCATGTATCATTATAAATAGTGCCCTGTTATTTTGGTATTGAATTGTATTGGTTTATATTGTATTGCCGTTATTTTTGTATTGATTTTTACTGTTTTATATTGATAGTGGATGATTTAGGCCTGTTTCTGTAAGTTAGCCAGAGTAATATCAAGTCTCCACCTTGGCTTGTTAAGTCTCCATTTTGTGTTCCCTGTAATCTGTTGTAATTGTGACTCATACCCACCCTTCCTATGCAAACTGGTTCCTGCATGAATGAGAGTGAACGAGAGTGCTTGAGACATAATGGTAGCAGGCCTAAAAATAGCTCCTACTGCATGACTGGACTATCAGCTTAACAACCTTACCACCGCCTTGCATTGACTCTCCCTGAAACCACAAACCTACTCCCAGAACCAGAGACAAAACCCAACATTTGAAAGATAAAGACCCTCCAACAAACCAGCAACATAGAAACAAAGAACAGAATAGAAACCAGCAACTCCACCATTTTATCCCACCAGACAACGAAGCCATCTGGAACTGCATGACCTCATCTGAACAGGATTGGCCCTTGACTGGGCATGTCCTGTCCATTGGAGTCACAAGTAGCCCACTCCTGTAAAAGGGGTGGTAGAGTGTGACCTCCTTGGTATGCCCTCTCCATCCAGACCAGCATTATGCCATGACACTTGCCCACCCAGGGGCCCTGTCAGTGACCCCCTCTGGCAAAGACCCCAACATCCTACTGGAGAAGACCCTAACCAGCCCCCAAGGATCAACTTTCAGCCTGAGATAGGTAGCTACCACCCACATCTTCCCGCCAATCAAGGGACCTGAGTTCTAGTTCTGTGCATCTTGACGTCAATCCCTCTGTTAAGTCTTTTCCCCCTGCTACCATTGTGTGAGTGCATGTGAAAGAGAGAGAGAGAGAGAGAGTGTGTGTGTGTGTGTGTGTGTGTGTGTGTGAACCAATAACTTTATGGTCTGTGTATTGCATTGCTTGTCTAATAAAACTGTTATTTGGATCCCTGAATTGGGTTTTGTCTTACTGCGGTCCTGGCCCTGCTCCGATCTCTAACCCCTGCCACTCTGACCTTTGTCCCATCTCTCTCTCTCTCGCATCTTGGCTCCCTCTCTGCCACCTCTTATCCCAGCTCTTCTGCCCTCTGCCTCCCAGCTCCATTCTGACCCCTAACCTGTGTCTAGGCTCCTCTCCTACCCCCGACGTAGCTCCTTTCAGTTCTCTCTCTCTGCCCTCCACTGCCTCCGCTCTCCCAGCAGTCCTGGACCCAGTTCTCTCTCTGCCTCCCAGCTTTTGCCCCCACCATCTGGCAGCGCTCTCCTGACTCTCCCTGCCCTGCCTTGCCCCTGCTGTCTCCCAGCTCTCCCAGCCCCAGTTCTCCCTCCGCCTCCAGGCTTTCAGCCCCGCCATCTCCTGGCACTCTCCCAGCTTTCTTTCCCCTGCCTTGCCCCTGCTGTCTCCCAGCTCTCCCAGGCCCTGCTTTCTCTCCTCTGCCTCCACCACCTCCCAGCTTTCTCTCTGAGCCCCAGCTTTCTCCCCCCCTGCCTTGCCCCTGCCATCTCCAAGTTCTCCCAGCCTCCCAGCTCTCCCAGCCCCTCTGCCTCCCAGCTTTCACCCCAGCCGGCTCTCCTGGCCCTCCCAGCCTACCACCGCTCCCCTGCCTCCACTGCCTCCCAGCTCTCCTCCACTGCACCTGACCTGGCTCTTTCCCCTGGATTCTGCCCCTTTATGACTCCTGGCTCCTCCCAGCCCTAGTCCCCGCTGCCTCCAAAATCCCCGACTTGGCTGTCCCGCTGCTTCCTGGCTTGCCTCTCTGCCCAGCCTGGCTCCCCAGCCCAGATCTCTGTTGTTCTGCTGCCTCTCAGCTTCCCTGCTGGTTCTCCCTGCCTCCCAGCTTTTCTCCCACTCTGCTGCCCGGCTCCCAGCTTTCCCCACCACCTCTTTGGCTTCTCTGCTGATTCTTCCCCCCAGCTTCCTATCTCCACCTCTGCTGCCTCTGCTCTCCTGGCTCCACTTTCTCCACTGCCTCCTGGCTCTCCTGTCTCTCCGACCGGCTCTCCTGGCCCTGTTTCCAGTACCTCCTCTGCCCAGGGCCCCAAGTGTCCCCTAGTCACCAAGCCCCCCAGTCACCAAGCCCCCCCCCAGTGCAGCCACCAAAGTGCATATTTGTGTGTGTTTATGTGTATGTGTATGGATATGTACAGTTTGTGTGTGTTTGTATAATTCTGTGTCACGCCATCCTGCCTAACAGCACAATATTGAGATCCCGAGTGTTGATCTGGCACATGTCAAATCAACAAGGAAGCTTGTTGGGACATGGAAAACTGCCAGCATTTGGAACATTTTGGTTCAGGCAGTCCCTTAACTTCAGGTGATCAAGTTTCTCCAGCAGGATATTTGCTGGCGCGAAAGCCTCCACGGGGAAAATGCTGGCTCTCTGCTTGCCAAGCTGCTTTCTGTAGTCTTTTTAAAGAGGGAGGATACAGTCACTCACTTCTTGCTGACCATCAGACTTTGCAACAACCTTGCACTTCATGTGTGCCTTGGACTCTAAGTGTTGATCTATGCTGGTTTTCCTCGACACATGTAGAGTTACAGTGCAGGTGGCACAGAAGTGTCTGTCTCCATCAGCATGGAAGGTACCTGCAGGATACTGTCCTATATGGTCCAGTGCTGAAATGTATTTGGCTGTCTCAGGAGATTTCTTAGTATTTATCTCTGCTCTTCTTCAGGTGGCAGCATGGATGCTGTACCCGCATGCCTGTGAGTGTCTAAAAGATAGCATCAAAACTCTCCCACTTCCCAGGCTGGCTGCAGACTGGCTTCTGAACTTAGCCTACATCTGGGGCTTAGCCTCTGATTTACTCTTTCTCCCCATCTCCTCCTCCACACCTTCCCTCGTGAGTCAGGAATCCAGGACTTCTCTTTTTTCCAGGTTTTTTTTTTTTTTCCAGCTTGCCAAAAGTGCAGAGCCTACCCGACATCCCAGTTTCCACAAAAAATGCATCACCATGATTTTGGTAGGTCCCTAGTTATGACTCAGGTCCTAAATGTTTTTCCCTGGCACTGTAAGTCAGTAAAGTTACAGAGCAACAAATGATTGGAGCTTTTCATTTTTATAATGAAAACCTTGTAGCTATGGACTACCGAAGTAAAAATTGTATAATATATAGGAAGCATGTCTAGTTGTAATATGAGTCTTGCAGAATTTAGAAACCTCAGCTGTATACATACCACGCTGCACGTGTGTAGGGTTTATGAGTTCTGGTGTGCACAGAAAGCATAAAATATTGCATGCGGGAAAAGAATGTGTAATATTGATTGAAGAATTGTCTTGAGGCTGTCTATTTAATCAGTTACGGAGGGGTAAAAGGATGAACTTGGAATTGCCATTAAGGATGTTTGATGTTCTTGTTTATTAGGACAGTGAGGCATGGATGTTTCACAAGATTGCTGGATGAGGACTCAATGTTCAGACCCAGAGGGAAAACGAATGATTGATGTTTAATAAGAAAAAGTTCTGGTTCTAAGGACATTTCTCAGTCATACTGGGCTTTTTTTTATGCAGATCTGGGATTTAAGACATGGGTTTTGGCATTAGTGTGCATTCCCTAAGCTGCAAGGTGCTGTCTGCCTTGGTTTTCCTTTAGAATAAGAAATTCTGGCCTTCCTACCTCACAAGGGGGAGGTGTATGAACTTAAGATACTCAGAAGCTCTAATCATACCTAATATAGTGAAGGAAAGCTTCCATCTTTCTAAAATGTGTAGCCACGTTTCTTATATGTAGACATACTTCAATGAGAAGCTTATTCTAAATAACAGTCATGGCACCCAAATCCATTTCTGTAGTACCGGCATTTTTTCAACATTCAAGATGAGCAGAAATTGAAAGTGAATTAGTTAAAATGCAAGTCAGAAAACTTTGCATACATTTTTTCTTGTTAGGAGTATTTTATCCTATTCTGAAGCAGTTCTCCAAATTATAACTACTTTTTCTTTTGCTATGCCCTGGTGACAAGGTACTTAGACAAACTCACAGATTTGTTGGAATATGACAAGTCATGTTATGACTACTTCTGCTATAGCCTTGAACTTGTGGCCTCTGGGCTGGTAATAAGGTGTCGTAGCACCCCAGCCCCACCAAAGCTCCAGGAAGAGCAAAAATGCAAAACTGTGGCTACAAAGCAAAGGCCATTCTACTGCCCCATTCCAAAATCAAGCTCCTTAACTTGTTAGCGAAGAATGCATTGAAGGACTAGGGGGTTAATCTGCCTAATTGAGTTAGTCAACCATCCAAGGCAATTCACAGCCCAGAATCAGGCATCAGTGGTTTGATCCTGTTATGTTTATTAAGCCCCTATATATACTTGTGATCCTATTCAACCATGCTCAAGTCCTTGAACAAATGCTTTGTAACACATGGTTATCTCAGTCTTAAGATGAAGTCACAAAAGTTGACAAAGAAGGAAGAGGACTCATCCATATTTTGTGTTATTTTTTTCAGGGTTGCTGGAGGGTGGAATTGGATCTTGTTTAAACACCTAACAGGTAGAATAGTATCTAGCCCCCAGGGTTTACCTGTGGTCCATAGAGGAAGTTGGTGAGATAGCCAGTAAGAAATTCTGGCCTTCAAAGGTAACTGAGTACCAACCTCCACCACAATCCCTCTGCTGCTGTTAGATACTTGAGTTGTGTTGGACATTTCATTCAAAAACACCCAGAGAGACTTCTGCCCCATCTATAATTAGTGCGCTTGGTGGGAAGGTGGAAGACCTGTTTTGAAATTCCAACTCTGCCTAAACTGGAGCAGAGGTATGAGATGAAGTCTCCCATGTCCCATGAAAAGGCCCCAGCCACCAAAATATTGGTTACTGTGGAGTGAACATTTCTTGGTCTTTCCTGTTGAAATTGTTGCACTTAAGCTAATGCAAGACAGTGGCAGTATGCCCTGGTAGGACACTCATTGCAGATGTAGATGGCCAAGGCCAGGTTCCTGTTCCAAATTGTGTAGAAAGGGAATTTGAAAACAGGTCTCCTACCTTTCAGGTTTGCACCTTAACCAATGGAATATGGGTTTAATGGCTCCTGCATCCACCCCACAACCTCTCATTACTATTCATCTTTTGTGCAATGCTCAGTAATCCATCTGATAATGTTCTGCAAATACCTGAGACTGAGTATCTGAGGTGCAGGGCTGGGTTAACCTTTAGTGTTCCCTAGGAAAACAAATTTGTGGACCCTGGGCTGGTCAAGACTCCCTCTCCCCACTCCAGCACTGTGCCTGTGGGGAGTAGGGCTCAGAGCTGCTGCTAGGAAGCAGCTACCATGGTTGTAAGGCCAGCAGAGGGGAAGGGAAGTCAGGTGTATAGGGCTAGTTGCACTGTTGCTGCAGAGGGAAGGACCAGGGTCACTACAGCGGAGGGCCCTACACATGTACCTAGTTTGGCTATGTGTTAATCCAGCCCTGCCTTAGACTCCCATGGGGTCTTCAATGTGAGTTCAGGTATCACTGCTGCTTTCATTTCCTTTGGCCATATCCTAAGTAAGAGAAACATTGTCTATACCTCTTCTGAAAGAAAAGCCTTTAACACCAGACCCTAGGAGAGGGCTTGCAGCAGTGGCGAACTTACCAATACAGCCCGGCACGTCTGGACTTGGAGAATCTCCATTGTGATTGGTGAAGCCCATTCACCAATTGGGCAACTCTTGGGGTGGGGGGGTTTGCCCCAGCCCTGCTTGGAGCCAGAGAGTGAAAGGGGAAAAAAATAAAAGCCTTGGACCTGGTTTGAGACTGTGCTGGTCCAGCACAACTTCGCAGGGCAGAGCCTCCAAAAAGAATACAAG
This sequence comes from Crocodylus siamensis, assembly GCF_052110815.1. Taxonomy (NCBI): domain Eukaryota; kingdom Metazoa; phylum Chordata; order Crocodylia; family Crocodylidae; genus Crocodylus; species Crocodylus siamensis. Next base: position 6,267,858 of record NC_143395.1, read on the forward strand.
CAGCTGCATGCCCAGCATGCGGCAGATGCATCAAGGAATGCAGAAGTGAGCAGGACTAGGAAGAGCTGGGGAGAGCTGCCCAGCAGGCATTTCCAGTCTTCCCTTCACCAGAGAGACTCAGTGATCGGCAATAGCTCCAGACAGTACATGGGCCAGTTCACAGAGCCCAGACCCTGGGAGCTGCTCAAGGCCGCTTGAGTCTGAGTGGGGACCAAGACCCTGGGAGCCGTTTGAGGTGGCTTGGGTCCATCACTCCCGGCATGTGGCCAGGATCTTAGTGCACAGATGGCGCACAGGTAATCCCCACGTGGGAGATCAAGCCCAGTGTCACATAAGGCGGCCCAAGCCTCTGACCCTAGGCAAAAGGCCAAGCCCTCGGTTCATGGGGCCAGGCCCAGGAGGCTTCTGCCAGCTAGAAGCACAGTGCCTATGGGCGAAGACCACCCACCTAGGACCCTTGGAATTGAGAGTTATCATGGGGAAAAGGATTCCCACAGGGGAGAGGGAGTTACAGGGAAGGGGGAGGGATTCCCACAGGGGAGGGGGAAGCCTAGAGCAGGGAAGGCTCCCTTAGGTCAAAGGATGCTCCGAGGGGATGTCTGTGGGCCCTGGGAACCACTGTTGGGCCCTGGGGAGCACTGAGGATTTCTCCTCCCATTGGCTACTGTGATGCAGCCACTGCCTCAGAAGCAGCTTGGGGGGCCTGGGAAGGACTGAAGGGTTGTGGGTACCTGATATTGCTGTGCCTTATATTTTGGATAGAACACCTCGTATTTTGTATATCATTATATTTATAAGTTCACAGTTATAAGATCCTTGCTGGGACTCTGCTGGACCCTGTGCCAGCTATTTGCATTTTGTGATTGTTCTCCTGTCCTTACCTGCACTTGCCTGTATCTACTTCTTGTTCTCCTGTCTTCCCTTATGTATATCAGTTTCAGACAGCCCTTTATCCCTGTGCAGCCTGATGCCCTTTTTAAGGTAGCATAGATCCTTGGGATATAGCATCATTTAAGAATTGTGCATTTTTTTAAATAGAGATGTAAATATGTATTAATTTTGATGTTTTTATTATATTGTGTAATATTGTGCCTTATATTTTGTGTCCCTCTATATTTGTGTACTGGTAGTTTATTAGAGTCTATAACCCTGCTTGGGGAATCCACTGGGAACCCCTTTGCTATTACTTGTCTGTGTTTACCTGTTACTTACCTGAAACCCCAGTGGTGGTAACCCATTATAGAGCATATGGTTATAGCTACATATTTATATATATATATATATCTGTACGTAGGTTTATATTATCTTTATCTGTTTATGTAATTAATAATACATTTGTATATAGTTAAGTCTCAGATTGTCCTGGCCTGGCTCCTTTGGAGCAAAGGGAAACTGAGAGTACTGTGCAGTTTCAGCCACAGCACATCTGCCAGCTAACACTCCCCTTCAATTGGAGAAAGGAGCACATACCCCTATATACCCAGGCTACACAGCTATAGATCCTGAATACAGGAAAGTACCTTCCTGCTTGTTTACAGGATATTTTTGGTATTGGCATGCCCAGAGAAATTCTATCATTGGACCCCATAGTCCTGTTCACACTGGGAAGGCAGAGATCCGGGTGTCAGACACTTAAGTACCTCTGTGGTTTTATCGCTGAATACTAGCTAATTTACCCTTTCACTCAGGAATCTGGCTCTTTTCTGAAATGTCAAGTTAATACTTTTTACTTTTCAAGTATTAAAAATAATCCCATCACAATTTGCAATGTACACAATCATAACAAAAAACAAAACCCAGCAGCCCATAGCAAATAAGAATGCTGAAGGACATCTCTTGAGCTCTGTGCACCAGTGATGGATCACCATGATCTGACCTATCTTCAGTTCTCTGCACTGGCTTCCCATAGCATACTGATTAAGCTCAAGGTTCTGACCCTTATCTTTAATGCCACTTTTAAAGAAATGTCTTAGGACAAATACTGCAATCAACAACACTCTTCCTTGGGCAAGTGGAAGTCATTCAGCCTCCCAGTTTCAATATCAGGATGGGGAAGACCATGGAGGTATCCTACCTCTCACCTACCATCTCACATGCTGCTACTTTTCTACAGCCTGATGATCCAGGGCACTGTTCTGGAAGAAAGAAAAGGTGAATTTGAATCTCTTTAAATTGAGGAGATCCTGAAATCTGCCCGGTGAATGCTGTAGTCTGGTGCTTCTAAACCTATATAGGCTCAGGTTGCCCCTTGGAAGATGCCAGCTCTTAGCTTTAATTCATTTTTTGACCATGGAAACAGAACCATGCTTGTGTTAAAAAACTCAGAAAGACCACAACAGGTTAGGATGGTTTGGACACTACTACGGATTCTTATTAGAAATCTCTGGGTTTCTCCTGTGAAACACGTGTAGGTTTGCTCACCTAGGGCACGTCCAGATGTGCATGGACATTTGGTTCTCTGGATACAAGTAGCAAACAAATGTTTTTGCAGCACCACATACCACACAACCGCAATCATCTAGACACACCCCTACAGTGGGAATATTGTGCAGCACCCTGATAGAAGACCTCACAGCACCTCAGGGTGCCACTCTACCTTGGTAAACAATCAGTGCCTTATCTACTAAGCTATTATCTGAAGGGAAGGGTAGTCTTACCAGGACCTATCTTTTAATAGAACTGAATGCGCCAGTTCAGTTCTGCACATAGACATGGGTGCTTAAATCTGGTCAGGAACTTCAGGCTGTGAATTCCAGTCTCATATAGGTACCTATTTGAGAACTGAAGGGAGCTGTTTAATCAAAACTTGAGTCTGGAAGAGAGCTGGGATTCCAGACACGTGCCCAGCTTTGGCATGCCCTATTAGCTGGCCTAGTCATTACAGCCGTTCAAAACGGCACGGTTTCATTTCATCCTGAGTTTCAATGGTTCAACAGAACAGTGTTTTGTATAGTATTTCATTTCAAGTTGAAACAGCTGTTCCATTCCCTTCCGTTGAAACAGAAAGATTGTTTTGAAATTGTTTTCAGTTTCACTGGGGATAGGAAGTCAGCCCAACTGGGCTGATTTCCCATGCCCAGTGCTAGATCACTCCAGGGCCTGGACGCAGCCCAGCTGGGCTGCTTTCTGGTCCCTCAAGCTACATTGTGAGGGGGGTGGGAGGCAGCCCAGCACAGGGGATGGGAAGGCAGCCCACCTGGGCTGCCTTCTGCCCCTGTCACGATGTAGTTCAGGGGACTGGAAAGCAATTCACCTGGGCTGCCTTCCACCCCAGCATGATCTAGCCGGATTTTGCTCTGGGGATGGGAAGTCATCCCAGCCACACTGACTTCCCATCCCCAGCCTAGGGTCAAAAAGTTTCAACTTTCAAAACATGTCAACCAGCTTCATTTTGTTTCAAGGCTATTTCAATAGCCTTTGTTTCATTCCAATTTTGCTGTTTTGACCTCAAAATTGGTCAAAACAGTATCGGAATGAAACGGCCAGCAAAAATTCACACAGTCCTACTAGAGATCTGCTAGCTCATTAGGTTCTGTGTTATGATTCTCCATTGTAGATGCCTAACACTGTCCTCTTAAAGGACAGAGAACCTGGTGCCTAACTTTGGCTTGTACACTCCACTCCACAGAGACAGGCACCAGACTTTTAGTTAACATCCCCTGTGCTCCACCAGTGAGGTGGTGATCGAGGAATTGGAGTGGGAATTGGAGTTCTTGAGTTTTGGGGTGTTATTGGGGGAGTCCTCTCTGTGGGTTGTTTGTATATTGTAAGACACTCAGCCTTTTGGGTAAGTGGGACATAAATCTAATACTGACAGTCAGGCAACAGAATTACATGGGTATAGGTTGTAGCCATGTTGGTCTTTCTTGCATGCATACCAGCTGCTGTCTTCTTTACTTTCCATTCCATCCAGCAAGAGCACACACCAGCTGATCCTGACAAAGAGTATTTATACCTAAAAGCTTGCAAAGAAGAATTTTTCCAACTATTTGAGTTGGTCTAATAAAAGATATAAGATTTATCCAGACTACAGAGTGGCATTTCATCACCCCTCCCAACAGCATCCCCTGATGCTGGATTGTTGCTGCTGGCACCCTGGGAGGCCTCCAAGACTCCAGGTAGGGCTGCTGGGGCTGGAGCACATGTGCACAGGTGTTCCCCAGGGGACAAGGAGCAGTGGCATAATGATGTCCCTATTTGTCCCTGGGGAAACTCATGTGCACACTCATCTGGATGTGCCCCAAAGCCCCAGCTGGGCTTTTTAGCTGCCATGGTTTCATTGTCATCAGTGCTTGACAGAGCCACATTAAAACTAGCTTGGCCATGTCTATATATGCTGTAGTCACACTGCCTGCTCGTAGGGAGAAGTTTGAGAAGTGAAGCCCTTTTAACTTCCACACAGTTATGGTGCTGTCAGTGGTAGTGAAAGCTTTTGCATAATTTACCACTAATTTGTGCTCCTACAGAGATAGTAGCCAGTCCAACATATTTGGGACTATACTTGTTAGGCTCCTTGCAGGGCTATACCATTTAAAAGCTGCATTTCCTCAGCAGGACTGCAATCCTCCTTCTCCTACTTCCTGCCATGTCCAGCATTGCATCCTGCTAAATCATAGGAACTCCATCAAGAGTGCACATTTCAGTCTCTGCATCTGTGTACTGAACTGATATTTGTTTAACTTGTAAAGAAGCTTATTGACTTTAGACTTATTTAACTTAGAGCTCCACCCTAATTTCCATTTGATTTAACATGAGTAGTTTATGGCACTGATACTGAAGAAGTAGCTGAGTGACTTATGGTGATTGCTTCCAAATATGGGCCAATATGACTGCATTTCCCTTGGCCATCCAATGCTCATGGGGTTCACTGCACAACAAAAAACCCCTCTTGCACTGGAGAGACACATGGATACCCATTTAAAAAGAACCCAGCCTGACCATTAGTGGAGAATCCAGAGCTAATAGCCCACATGTCCTTGTCTTCATGATACTAATCACTATCAGAATGGGCATGTGCAAGGTAGGGAAGGGTGGCACCTTAGAGATTAACTGGATCAGCACAAGCTTTTGCAGGCAACAACTAATTTAATCAGATGCTTGGCAGGGTGCCTGTTTAGACTAACTTCTGCTTGACCTCAGACCAAGACATCCCAACTTTTTCTTCATGACCCCATTAAACTTTGGAAATTTTTTGCTACCCCAAAAATGATGCAGACAAGATCAACGAAGAAGGATTCTTCAAATGCCTTCTTTCATGTCTTGCACTCCTTTCATTTATTGTTCTCATCCTTCTTATTAGTTTTACTGATACAGCTCGAAGCAGAAACTTTTTGGAGAAAAGCATCTATGCTAGATTTCTCTCATATACAGCATATTTCAGGCAGCCAGGATCAACATACTGATTTTACGTCAGCTTCCCATAAGATACAACCGCCTTGTGTTGAAGGTGCAACTGTTGCATGTGGATGAATAACTGCCATGCACAAGAGTTACATATTTATAAACAGGAAGCGTATTCATCACAGGCAGTTGATGTTGTGAAGCATCTTTCGGGCCTCATTTTTTATCATTGCAACCCCAAATGGGGTTATGACCCCAGGGTTGGGAACCATTGCCTCAAACTAATGCGGTTAACCACCTCGTGAATTTATCCCCACGGTATCCTAGAGTGCTCATATTTACATCAGGATAGTGAACAAAAGGGCAGATTTGCACTGAGGTGTCTAGGGACAGAGGCTGGGATCTCCATGCTCTTTTATATGAAACAGTTATTGGATTAGGGCTTTGAATCCAGGTCTTTACATTAACCGCTGGGCTACAGTAGCTTTTTGAACTGTTCTTTGCTCTTCTTCACTTCTGGCTCTTTCAATATTTACATAATTTTATACATTGAAACAACAATCCTGCCCCCAATCCAGAACAGCCTCTACTTTCCTGGGAGGTGGTAGTTTCCCCTCCAGCTGGGAAGAGAATTAAACTGAGGTCTCCTGCATACTGGGCAAGTGTTTTAACTTCAGTGTTGTTGTAGAAAGACAGGCAACCTCCAGCAGCTACTGCTGTGCTTTTAAATGAAAGCAGTGGAGGCATTTGGGCTTTTTTGCTGAGTCTGTTCCTGCAGGTGTGTACTAGGCACATGTACTCTGAATATCCTCCAAGTATATCTACTGGTTTGGGTCCCTCTGAATACACCCACATGCCAGCAACTCATTTGTGACCCCAGTGGGACTTAGGCATGAGATGGTCATTAAGCTACTCAGCACCAACAAGTCTGACATACTCCAGGGCAAGCCCAGAAGTAGACATTTAGGTACCATTAAGGGAACTTCACAGTTGAAAATGTAGACTTGAGGCACCTACAGAATTAGGTGAGATCCCCCTGGAGACTTGAGACACTTGTGGGATTAGGTGAGATTCAGAGGATAACACTTCGGACTTCAACGCCGACATTTCACTTGGATTACATATTAAGTACAGAGATCTAGATCCCTAAATCAATTTAACTCTGTGAGAGTCCATCACCTACATATCTTGGCCCTTTGTCCTTTATCAATCTAGTCCTTTGCCTACAGATAAGTTAAATCCATAAATAGGTACAGTACATAGATGGAATCAAAAAGAGTAAGTACGCTGTTTTATTAAGTAGATTACATCGTGGTTGCAAATTACTTCTGAACCACACCTACTTAGCCACATTTTGCAATGGGAAAATGGGCAGAGCTGGCTAAGAGTAATTCCTTTCATCCACTGTTAACTGTTCTCCTTCATCTTGCAGGATTCAGTAGGACAAGAGGGGGATTCATGGAGTTTCTTTCACATTATTTCTGAACAAATTATTTTAGGCACCCTGGAGGGGCAGGAGAAAAAGGTGGGGAGTGCCCTAGACAGCAACGATACCATTCAGAGACCCGGATTTTATATTTGTGCTTAAATTATTGCTTAAAATACTTTCTTTGAGTGAAATGAATATTAGGTGAATAGAGCAGAGAGAGTCAGCTTGAAACTATCCTGGATTAAGTTCCAGCTTTCATACACAGATTGGAAGTGAAACATTTGCCCTTCATAGTTAGAATATAAAATCCTTAATCTATGGGTGACAGGTAGTGTTCAATATTTAGAATTCTTTGTGGATATAATTCATATTTTGGTAATGTCCATTAGGCATTTCAGAGCATAAGGAAAACTGTTATTATTAGGGCGATGTTTTCTACTTGCCAAAGTGAAATAAAGTTTTATTAGTGAACGTGGTAGCTGCATGTTTAATTTATCGTGTTCCTGTACCAGATGTAACCCACACAGACGTAGATGGTAATGAGTGAATTAGTATCATGGTGATGCCTTATGTTCACTAGGGGAAGAAAAAAATAAAAGGTCTGCTCTTATTTTCTGTTAGTGACCATGTGGCAACTAACCCAGCATAAAACCCTCCTAACAAGGCAATGGGCTGTTTTCACACCATTGGGCTCTTTCATTGTCTCTGTCTAGACCTGCTAACATGTGTGAAGAAAACAAACTGGCTTATTTGGGATGTTAGCAACATGAGGTAAGAATACATTCAACCGATCCCTAGCCAAGAGAGTCCCCTAATCAAGGAGTTTTGTAGATGCTGATTTGCCCAACAAAGAAGGGATTTGCCTCCATTTATAAGCTTTCAATGGATTCAATTTTGACTGAGTCTCAATAAACATGCAGAGGTGTAAAGAAGAACACAGACCAACTGCAGATGCTTCCTCAGCCTGATGAAGGGTATTTGTATCCAAAAGCTGGCAAAGAAGAGTTTTTCCAACTATTTGAGTGGGTCTAATAAAAGAGATGAGATTTACCCAAAGAACCTTGTCTGCGGTGTAAAGATGACTCCTACACCCCTGCACAAACTATCTAGAGGGGTTGTAAGATGGAGCCTCTTTGGTAAAAGGAGAATGTAGTTTAGGAGTTAAAGAAATTATATACGGTTGAGATCCTATTCAAACAGCAACATCTCAGTTCAGCAAAGCAAAGGCAATGCTGAACCTGGATGCTTTGCTTCCTTAGATCCAAAAGGCTCATGATTTTTGGATGACTGTTTAACTCAGCAAGTATCCCTGAAAACATTTGTGTAGTCTGTGCATTGCTGTGAGTAGTACATGATAGATGCTCATTGTTGACTACTGCCTTGGGAGTTGTTGTCTGTCTTCCACTTGGCAGCTTCTTTCATTATCTCCCCTTGCCGCTGAACAAACAGTGCTGTTCTAGCACAGCCAAAACTGTCTTGAAACACCTGTTTTCTGTCTTTATTGGACAAAAATAGCAACATGCATCCTAGGGGAGGCATCTTTGATAGCCCTCTCCCCCATAGCTTCTCACAATAAAGGTATGTACAAACTGTACCGTAATACTAGTCCTCTGCACTTCGTAGTGATCACTTCTTGGCTCGTTCCTATGATCTACAGGCCTCTAAGCTTCTAAAAGTGAAGACTTGAGGCTCTGAGATTCTCTCACTATTCCATAAGAGGATGAGGCTATCTGTTGGTCAGTTGTGAACACTAGATGAGAAGGGGTTACCTGAGCCAAAAGATGCCCTGCGGTCTCAGGTGACCATGTAAATCCACAAGAGAGCCCACAAAAACATCTGCTCAGCCAAATCTTCCATATACCACAAGCCACAGAGCATTTTTTTCAGTCCCTCTGTTATTCCTGCAAAAGTAAGTAGTACCAGTTCATGAAAAGACTGGGATTCTTGGGTGCATGTACACAAGCTACCACGTTGTAGCTTATTGCTACTGCATAGTAGCATTGCTGGTCATTAACCGTGCAGTGATGATACTGCACAACAGTAATGAGCTACTGTGCAGCAGCTCATTGCTACTGCACAGTAACATCAGAAAGAAATGTGTGCAGTGCCGGTACTATGCAGCAATCCTGGTTACTTGCTGAAGCAAGTACTAAATGTGCCGTAACAACTGTGTAGTCTGTGGCGGGTGCAGGGATCCCACCTAGGTAAAACAGCTGGGTATTCGTATCCCACCTCTCCCACCACGTGTGGCGGGCCAGTAGGGGGCACCCCTGCATTGAGCCGCCCACCTCCCTGCACCCGACCTTCCAGACTCCGAATGCCTCCCTAGGGGCGCCTTATGCTTGGCCGACCCCTCTCCCGGAGCACACTCGCTAGTCTGGGGGTAACGTCGCCCCCACCACCCCGAGAAGGGACTGTCTCGGCCCTGTGTCCTCGGGGAAACACAGGCCTAATAGTCCGATGGGTACTCGACCCGGTACAGGCACTTGGGGCACTTCCCCAAGTCAAGGGGCAAAAAGCAAAGTCTCCCTTAGTCCACAGACCTAAGGGGTCTCTTAGGCATAATTTAGACCCACTCCTCAATAAGTCTCCCACACCAGTCACAAAGGAGAACTTTATTGATTACGAGGAGTAGGGTAAACTAGGGTACAGGGTTAAGCAATATCTTAGAAATCCTAAAGAGCAAACAGTGTGGCTGAGGTAGCCTTCTGATTACACATCTGTGTTATTGCCAGCTAAATATCTAATCAGATCTCGAGTAGCTTACTCACAAGCATCTTCCAGAGTTTTCCAGTTTCCCCTCTGGAGTCGTGTGGTGAGAGAGAGAGCTGGGTCCCGATGGCAAGGCTCCTCTGTCTCCCCTGCTTGGCTGCTGCCCCACCTCATGGCCGAAGAGAGAAGAGCGAGCCTCCTCCCCCCTGCAACCTATACAGCCCCCGTGACCTCATTCACCTGGGCCAGCGGAGGTCAGCCCCAGCTGGCTGTCAGCCAACCAATTTGAAATACATCACCTGTTACCGGGCAGATTCCAGCTCCCCAGGTAGAAACCCCCCACCCAGGTAACTGATGCAAGTCAGGTAGGCAGAGGGAGCAGGTGTCCCCCCTCCCTCAGGACTGCAGCCAGCTCAAGTTACCTAAATAGACAGGCCGAGGGTGCGGTCCCCTCCGTGCTCGGCCCACCCTGTTCAAATGGTTGCAGCTCAGAGATTTTAGTCACAGTGTCACAGGGCAGAGATTTTGGGGAGAAACAAGGTGGCTTTCTGCCACATAGTCCACCGCTTGTGTAGACTTGGCACTTGAGTAATCGCTGGTGTTACTTCTTTTCAGGATACTCCTTTATCTCAGTCACTTTTAACATGGCTTAAGAGCTCCATGATTCACAGTTTGTAAAGCCAAAAAGTAAATAGTTTGGCCCCAATAAAAGACTATTACTTAGTGTGATCCCTTCTATAACACAGCCCCCCACAAAAAATCACTCTCAGTAACTCCTAAATATCTTCAAGTTGAGCTAAGCAGGTGCAATGTGTAGGGGGTGCACATGGGTGCACGTGCGCCCCCTGAGCATGGCAGTGCACCCCCTACAAAAAGGCACCACCGACACTGTTGGCGGTGCCTGCAGAGAGTTACCACTCACCACCCCGCTGCCAACACTGCTGGCGGTCCGCAATCGCCCCGGCCAACACCAGTCCTGCCCGTGGCATCTGTAGGTGGTCGCTGACCCCTCGTTGGGGCTCGCTACCCAGCCTCCGACAGCGCTGATGGCATCTGCAGGAGCTTCCCCGCTTACCACTGCTGTGCTCCCACCACCACGTTCCCACCGCCGCCATTCCCCACCAACCACCGGGGGCACACATCTTTCATGGATTATTTCCCTTAGCTAGAGGACAAAGTTGCTTCAGCAGTTAACTATCCTAACTTAAAAATGTACACCTGATTTCCAAGCTGAATTTGTCTAGATTCTACTTTGAGCTGGTAGCACAACTAAAGGGCAGGATGACCAGAGCACAAACCCAGGCATTCAGATAAAGGGGCACCAGAATGAAAGCAGAAGGGCATTAAACCCCATTTATGGAGAGTGGGAGTGGGAATTCCCTCATCAGCAGGGATCCTGGTTTTCTCTGATAAAAAACCCAAATTTCTCTGATTTAAAAAGAAACATAATCCACAATTTTCTTTGATTAGAACAAATGTCACTATAGATAGATAGATAGATAGATAGATAGATAGATATGGTGGGGTTTCATTTTAATCACAGAAAAATAAGCATTTGATTTTTTTTTTAAATCAGAGAATTTTGGTTTTGGTGGGGGGGGGGGGGGGTTAATCAGAGAAACCCAGGATCCCTTTTCATCAGCCTTACCCTGCATTCCTGTGGGAGATGCTGCTGTTTCAAGGAGAGATGCTGCCAACAGCCAGATTAACCTTTTCCTGGTCCTGCAGCCACCACTGAATTAAGAGCTTATATCATCGCCTGCCAAGAAATGAAGGTATGTGCAGTGCTAGGTCAGGTGCCAAAACCAGTTTACTCATGTCAGCTTGGCACTGTGCCTTGACTAACTAATCCCATGCCTCGGCTAATTATCCGGTTCTTCAGCAGGTCTAACTAGGTTGGTCAGAGAACGACAGAGTCTTAGCTATGCTGATTCTGATTCTTGAGCTAAGTTGCTTGAGAACGGCCATTGGGCTGGTCAGACACGCCCTGAAGAGGCTCATCTTGAATTCTTCCTTATCAAAGTGTTGTGTAACAAATGTGCCTTAAGTGGCAAGTACCACAGCTTCCCCTGGTTCAAGTGGGCATATTAAAGTGGGTCTAGGCACTGGTCAGCGTGGGTTTTTTTTTTTTAGTTTTGTGTTCCAGTCTGCCAAGTCCAATTACTTTCCTCCTCCCATTTCCTTACCATGAGGCCTTTTACTAAGGCCATCTACTAATGGTCCCCTTCTAGTAGACATGAGATGGTTTGTTTAGTAGCTGCTTACTAGAGTGACGAAGCATTGATTCTGGTCCGACACACAATGTAAGTTCTGCTCTTTCGATTTATTTTCAGGAAAGACCAGATGTTCTGCCAGAAGTGGGTGATCCTATGACCCCAGCTGACTTCCTGCCCTTTGGGCGGGGGGCTGGACTCGATGATCTCCCGAGGTCCCTTCCAGCCCTGATGTCTATGAAATCTATGAAAAAGGGAGCAAGGTCTGCACAGGGAAAAAGACACACTTTGAAAAGCCTTGTTTGTGATCTGTCTCTTTTGGTGAAATTTCGTTTCTACTGAAAAGTTATGACCAGCACCAGTGGGCTTTGTTAGAAAAAAATGAAGTTATAAAAATAAAAACCCTTGTTTAAAAATCTGAGCAGTGGGATAAATATTTGTTTTACCTTTGAGTAAATAGTGGATGGGTTTCAAATTGGAAACCTCATTCTCTCTCTTGTTCTTTGTGCTAGACAAAGCCAGCCCTCTTTTTTTTTCTATATCCTTCCTCAGTAATGCAATTGCAAACATAGGATTTGCATGATTTAATCCCAGATCTTTTGTCAGCTAAGATGATGTGTAATATAAATCCACAAGTTACAAATCCTTGTGTTAAAGAAGTTGAGATATCAGCTGAAATCTCTGCTGTCCTGTGCCTTGTTTAGTCATTCTTCCACTTGCAAGATGAGTGCATGCAAGAAAGAAAAGATCAGAATTTTCCACTCGCATGTGATGATGGGAGCCTTTTACACTCCAATTTTCTAGGCATAAGCTGAAGCAGTGAAAAAATCAGATCCTTCATCATCTGTCATCTCTTACGGCACCAAGGCTTATGGGAGCTTGCACATGAAGTCCCCAATCCTGATAATTTCACCTATACTTTTCATGTTAGACAAGTTAGTGGTATTTAATTGCCTTCTCAGCATTTTTATTTTAAGGTAATGATGTATTTTTGTATGTTATACTTATCTGAATAAGGCATTATCATCACTTGTATTGAGGTAGCACAAGAGCCCTTTTAAGGGACCACAACTCCCCCATATTAGATACTGTGCACATATGTAGATGGAAAATGGTTACATCCCCCCAGATTTACTATCTAAATGTAGGATGAGAAAGAAGAAGTTAAAACAAAAAACAGGCAGGGGTGCGCAAAAAAATATAGAGATGGTTATTAAATTAATCACAATGAACAAAGGGCACCACTTGCATAGTCACCACTGGCAAGTCTTCTGTAGGATCATGAAGAGGTTTTATGGATATGTATAAGGAGTTATTTTATAGACTCCAGGAAGGATAAAAAAGAGAATATATCTATTTTCTCCATCTTTTGCAAGTCAGTTTGCAAACCAGGAGCTCATACAGGTTGACATAGACTTATAGGACTGCTAAGACAATTCTGACTTCACTTCTGCTTGTTCAAAGCTAACATGACCAGGAGACACATAGCTCCCCTCCTATTTTGTCATGACCCAGCTTGATCCTGACAGTGTAAGAAGAGGACATCTTAGCCCTCTATTCCTACCCAACAGTCAGTAGCACTGACTTTGTCCGAAGCCAACTCTTCCTCAAAATAGCCTAACAGTCAAAACACCTGTCCAAGACACAGGAAACCAGACTTTAGCATTGCTCAGCCTCAGAGTTATGAACACAGCATCTCTTCTGTCCCAGAAGAGTGCCATAACCACAACTAGGGGCTAGATATGGGTGAGAGAACATGCCACTTGACAGCCAAAAGGAGAAGGTCCATGGAGGCAAAAGGAGAGCGTGGAAGAGAAAGCCTGATCTAGTCAGGTGTGCATTGTTTTGGGAGAAAAGGGGTCCTGGTTTCAGGATCCTGTTCCCAGTGCTGTCTGCTTTTTATCCTGTGGCTATTTTATGCCAAATGCCTCACTTGGACTGATGTAAATCCAAGTTACTGCCATTGTAAGTAATATTACTATTCTGATATTGTATGCATGCAGCCTATTTCTCTGAAAGGGAAGTCAGAGACACTGAAGTTTGCTACTAAAACTGCACCTGTCTTTCTTTTTTCTCCTTGCAGACAAGTTTCAGTATTACTTATTGTTAAAGATCTGGGTGATGTCCTCTATTATAATGAGGGGACCGTTGTTCCTCCATGTTCTGTCTGGGCCAGCATGGTTCTTCCTTGTGTCTGAGTACTCTGTCAGGGTTTTGTCTGGCCACTGCTCCAAAAGTAGACCACATAGGCTGGTTCAGAGGCAAAAGCATAACCATATTTATTACTTGCACAGTATCTACTCACTAACAGGCCTGTCCAAAGGGTTACACGATTTTAGCCTTGGATTGGTTACAGATGGTCAATTTGTAGAGGCAAAACTCTGGTTTGGACTATTAGCAAAAATCATAGGTGTTACTAGGTATTACCTGACAGCGGTCACAATTTGAATATTTCTGCTATGGCCACTGTTCAAAGCCAGTTTACCCTGGAATCACCCTTGATTGAACCCTCTCATACAATGGCAAAGTCTCATCCACCTACATACTAGAGTTGGATACTCCAAGGAACTAATGCAGAAGTGGGGCTATACCACTGGTTCAACCACCTGTGACTACAGCACAGAGCCTCAGACTATGCAACATCTACTGCAGTGCTTGCTGCTCAAAGCCACATATGCAATGCAAGATCTTGCAAAGTACAATAAATGAACAGAAGCATGTGGAACAATGGTCAAATGGGGTGCACCGACAAGAGAAGAAGAAGCATCAGCCCTGAATACAGGTGGTAAGGCATAGGCATAACTCCCAGTTACTTGTGTGCTCCTAAGTCTAATACAAAATTCAAATATTTCCAGGCTTCTTCTTACATGAAGTAAGCAGTTCTGTTCACATCAGGCTTTTACATAACAAACATTGACACCACTACCACATCACCCTAATGCTCAGATGTTATGGCAAAGTATCTTTTAGACCGGGGTGGGCAAAATATGGCCCATGGGCTGGAGGGCCTTTTTCCAGGCTGTGGCACATCCCACCACCCCTTGGGTATGCAGTGGGGTTGTGGCTGGACTGCCTTCCTAGGCAGCCCCGGCAGCAGTGGCTCTTTCCAGTGGTGGGGACCCCTGCACACAGCCTAACCCCCAGCCCACCCTCTCTCCACTCCAGACTTGGCCGAGTGGAGCGGACCAGCTCCACACCAACTAGAACACGTATGCACACCTCTGACCCCACCCTTCCCAAAGTTGCCTGCCAAAGTTGAGCAGTGGCAGCAGTGGTGGTGGCCAAACAGAAGCTGCTGCTCGGTATTGGGGGAAAAGCAGCCCTTCCCCTTTGCTGCTGCCAGGCCCTTCCTGCTACAATCTCCTGAAGCCTGCACCGGGGCTGCCCTGCAGCTCCTCTGCACTGCCACCACTGCTCCACTGGGTGGCCCAGAAGTGGTGGTGATGGTGGCCGAGAGGAGCCACAGGCTCTGGGTGGCTGCAGCAACAAGGGCATGACAGCAGTGAAGGGAATGGACCACTTTTCCCCTATGCTGACCAAGCCACTGGTGCTCTTCAGCATGGGTGGGTGCAGGTCAGGCCAGGTTTGGGGCTGTGTATGTGGATTCCAGCTGGTCCACTCTGGTTGTGGCGAGTCTGGAGCAGCGCAGGTAGGGCCGGGGTCAGGGCTGGGGCTGTGTGCTGTTGACAGTGGTAGGAAGGAGCTGCAGGGCACATGGTCTCTGGGCCATTGGGAGGAGCAGGAGTGCTGACTGGCCTGTCCCAGCTCCCCAGAACTGCCTATGTGGCTCTGGGCACAAATAATTGCCTGCCCCTGTTTGAAGAGTTTTTGGCACCAGCTTTATTGATTACTCGTAATCAACAATCTTAACACCTTAAACATCAACTTTAACATGCCGCTGTCTGTCAGGTTTGCTCCCACAGGCACCTAGTGTTATGAGGTCAGCCTTTGGTCAATGCTCTCAGTAAAGCCTCTATATGAGGCATCGATCAGGGCTTATATCACTCATTATTCCAGGCAGGCCTGCAGTGGCCAACTGAAAAACCTTCTAATGCTAATGGCTTTCCAAATTGTACAGCATGGACATATATTCCGGACCCACTGGAAATGAATTTCAAGCAGATGGAGTGCCATGTCATAAAGTGAGTGGAAATGAGTTTCAAGCAGATGGAGTGCCATGCCTGCTCCCAGTACTGTTGATGCATTTTATACAATAGCTCTTGTAATGCAAAATGCATCCATAGCATCTGGGATCAGAAGGTCCCAAAGTGGCATCCACCTCCCTGTGCTACAAAGTCAAACTTTCATTCCTTTGTTTTCCTTCTGCCCCATGAATCTTTCACTCCTGGCTACCCAATGGCCTGGCTGCGGTAGAAAATGTGGAAGGCATTATTTGGCGAGCCTAGTCTATGCCCTAGTGATTAAGATATGCTCTTTGTACTTGAGAGATCAAGGCTTAAATTCTTTCAGTGTCATGATGGACCTAGAGCCTGAATTTCCTGGGCAAGTACCTTAAGTATTAGGCTATTGGAAAAAAGGTCGGTAGCAACAATCAGACATTACCAACAACACTTGGAGAGTTACTGGGAATTCTTACAAATGTATGCACCTCTGTGGCAAAACTGGATCACAGCACAGCATGAATGGAGTTAGACACCAACTGAGGGCAGTAGAACCATTTCAGCATATACTATTGGCAAAATGTAGAGATCTGAGAACTAAAATGGAGACTCGTAGGATCTTTGACATCTTAGTGGGATACAGACTGGTTCATGGAGCAAAATAGAATAATGTTTTGTGACTCAGATACATATGATAAAATCCACTTAAACGTCTGAGTGACAAAATAGGATCCAGTCCATAGAATGGATATCGTATGGACTCAGACACTGTAGACAGTTGTTTTATTTGTGCCAAGAAAATGACACAAGTCAGCCAGGCACGAAAATGAAAGCAAGGAAGTGAAAGACTGACTAGCTCTTAACAAAGGCTCAATTATTTTGCTCTATGTCCAATGAAGAGGTAGCCTCATTAAGAAAAGCACGCTGCAGTTGGCACTTTCACTGGCAATCACAGCAGAAAAGCAACAGATGAACTGAGTGGATGTTTTCTGTCATCTCTAAAAGAGGTTTTTCTAGGTTGGAGATGAGGTACACTGGAAAGAGGGTGCTTGGGTACTTTTCATGGCTGCTGTGTTTGCTGTACAAAGCTATTGATTATTGTTTTCTAGGAAGCACTCTTATAAATCCACTTAAAAAATACAAGATGGGGCCCTGAAAGAGTTCGGTAGCATGTTCTACAGTTAAAGTTTACAAACTGCAGAAGTTTGTAAATATTTTCAGGGGAAAAAATCTTTCACAACGTCTTTTTGCTATTAATAGTATTTTGTAATTTTAAAAAGGTAATGATTACTTATACATTAGGTCAAAAATGGGATGGCTTAGAAGCCACACTGCTTACTCCCCAGGAAAATGTGGATATGTGCTGGATGGGGGCACTCTCCACCCTTCCTTTCAAAGCTGGGTCACTGGGCAACTCAGTGTTCAAGATTCATAGGCCAGAAGGAGAACAAATGAGCAGAGGCCTTGCTCCATAGACCGGTGGAGAGGTAACCTTATTGAGAGGGAAGGAACCCACGTGTTCTGTCTCCTAGGCCTGTTTATACATTTTGGGCACATCTACACATGCGTTTTAATGTGCATTAGCCTATTTTAACGCATATTAAAGCATCACAAAAATGTGCTCTTCAGCTAATGCACATTAAAACAAGCTAATGCACATTTTTCTAATACCTCACAATGAAGGTACTAGATTTAATGCACATTACCTAAAGTGCATTAACTTAACATGTAGATGTGCCCTTTGTATTTAATATTTATGAGAGAAAATGTATAACCAGCATTAGAACTTGGGACAGTGATGTCCTTACTGGGATACAGAGTCAGGCTCCCCTTGTTTTTTTGTTTTCCTTCGGGCCCCATGAAGGGTGGAGAAAACAGCAAGAACAGTTCCCTTACTCTACCCAACACTAAGCCTTATATTAGGGGAGTGAAAGTTCAAAGTCTCTCAGGTTGTGTGAGACCTAAAACCTAGGTGCCCCACTCCATGGCAAGTGATGTAAGCAGCAGTCTATTGCTTGGGCTTTCCTTCTCTTTGCCTACTTGCAATGTATTAAGGCCATGGCTTTTGAGTCTGTGCCATAGTTTCTGAGGAAAGACCCCACATTGATGAAATGCCTAGTTCAGGCCTTCAGGAAATAATATAACATGGCTACAATGAAACCTCAACTCGTGACACTTCAGAACCAGGAAATGCAACTTGTTCTTTGAACACCAGTTACTGGTGCTCATCCTTAACATTAAGATGCCCTTCAAAAATACAGACTAGGGAATGACTGGATGGGTCCAATACTGCAGAAAAGAACCTCTGGGTTACAATGTACCTTAGCCTGAGTATAAGCCAACAGTGTGCTCTTGTTGCAAAAAAAGCCAATAGATTATCGGGTTGGCTATAAGTTACCAAACCTGTTGGTGCACTGTGCTGCACCACTTGCAAATAAAGGGAACTGATTATTCTGCTCTGTTCAACACTGGTGAAGCCTCACTGGGTGTACAGTGCCCAGTTTTGGGCCCCACACTCCGGGAAGGATGTGGCAAGTTTGAAAGAGTCCAGTACAGAACAGCAGACATATTTACAGGCCTTAGAGAAAAGACCTATGAGGAAAGGCTGAAAGAACTAATATTATTTAGCTTTGAGAAGAGAAGAGTTAGGGGTGATTTGATAGCAGTCTTCAAATACCTGAAGGGTGATTATAGAGAAGAGGTGAACTTTTCTTTGTGACTGACAGGACTAGGAGCAACTGCCTCATGCTGCAGCAGAGGAAATTTGGGCTGGAGATTAGGAAGAAGGCTCTGATTTGCAACAGTGGTCAGGTATTGAAACAGGCTATCTAGAAAAGTTGTGGAATCTCCTTCCGTGGGCATTTTTAAGAGCAGGTTGGACAGAGAGTTGGCTGGGATAGTTTAATCAGGGATGATCTTGCCATGAGCAGGGACTGGACTAGATGACTTTGTGAGGTCACTTCTGCCCTACTCTCCTATGATCCAATGACTAAGTGCCTTTCTGAATCCAGACCAAATTCCACTGCAATCAGGACACTTGAATTAGCTGGAAAAAAATTTTCTTTGGCTCAAGTATCACATGTCTAGGTTCTTGAAGTCTATATTCCATATAATTTTACTGAAATAGAAAATTATTTGAGGGTAAATTTGTGATGAACGTGAAGCTGCACATTGCAACATAGAATCATAGAAAATCAGAGACCTAAAGGGACCTTAGGAGTCATTTAGTCCAGACCCTTATCAAGGCAGGATTATCCCTGGCTAAACCAGTTACTGGTTAGTGTCTGTCTAACCTGCCCTTAAAAACCTTCTGAGATGGAAGTTCCAAGACCTCACTGGGTCACCTGTTCCAACACTTAACTTCCCTCATAGTGAGAAAGTTCTTCCTAACATCTAACCTCAATTTCCTCTTCTTCAGTTTGAGACTATTGCTCCTAGTCCTGTTCCCTGTCACCATCACCCCGGGTGGAAATTGTTTATTGATGGCCAGAAAGATAGCTATATTTGCATACATATGTAAATTGTTTAAAACTTCTTCATGGTAAGGGTAGCCAAGAGCTGGAATGGGCTGCCAAGGGAAGTGGTGCTCTCCCCTACCTTGGGGGTCTTTAAGCGAAGGCTGGATAAACATCTGACTGGGGTAATTTGATCCCACCACTCTTTCCTGTCCAGGCAGGGGTTCAGATTTGATGATCTGTTGAGGTGCCTTCCAACCCTAGCATCTATGAATCACTTATGAATCATCTATATACCTGTATAAAATGGTTATATATGCACACACACACTGTAACAGGGAGCCTGAAAGCTCCTGTTAAGAGAAAGGGGCACCAGGGTGAGCTGGCTCGGGGAGACCTAGCACCTAGCTACCTGCTAGCTGAGCTGTAGCCAAAAGCCAGCAGTAATAGGCACAAGGGACAGACACCCAGGCTGCTCAGGGGCTGAGAGCTGCAAAAAGCAGCTAAGCAGCCTTAAGGGCAAGCAGGGAGGGCCTTAGGGTCAGGATGAACACACCCATGATGGCTGCTCAGTCACCAACCAGAATATAAGCTCAAGGCCTGAGCCTACACAGGCAGTCTGGCCCTGGAGGCTGCGGAGGAGGGATCTCCAGAGCAGGAGGGGCCAGGAGAGCTCCTAGTTGGCACCAGTGCTACTTTTGGAGAGAGGAGTATGACCCAAGATAAGGGGAAGCCTGATTGTACAGACACATAGCTGCTGTTTATGTTCGGCCCCAAACTGGTTAGTTGGGGTTATAGCCAGAGAGCTTATTCCTTTGTTATAGTTTATACTGGGTTCAGAGGTCCCAGTGGTGTATGGGGGGCACTTGGAGCCCAGGCAAGGGTCAGGCAGGGCATTGACCAGCAGTACCTGAGAAAGGGTGAAGCCAAAGCTTGAGGAAGCCACAAGTGGTAGATAAGCAGGGCCAGGGGCCCAGTGCCCAAGAGAGGTGGATATAGGGCCAATTTTGTAGCTCTAGAGGGGTGAAACAGTACCCAAGAGGAACAAGGATCAGGGCCAGGGGCTCAAAGCCCAAGAGTGGCAAAACCAATGCCCGAGAAGGGTAAGAGCCAGGGCCAGGAGGCTCAGTGCCCACAAGGGGCAAGAACCAGGTCCAGGGTCCTAAGCAGAGCTAAGCCAGAACCAGATAGGACAAGACTGGGCCTGGAGCTTAGAAGTCATGACATTGGTACAAAATTGCCTTTAAAGCAGTGAGTAATTAGGCTATAGCTCATAAGCAGATAAACTCTCATTCACCAATGCCTGGGGTAGTCTTTCTTTTAAAAGTATGTGTTTACACCAAGCCATGTCAGGTGAGCAGAAGAGGAGGATGGTCAAAGGATAGAGTGAAACAGGGGCTGAGTGGCCACCATTACACACACACACACACACACACACACACGTTCCTTATATATATAAGTAACTTCTTCAAGTCACTGGGTGAAGTGTTTGGAAGCAAAAAAGAAATTATGGGAAGTTCTGCTTGTAAATTCATTACTGATTACATTTTAACTAATGTACCAAAGTCCTGAGAATTTGTTTTCCATGTGTACATATCTTGGACAATACAATAGACAATATTGACCTGCCAATAACTGCTTCAGTTGTTTTTGGATTCGTTGTCTGGGCTTATTATCCATTCCACCAATTGTTGGGATACCCTCCCCGTGAAGGGTCCCAGGGGTCATGGTGGAACGGGGTGGCAACTGGAGACATGAACGAACAGGTTGGGATTAGCGGCGGCAGAGTTCTGCGCGGCACTGAGGTATGTGGTTTCAAAATAACAAGATGGTTTATTGACTTACGCTTAGCGAGGCGTAGGCATGGTAATTCTTCAGTTACAGTGGTGCGATAACACAAACAAACAATCAACATGGGGGGGTCTGTTGGCCCACGAGCTTCCCCAACAAGCCCTTGCGTTCTACCCCTGGGGCCAAAGCCTGGGATAGGTGCAGCTGCCTGTTGGTTAAGGGCTAGTCAACAGCTCATAAAAGGGATGGACAAACACACAACACAACAAAACTGTAACCCATAGAGGATAGCGAGATGTGGCACCAGTCGGATGATCGGAGTAATCGTGAGGCTAGCCGAAGTCGAAAACCGAAATGTGATGTAACAAAGGCAGGATCAAGGTATGCAGAATCGGGCCAGATCGTGGTCAAGAAATGAAGCCGATGACAGTTAGCGCCAGGTAAGTAGGAAGCCGGAGATAGCAGGAACAGTCGTAAGCCGAAGTCGAAATCAAAACAGTTCATAAACCGGAGAATCGATACAACGAACGAACAGTGCAATCGAGAGTGAAGACACAGCAAAAAGCCAGAGTCCCCACCGGAGAAAGCCGACAGGCTGAGAAGCCTTACTGAGAGACAGATCCTGAGACCAGCTTCTGTCCTCAATTCAAACGGATCTCTCTCCGGGAGGGGCTCACTAACCTTTTTTAAATCAGCCCTGTGACCAATCAGGTTGCTTGGCAGACAGAATTCTCTAGAAGAATTACCTCATGCCATGGAACCAATGAGCATGCACTGCAGCAGGCTCTCTGTTTCAGCTGAGTCTGCGTGGAACAAAAAGTAGGTCAAGGTTGAGTGGCAGGTCTGCAGGTCACACTGAGGACACATGCTAGGCCTGTTACTATGGCGCATGCTCATTACAGCCAATTCAGTTCTCCACTCCTGTATTGCCAGCATACGTGAAATTTTCCATGACACCAATAAATAAGAATTATTGCACCACAATGCTAAGTGGTTTTGGTATAGCCAATATTTCCCCCGCCCCTTTTTCCTGTTATTTTTGACATCCAATGTTTGAGTAACAATATGCTCCCCTGTTTTGAAGCTAACCCTGAAAAAGGTAGCCCTCTATTATTTAGAAATATCCGGGGGCGGGGGGGGGAAGAGTTTAGCCAACTCAGATTCTCTCAGTCAACACTCAAGCTTTGAATTAGCAGTTTGGATTATTAGGTAGTTTAAAGGTGAATATTTTTATCTGCATATCAAAGTCTTTACACTGTTTACCCATCTGATTAAAACACATGCCCCACTGAAAAAATATAGGCTATAAATAGGGGATAGATAGGTAGAGTTTTAATAGCAAACCTCAAGGCCTTTCTACTTTACCCCCATAAAAAGAAAATACATGTGAATACAATATCAGAATAATGCAATTATTTTTTTCAAATCCATTAGAATAACTGGGAGAACGGACCCAAACCATTCACCCATGTCTGAACATCCCCAACATTTGGGACACTTTGGGTTCATGTGTCAACTCTTCTGCTTAGACCAGTTATGTTGAACATTTTGGTCCCAAGGGTATGGGCTCTGTCCAGGGCTGGTTCAAAGTGGGATTGGCTGGTCCATGGGTACAAGTTTGTGAGATAGCTTGACCCAGTGCACTAGATCTACCATCTGCCAGCCTGACCACAACTGCCCAGATCCAGCCACATGCACCCAGATTGAGCCATGGGGAAACTCCGTGTGCCAGCCCAACTGCATGCTGTAAGCCCCAGGTCCTTTTCTGCAGAGCTGGTGCTCAGCCAGTCAGCCCCCAGCCCGTACTGGTGCATGGATTGTTTTGTCCTAAGTGCAGGATTTTGCACTTGTCCTTGTTGAACCTCAGGAGATTCCTTTTGGCCCAATCCTTCAATTTCTCTAGGTCACTCTGAGTCCTAGCCCTACCCTCCAGCATATCTGCTGCTTCCCTGAAGCTTGGTGTCATCTGCAAACTGACTGAGGGTGCACTCTATGCCATCTTCTAGGTCATTGATAAAGGCGCTGAACAAAACCTGTCCCAGGATTAACCCCTGGGGTGCTCCATTTAATACCAGCTGCCAATTAGATATCAAGCCATTGATTACTACTCCCTGAGCCCGATGCTCCAGTCAGCTTTCTATCAACCCTAATGTCCATTCATCCAGCCCGTACTTCCTTAGCTGGCCTGCAGAATGTTATAGGAAACCATAACAAAAGCCTAGCTAAAATCAAGGTACACGACATCCACCCATCTCCCCACATCCACAGAGCCAGTCACCTCATCATAGAAGGCAACCAGGTTGGTCAGGCATGACTTGCCCCTGGTGAATCCATGCTGACTGTTCTTCATCATCTTCTTCTTCTCCAAGTGCCTAGACATGGATTCCCTAAAAATCTGCTCCATGATTTTTCTAGGGACTGAGGTGAGGCTGACTGGTGTGTAGTTCCCAAGATCTTCCTTCTTCCCTTTCTTAAATATAAGCACTATATTTGCCCTTTTCCAATCATCTGGGACCTCTCCTGATCACCACGAGTTTTCAAAGATGATGGCCAGTGGCTCCACAATCACATCAACCAACTCCCTCAGCACCCTTGGGTTCCTCCCATCTGGCCCCAGGGACTTGTACACACCCATCTTTTCTAAATAGCCCCTAACCTATTCTTTCAGCACTGAGGACTGCTCACCTCCTCTCCAAGGTGTTCTTGCAGGTGCAGTAGTCTGGGAGCTGACTTTGCCTGTGAAGACTGAGGCAAAGAAGGCATTGAGCACTTCAGCCTTTTCTGCATCCTCTGTCACTAGGTTGCCTCCCCCATTCAGTGAGGGACCCACACTTGTCCTAATCTTCCTCTTTTTCCTGACATACTTGTAGAAACCCTTCTTGTTACCCTTCACATCCCTTGATAGGTGCAACTCCAATTGCACTTTGGCCTTCCTAACTTCATCCCTGCATGCCTGAGCAATGCTTTTATATTCTTCCCTAGTTATTTGTCCAAGTTTTCACTTCTTATAAGATTCCTTTCTGTAACTTAGTTTACTGAAGAGTTTCCTGCTAAGCCAAGCTGGTCTTCCGCCATACTTGCTAGTCTTCCTGCATATTGGGGTGGTTTGTTCCTGCACTCTCAGTAAGACTTCTTTACAGTAAGCCAGCTCTCCTGGACTGCTCTCCCCCTCAGTCTGGTTTCCCAGAAGATCCTATCCATGAATTATCTGAGAGAGTCAAAATCTTCTCTCCTGAGTCCAAAGTCCATACTCTTCTGCTCTCCATCCTTCCTTTCCTCAGGGTCCTGAACTCAATCATCTCATGGTCACTGCTGCCCAAGTTGCCATCCACTACTACATTCCCCACCCGTTCCCCATTTGTGAGCAGTAGGTCAAGAAGAGCATGGCCCCTAGTTGGCTGCTCCAGCACTTGCACCAGGAATTTGTTCCCCAAACTCTCCAAAAACCTCCTGGATTGCCTGTGTGTATTGCCCTCTCAGCAGATGCTATGGGGATTCAAGTGAAGTCTGAATCCCCAGACAGTAAACTAATTAAGCTAATTAATGGATGGCTGAAGACCTCATCTGTAATCAAGTTCAAAGAAGAAGGAATTCTGCATAACTTGCCTGCCATTTGAACTACACAATGCTTCAAGAATATAATGCTTCAAAGCAAAGATACCAACTACACAACGACTGGAATGAACTCATCAACGATACACTAGAATGACCCAAAGGCTGAGCATGGAAAAACCCCAATGCTGAGCAAAGGCTTGAAATCCCTATATAAGTGGGGTGCAGACAAGCCAAGATGGGGAATCCGCTTTCTACAACCTCGTGAAGCACAGGCATGCATGCCTGTATACCCGCGTTCATATCCTCAGTAAACCTGGACCCAGCCATCCAATGCTAATATTGAGTAACATCTGCTGGTAACTATAACATCTTACTGGAGTGGTTTTGTCTGCATGTCTGTTTGTATGACTAGTATGTCCAAGCTTATGTATCTGCTTCATGTAATCAATAAACATTTTGCCTTATCCCCCTTTTTAAGGTCTCACTCTTAATTTGAGCTATTGGCAATTTTAAGTAACACAAGTCCGCCATGAGCACCAGGGCCTGTGATCGGGAAACTTCTGCTAACTGTTTGAAAAAAGCCTCATTCACCACTTCCTCCTGGTCTGGTGGTCTATAGCAGACCCCACTATCACATCACCCTTGTTGTTCTCCCATTTGATGCTAACCCAGAGACTCTCAACAGGTCTATCTCCAGTTCCATACTGGAGCTCTGAGCAATCATATGGCTCTTTTACAGGAAGTGCAACTCCTCCTCCTCTTTTCCCCAGTCTGTCCTTCCTGAACAGTTTGTCCCCATCCACGACAGTGCTCCAGTCGTGCGAGCTCCCACCAACTCTCTGTTTTTCCAATCACATCATAGCACCGTGACTCTGCAAGGACTTCCAATTCTTCCTGCTTGGTTCCCAGGCTCTGTGCAGTCGTCCCCAGCCAATCTAGTTTAACTCCCTCTTCACTAAGTTAGTGAGCCTGTGATACAACAGTGGGTAATGGAAATTTTCTTCCTCTGCAAATGCCTGAATACTTTACACAGGCAATCAAGTGTTACCTGCTGTTGAAGTTAATTACACCTTTGACATTTTTATTACCGTAAAGTCTGTGGTTTACTAACTAGTTGAATCAGTTAGTGGTTCTTGCGCTTAGTTAATATTCAGTTTTATTTCCGTTTGCTTAGGTTTATAATAATCATTATATGAACTTACAAAAAGTTCCTTTTCAGTGGAAGATTTTCACAGAACTAAGTGTAACACATGAACAAATAGCTAAAGAAACCAGTTTTACAGGAGACAGCCTTATAGAGACTGCTTTGTTTATGATAAGTTTCTCACAAATATCTCCACACCTGTCTTGAAAATTGCATATTGTTCGGTATGTAGGCAGAGTATTTCCAACCAGCTGTCTGATTAGACTCCTCTTCACTTGTATATTCCTTATGAATCACAACTTGATTTTCCTTAAAATACTGTCAATATTATTTCCAAATTAAAACCATTTGAAAATGCAGTAAGGCCATACACACAGATCTGCTGCCAAAGCTGCTATTAGGAAGTGTGAAAGCAACTTCCTATCATGGAAGCATGACTGGTGGACTCACACGACATTTTTATCTGCTTGTTTTAGGGATATGCAGCTGTAACTATCATATAAGGGAAATCCACATCTGAAGCTCAAGACATATTTACTGAACTACCTTAAGAGCTGCTGAAGAGGTTACTGAGTGTAGGTGCATGAAGGTGCTAGTGGCCAGGTCCCCTACAGCAGCCACCACTGCAGGTCACTGGTCATCTAGGCAATGGGCAGGCTGAAAGAAAGAGACAAAGACCCCTGGCTTGCCGGATCTCTATTAAAAGACCAAGACACATTAAAATTAAAGAGCAGATCTGATAACGTTGTTCATTCTGAGTAGCACTTTACTCCAAAATAGTACCATTGGATTGGAAAGGTATTATGAAGGAAATTAAGGAACTGTCTAATCTGGCCCTAAATCAGTCAGAATTGTTTTAAATCTATACCTTTTTATGGTTTAGTGTGACTCATTATAGGGAAGCAGAGACAAATACAGTAAATGTAACTCACTGAGGCCAGAGTCCTGGACTTTAGCTGGAGGCTGCCTTCATTTCACCCAGCAGTGAGTCAGTTCTTGGTCATCTCTATGGAATTTTTCAATATCCAGAAGAACTATTTTTGTGGGTGCATAGCTCAATGCCAGCACAGCCTCTGGCTTTTTTACTTTTCATTCCATCCAGGAAGAGCGCACACTAACTGCTGAAACTTCCTTTAGCCTGACGAAGGGTTTTTGAACCCAAAAGCTTGCTTAATAATTGTTCTCCAACTATTTAGTTGGTCTAATAAAAGATATCAGATTCACCCAAAGAACCTTGTCTGCCATAGAAGCACAGGGCATTTATAGATGTGCTCTGGGAGGTGGCAGGGGGAAGCTTTAATTAGTGCAGCTGTGAGAGCCATGCTAATTAAAAGTGCTTGGAGCATCATGTGTATCAGCATCCTTGTGCTGAAAAATGGTGTTGGGCACTTTGAACTGAAGCTCACTGAACAAACTTTAGTTTAAAGTACTCCACCACCATTTTTCAGTGCAAGGATACCAATACAAGTGACACTGGAGTCTGCTGGAATGTAGTATTTACAGAGCATCAGACCAGCCTCCCTGCACATGAAAAGGAGCCCATAGCACCATATAATTATATAAATAATAGGAAATGAGGATTGCAAGAGACCTTAGGAAGTCATCTAGTCCAACCCCTTGCTCAAAGCAGGACCATTCCTAACTAGATCATTCCAACCAAGGCTTTGTCTAGCTGGTCTTAAAACCCCTATGTAACAAGAAGGGTTTCTACAAGTAGGGTTTCTACAAGTATGTCAACAACAAGGGGAAGACCAGGGATTGTGTGGGTCATTTACTGAATGGGGGAGGTAACCTAGTGGCAGATAATGCTGAAAAGGCTGAAGTACCAATACATTGTTCACCTTAGCCTTCAAAGGAAAGGTCAGGCCCCAAACTACTGCAACTAGCAGCACAGTTTGAGGAGGAAGTGAACATTCAACAGCGGTGAAAGAATGGGTTAGGGACTACTTAGAAAAGCTGGTTGTGTACAAGTCAATGGGGCCAGACACGATGCACCCAAGGGTGCTGAGGGAGGTGGCAGATGTGATTGCAGAGCTGCTGGCCATTATCTTTGAAAACTCATGGCAGCCAGGAGAGGTCCTAGATTATTGGAATGGGGCAAATATAGTGCCCATCTTTAAGAAAGGGAAGGAGGAGGATCCAGGGAACTACAGACTGGTGAGTCTCGTATCAGTCCCTGGAAAAATCACGGACCAGGTCCTCAAGGAATTCATTTCTATGCACTCGGAGGAGGAGAAGGTGATTAGCAACAGTCAGCATGGATTCACCAAGGGCAAATCATGCCTGACCAACCTGATTGCCTTCTAACATGAGATGACTGCCTCTTCAGATGCAGGAAGATGAGTAGATGTGATATAGCTTGACGTTAGCAAGGCTTTTGATACATTCTCCCACAACATTGTTGCGGGCAAGCTAAGAAAAGTTGGATGAATGGACTGTAAGCTGGATAGAAACCTGGTTGGATCATGGGGCTCAGAGGGCAGTAGTCAATGTCTCAATGTCTAGCGGGCAGCCAGTATCAAGTGAAGTGCCCCAAGGGTCAGTCCTGGGTCTGGTTCTGTTCAGTATCCTCATCAATGACCTGAAAGTTGGGATAGAGTGCACCCTCAGCAAGTTTGCACATCACCCCAAGCTGCGGGAGTAGTGGAAACTTTGGAGGGCAGGACTATGATTCAGACAGACTTAGACAAATTGGAGAATTGGACCAAAATAAATTGCATATTGGGACAGTGCAAACACATGCACTGGTACAGATTGGGGACCAACTGGTTAAGCAGCAGCTCTGCAAAAAAGGACTTAGAGGTTACAGTGCACAATAAGCTGAATATGAGCCAACAGCGTGCCCTTGTTGCCAAGAAGGCTAACGGCATCCTGGGCTGCATTGGTAGGTGTGTTGCCAGTAGGTCTAGGGAAGGGATTCTTCCCCTGTCTTCAGCACTGGTGAGGACACATTCTGGAGTACTGTGTCCAGTTTTGGGCCACCCGCTACATAAAGGAGGTGGACAAATTGGAGAGTATCCAATGAAAGGCAAATAAAATAGTTAGGGGACCAGGGCACATGACTTATAGTGAAAGGCTGAGAGAACCAGGCTTATTTAGTCTAAAGAAGAGGAGTCTGTAAGGGGAATTAATAGCAGCTTTCAACTACCTGAAGGATGGTTCCAGTGAGGATGGAGCTGGACTATTCTCAGTGATGACAGATGAGAGAACAAGGCGCAATGGTCTCAAATTGCAGCAAGGGGAAGTTTGGGTTAGATATTAGGAATATCTTTATTACCAGAGGGGTACTAAAACACTGGAACAGGCTACCCAGAAAGGTTGTGGACTCTCCATCCTTGGAGGTTTTTAAGACCTGGATCAATGAAGCCTTGGCTGGGATGCTCTAATTGGAGCTGCTCCTTCTTAAAGCAGGTGGTTGGACTAGATGTGACCTCCTGAGGTCCCTTCCAACCCTAATTTTCTATGAATCTATGGTTCTATATTTTGAGTCATATAAGCAACAGAGCTGTGCAAAACTGTTTTGTTTCTACTGCCATTTCAGTGTTTCAATGGGGCAGTGTTTCATTTTGTGTCATTTCATTTTGAAAGCACTCTTCTGTTTTGTTTCATCAAAACTGTTTTGCAGTTTCGGTGCTGTTTCAATGTTTTGTCCTTAGTTATAATGGGGAAGCATGAAACTGCCTATAACTTTGTTATTTTTTGCTTGATTCATATGAATCATACAGTGATTGTAGCCCCTTCTGAGGCATTGAAGACTGCCAAGTGTCAAGGAGATAGGTGCTGGGAGTTCTGGAAAACTGCACCTCAAAGTCCTGAAAGCCAAACTAGTGTCACACGTGTGTTAAGGTACAGTGGGGTGAAAACTGTAGGCATGCTAGCCCCTGCTGAGGCCATAAAGCCTGCCAAGCTTCAAGGAGATAGGTGCAGGGGTTTGGGGGAAGCTACACCTCAAGCTGCTGACAAGCAAAACCTGTGACGTGTTTAACTCTGTGTGTGTTTTTCCATCCCCACCCCCAGAGCACCGGGTTTGGAAGGGACCTCAGGGAACGATCACAGTCACTGGCCAGCCCCACAGTCAATATCAAAGCAGTCCTTCCCCCCTTTCCCCTTCCCTCTCCTTAGTTTCTGTTTCCCTGCAAGCAAGCCCAACTTCAAAACTCGAAACATTTCAAAACTTTTGAAACATTTTCACTGCCCTCGTTTTGTTTTGAGGCTGGTTTGAAGGCTTTCATTTCATTTCAATTTCTCTGTTTTGAGCTCAAAACAATTCAAGACAGGTTATTCTGTCCCGAGATCAGGACTTTACACTTTTCCTTGTGGAATTTCTTCTATAGATTGAGGAACATTTCTATAGTCTATCAAATTCATTCTGGATCTTCTGGAGTCTCTGCAGTTCCATCCAATTTGGTGTCATCCACAAATCTGCTAAGTGTGTACTTGTCCCCATCATCCAAGTCATTAACAAAGATGTTGAAAAATTCTAGACCCAGGTCAGACCTCTGGTGAACTCCACTTGATACCTCCTCCCAATTAGACATTGAGTCTTTGAAGACTTCTCACCATGTACTATGATGCAACCAGTTCTGCAATCCACTTTATAGCACCTTATTTCTGTGACATCAACAATAGAGTGAAATAGGGGTGTGTTAACCTCCATTCTCTTTAATATCTACTTTTCATTTCTGCTTCATCATGCATTCAAGGACAGCATTGATGGCATTTATCTTCAAACCAGAATAGAAGAAAGCTTATTCAATGTTGCAAGGTTTAGAGTGAAAACCAAGGTGAAAGAGCTGGTTCTTAAAGGTTTCTTGTTTGCAGATGACACAGCCATGGATGCCCACAGTGAATCTTCCCTGAAAAATGTCTTGGGCAGATTTTCTGAATTACGCAAGAGTTTTGAGTTGACAATTAGTTTCAGGCCACCAGAAGCTGTGACAGGAGGACTGTGATCATGAAGCATGGGATAGAAAAACCAGAGCTTGACATCACTTTGGAGGGTAAATCTCTTGGCATCATTGATAGCTTTTGCTACTTGGGTTCTATGATCAGCAGGAATTTTGGCCTTCCGAGCATCTGGCACTGGCTGCAATTCAACATGAAAGAGCTTTTATCCAGAGGATGGAAGCAAAGCAAGAAAGGAGGAAGCAACATGTTGTAAACTTGGACTCCAGCTCAGACAACATACGGATATGCAAAACTTGTAACAAGCTGTGTCGCTCTCGAATTGGGCTTATCAGCCCCAACTGCATTCACCAGGCACTTGATCAGGCCTCTTACATGTGCACCAGGATCCAGAGGATTGAAGTTTGCCTAATTAATCTCATTAATTTTTTAATGAGAATGTCAAAAGCCTTAGTAGAATCAAGGTATACCACATCTATTGCTCTCCCTTCATCCACAGAGCCTGTCACTTTATCACTGAAGGAAATCAGGTTGGTCAGGCAACAAAGGGACCAACAAAAGCTTGTGTTACAAGTTACCTTTAAACCATCCTCAACCTATGGCATGTTAGGGTGTCTTAAACTTAGAAAAGTTTCAGTGTAGTCATGGATTAAGGTTTAATGCCATCTCAGACCTAGCGCAATGATGACTTGCCATTAGAGGACCTGGTGAGCAGGTAATTCTGTAATCCGGGTGCACCCAAGTACTGTGCTCCCCTCTCCAGATAGAAGGAAATGGGCAAGAGAGCTGCAAGAGGGATCTGCAATATGCAGGCCAGATCCCTCTACTCCCTATAGAGTCAGGCCAAGGCAAGATATACTTATCTATATACAGATTTATTAATATATACAAGAATTTACAGAATTCCTATTAATAAACAGATAAATAAACACACACACAGATATACAATTATCATATAATACTATGTCCTACAGATAAAGACTGAAAGATTACACTCCTCCAGGTAGCCCCAAACAATGTGTTGCTGAACAGTGGATTTAGAATAGACAAACACGAGGCATATACAGGTGAGCCCATATAAATACAATTAAATAGCAGTCAAAACACAAATATACCTGGGGAAGTATATATAACCATCAGGGAAGGCGTCCCAGCAGTGTTCCTTAAGAAGTTTAAATTTAACACTCTATTAAACTACTAATATATAAAGTTTAAATGTTCACAAAATATAAGGTGCAGTGTCACAGACTAGGAGGCACTCCCCCAAAAAATATAAGGTGCCTTAAAAACCAATTAGCTCAGGCTTCCCTGGGGATAAACTGCTGCACAGCCGGGGTAGCTCCCCACCCCTGTGGAAATCCCTTCTCCCACAACTCACAGCTCCAAGACCTGGATAGGTGGTCCTTATCCCCTTGACCAAGTTGCTTCTCATGGGCATGGCCTCCCAGGCCACTGGCTCCCTAGGGCTGCCGCTTGCAGGTACCCCTGTGCACTGTTGCATGTACTGAGGGCCTCTGCCTTCTGTTGGGGGTTGGAGGCCCTGGCCATCTCCTGTGGCACAGGGGCTCAATCCATCTCCTGGACCCTCCATGCAGCATGACCTGCACCCAGTTCCCTGCCCACTTGCCAGTGGGTTGCAGACCCAAACCACCTCATGCAGCTCCCAGGGTCTGGGCTCCATGCACCACTGGGTGCATCGGGGCCCTCATCCACACACTGAGGGTAGCAGACCCAAGCCGTCAAGTGTGACTCTGAGGGTCTGCTGGCTCCATGCACTGCTGCCTGTATTGGGGCTCTCCGCCGCACACTGAGCCATCACATGCAGCTCCCAGGGTCTGGTGGCCCCATGCACCACTGTGCACACTGAGTGTCCAGGGACCCAAGCTGCCTCCCGTCCTGCAGTTCCCAGGGTCTGCCCCATGCACCACACTGTACACTGGCTGGGGCAATAGCCGAAGCCACTCACCACTCCAGTTCCACCAATGGAGTCTTCCAGGGCTCTTCTGGGATACAGCTTCTGCCCACTGGGCAGCTCTCCCCAGCTCTTCTTAGCCCGTGCTCTTCTCTGCCCCTCGATGCATCTCTTGCATGCTGGGTGCACAGCTCCTTTTATTCACTTTGGAGGCTCCTACCCAGACTGTTGGACCTGCAAAGAGCAGGCTACAACCAGGTCGGGGTTTTTGTCTCTCACCCCACTCCCTGGGCAAGGGTGCGGCATTACCCGATTGGTGGACAGGCTCCACCAGTCACAGTGAAGATTTTCAGAGCAGAGGCTGCCAGGCTGTATCACTAATAAGTCCTCCACACTTCGGTAAGCACTGTTGAGCCCTCACAGTCCTGTCCTAGATGAGAGAGCTTAGGGGGGACCTCAGCTTTCCCTCCAAGTGCTCCATGGACCGATCTCAGCCTAGGAGAGAGTGGGCTAGTGAATGCCAAGCTGGAGAGCTCAAGCATCTGTCAAAGAAACCTGCCAAACCAGACTTCGAGCTCCCCACCCCAACACAATCGCCCCAAGGCTTGCTTGGGAATGCCTGTGCCTTTAAGGTAGGCCAAGATATGGACAACTTCAGTTAAACTCAATTCATCTGAAGTCAGTTGAAATTTTCTCATGCTCACCTGGCCATTTTCCCTTGTTCTCCCCTGGTTGGGTGGTGGGAAGCATGTTTCCCTGTCACAGTGAATAACCTGGCTGTGAGGAGTGGAGTTGCTGTGGGGCAAAAATATGGACTCTGGTTTGGGGCATGTTTCTCTGTGCTACATTGTTGTTGACCCCAGGGGCTCTGCTCCCCGTGTGGAGTCACCAGGCAGGGAGACCTCTGGAAGTCCAGGCTCCCAGTCTTGGCTCCCTGATCGGGACATGGGACTTGGAAAAAGCTTCAGGGGATGGGCAGGTCACAGCCCACAGCCCCAATCCAGTGGCAGGGCAGCTAACAGGTATTCCCTGCTTAGTTGGGGGCTTACTACTAGATGCCTCACTGACAGATTGGGGCAGGGGACTAGGACCTGCCCCAGCCCTGCAGCTCATGCCAAGCCCTGGGCCTCGATTGCCTGTACTAAATGACAACTCAGTAACAACTGTACAGTCCAGCACACATGTTGATGCACCCTATAAATTGCAAGGCATATTATCCTGTATAGTAGGATATTGGGCAACAAACCCAGTTATAAAAGTGAATATTACCACTTGAAAGCACATGTCCCAACTGTTATTTGTTCAAGCGGATCATGTTATCTGCTGTATTTATTTTTATCTGCAGTTTTATGTTCCCAAGGGGGTTCATTATGCTGAGGTTGTACTGTATTTACACTTATATGTTTGGCACTTGAAAATATGTATGCAGAGCTGAACATGTGAAAACTGCCTTTTGGCCAGAACATGGGGAAGTGAAACAAGAACTTGAACAAAAAGCCTGAGCTGGTACAATTTGAACTATGCGGATATGACGTGGGATAGGGGGAAGGAACAGAAGGGATTATGTATCCCACAGGCTAATGTGACAATGCACTTCCCTTATTTTGCATAACAATTGCAGCAACAAGCTCAAAGGATACCGTTTTATATTCATGCTGAGTTGTCTGGGGAGTCTCAATAAGTTGTGGATTTTTTTCTTTTCTTTTTAAAATTTCAGTGGGAATCTATTAGGATCAATGTATACACATTACCAAGTCGGAAGCCCATGTGATGACTGCCCTCATGCTTGTGTCATGGACTATGCAATAAGTGAACATATTACTGTAGTTCTCAATTATTTTGTGCCTGTCTTTTGGAGGGCTGGATATATTGTCTCATTATAATCCAATTATGGTCTTGGGAATGCCATTCACCCGCTTGCAATGAATGAACTGTAGTAACGTTCTTTGCAGGCATGCAAATACAAATGGTCTGTATCATCTCATCAACTGTTACCAGATTTGCCTGTCACTTTGGGGTGTGCTCATTTAGTAGGCGTATCTTTCTGGGGTCTCTGTCGTTCTATCAATGTGCTGCTTGTGTTACTTGTGTTTCTATATGAAGTTGTATCCTCTCCCGTCTGCAAGTCCTCACCGCCAATGAAGCTATCTTGCTGGACTCAGTTTTAATGGGTTGGGTTTCTCCAACCACAGAATCAGTCAAACACATATATGCACATGCACACATAGATTAACAGGACATGCCTGAGGCCAGGCCAGGTTATTCAGCATTGACAGGCTGACACTCCCATGTGCCTTGAACTTATTTCATCCCTTATTTTGGCAGGACAATAATAAATGCAGTTATTCCCATGCTAACCGTACACACATGCTAACAGTACATCTGAGCAGGCTGGTTCTGATTGGCACTTTCAGCTGATGCCCTCATGCACCTCAAAACTCAGCACGTCCCAATCTCTTGTCACAATGGTCCTAGTAGTAGCTCCCTTGATGAGCAGACCCTACCGTAGTTGTGGGCATTACAGGGATCTTTGGATTAGATAAAAGAAGCGTTGCTGCACAGCAGTGGAGAGATCAAGGGGAAGGAAGAGTAAATGAGGTTCAGAGAGAGAGTAGAGCAACCAGCTCGACCATAACATTTATTTATTTCTAGGTATATGAACTTAGGATGATACCAGTAGAATAAGCCATAGAAGAGAGACAAAGAAAATAGTTAAAATATTACATAGTTTCAGTTAGGTATTTGGGGAAGTCTAGCTCAAGTCTGATCAGCAAAAGGCTGATTTAGAAAGCTGTGCCTAAAGTAAGAGAACAAAATTCAGGTTTAGAAAGCTGCGCATGGAGTAAGAAAGCAAAAGTCAGGTTCATGAAGTCAGAGAGAGAGAAAGAGAACTGGGGTCTCACCACTCAGCAAAGCTTGAACCAGTCGAGGGTCCCAGATGTTTGTTGGAGCTTGCAGACAGGCAGAGCCCTCGGCGTGACCCGTGGAGGGTTTCCAGGCAGAAAAGGAGTGGAACTGGGGCAGCTTTTGGATCCAAGCACCAGGACAGAAACTTGATCTTGGGTAGGGTTTTCTTGAGAACTAACAATGTCTCAAGGGAGAACACTAGGTCTGTTTATGGGTAAACAGCGGCTCATGTGCTGCATAACAGGAACTGATCACTCCTGGCTATGGCTGGGGTTACTCTGAGGAAGCTCACAATACAGACAGGCAGATTTGGTGTTTTGGGTACCAATAAAGGAGTCATTATTAGAATTGGTCTGACAAATGCTGAGCTAGGTGTGTGCAGATGTGGGTTGATTAGCCTTTGGAGAGGTGATCCCCCATCATGCAGTGCTCCCCTGCTTCTCTGGTCCCAGAGTTAAGTGCAGTCCTTGCCTTGGACTCTTTGCTCTCCATCCTGAATGCTAATGGTGGAGTTTTCCTATCCCATCTCCAATGTAAATGAGCTGCCATCCGGTTCCATCTCTGATATAAATGAGACCAGGGGAGCTCCTTCAATCCTATGAGCCTTGTCTGGAGGGATTTAGGTGCGTCTCCCACTGCATCTTCATTGTGCAGTAACACTGTATGTGTGGACTAATTTGGGATTAACTTTAGTCCCAAATCAGTCCACACACAGCATTAATGTGTTTTAATGCCTGCAAGTGTAGAAGCTGATCTATTTCTGCTTACTGTGCAGTAACTCACTGCACGGTCAATTTAAGCCATTGAGTAGTAATTGATGGAAGTCACTCATCATGGTGTCCTGTGACCAGTGGGGTGCCCCAAGGCTCTGTCCTTGGACCCATATTGTTCAACATCTTCTTTAATGATGTGGACATTGGAATCAGAAGCGGACTGGCCAAGTTTGCCGATGACGCCAAACTCTGGGGCAAAGCGTCCACACCTGAAGACAGGGGGGCAATCCAGGCTGACCTGGACAGGCTCAGCAAATGGGCGGAGGAGAACCTGATGGTGTTTAACACCAAAAAATGCAAGGTTCTCCACCTTGGGAGGAAAAACCTGCAACATCCTTATAGGCTCGGCAGTGCTACGCTGGCTAGCACTATGGAAGAAAGAGACTTGGGGGTCATCATTGGCCACAAGAAGAACATGAGCCTTCAATGTAATGCTGCGGCTAGTAAAGTGAACAAAACCCTGGCTTACATCCGTAGATGCTTCTCAAGCAAATCCCAAGATGTCATCCTCCCCTTGTACTCAGCCTTGGTGAGGCTGCAGCTGGAGTCCAGTTTTGGGCTCCACAATTCAAAAAGGATGTGGAGAAGCTTGAGTGAGTTCAGAGGAGAGCCACGTGCATGATCAGAGGTCAGGAAACCAGACCTTACAACGACAGGCTGAGAGCCGTGGGGCTCTTTAGCATGGAAAAGCGCAGGCTCAGGGGTGATCTGATGGCCACCTATAAGTTTATCAGGGGTAACCACCAGGATCTGGGGGAACGTCTGTTCACCAGAGCGCCCCAAGGGATGTCGAGGTCGAATGGTCATAAACTACTACAAGACCATTTCAGGCTGGACATAAGGAAGAATTTCTTTACTGTCCGAGCCCCCAAGGTCTGGAACAGTCTGCCTTCGGAGGTGGTTCAAGCACCTACATTGAACACCTTCAAGAGTAAATTGGATGCTTATCTTGCTGGGATCTTATGACCCCAGCTGACTTCCTGCCCTTTGGGCAGGGGCTGGACTCGATGATCTCCTGAGATCCCTTCCAGCCCTAATGTCTATGAAATCTATTAAATTAATGCAAGTGTAGACACTCACTGACTCACAGCAGGTCTGGATAACAGCCTTTTGTTTTTAAGGTCATTTTTCTTTGTCATAACCCCACGAATTAAACACAATGTTTGATCTGTTTCAACAGCCTAATCCCTTTCTTATCATGCTTTCATTGCTGTACTCCACAAGGCAAACAGTATCACAAATATTTGAAAACATTATAGCAATTAGTTACATTTTAAAGAGGTGATATGATATCCTAGGCAAAAGCAAATGACCCAGAGAAAAAGGTAAAGATCTGATTGGGGTAAATAATTCATATTGATTAGGGGTAAATAATGCAACTACAACTCTTGGTTCCAAAATTATACCTTTCATTAGACCAACTGGAAAATTGCAAGAACCTTGTCCTTTTCTGCAAGCTTTCTGGATCAAAGTCCCTTTGTCAGGTTCTGGGAAAAGTACAAGATGGTGAAAAGTCCCCATAGGTAGGAAATAAACTTCATTTTTGCACATTTTTGTACTTCCATAAAGACAGTGATTCAGCATGGCACTCCTAACGTTTAGTATGTGGGTAGTCCTGCACCTGCTCATATGCTTCAGGTTCAGTATGTGCTTAACGGCTCTGCTTTACTGAGGCCAAATGGCTTTTGCAGAGGTAGCATCACTCTACTTTGTTGGGAGGAGGAGGACTCCAGATGCATAATCCATTTGTTGGCAGGGAATAACGGTGGGAGTGGAACATATACAGGAAATTCATGAACCTAGAGCTTAGATGTTTTCAGGAAGTCAGGGGAGGCAATGACCTAGAACAAGCAGGCACATGGCCCTCCAACCATGTGAGCAGGCTGAGGTCTACCAGGAACTCCCTTGCCCCTCCAGTGGATAAGGGAAGGCTGAGAAATCCTTACCTGGGGCTTGTTCTGCAGCTGTGTTTTTAATGATCTAAAAGGATAGAAAGAAGGTCTGCTTATTTGCTCCTCCACTACACAAGCTGCATGCTGTAAAAATATGTGTTTGCTATTGGAGCAGCGCTGAGTATGCTTAGAGCCCACTCTCAGCAGCACGATCAGGATAGCGGTCCTAAGACTTATAGCATTTTTTAGCAAGCAGAGGGAACAAGCAGGAGGAGCTTGCTTTTTAGAGGCACACTTCAGATGACTTCAGATAGTCATACCTCATGTTTCTTAAAGAAGCATGACTTCCACAAGATCTGTGTTGAGGCCACATCTCTATCCATTTTGGGCCATCCCTAGTCTCATCAAGGTGGTTTTGTAGTACAAGTTCCCCAAGCATTTCTTCTGCCAAGGTCAACATTACTTTCCAGTTCATACCCCTGTGAGATGGGAAAATAAACCCATGTAGAGGCACCCTCCCAGCCACACCTCTTCTCTTGCTACATATCCTGATTTGGATCTGGTTCAAAGGGAAGAATTCACCAATGGAATCAACACCAGCACCTCTTGCAACACAGGCTGGATTTTCTGTGTCGCATCTACAACAATAAAGAGATTTAAGCTTGAGTAAACACCAAACTGCTATTAAATTGCAATTTACTCTTACTTCTCTGCTTCATCCACCTGCTGCATCACAAACCTAGATTGTGAGCTCTTTGAGGAAGGGCTGGCTTTTGTACTTCATGTCTGTATGGCATCTAGAAGGTAGAATCCCAATTATAGCTTGATTGTATAGTTATTACTATAATGCAAATATAATGTGATCTTCACGATGATAAATTTACAAGATCCCAAATTTTAACCCTGAAGAAAATTGGTGGCAATTTATACAGACAATTTATGGATGATGTCTTTTCAGTCCCAACCAGAGCCTGACATTGATTTAATGATTGCATTGCACCATTTAAGAACATATCTAATAACAGAATTTATGAAGTGTCTTTCATTTTCTTTAAGGGTAGGAGCCCAACATTTAAAGGTGGCTCATAGGAGCCTGTTTTATGTTTTGTGAACTGGATGATCATATACAAGGACTCTATGGGCACGTCCAGATGAGCATGCACGTGCTTTTTGCATGCTGCAAACAAGAGGCACGCTGAGAAAAAAAAATGTTGCCCGGGCTGGTCAAGTTGTATGGGTCCCCCGCAGGGTCCCAGCCCTCACCCTGCAGGGCCCACAACTCACCCCTGCAGAAGCAGCAGCCATGGAGTGCTCAGGGCCCGCTGAGGCCAGAGCCCCCTGTGGCATGGCATGATCCTGATAGGGCTTTATTTGTATATTTTCCCCAGTGCATACACTTTATTGTGGGTTAACATTTCTATTATATTATAGGGACACTTAATAAGTCCTTTGGCTCTCCAGGAAAGAGAGAGGATTTGTGGGGCACGTCCAGACATGCAGGCACGTGCGTGTGCAGCAGCTCAAATAGGAGTGGCACAAATTTGAGTGGGGCATTTTTGCCTCAGCGCACATGGCCAGAATGCATTTTGGTGTAGGGCAAGTTGTGCCACTTGGGGCAAAATAACCTTGCCCAGCTCCTCCCTGATCTGCATCCAGGGGGGTCTAGAGGCTGTATAAAAAGCTGCTGCTGCAGGTGAGCTGTGGGCCGGGGGCGGGGCTGGGGGAAGGGGGCTGTGAGCCATGGTGGGGCATGCTCTGCTCCCCCATGGTCCCCTACTCCCTCATAGACACCTCCCCTCCAGGCCTCTCCACTTTTTACTTACCTGGAATGGAGTCTGGGTCTAGGTCACTGCAGTCTGCATCGCTGCTTGCCCTCTATGAGCAGGCAGCCTGCTACAGCATCGGGGCAAGGGGCAGGCATAGAAATGCTCTGGTCAACTACCAGAGCATCTCTCAGTAGGATACAAGTCTCTGGTTGCCCAGGACCATGCCCTGCCCTGCTTTTTTTCCTTTTTCTTTTTTGGGGGGGGTTGGATGCTTGAATATCCTGGTATCATATGTTGAGCCCACACTGCAAATATGCAAATATGCAGTGCAGGATAGGGGTATGTAAAACAGTTCGTATTCAATTCAGATTAGACCCAAATTGGAGACAGTGATTCAATTTGTTGATTCGGATCATTGTCCCTGATTTGATTCGGCCAAATCTGAATCTGAAGATTCAATGCTGATTTGGAGAATCAGTGATTTGGCCACAGACACGGCTTTAAATGCTTTTTCTACATACCTCAAGGTACCAGCGCAGCTCATGAACACAGCAATGCCGGGGTTGATGGAGCATTCCACAGGAGCACGGAGGCGGGGTGGGCCATTGCATGCTTGGCAGCAAACCTGGAAGTGAACTGGAAGTGGACTGGGCCCCCCTGCACCCCATGGCTTGGCAATAAGCTGTGGGGGGACCCCAGGTGCCCCGTCCCAGACCCAGGAGGCACCAGTTGCCAAGCCAGCAGACCCAGAAGTGGACTGGAAGTGCTTCTGGTCCATTTCTGGGTCTGCCGCCGAGTGTGCTGGGGACCTCCCCTGCCCTGCGCTCCTGTGGGATGCTCCATCCACCCCAGCATCGCAGCACTCATGAGCCCCCTCATACCTCTAGGTATGTAGAAAAAACATTTAATGCTGTGTCTATGTCTGAATCTCCAAATCTTTCTGAATCTCTCCAAATTGATTTGGCATGGTCTGATCATGATCATCATCTTGGGATCATCATTGACTCCAAGATGAACATGGGCTGGCAGTGTGGGGAGGCAGTTAGGAAGGCCAACCACACCTTGTCATGCATCCACAGATGCATCTCAAGCAGGTCCAAGGAGGTGATCCTCCCCCTCTATGCGGCACTGGTCAGGCCGCAGTTGGAGTACTACATCCAGTCTGGGCGCCGCACTTCAAGAGGGATGTCGACAGCATGGAGAGGGTCCAGAGGAGGCCACTCGCATGATCGGGGGGCAGCAGGGCAGGCCCTACGAGGAGAGGCTACGGGACCTGAACCTGTTCAGCCTCCAGAAGAGAAGGCTGAGGGGGGATCTTGTGGCCTGTTATAAACTAGTCAGGGGGGACCAGCAGGCACTGGGGGAGTCCCTGTTCTCCCGAGCACCGCCAGGCGTGACCAGGAATAACGGTCACAAGCTGGCAGAGGGTAGGTTTAGGTTAGCTATCAGGAGGCGTGACTTCACAGTCAGGGCAGCTAGGGTCTGGAACCAACTTCCAAGAGAAGTGGTGCAGGCTCCTACCCTGGAGGTGTTTAAGAGGAGATTGGATAAACATCTTGCTGGGGTCGTTTGACCCCAGTACTCTTTCCTGCCATGGCTAGATGATCTGTTCAGGTCCCTTCCGACCCTAGAAACTATGAAACTATGAAACTA
The DNA here is from genome assembly GCF_052110815.1 of Crocodylus siamensis. Lineage (NCBI taxonomy): Eukaryota > Metazoa > Chordata > Crocodylia > Crocodylidae > Crocodylus > Crocodylus siamensis. Next base: position 6,309,426 of record NC_143395.1, read on the forward strand.
TGATTTGATTCAGAGAGATTAAAGGGTCTCCTGATTCGATTCAGATTCAGAGATTTGGCCACTAAAGTGAGTTAAATCTCCACTGAACTGAATCAGGGACCAAAGCTTTGCACAACCCTAGTGCGGGGAACATTTTTTTGTTCCCAGCATGCCTCTTGCAGTATTTCACACTGCTCTGAGACATGGCAAGAGGCATGTACGGGCTCAGCTGGATGTGCCCTATGGTTGTAAAACTAATTTGGCCTTTATTTAATAAATCCATATTTAGAGGTTTGTAAGTGTAATGGACTGGCTCGTGGGCAGTCTGGCCTAGTGGTTTGGCCCCAAGGGAGGGTAGAGGCAAGGAAAGAGCCTAAGTAAATTTTACCAATATTTATCAGCAAAGATAGTTGATTATTTTAAAATGTGCTAAATGGTGGTTGGCTCTTACATTGTAAAATGGTTGAAAGGGTAAGGAACAACAAAGGTAAGAACAAGACAAAATTGCACCAAGGCTCAGGCACAGATTTTTCCAATATGCACTGCACATGGTACAAAACCCTGTTTCAATGTACGGACCTCAGTGGCAGTTCTCTAGATGGCAGTTCTCTTGAGGCACTTACGCAGTTTGTAATACAGTTCTACATGCACATACTGTGTGAGCATGCTCAGTAGGGCCACCATCTGGGCACGACCGTTGGAGGCCTCAAATGCCTCTACACGAATGCTCGAAGTATGGGGAAGAAGCAGGAGGAACTCGCCCTCCTCCTAGCTGTCACCAGCCCTGACATAGTAGGGATCACAGAAACGTCGTGGGACTCATCGCATGACTGGGCGGTGAGTGTCAAGGGCTATAGGCTATACAGGAAGGACAGGATAGGGAGGAAAGGTGGAGGAGTAGCACTCTACATCAAGGAGGAATATACTTCCTCGTTAATTAGCAAGGGGGTAGAGGGGGGGCACTCTGAGGTGCTCTGGGTTAGAGTAAAAGGCAGTCCAGGGGAGAGAGACTTAACGGTGGGAGTCTACTATAGACCTCCCAACCAGGGAGAAGAGCTCGACCAGGAATTCTTAGGTCAGCTTACAGAGGCAGTGAGGGCTAAGGATGTGGTCATCATGGGGGACCTGAACTTCCCAGACATCTGCTGGGAGGAGCAGTCAGCCAAGTCTGATCGCTCACGTCGGTTCTTAGCCAGAGTGCAGGACCTCCATCTAACCCAGGAGGTGCACAGTCCCACCAGGGGAGATGCCTTGTTGGACCTGGTGCTGGCCACGGGTGATGACCTGGTGAGGGGGCTGCGGGTGATGGGCCACCTGGGAGACAGTGATCATCACTTGCTGGAATTCACCATCCAGCGTAAGGTGGCAAAGGGCTGCAGCAAGGCAACAGCCCTAGACTTTAGGAGGGCTGACTTCAACAAGCTAAGGAGGATCGTTGGGGAAGCGCTGGGGACCCAGAGGGGAAGGGAATCAGATGTTGAAGGTGAGTGGTTGCTCCTTAAGGAGACGATCCTCCATGCCCAAAGGGAGGTAATCCCAACAAGGGTCAAAGGGAGCAGGAGGGCACATAAACCCCCATGGCTCACTAAGAGCATCCGGGAATGTCTCCTTGCTAAAAGGGAGGCATATACCCAATGGAGAGATGGGGTCATCACCAAGAAGGACTATGTTACAGTCGCCCGAGGATGTAGGGGGGCAGTCAGGAGGGCCAAGGCAGAGTTGGAGATAGGACTAGCTTCCCGGATTAAGGACAATAAGAAGTCCTTCTTCAAATACATAGGGGGTAAAAAGAGGGTCCCGGGTAATGTGGGGCCCCTGCAGGACACGATGGGCAACTTAGTCATCACGCCAGATGACAAAGCTAACATATTTAACGATTTCTTTGCCTCTGTCTTCCTAAGTAGGGACCAGTTCAGCCACCTCCCTGCTGGGCCCCCCTCGGGCCCCGGGAGAGACACGCCTGGGCCAGGGGTTAGCGAGGAGTTAGTTAGGGTACTTCTGGAGAGGCTGGACGTGTTCAAGTCCGCTGGTCCGGACGATCTTCACCCTAGGGTTCTACAGGAACTGGCCGAGGTCATTGCAGGACCCCTGGCGCGGCTCTATGAGCACTCGTGGTGCTCTGGCGAGGTGCCGGAGGACTGGAAGAGGGCCAATGTGGTCCCTATCTTCAAAAAGGGAAAAAAAGAGGACCCGGGAAATTACAGGCCAGTTAGTCTTACCTCAATCCCGGGTAAGCTCTTTGAAAAAATTATCCTGGCACACATCCAGGAGGGCCTTGCGGGGGAATGCATGCTCAGGGGCAACCAACATGGGTTCATCAGTGGCAGGTCTTGTCAGACCAACCTGGTGGCCTTTTACGATCAGGTCACCAAATCATTAGACGCAGGGGTTGCTGTGGATGTAGTCTTTTTGGACTTCCGGAAGGCTTTCGACACTGTCTCTCACCCTGTCCTCATCAAAAAGCTGGGATACTGTGGTGTCGATGCCCACACGGTCAAATGGGTCGCCAACTGGTTGGAGGGCCGCACCCAGAGGGTGGTAGTGGATGGGTTCTTCTCGACCTGGAAGGACGTGGGCAGTGGGGTTCCGCAGGGCTCGGTCCTCGGGCCCGCACTGTTCAACATCTTCATCAGTGACTTGGATGACGGGGTAGAAAGCACCCTGTTCAAGTTTGCTGATGACACTAAGATGTGGGGGGATGTGGGTGCACTAGAAGGGTGCAATAGGCTACAAGCTGACCTTGACAGGTTGCAACGGTGGGCGGATGAGAATAGGATGGGGTTTAACACTGATAAGTGCAAGGTGTTGCACATGGGGAGGAAGAACCGGCACCACACTTACAGGTTGGGGAACTCCCCTCTTGCCAGCACGGAGACGGAAAAGGATCTTGGAGTCGTCATTGACTCCACGATGAACATGGGCCGGCAGTGTGGGGAGGCAGTCAAGAAGGCCAACCGTACCCTGTCATGCATCCACAGATGCATCTCGAGCAGGTCCAGGGAGGTGATCCTCCCCCTCTATGCGGCACTGGTCAGGCCGCAGCTGGAGTACTGCGTCCAGTTCTGGGCGCCACACTTCAAGAGGGACGTGGACGATATGGAAAGAGTTCAGAGGAGGGCCACTCGTATGATCAGGGGTCAGCAGGGCAGGCCTTATGAGGAGAGGCTACGGGACCTAAACCTGTTTAGCCTCCACAAGAGAAGGTTAAGGGGGGACCTTGTGGCCTGCTACAAACTGGTCAGGGGGGATCAGCAGGTATTGGGGGAGTCCCTGTTCCCCCGTGCGCTGCCAGGAGTGACCAGGAATAACGGTCACAAGCTGGCGGAGGGTAAGTTTAGATTAGATATTAGGAGGCGCTACTTCACAGTCAGGGCGGCTAGGGCCTGGAACCGGCTTCCAGGGGAAGTGGTGCAGGCTCCTAGCCTGGGGATTTTTAAAAGGAAGTTAGATGAGCACCTTGCCGGGGTCATCTGACCCCGGTGCTCTTTCCTGCTAAGGCAGGGGGTCGGACTAGATGATCTACCTAGGTCCCTTCCGACTCTAGCTACTATGAAACTATGAAACTATGAAACTATCTGGCTGAGCAGGAACATGGTGCCTTATGATTGCTCAGCAACATGCATAAGATGGACTAAGTCCTGAAACTGTAGCTGAGTGAGAACCCATGAGTGGCAGGTGTGAGACATCAGAGGAGGAGGCCCCATAGGCCAGTAGTCTGGGTATTCATTGAGGAAGATGGAGATGTGGATGCCAGGTTACTGTCACCCAAAGGAGTTTTGGACCTGACATCCCATCTTTACCAAGTCCCTTTCTACTCCTCCTCTTGAACTTGAGACACTGCACCTTGGATTTATTTTTCACTGGATAAAGTGGATAGAAAGCACTAAGTGCTCTGCCCTGTTGGAAGCAAGGTCCCAGACTGGAACACAAAGGCCCCTTTGATGCAGATGCAGACTCCTTGTCACCAAACCACACCCCCTCAACTATGTTTGCTTTCTTTTGGCCCTGCATAACTTCATCTCATGACTTCCCAGTGGAACAGTTTCAAGAGGAGGGATGGAAAAGCATCTCCTTATGGAACTATCGCACTTTGTATGCAATACTTATGTCAGAGAGAGAGCAGGAATGTTTCCAAAATGTCATGGCTTGAGCAGCAACCTGGAAGTTTGAGTCCCTGTTCTAAAGAATATTTAATCTGTGAAAATCTTAAAATGCTTGAGAAAGCATTAGCTTCTCCATCTCACAGAAGTGGAACTTGAGGGACAGAGTGCTGATATGATGTACCCAAGGTCACAGCCTCTCATCACCATACTCAAGAGTAGGTCATATGTTTCCCAGTTGCTCTTCCCCTGTTTTGATCTCTTACTAAGGCTGCCTCCATTTTTCTGTACTTTTCCTAGGGACAATGACCTGATGCTTCTCAAGCTACTTTCTTATACGTATTGGTCAAGGAAGCCTTCCTGGGCTTGGTGGGTTGCTGAGACCTGTTTCATTCACACTGACAATTATGCATTTCCTGATGCTATTCAGTGGCAACGCCTCCTTCCCTTTGAAAACAGTTACAACTTTCCACAACCTCAGTCTGTTATACAGGCTTTCAGAAACATACAGCTATGTTCCTGCTAAAGTGGATCAACTCATCCAAGAACAAAGCCTAGGATAGCAGGTGTCAACCCAACCTTTTTTGGCAGGCATGCCACAAGTTAGCCCTGTGGCAGGAAGCCACCTTTTTTTCTCCCCAAAAACTCTGCTCTGTGACAATTTGATTAAGATGGGCCCAGCAGAGGAGACACTTTTACCCTATTTCTTTAGGTAACCTGAGATGGATACTTTCCTGAGGGAGGGGGGAAGCCTGCTCCCTCTGCCTACGTGACTGGTATCACGTACCTGGGTGGGGAGCTTCTACCTGGTGGGCTAGAGTCTGCCCGTTATCCAATGAAAAATTAATGATGTATTTCAAATTGGTTGGCCAACAGCTAACAGGTGCTGGCCTCCACTGGACCAGTTGAACGAGGTCACAGAGGCTCTATAAGTTAAGACTGCCCAGGAGGAGGGGGCACCAGCTATGTGGGGGACTCAGACATAGAGAGGAGTGTTACCATCTGAAACTCCATAACTCATAAGCTAGGAACAGCCTGCCTCCAGAGGGAATCTCCAACAGCTTCTGGATGATGCTTGTGAGTAAGCTACTCAAGATCTGGTTAGATATCTAGCTGGCAGTAACTCAGATGCGTGATCAAAAGGCTACCTCAGCCACACTGTTCTGCTCTATGGGATTTCTATGATATTGCTCTATCTTGTACCTTATTTTCACCCTACCCCCTATAATCAATAAATTTCTCCTTTGTGACTGGTGTAGGAGACTTATTGAGGGGTGGGTTTAATTATGACTAAGAGGCCCCTTGGGTCTGCGGACTAAGGGAGACTATTTTTGGCCCCCAACTTGGGGAAGTGCCCCAAAGGCTTGTACTGGATCGAGTACCCATTGGACTATTAGGCCTGTGTTTCCCCGAGGACACAGAGCTTAAGAGGGTCCTCCCTTGGGAGGGCTTACGTTACCCCCGGACTCTGTGGTGGGGCTTGAAAGGGGTCTGCTAGGACTTAGGTGCCCCTGGAGAGACATGTGGAGTCCAGAAAGTGGATGGGCATAGTGAGGTGGGAGGCTCAATGCATGAGCTCCCCCTACTGGCCCGCCACAAGCCCTGCATCCTGCTCAAGAGCACCTCAGATCCCCTTTCACTGCCTGGTCTGCCATTCTGCTTTCTGCTCTTTGCCCTAGGCTTCCTCCTTGCTTTTCTGCTCTGCTTTCTGCTTCCTTCCCTTTATGCTGCTGTGCTGACTGTCCCCTCCCTGACCTGCCACGTACCACAAACAAAGGCTGCCTGTGCCACTTGTGGCATACAAGCTACAGGTTGGCTACCCGTGGTCTAGGAAATGCTCCTGTCCAGTTAAGCCCTCAAACTAGGATGTATCTGGGTTGCAAGTAGAGTACAGCCTTTGGGCCGATTCTTAGCATGCAGGTGAAATGACACTGCAAGCCAAGTAAAGCCAAATTAATTGTAGCTACTTAAATGTTCCAGAAATGTAATGGAATATATATTGTGTACACATGGTTAATCTAATTCTGCTTCTAAGTTGGAAAGAATAATTCAGGGCAAGGCTTGGTTTGATCACACTACTTTCTTCAAACCATCTTCCAGCCCAATCATCACTTCACTGGCATGGAAGAACAACAATTTACACCAGCTAAAAAAATTGGCCCTCCATGCCTAAGTAGTTCTTGGCCTACTTTACTCAGATTAACTAAAACTAATACCAGTGAGAAAGAATCACTTTGGTGGAACAACTATCTACGCAAAATTGGATTAAAACTATTAAGAGTTTAGTAAGTGTACAAAGCTTGTACAAACATGTAATCAAAGTTGATCCGAATGTCCCACACCCCAATGTCAAATATTTATCGAATGTTAAAATATGGGCATTTGTAACTCCTGCATGACATGAGTCTAAGCTTATACCTCAGCAAAGTTTTATCTGAGAATGGGAATTAATATTCTAGAAATTATAGCAGGACCCTCAAATCTAATCTAAGTTAGGAGTTAACTAAGTTGGGAGTCTACCCTTAGTGAACTTATTCCTCTGGGGGAGTGTAATTTGGAATTTCAGGACAAGGCTTTTGCATAGTGATAATGATTAAAAGAAGTTGCTGAACCGTCAAACAATGGCGACTTTTAGTGATTAAAAAATAATAGAAAGGGAGAACTTACCCATCTCTATAATTTCATTCCCAGAGGTACTGACTTGTAGCAATATTAGAGCATAATGAAGCCACTCTGCCATTCACTTCAGTGTGGGCATTGAGCCAAATAGTCATTCTGCCTGTGAAACAAAGGCTCTGTCTGTTCTGAGATCCCTGAATCTTACCTGACACTTTTCTGTATACATTTTGTGAACTGTCTTTTTTTTCCTGTTATTTTAGCTGCGAACGGTGGTGAGAATCTGTTCGTGACAGATGATATAAATTCATGGTTGACTGTCACACAGGCATAAGGTGAAAGACTGCAAGTATGGCAGTGGGCCAGCAAGAAGAAAAAAACCCAAGGAACGGTCACTCTACTCAGGTACGGACAAAAGAAGCAATGCAATAGAACATTTGATTAATTCCTATTTAAGGCCACAATTCTGAAACATGTAAGCACATGCTTAACTTTAGCCTCTCTGAAGTCAAGTATCCAACCTCTAGTCTCATAAAGGAGACTTAGACCAGGTACGGACATTACACTATTGCCTGTATAAGTGATCAGAAACCAGTCTATAGCTGTAACAGAACAAGTTCAGCACATATAGATGGGTGTAAAAATGGTGGAAGCCAGTCTAACATTTGTCCCCCTCACCAAAGGACGAATGTGTGTTCTGTTCACTACTGAACTAAACTATGCCACTTAAAGAAAACCACGTAACTTAGACTGATTCAACCTTGGGCTTTTTGGATGTTTGTACCTAGCCCTAGGGATTGAATCACATAAATTTGATGCTGGTATTATGCCCCCCCCCCCATAACTCAGCAGTTAAAAGTATAGATTTGCATGGATTTCAGCCCATAGCTCCCATGAAAATGCTTCACCCACCAAGCTAAGCATGTTCTAAAGTGTTGCTTCTTCAATAGCACGTGTTGAAGTTGTACGGATTTGCATGAAATTCAGTACAGTCTCAATATTGCAAGCTCCCATGGGACTGGGAGAAAAGTCTATTAACAGAAGGTGTCTGCTATAATAGGGTGAGTCAATTTAGGATTACTCAATCTGTTCCTCTTGTTGGGATTGTTAAAAGTGGGGTTTTGTTATAAACAGGGTTCATTACAATGAGGTTTAGACCCAGGAAAGAGAATTGAGAAAGAACGACTGTGTAGAGATTAGGCACTTGCTTCCAAAACCTCTTGGGAAGCAGAAGGAATTACACCTAGGCCTTAGGTCTGGTTGACACTACAGAGGTTTGTTGGCTTTACTGTGTTAGCTCGAGATTATGAAATGAAACCCCTCCTCCCACCTGGAAGTAGCTATTCCAACAGAAGAGCATTTTTTCCAACCTAGCTTTTATTACCTTGGGAAGCAGGGTAACCAAGGAAAGAAACTTTCTGCCACTGTACTCCATGTCTCTGCTGGGGGCTCAGCCACCATACATTTTCTGGCATAGTTATGGAAGCAGCTGTGCTAGTGTTGAGAAGCCCCATTGGCAATGTGTAGAGGGTGTACATGGTACATGTCCACCCCCCGAGATTGGCTGTGCACCCCCTGGAAGTGCCAGCCACGAAACTGGAAGTGCACCTCTGGTTTCACTGCTGGCTCAGCAATTGATCACGGGGGGGGGACCTCCCCCATCAGCGATCTGGTGTTCCCCCAGACTCGGGAGGCACCACTTGCCCCTGAGAAGCCCTACGGAGGTGATAAGTAAAATTCCTAGTGGTGCATACTGTCAGGACCTTTTTTGTTTAATCAGCAATGAAAGCTTATATTTAAGGTCCTTTGAGTGCTAGATCAGGACTAGCCAGGTAAGGGACCTAATTTTAGAAGACAAAGGAATGGTGAATAGACCTCCTTGTCAGGTTATAATCAATAACAAAACACTTAACCTCCGGGGATCTACAGTTTATGCCTGTGATTATAGCTGTAAGGGCATACATTGCAGAGTTAGTTTGAACCTCAGCTTGCCTCTACCCCTTCATTCAGTCCGTATAGAAAACCACCTATTTTAGTGGGTTAAACCCCACCAGCAGATATAGTTGAAAGTCTAATTTTCAGCCAAGATTTTGTTTAGTTTCAACCTGGACTTTTAACTTGCCCATTCTGCAGTAAGGACACAGGCTAACAAAGCCTCGGTGTTGCTAGTTCTTCAGTGCTGTCCCACAAATCCATCTGGACCTAGCTTTTTTGTCTACCTCGTTCCTTCTTCACCATTAGAAACCGTTTGCACTAACCCAGTATTTTCACCCCATCTTTTTCCGCTCTGTTAGTGCTTCATTTCCACAGCATTTAAATTGAGGTGACGATCAAGAAACCCTTCTCCGCTGCCAATTAACTAGAAGCTGACACTGGCAGCTTGTGCTGTGATATCACTTGGTCCCATCATTTATTCCTAAAATGACATTTGTAGATTTTATGGCCAGGAAAGAAATGGAGAGTATGAGAAGGTGTTTGCTTGTGCTGTGACTCATTTTGCCATTATACATTCCTTTATTTCGTTCTCATTAAAAGTTCTTGCTGCCAAATGCTGTTTGTGTTCAACTGGAGAACTATCTGCATAAATAACAACTAACTTCACTGGGATGCTATTTGCAGAAAGAATTGCTCTTATGTCACTGCCACAGATAACAATTGTGAGCTATGCAGGAGAGAGAGAGAAAGAGAGCATCCTATTACAGAATTCATAGTGTGAATTTTACGAAGCAACTTTAAGATGTATGTAATGACCTACCAAAAATCCACTAGCATGAGCTAGTCCAGTCCCATTGGCTGAGGCCAGACGAGTGCAGCTGTGTGGGATGTGGGTTTCTGGAATCAAAAAACGCCCAAAAAACTGGCACACGTGAGGGCAGTGTGCACCACTCAGAGCCGGAGCCACGCTGGCTGGAGCCACGCTGGCTGCCAGCCAGGCTCTGAGCGATAGGATTGCTGCTGCTGCAGCTTTGGGAGGTACCCAGGACCCCATGTAAATCCTGTGGGGCTATCCCAGTACTGCCCCAGCCTCCCCTACCCCACCCAGGGTAACCTACCCAGCATTCTCCGGGTTGTCCCTGGGGAACCAACTATCCATGCTTGCCTGGACACAGCCATTGTGGTTGCAATTGTATGAAGGTGACGTGGGTCAAAGTCTGAAGTAGGAATGTGACAGTCATGATAAGCCATCCTGAGTTAACTCTACAATCAATATAGGGACAAAATACTAGTCCAGTGCTTGAGAGTCATGTAGATTGTTCCCTTTGAACCTTGGAGCAGTAAAGAGGGAATCAAATTCTTATACTTGCTCCAGCCATGGTAACATAGGTGCCTTTTCCCCACATGAATTCTACCTCCAACCTTAATTCAAATCTCACTTAAAACAATTGGAAGTTTCCCACCAACTATAACAGGTACTGATCAAGTCTTCTCAGATTGTCTTTCTATATAGGGAAGCTCAGAATAAATGTAGTATTGTGTTTTCGGTACATTCAGGAACTTCCTGCTTAAGGTTACCTAGACAAAGACACAGCATAGGCCTATTTTACCACATGACTTCTTACTGCATGATCTCTAAGCCCAAGTAAACCACATGGGCATTCAGTAGTGAATCCAATTCATTTCATGATGCATTTCAGATTCATAGAATCATAGAAGTCAGGTCGAAGGGACCTTGTAGATCTTCAAGTCCAACCCCCTGCCTGGGCGGGAGAAAAACTGGGCTCAAATGACTCCAGCCAGGTAGGCATCAAGCCTCTTCTTAAAGAGAAGCCTGCTGCACCCCCGGTCCCCTGAAGCCCCCCAGACACCCCCTCAGCAGCCGCAGAGCCCCCTGCCGACCCCCAGCACAGACGGAGGTAAGCGGGCTCGTGGTGGGAAGGGGTTAATGCCTCGTTCCCTGGGAGGAGGCCGCTGCCTGGTGCCAGCCGGGTCAAGCCCCGACCCAGGACCCTACTTGGCCCAGCCCCCCAGGGAGCCCCGCGACCGGAGCCGCATGAACAGGCCGCATGAACAGGCTGCGTAAACAGGCGCTTGAGTTAGCGTGGAATTTGCATGGGAGAGGGCGTGAGAGGGCACGAGACCCTGCCTGCGACCTCCCAGAGTAGTCGGCCCTAGCCGTAGCCAGCCTACCAGAGGCATGACACGGATGGGCACGCGCCGCACCCCGAGGGTCCCCTCGGGCTCTGCGGCCCCCGCATTGGGCACCTCAGAGACGGCCACCCAGATGGAGCCCATGGTTCTGGGGTCCATGCAGACGGAGCCCCTGGCTCTCAGCTGCGGGGGCTGCCTGTCCCTTTTTCAGGCTCTGGGGCCCAGGAGCATGGCCACCTCCCCTTGCGGGGTCTGCTCCCTACTGGGGTCTCTGGCACGCCAGCTGGAGGAGCTCCAGGCCACAGTCCAGAGACTGCATGCCATCAGGGACTGCGAGCAGGAGATAGACTCCTACTGCCAGGTCCTTCTCCCCCAGGAGCCGCAGCAGAGAGCACCGTCTCCCTCCAGGACTAAGGAGGACTCTGGGACCTCCCGCTCTGCCCAGTCAGGGGCATGGACCAAGCTGGTCAAGGGCCCTAAGGCCCGCCGCACCAAGGCCCCTCCCTCGCCGGAGCTTACCAACTGGTTTGCACCTCTTGCAGCCCCAGCAGAGCCTGCTCAGCTGCCAGCTCCCACAGGCAATCCAGGCTCAACCACAGCTACTGGCCCCGCTCTCCCCAAGTCAAAGCGAAAGCTGTTTGTTGTGGGAGACTCCATCCTGTGGGGGACTGAGGGGGCAATCTGCCGCCCCGACCCCTTAGCCCGGGAAGTCTGCTGCTTCCCAGGGGCCCGCATCCGAGACATTGCGGAGAGGATCCCGCAGCTCCTCCGGCCCACAGACCACTACCCCATGCTCCTTATTCACGTGGGCACCAATGGCATGGCTCAGAGCACCCCCAGCCAGGTCATGAGGTGCTACAGGGAGTTGGGAGCGGGGTTTAGGGGTCTGGGAGCTCAGGTGGTGTTTTCATCCATCCTCCGAGTCTCGGGCTATGGGCTGAGGAGGGAGAGGAGGATCAACGCAGTGAACCAAAGATTGTGGAGCTGGTGTCATCGGGAAGGCTTTGGCTTCCATGACCACAGCCCGCTCTTTGGTGAGAGAGGCAGCGAGCTTCTGGGAAGAGATGGCCTCCACCTCTCTCCCCTGGGGAGGAGGCTCTTCTCAGCCACACTGGCTGACCTGCTCCACCGGGCTTTAAACTAAGCCCGCTGGGGGATGGGGGGACTACTGCCACTGCTGGCCCACTGAGCAACCCTTGCAAACCCAGCAGACCAAGGCAGTCAAGGGAGCCCAACCCTGCCCCAGCCCTGGCACAATCTGTGGGTAAGGCAAGAGCCCCTAAGGGCACACTTGCCTGCCTGTACACTAATGCCAGGAGTCTGGGTAACAAGCAGGAGGAGCTTCTCCTCCTTCTCAGTGCAAAGAATTATGATGTCATTGGGATAACGGAGACCAGGTGGCACTCCACCCATGACTGGACCACGGGTATAGAGGGCTATACCCTGTACAGGAGGGATCATGTTGACAAAAGGGGCGGGGGTGTAGCTCTCTATGTGAAGGAAAGCTACATGTCCCTGCAAGCTGATGTTGGCAACTGGCATGGACAGCTAGAGACCCTCTGGGTAAAAATTCGTGGGAAAAACGGCACAGGGGACACAATGGTGGGAGTCTACTACAGACCTCCCACTCAAATTCTTGAGCTTGACCAGGAGTTTGCCCGGGAACTGACTGAGGCCGCTTGCTTCAGGACCTTGGTTGTCATGGGGGACTTCAATTACCCAGACATCTCCTGGGAAGATCACTCAGCAAAATCTGAGCTGGCGCAAAGCTTTCTCTCGTGCGTGGATGACCTCTACCTGACTCAAGAAGTCTATGGGCCAACGAGAGGCAAAGCGCTGCTCGACCTGGTACTGGCTACGGGGGACGACCTAATCGGCGACCTAGTGATCGATGGGAAGCTGGGTGACAGCGACCACGAGCTGATCATCTTCACCATCCGCCGTAAAGCTGGCAAATCAGTCAGCAACACAGAAGTCCTTGACTTCAGAAAAACCGACTTTGACAAGCTCAAGAGGCTTGTCGGTCAGGCCCTCAGGGACCGTGACCCCAGGGAGATGGGAGTTCAAGAAGAGTGGTTGCTTCTCAAGGAAGCGATCCTCAGTGCACAAGCTAAATCTATTCTAACACGGAGGAAAGGCAGGAAGAAGGCACAGCAGCCCCCCTGGCTCTCCAGGGACCTAGCGGACCTACTGCAGCTAAAAAGGAAAGCCTACAAAGGATGGAGGACGGGATTCACCTCCAAGGAGAATTATTCTGCACTGGTCTGGTCCTGCAGGGAGCAAACCAGGAAAGCCAAGGCTGCAACTGAACTCCAACTAGCTTCAAGCATCAAGGACAACAAAAAGTCCTTTTTCAGATATGTGGGGAGCTGGAGGAAAAGCAAGGGCAATGTAGGACCCCTGCTAAGCCAGATGGGGCAACTGACAACAGACGCCCAGGAAAAAGCCAACCTATTAAATAGGTACTTTGCGTCAGTCTTTCATCAGTCCCGTGGGACGCGCATGCCTGCTATGAGACAGGGAGATCTGGGTGATGGGGATCCCCTACCCTCCATAAATGCTGACCTCGTGAAGGAACACCTTGAGAAGCTGGATACCTTCAAGTCAGCCGGCCCTGACAATCTGCACCCCAGGGTACTCAAGGAGCTGGCGAGCGTCATAGCCCAGCCCCTGGCACGGATCTTTGAAAACTCCTGGCGCTCTGGTGTAGTGCCCGAAGACTGGAAGAAGGCCAATGTGGTGCCGATCTTCAAGAAAGGGAGGAGAATGGATCCGGCTAACTACAGGCCCATTAGCCTGACTTCTATGCTGGGGAAGATCTTAGAAAAGTTTATTAAGGAGGACATCCCTGATGGACTGGCCCAGGCTAACAGTCTAAGGATAGCCAGCACAGGTTTGTTGTGGGTAGGTCTTGTTTGACCAATCTCATTTCCTTCTATGACCAGGTGACCTATCACCTGGACAGGGGAGAAGAGATTGATGTCATATATCTTGACTTCAAAAAAGCCTTTGATCTGGTATCCCATGATCACCTCTTGGCCAAACTGGCCAGTTGTGGCCTTGGCTCCACCACGATCCGCTGGCTGGGAAACTGGCTCTGTGGTCGGACCCAGAGGGTTGTAATCGATGGCAGTCACTCATCGTGGTGACCTGTGACCAGTGGGGTTCCTCAAGGCTCTGTCCTGGGACCCATCCTGTTCAACATCTTCATTAATGATGTGGACATTGGAGTCAGGAATGGACTGGCCAAGTTTGCTGATGACACCAAACTTTGGGGCAAAGCATCCACGCCAGAAGATAGGCGGGTGATCCAGGCTGACCTGGACAAGCTCAGCAAATGGGCGGACGAGAACCTGATGGTGTTTAACACCGAAAAATGCAAGGTTCTCCATCTTGGGAGAAAAAACCTGCAGCATCCTTGTAGGCTCGGCAGTGCTACGTTGGATAGCACTACAGAAGAAAGAGACTTGGGGGTCATCATTGACCACAAGATGATCATGAGCTTCCAATGCGATGCTGCGGCTAGTAAAGTGACCAAAATGCTGGCTTGCATCCATAGATGCTTCTCGAGCAAATCCCGGGACGTCATTCTCCCCTTGTACTCGGCATTGGTGAGGCCACAGCTGGAGTACTGCATCCACTTTTGGGCTCCACAATTCAAAAAGGATGTGGAGAAACTTGAGAGAGTCCAGAGGAGAGCCACGCGCATGATCAGAGGTCAGGAAAGCAGACCTTACAACGACAGGCTGAGAGCTGTGGGGCTCTTTAGCCTGGAAAAGCGCAGGCTCAGGGGTGATCTGATGGCCACCTATAAGTTTATCAGGGGTGACCACCAGGATCTGGGGGAACGTTTGTTCACCAGAGCGCCCCAAGGGATGACGAGGTCGAACGGTCACAAACTCCTGCAAGACCGTTTCAGGCTGGACATAAGGAAGAATTTCTTTACTGTCCGAGCCCCCAAGGTCTGGAACAGTCTGCCATCGGAGGTGGTTCAAGCACCTACACTGAACACCTTCAAGAGTAAATTGGATGCTTATCTTGCTGGGATCCTATGACCCCAGCGGACTTCCTGCCCTTTGGACAGGGGGCTGGACTCGATGATCTCCCGAGGTCCCTTCCAGCCCTGATGTCTATGAAATCTATGAAATCTATGAAAGACCCCCAGGGTAGGAGCCAGCACCACTTGCCTTGGAAATTGGTTCCAGCTCCTAGCTGCCCTAACTGTGAAGTAGTTCTTCCGGATGTCTACTCTAAACCTCCTCTCCAACAACTTATGGCTGCTATTCCTTGTTATGCCAGGGGCACTAGGGGAAACAAGGTCTCTGCTAAACCCTTCTGGCCCCCCCTAGTGAGTTTATAGATGGTCACCAGGTCCCCCCCTCAGCCTTTTCTTGTGAAGGCTGAACAGGTTCAGGTCCCGCAGTCTCTCATTGCAGGGTCTACCCTGTTGTCCCCGGATCATGCGGGTGGCCCTCCTCTGGACCCTTTCAATGTTGTCCACATCCCTCCTGAAGTGCGGCGCCCAGAACTGGATGCAGTACTCCAGCTGTGGCCTGACCAGTGTCACATAGAGGGGAAGGATTACCTCCTTGGCCCTGCTTGAGATGCACCTGTGGATGCACAACAAGGTGCGGTTAGCCCTGCCAACCGTGACCTCGCATTGTCGGCCCATGTACATCTTGGAGTCGATAATGACTCTAAGATCCCTTTTTGCCTCTGTGCTCTCAAAAAGGGAATTTCCCATCTTATAAGTGTGCTGCTGGTTATTACTGCCCATGTGCAGCACCCTGCACTTTTCAGTATTGAAACACATCCTGTTTTTGTTAGCCCACCCCTGCAACCTATCCAGGTCTTGTTGCAGTCTTTCCCTCCCTACTAGCATGCTCACCTCGCCCCAAATTTTGGTATCATCAGCGAATTTAAACAGGGTGCTTTTCACCCCATCGTCCAAATCACTGATAAAGAAATTGAACAGCGCAAGCCCAAGGACCGAGCCCTGGGGGACTCCACTGCCCACTTCTCTCCAGGTTGAATATGACCCGTCCACCACCACCCTCTGAGTATGACCCTTCAGCCAATCTGCAATCCATCTGACTGTGTAGGCATCAATGCCACAGTTGCCTAGATTTTTAATGAGGATGGGGTAGGAGACAGTGTCAAAGGCCTTGCTGAAGTCTAGAAAGATTACATCCACAGTGACACCTGCATCCAATGCTTTTGTGACTTGCTCATAAAAGGCAGTCAGGTTGGTCTGACATGACCTGCCTCTAATAAAACCATGCTGGTTGCCCTTGAGCATCATCCCTGAAGCCAGCCCATCACAGATGTACTCCTTGATGATCTTCTCAAAGAGTTTCCCTAGGATCAAGGTAAGACTGATGGGCCTATAGTTGCCCAGGTCCTCCCTCCTCCCTTTTTTAAAGATGGGGACCACGTTGGCTATCTTCCAATCATCTGGCACCCAGCCCGAGCACCACAAGCACTCGTAAAGCTGTGCCAAGGGCCCTGCAGTAACCCCTGCTAGCTCCCTCAACACGCTGGGGTGGAGAGCATCTGGACCGACTGATCTGAACACGTCCAGCCCCTCCAGAAGCTCCCTAACCTGGTCCTCCCCAACCTGAGGTCTGGAGGCGTTCCCCTCAAGTCCGTCGTGCATCATGGTGGGGAAGTCTCGGTCCCTACACAAGAAAACAGAGGGGAAGAATTGGTTAAAGAGGTCTGCTTTCTCCTCTGACGCAACCACCAGATTACCCAGCATATATTGCAAGGGCCCCACGTTTCTCGGTGCCGCCTTCATTATTATTATATTCTTTTATTATTATTATTCTATGAAATGACTAATACACTAATAAAAAAGGCAGGATGCCAGCACATACATAATACAAACATGACAGTATATGAATAATTATATACTATTTTATTCATATTCCATTTCTACCACAAATGAAATAAATGCTAACTTGTGACACATTACAAGGGATAACTTGTAATAACATGTATCATGTGTGATAACGTGATCACAGGTACAGTAGAATATAGACAGATAGGTAGTCATCTAGTATTACCTTCATTCACATATAGAAATACCTGCATGACCTTGATTTTTCAAATCAGTCTCCTTCCTAGCACTTTCTCCCTACCCCTAAAGGATTTTAATTAAATCCCTTTGCTTCAGCGTGAGGGAAGTAGCTTATTTTTAAGGGGTGTAGCTGTCTCTCATGTCTCCTGCTGAAGGTCATCCCAGGCTGTCATTAGGGTTAAGTGTCCTTGAGCAAGCATTGGTATTTGTCTAAAAGTTAATCTTTAAGAAAGGACTCAGGAGATCAAAGGGACCAAGTTCAATTCTGTTACTAATTATAATTAATTAGTAAAACAAAATTACATATTTCTAATCCAGAAGGAAGGACACATCAGCAGTAGCTTTGGGGTGGAGCCAGATCAATACAGCTTGAGCGTATTTATACCCAGCTAGTTTAAAAGAAAAAGACAAATAGCATATTCCATTTATTAAACAAAACCTTACAGATTTTTCCATTTATTGAGCAAAACCTTACAGACCAGGTTTTACCAGTTTCTTATCTTGTTTTAAAGAAAACATTCTGGAAACCCAACAAAGCTTAAGGAAGTCTGTACTGAGAAAACCCTGGTACCGGGGGAAGGTTTGATGGGGATTTATGAGATCATTCATCTTATTGTGTGTGTCTTCCTAATATGATGCCACACCTGGTACTAAGGGACATGTATACAGTTTCTCAACATAGGACCAGGACATCAAGGTCAGATATGTTTTACTTATTTTAAGCAACATGCAGACACACTAAGATTATTTTAAACGTAGTTTTAAACCACAAGTGTTCAGATGTACAAGTCAGTTTAAAATAAACTGTCTAGAACATTTCAAAAGCATATCTGGATAATTAAGTGTAAACTTGAACCCGTTCACTGTGAAGCATTTCAATGTTATATGAGGACACCAGCCTTTCTATGACTAGTGTCTGATAAGTCCTCTAAGCATCTCACGATGAAATGCTCCTCAGCCCCATCATCTACCCCAAGTCCTGCACGCTGGTTACTCTGGTACTGCTCACTTCTCAGATAGATGGGGAGGGTGACTTTGCTCCTGGACAAAAAACAATTAATGGTTAATGGGCCAGTTCACTTTGGCCAGCATGGATGTATAGCCTTTCTGTCATATTAAGTTGCCATTGTGCAGGTACACACTACTAAAGACACAGCCACACACCAGCCAGCCTCACAGTGGGAGGTCTGGTGAATTTAAATGAATCTAAATGAATTAACCTAAAGAAACTCTTTGGAAAACTGCAGCCTGAGGTAGAGACCTTGGTCAGCCCCCAGAATCCCTAGACCCCTGGGAATAGAGAAACAAGGGTCCAGATAGTCCATGGCCCCATCCAGCTAATCAAGATTTTCGTAAAACCCTTAGCACTGTACGTATTGGTACTTCTGAACCTCAACACTTGCAAACAAGTTCCCAATCAATGACATTCCTGAAACAGTTCAATTGTTATGTATGTCCACACTCCAAAATTGTCATCATGTAGGTATCACCTTAATATAAGTAAGAAGATATCTGAAACCGGTTCATGGTTCTATAAAGTATAAAGCATGCTTGATCTATATTGGCTAATAATCCTAAGTCAAAATCCATCCTAATTTTATTTTATTTACTTTCTTTTCTCTAAGCAGCTTGGCTAGAAGTAAAATCACCAACAGTTTTTAACAGCTCATACCAGTATCATTGAATGGGTCCTTATCACCCTGCATATATAATAATCAGATATTTTATTAATTTTAGTGCAGCTTTTATTTCTAAAATGAACCTTCTGCTTGGTGGAAGCATATCTGTGACTTCTGCATTGGGTGTTGGGTCAGAACTAGAGGCTCACAATAATGCTCTTCAGGAAGGTAAGGCTAGATTCACGGCCACAGCCTGGGGTTCAGTTCCTGGTCAATCCACAAGCATCCTGTGTATGAGCAAGTCAGTTTTTCTCTGTGTTAGTTCCTCCAGTTGTATCCTTTAGATTTTAATACTTCCTTTTCTCACAAGGAACTTGTGGAAAATTTGGATATCTCTGAGTCACTCTGTGGAGAATCCTGCTGAATGGAATCCACCTGATTTTGAGAAGAAAGCCATTTTAGGCCTGGTGATGACCTCCATGAAAGACTGCTTGGTAATCCCAGGCACCACTGATGCAAACCAAGGAGCTGTGGTTGTGAACACTTGGTGAATACTGAGTCACAGAGATTGAATGGGAGGCAGGGCTTCATCTGACCCCTTCTTCACCAGTGAGCTTCCAGGCTGGAATAAAAGCAAAGGAAGGAGTCACTCAGTGGCCATAGCAGGATTAGATCTTAAAGCTCTTAAATACCAAAGGATGAATGTTTCAGATCCGCCCTAAGAGGCAGATGTGGATTGGGCAACTTATTTTAATCTCCTTTTGTTTTGCAACATCTATTCTTTCAACTCCCAGCATTAAAAGTGACTCTTCTCTCTGATTATTCTCTGTTGCCCTCTTTCAGACCTCATTTGCCCTGCAAAGGGACAGATTCACCCTCTATTTCCTCACATATTTCTGCTCCTGGCTCTGGGTGGCTATCCTCCCCTAAGCTCTCATCATGTGAGGAGGCAGACACACACAACAACTCAACTGTTCCCAAATGCTACTGATTGGGAAAAAGTTCACAGTTGTTGCGGGACATGGGTCCACATTCCAAAATGTCACAGACTGGGAACTGGGTTACAGGCATGAGCAGTCCTGTGCCTCTGACACAACAGGGTCAGAGTGGGCGCTCAGCGCAGCATGCCTTGCAGTGGGCAAGTGGGGAGGTGCTTGCACCCATGTTTTGGAGTTAGCTGTGGCTGTGGCCATTTTCACTACACTGATTTCCCTTCCCTCCTAAACATGAGTACAATACATTTCAATACTGTGCAACAAACTAAAGTCTGATGTGCATTTGCCTGGCTCAGGGATGTGGGGAGTGCTTAGATCCAGGGTTTTGGATCCCAAGGGCTGGGGGGCCTTATAAGGGTCTCCAGTCAGGTAGGAAGTGGGGACAAAGCTGGTTGTTAGAAAGAGCTTTTGTTGTCCCCCAAGTAATGTGAAGGAATTCCAACAAAAGGAAAGAAAAATGGTGTGTGTGTGTGTGTGTGTGTGTGTGTGTGTGTATCTGTTGAGAGGATGGGGGCAGGGACAGAGGGAGCAGTAGAGCTCTGTCTATACCAGAGTGGTCAGTTGCAGCAGAGGGAAGGGGGCAGTGTGATGCAGCATGGGATACCCGGAGGACTGACCAGACCCACATCACAGAACACTCGATGTCCACATATAGCGTTGAATTGGTTCAAAATAGTACTTGATTTTCCACAGTCCCATTTGAACCATTCCAGGAAGCTTTAACCAGTCTATCAGGTTTGTATGTCTGTCCACTTCAGGTTTAAACCCTATTTATCCTGTTATAAATGTTATGTACCTCTTTGCCTTGAGGAGAAAAGGAAAAGCAAGGAAAAGCAAAGCCAGGTAAGGCCGGATCCAAACTTTCAAAAAGGTGGCACCTAAGTGAGAGCTGCCTAACTGCAGAGGGGCTACACATTTCCAAACCAATTAATTAGTAGCTGCTTCAAATATGGATATAGGGCCTAGTTTGGCACCTACCTGACTCTGGAAACATTGGAAACAGTTTTCAAAAGCACCTGAGTGACTTAGGAGTTCCAGTCCCCCTGGAAAATCAATGTGATTTAGATTTCTCAGTCACTAAGGGGCTCTGACAAATTCTAATATTTTTTTAATGTCACCTGAGCAGATCTGACTCTAAGGAGAATCAAGGTAACACAAACTAAAGATGAGGAACCTTAATTCCCAAACCCAGATACATCCTACAGCTTATAGACTATTTGCCCTGGAGGAAGAACTGCTCGTCACAGGGCAGGGGAAAGATCCTCCTCCCCTTTAGGAAATCCCCTTCCCAGGCAACTCATGACTGACTCCTCCAAGGACCTGGTGAAGCTGTTCTTGTCTTCCAGGGCAAGGCGTCTCTCCCCTCGGCAGGGAGGCCTCAGCTACTATGGGGCTCTCCTGGCCTCTACCCCACTCAGGGCCCCGTGCATCGCTCCACGCACCGCTGGCCCTGCCTTGTGCCAGGGGTTGGAAACCCAAACTGCCTGGTCTGGTGCCAGAGTCTCGGTCTGTTCCCGGACCCTCCATGCACTGGCTGTGCACTCACCCTGTCTCATGCAGGTGGTTGAGGATCCAAGCCACCTTGTGCACCTCCCAGGGTCTCGGTCCCTCTCGGACCCTCCATGCACCCCCATGCGATGACTGCCTGGCCTTGTGCCAGGAGTTGGAGACCTGAGCCACCTTGTGCAGCTCCCAGGGTCTCTCTCGGACTCTGGGAGGGACCCTCAGACTGATGCCATGCTCCCTCGTTGTGGGGCTGGGAGATGTGGCCACTTGACTCTCCCAGTCCAATGAGGAGTCTTCAGGCTTTTCCGGGGCAACAACTTAACATCCACTGGCCAGCTCTGCCAGCTCTGCCTTTCCCTCTTCTCTGTCCCCTAATGCAGCCACCCACGTGCCAGGCATACTGCTCTCTTATGCCCTTTGGGGGCTCTGTCCCCAGATTGGAAATGGACCAATCAGAGAAGGGGGGTATTAGTCCCCTCTCAGGTCTGGCTCTTAGCCTTGCTCTGAAGTAGGGGTGGGGCTAGCCTCTCCCCTGCCTTCACCTGATTGGTGGGGGAAAAGGAAATACCCCACCAATCATTTCAAACTTTCCAAAGCTGGCACTCCAGGCTGCCGCCACATAATATTTTTGTGAGGGGTGATGAACAGGAACTCTTCTGCAGTAGAAACCTCAGAAAGAGCATTGGCTTCTTCAGCCATGGTTCTTTCCAGACCTCACAAGAGATCTAGCCTCCATCAACAGCTCTACCATCTTTTCATCAAATGTGATGCAGGTTCCCTTCAGTCTGACGCTATCCCTCTCCCACCTCTCCCGTACTGCCAGCCGCAGCACTACCAGGGACTACTGTGTGCTCATCGTTGTGGTTGTTCCTAACTTCTGCGTAGAAGTTCAAATTTGTGATCCAGCAGAGATTTTGCTTCTATAGCTGAGATTCCAAAACTGTAATAATAATCCTGAATAATGCATTTCACCTCATATTCTATTTCTATACCAGCTTTCTGCTTTACAAGATCTTGATTTTAGCCACAAGGTAAGAGCTCCATTGTGTTCTTAGGCACAGTGAAACCAAAGGGGGGTTATAACTCCATTACACTGCCCTAAGGCTAATCCAGAGAGCTAATATGTCTTAGAAACACCTATGATATCGCCTTTCTACCTTCCCAAATTCCAAGAAAAGGGGGCTGGGAAAAGATGCTGGTCTTTGAAAGACTCAGCTTAGTGTTCCACTCCTACCATTGCCTCCAACCAGATCCCATAGGGAGACAACAAAGCCATGGCTCTGTGTATTATTTTTTCCACCTTGCTCTTGCCTTCTTGCGGGCAGGGCAGAGAGAGTATCTGCGTTGGGGATCTGTTCCACTGAAAATCCAAATTCATAGAGTGTCTGAAATATAACCGTATTCTTCCTCCTTTTCTACCCAGCTCTATTGGGTGTATCTACTAACTAGCCTTATATGGAAACATTTCTCTTAGATATCTTAAGAACTGTTGCCCAACTATTGACCTATTACACTTCTCTGTGCAACTAAGTAAATCCCAGAAAGCTTTAGCTATTATGAGTTTTTATACTTCCCCCCATTAATGTAATCACCCTCCTAAATAAATACAGGATTGCCAAACCTGTTCTTGCTAAATAAACTTATTGCTAATTAAGACATCATCTTGCTAAATATGTGCCTTGTTTACCCTGCTTCTAAAAAAGTCATGCTGGCTTTGAGTCCTTGACTTCAAAACCTTGAAGGACTTGATAAAACACGAGTCTCTTCTATCCATACAGGAGGTGGCTGGAGGAAATATTAGGGAGGGAATGACATGTTGATAATCATAAAGGGCAGCACAGCATATCCCTTACCCTCTGCAGTAGAGGATCTTTAAAAGACCTGTGCCTTACAACTGTGCCTCTGATGAACAGCTTAACCTGAGGTTACTCCTATGGCTGTGCAGTCAAGCATCAGTTACGGTTGGCTGTGATTAAGATCGCTGTGGTTAAGATCGCAATATGGATCTTGATTTGTAGCTGTAATTGGACCCTGGAAAGCATGGGGCTTTTTTTAAAAAAAGCCTCTGAGACACGGAGTATCGCTAGGGATCATTAATATACTTTGGCATCTCAGGACTGGCATAATCTCCATCCAGCCTTTGATGTAGAGCCAACTTGACTCTAGATTTTTTTTCTCTTACAGACAGATCCTAATGATAGGCAGAAAAAGCCCACAACTTTGTTACAGGTTAATGAAGAATAACATAATGTCCTCCTTGAATAAGTAAAGTCATTGTGGGCCTCTGGAATGTGCAGTAAGAATGCATCTCCTTGTCTGAAACAGCAGGGGCAAGTGTTGCCAGAAAGCTTCCCTCGGCTTTAAAGGGAGAACATTTCCTCACTGGACCATCTCTGTGTTCAGTATTGATCTCTACAGCAGCGTGCAGGCTTTGTTCTGGGCAGAGGGAAATACAACACTGACACCTTATGGCATTCGTATTACTGCAGGGCAATGAAATGTGAAGTATAGTTTGGGCTGTAAACTGCCAGCCATGATCCTTTGTAGTATAGTCTTATACCAAGAGTATCCAGACCCTTCTTTTGAACACACACTTTGTTATGGCATAAAGATGTTGCTGCCAAGCTGTTGAGAAAGAGGTGCACCAGGAATACCCAGCTGCTGTCCCATTGCTGTTGGGTCGTTCGCAGCTGGTGTCTTTTATCTGTAGTCGAGGAGGAACCACAGACCCCAGGATCATAGTATGATGGGATCATAGGAAAGTAGAACTGGAAGAGACCTCACTAGGTCATCTAGTGCAGCCACCTGCTCAAACCAGGATCACCCCCAACTAAACTATCCCAGTCAAGCACCTGTCTAACCTACTCTTGAAAACTTCCAGCAATGGAGATACCATGGTTTCTCTATGTAGCCTGTTCCAATGTTTGGCTACTCTCATAGTCAAAATGAGAATAAAGTTCTTCCTAACATCCAACCTCAATTGCTTCTACTGTGGCTTGAAGCTATGGTTCCTAGTCCTGTACTCTATGGCCATGGAGAAAAGATCAGGGGACTTGAACAAGGAAGCTAATAACTTTGTCTGATGCACTGAGGAAAAAATGGGATTCAACATAGCAATACAAAGGAAGACAAGGTACAATGTTTATGCTAGAACAATTATACACATGAGTTCATTATAACCTCCTATATTCTATACGTTTAGCTATATTTTTTTTAGGCTGGCTTGTAATTATTAGGAATGAAATGACTGAAAACTTAAGTCTAATACTGAATTCTGATAATGGGGATAGCAAGCTATTTGAAGCCAACATGCCCGTAACTTAATTCACAAGACACACCAATACAAAGATATTTTCTTTCATGAAAGCAAATGTTGCAGAACTAAGGAGTTTACTGATGTCACCAGTGGAGGTATCAACATTTGCAAAAGTATTAAAATTCCAAGAAAGCCTGGAAATCCTAAACGAGGTAATAAGAAATGCCAGGAGAATACAATTCCTCACAAAAAGAAAAAAAACAAAAACCTCTGGGACCAGAATTTAGTAAAGTCATTTCATGAACATCTGATCAAAATTATGAACGCAATCATGTTGGCGGCCAAGGAGATTGGCAAGAGAAACCAAACAGGAATATGCCATCAGTTAAGACCTACATAAGTTTAGACAGAGTCCTCACATCCGGATGGATTTCCATGACAAAAACGTTAAGCTGAAAGTATCTGCCTCATCTACACAGCCCGATTGCAGCTGCTGATGCACGAGCCTGAAATAATCTGAGGAGAAATGAATGTATAATTGATATCAGAGTCCACCCCAGGTCTACAATAGACAATGGATTTACTCCAGAACCACATTCCTGGAGCTCAGCAAAACTCCTTGCTCTGCCTTCTTCCACCACTGAGTCCGCAGGAACTAAAAGCAAGGACTGGGAGAAATCCATTAAAACCCACATCTATTAGACTTCCCATTTCTGACAAATGGAAATGTTATGACAAAACAACTGTTTCGCAGGAAAATTCCCTACCCCCTCAGCTAGCAATGCTATTTAAAGCTATACTCCATCACACACAAAGCACATATCATTGTGTTCTTGTAAGCTCTTTTTTTTAAATTTCAGTAAAATATTCATTTAAAAGAAAAGTATTATTAAGGCAACATCCAGGTTGATCCCTTCAAAATTTGCAATTTAGGCACTGTAATGCCCCAGAATAATTACCAGTCCCAGGAGAAAGATAAAAAACAGGTCTGGGTACCCCACATTAGGTACCAACATGGAAAGCTAGGGACTTCCAATGGGATATTCAGGGACTGAGGGTGGTGAGCAGGAAGCTAACTAGAGGTAGTCAGTAGGAAGCATTAAACACAGGGATGTTTCAGGTGCTCACACTCCTCAATCAAGTCGGCTCCTTTAACTCCCAGTCTAGAGTATGGAGTTTTCTTCTGTGGATAAGTGCATAAGTCACCTGGTCCAGGATGGAGTCAGACTTCTGTTCTGGTCCCAATGCTGTATTCAATAACTATTCCATGCAAAAAGTATAAGCAATGTTAATAATGGGCAGACCCTCTTCTTCCTCCTCTGACTCAATAAAGATGTGGATTTAGGCAATAAATCCCATGGTTTCCCATGAAGAATCCCATGGTACAGAAATATCTAACCCAGGGTTGGACAAATACTGCCTGACAGCAGAAGAGGAGAAGGAGTCCACCCTCCCCAAACCCCCAGAGGTTTCTATACTCCCTGCTGGGCAGCCAGTGTGTCTCCTGCTTTAATGTGCTGACAAGCTGCTGTGAACACTGATCAAAAAGCTTTTACGTGTCTCCATGCAATGTATGGACAACCAGGACTCAGTTGCTTTTAATTCCATTTGTGGGATCACATGTAAAAATGTTAGGAATGACAGTGCACAGCAGAACTATAAATGGGCACCATAAATCTGCGCCTAAGAAACTCAAGTCCCCTTAATTCCCATCTAGGTACCTAGTTAGGAACCTAAATTCTACCCTACCTTGTTTTTGCTCCACAATCGCCCCCGTTTCATTTCTATCAAGGCCCCTTTACTCTGCTTTGGGGTTTACCCTAGACAAGTGATGTGAAGTGATAGGGTGACCATATTTCTCTGATTTCAAACACACCATTGTCTTTCCCCTCTCTCCATATCCCCCCCCCACACACACACACACGCGTGCGCGCATACATGCGCGCGTGCACATACACAGAGCTGGATCTGAGGTCCAGTATCAAGTAAGCATGCCAGAAAACCGAACTCAGGGTGGGGAAACAGTCCCCATTTTGCTGCAGCAGTCCCATTTTAAACACGTCCTGGGCTAACCACTAAAAATAGGACAGAACCGTCATTTGACCAGACCAATGGGACACCTGGAGAGGTGTTTAAATGTGACTTTCCCAGCAAAAGTGGGATGCATGATCATCCTCTGAAGAGACCATACAGTGACCAGCAAATTCAAGTATATAACCTTTCCAAGGAAAAGACAGAGAGACTCCTAGTTATGCTACTGTGGTTATGGCAAAAAAACCCAAAATCAACAACGGCCCCCTCTGCTGACTGTTTAAACTGATTTGTCCTGTTGCCAATCAAGATAAGAGCAATTAAGCCTTCTGGGTAATTTCATTTTTCAGTTATGTGGAAGAAGGCTTTGTGACTTGAGTTCATATGGTTCTTATTGGGTGGGAAATTAGCTTGTAATGAACAATACATTTGCAAAAGAAAACAAAACACAACAGTACAGATTAATTTTCATGGAAAAGGTATCTTATCTCTGCCAAGATATGCAATAGCAGGAAGTACACTTTCAACACAAACAACCAACCGAATTTTGGAAGAATTCATAACAAACCAAGCAATCTAGCCAGTCACGATCAGAATGTGATAATACCTGGTTGTGACATTGAATCACTCTGTCAAACCAGGAAGCAGGTGAGCTATATATCATGCTCCAGTTAAGAAACCTATTCACATCCACAAGCATCTGAAAGACACAGAAGATATCTCCTGCATTCCAGAAAATCAAAGGTAATGATTATATGCATTAATTTGTTTCTTTACATACAGTGACTTATTTGGGAATCTGCTATTTATTGAACTAGCAGGACAATTACTAAAATATACTGTCCTGATGGTATTTATGGAATGGAGCTCACATAGTGAAACAGCACACAGACATGGAAAGAAATAAGGTACATATCGCAATTTAAATTCCCAGTAGGTGTAAGCATCTAACAATCATGCAACCTCGCCAACCAGCATTGGGAACCCAGAGATGACTTTGCAGCTCTCATAAAACATAAACAAAATGCACGATAAATTTTCCTTAGAATATTTCAGAATTAATACTGTCACCCCCTTAAGCAAGCTTTCTCAGCTCTATGATTTTCATAAATGAGCTGTGTAAAATTTTAAAAAGTTCAGGCTGTTTTCACATGTTCCTTGCCAAATAATTTGTTTTGGATGCAAAAGTCAGGAGCATGTGAAAAGAGCTCATTGCTGCCGCTAGGACAGCTGCACATGTTGCTCTGCACTTTACAATTTAAATGTTTCTTTCAACAAAACGCGAATGCATGACTGCTTGATATATCTGTGGGCAGCTTAAAACTTACCAGAAAACCCAGTTAATTTCCCAGTTCAAACTGCATGGGGAAAATCATGTTTAAAGTCACTAAGTACTTCTTAAGCTATAATATAAAGAGAGTCATTACATCTGGAAAGAGAAAGAAAACTGTAGGGCCTTGTTACACGTTAGGCTGTGAGCTGCACAAATGTTGATGGGAGTTAGTGCTAGCTTGAGTTCTGGAGCAGACACACCCTTAGTGTAGAAATGGTGTCTGCTGTACCCCTCCTGTACAGCTGTGACTTACCACTAGAAGCCTGGTGAGCAGGGGCAGGACTAGGAGCTGGAGTTGTGAGTTTGCACTAGAAGGCTGACGAGCCAGGGCAGGCTACTATCCCTGCTCTGGGGTGGGGGTGTGAGAGATCCTGAGATACTGGAGAGCATCAGCAGGGTGGCACATCTGTTGGAAGTGGCTACAACTTCATGGAACAGGCGCTGGGTGGTACAGATCAGAGATAATCCTTCCCTGGAGTGGCGTAACGCTGAGCTCATAATGAGTGCTTAAAAGCACTTTAAGGTGTTATTGTGTGGACAGTCCAGGGGTTAAGAGCTCCAGGAGCTGCCCAAAATTACTGTGTAAGAAGGCTCTTAGTAAAAAAATGAGTGAGTAGTAAGTTTATGGTAAGTAGTACAAACCCATTAGTGTGCATTACCTGGAAACAATGTGTTTCTAGAGATCAGAATTGGGCTAAGGAACATTTATATATTTGAGAACAGTGGACCAAATACTTAGGTAGTATATGTAGCTGTATTGACTGTAGTGGAGCTTCACCAGTTCAAACCAGCTGAATACGTCGTTCATTGTAATGCATAGTTCATTCACCAGTTGATTATATAGTTCATAGTCTGCCATGCACCCGGCAAAAGACACAACTGCTAGCTATACTGCATGAACTTAACTGTGTCTGAATTCTTTCTCTGCAAAAGACTTTTGGGTCTTACTTTGAAAAAAAAATAGAGGGCTAAACCATTCACTGAGTTGTCAAATTTCTTAAGAGTTCAAAGACCTACCTTGTACATTAACTGGCAGGAAGCATTTTATGTACTCTAAGAGTAGAACAGGCAGGAATAACACAGAATAGACCTAATCTTTAGCCAATTCTAATGCACGCAGCACCAGTTGGGCGTTGGAAATTGCCAGTTGCGTTCAGTGAGGTATATACAATGTTGTAAGGAGCATGGATCCTGCTTCACCAGCAGCAAAAGTGTAGTCTCTTCTTCTCCTCTCTTGCCAGTCAACCTGATCTCTTTGCAAATGACTTACGTAAACTCCTTCTTAGTGGGTAGCTATACAGAGTCACCGATGCATAATAAGTAAATGTCAGCAAACTCTATTTACCTAGGAATAAATTAAAATGAGCACTCTCCTCCTGTCTTTCAAAATCAAACATAAACCTAAGCTAATAATTGCCAACAGAACTGAATTCCAGCCCAGGTATGTGTCCAAGGCAGTTAAACCAGATATTGATAGCCAAAATCTATAAACTGGTGCAAGCCACCATGGCAAGATGAGAGGATCCTAATATACTAAGTCCTGGGCCTTCCACAGATTAAAAAAAACAAACAGAAAAGCATATATTTAGCCCCTTGCATTGCTCCAAGAACTGAATATAAATCCAGACACCAAAGGCCTTGAAATGATAAGTGGAAAAAAGCCACCACAGACACAAATCAGCAGCATTCAGTTCAACTCAAAATCAGGAGAAGCATTACCCACACCTCCCTCTGGAAAGATATGAACTTACACGTCTTACTTTCCAGAGCAATGCCATAGCTACTAGGGCTGTGCAAAGCTTCAGTCCCTGATTTGATTTGGCAAAGATTCGGCCCATACCTCAAGGTACTAGGCATAGCTTGTGAATGCTGCAATGCTAGGGCTCCATCAGCTCCAGCATCGCAGCATTCACAAGTCATGCCTGGTACCTCGAGGTATGTAGAAAAAACTTTAAAGTAGCGTTTATGTCCAAATCACTGAATTCTGAATCACTGAATTATGTCCAATTGCTGAACTCTCCAAATCAGCATCAAATCTTCAGATCTGGATTCGGCCGAATCGAATCAGGGACAGTGATCCAAATTAATGAATCAGATTGCTGTCCGTGATTTGAGTTGAATCCAAATCCAAATCGAATAGGGCCCATTTCACACACTCCTTATAGCTACCAGGCTACAGGACAGGCAAGCTGAGAACACTCTCCATACTTCCTGTTAAAACTGGGCCACTACGCAGCCAAAAAATGTGGGAATTGCTCGGCCAGGAAAAGAACAAACAAGAAAAAGCATGCTTCAGTGTTTATAGTGCCTCCTAGGAGAGGGGGGTTCTGAGCTCTGCTGCCAATGTTATTTCAGCATTCCAACAAATGATTCTGTAATGTAACATGCACAGACTGGTGGGAGTGGTGGGTCATTTAGATCTCTAAACCTAAGTGACTGTTAGTCAATTCTAAGGGTACAGAGAGGCATTCAAGCCCTTGCTCTAACTCATGGCGCTTTACATAAAGTGTCATGTGTTAGAGCACTACCACCCACACCCAACAGATGTTTGGTTGTTAGGTTGGAGTGGTGGTGGGTTGAGCCTGCCTGCACTGCCGCTCTACCCAGCCACACTCTCACCTCCGTCCTACTCAGTGCTGCTCACTTCCCTCTATCTGCTTTGTCCGGTCTGATTTGGAAGTGGGTAGGGGTGGAATGGATCTGCCCCTCCTCATGGGCCCAGCTCAGCTCCCCACAAGGACCTCTGTTCTACTCCTCCCTGTCCAGCTCCAGCAAGGCAGCAAACCCCAACCAGTATCTCAGAGTTCCTACCTCCTGCTCCTTTCCTCTCCTCCAACATCAGCCCAACCCAATGTGTGAAATATTAACCCTAGGGAACACAAGTTCCCTAAGGCACTCTGAAGCAGTGTGCCTTTATTTAACACCTCTTTTTAGGTGGCTTAGTTTTTTGCACAACCATCCACTTTAAAAAATGTTCTGCAGCCATGCATATGTGTTACAGCAAGGCTGTAGAGTGCTTTAAGGGGCCAGATCACAAAAAAAAATCTAACTTGTGTAAGCACCTTAAGACTTTTGTATTAATTGTACATGAAGCCTAGTTGCCTGAGTCATACTGAATTGCTTTCCAGTATCAGACACCTAGAATTTAGGCTGGGTAATTCCTAAAACAAGGGTCATACTAGGCAGTTTAAGTCCTCGACTACAAATCTAAGTTCATTTGGTGACTCCATTTATGATAGCAAACTTGCCTAGATACTTTCAGTTGCTGCTCAGAACCAATCTGAGTTGATCTCTCAGGTACTGAAGTTTCATCTTGGTTCTGTTAAGATTCCGGTTGGTTCTGGGACGCACCTGATTCTCCAGAGAGATATAGTCTTTTAGATGTGCTCCAAGTGCACCTAACTTCCACTGACAGCACTGAGTCCAGCTCAAAGATGCATCAGGCCATCTTTTACATAATTGTGCATCATGTATAGCATTATGGCCCAGGATCTAGTCCTCTTCAGCTTGAGAGCATTGTAATTCACATTTTCCTAGCTCCCAGAAGAGTAGGTACCTAGGATTCCACAGCCATTAAGCTATGTAGGAACTGTCCCCCCCGCCTCCCCTGCTCAGTCTGGTGGGTTCCTACACACCTCCTGTTGCAGATTGGGCTTCTGCACAGGCAAGAATTCAAGAGTGGTGGGGCTAGAAAGAAATACGTGAGGGAGGGTATGACCCTATAGACCAGGGATGAGTATTTGCCCCTGAAAGGGTTCCAGCCTTGCTACCAGGATTGCTTATGCATTTTATAAGAGAGAGTCACTGGATAAAAATAGAAATCTCTTGAAGCAGAAGCCAAAACCCAGGTCTTCTCCTTCCAACTCTTCTCCTTCAAACTCTGCTTAGCATTTCCTCTTGGCTATTTCTACTTGTCTCTCTGTTTGGATGGTCCTCCTTTGGTTGGACTCCTTCCAAGAGTCTGCAAAGTTGTCAGTAGGGAAGCAGAAATTAACACAGACAATACTTCCCCATCACTAATATTTTGTAACTGGGAAGAGCCCTGTGGACTGGGTAGTATGGCACTGCATGCTTGATCAAGTGCGAAGGGTGGTGTGGGGCTGATCTGGGTGAGCAGGATGTTGCAGAGCCTGATCTCAGCCGGCAAAGCCAGACCAAAACTTTGCAGGGCCAGAGTGGGATGCACAGGGCCAGCCAGCTGTGATGCAGGCCCAAACCAGGTGCACAGGGCTGGGCAGAGGCAGTACTGGTCCAATCCAGATTTGCAGGGCCAGGCAGGGTTGCTGTGGGACCCAAATCTGGTCTCCCGGAGCCAGCTGAACCCACATGGGACCCTATCCACACTTGTGAAGCCAGGAAGAAGCAGTGTAGGGCCTGATCCCAGTATGGAGAGCCATCAGAGGCAGCACAGGGCCTGATTCTGATGCCTATGGCCTGATCCAGCCTATAGACTGCCCTCCATGCCACTCACTTGTCCCACAGGCCCAAAAGATTGAGCACCACTAGTCTTGGCCACCAACAAATGTAATACTCTTTAGAGGGGAGGCACAGAAAGTGAGAATCTTCCCTCCTAAGCCTGCTTCTGGGAGGTTATGCACAACTTCTTGCTCATGATTTTATCTATTATCTCTGACTGGCCATAATTCTTAATTTCCCCTTACATACAAATTGCCACTTCTCTTCTTTCGGTTATAAACTGAACAAACCCTAAGGGCAAAATTCAAACTAATTTTGTACTGGCTGTAACACAGAAGCCTGGAATCATCAGCAGAAAGTCTGCTGGGTAGGCAGTTATGACTTCAAATTTCCCTCCATGCTGGGATGGATGTAATGGGCAAGTGCAGTCCAATAAGTGGCCTGGAAGCAGGGGTTGGCAAAGGCAAATTGGCTGTCCCAGTTCAGTTAATGTTTTCATAAGTTTTCTTCATCAGAAAGTTTTTATGAATAAGAAAAAAACTATAATTAGCATCTCATAATGAAAGCTGCAAGACAAGATGGCAGCATTAATGATAACCGTTTTCCTTCCAGGGAGCATCCTCTAGAGGACTTCCTGTGTAAAGAGAAACTGGTATCCAGAGTACATCAAGGCCAACGTGTTTAACCCTGGCCTAAATAAAAAAATATAGTAATGTCAAGCCATATACAGAGAAGAACCATGAGACACTGTTTGTAGTAGCAAAAGAAAAAAAAGGGGATACTTTCTAACTAGCTGCTTGGAAAAAAATCATGGAAATATACCTTTGTTATAATACATGTTGAACTAAATCAAAGCTACCAATAATAGATAACTAAAACATTGCTCTTCAGTTTTCAGAGATGCTGCTGCTTGCTACGTTCCTGTGCCTTATAGCTGTGCTGCAGCAATCTTCTGGACAGGTAGGACCCTCATTCTGTGTACCTAGATTTAGACAAAGAATGCGTAACCCAAGACAAAACATTTTCTTTCAGAGTGAGTAATTTGAAGTGTAATACTAAACTTAAATGAGATCCGAAAGTTATTTCAAACTAAAAGTCATTTGTAATATAAATTATTTTTCTCAAGAATGTGCAACCAAAACATTGCAATTGTTTGGGTTTGTTGTTGTTGTTACAAACAAATCGGCAGACCTGGCGTGAATTAACTTGGTTTCGAACTCACCAAACCTGAATTTTTGGTAGAAAGATTTCTGGCTGAAAAAGTGACACCAAATGTATTCAGCTCAGGTGGGTCAGTGAGGTTTTTCACATAACTGTCATTAAATGTTGTATCTTCTCCAAGCATCTCCTGTGTTTTTCTGCTTGGAAACCTTACCCATGAAAATGTAGCCTTTCATTTATTTAGACTTAAATAATAATAAAAAAGGAAAATGACCAAGATTCATGGATATTGGTGACCCAAGCTTTAATTAAGTTCTATATATTTCCAAGAATTCATTAAAATAATTTTTAACATCTGCGAGCAGCCTAATATAGTAAGCTGGTTTTCAGTGTTATTGTGGTTTTAACCCTATATTTTGTATAATAAAAATAGAGACTAAATTTTCCACCTGAGTTTAATGATGGTCTTAATATTTTGGTGCCAGTTAAGTCAGGCCACAGATAAGTCTATGCCATCAGAATGGTTATGTGTTGTTCACATGTTCCACTCAGTTTTCATCATGTAAAAAGCAAAGATCAGGATAAAGAAATAGAAAACTAGGGGCCAAGTGTTCTGTTCAATGCACAGGTAAAACTGACTTTTTGGAGAAGTTAAGGACGCAGTGAAGTCTGAATATAGACATTGTGTTTGTATTAATATACAAAATAACTATGTTATGAAACTTCACAAGGCACAGTAGCAAACGTAAAAGGAAGACCAACCTGGTGGCCTTTTACGATCAAATCACCAGATCATTAGATGCAGGGGTAGCAGTGGACATAGTCTTCCTGGACTTCTAGAAAGCTTTTGACACTGTCTCTCACCCCCTTCTCATTAGAAACTGGGGGACTGTGGTGTCGACACCCACACAGTCAGATGGGTCGCCAACTGGCTGGTGGGCCGCACCCAGAGGGTGGTAGTGGATGGGTCCTTCTCAACCTGGAAGGACGTGGACAGTGAGGTCCCACAGAGCTTGGTCCTCGGGCCCGCACTGTTCAACATCTTCATCAGCGACTTGGACATGGGGGTAAAAAGCACCCTGTTCAAATTTCCTGATGACACTAAGATGTGGGGGTATGTGGGCACACTTGAAGGAAGCAACAGGCTACAATTGGACCTAGACAGATTACAAGGGTGGGCAGATGTGAATAGGATGGGATTCAACACAGACAAGTGCAAGGTGATGCACCTCGGGAGGAACAACTGGCACCATACCTACAGGTTGGGGAACTCCCCTCTTGTCAGCACGGAGGCAGAAAAGGATCTTGGAGTCATCATTGACTCCAAGATGAACGTGGGCTGGCAGTGTGGGGAGGCAGTCAGGAAAGCCAACCGCACCTTGTCATGCACCCACAGATGCATCTCAAGCAGGTCCAAGGAGGTGATCCTCCCCCTCTATGTGGCACTGGTCAGACCGCAGCTGGAGTACTGCGTCCAGTTCTGGGCACCACACTTCAAGAGGGATGTGGACAGCATGGAGAGGGTCCAGAGGAGGCCACTCGCATGATCAGAGGGCAGCAGGGCAGGCCCTATGACGACAGGCTACGGGACCTGAACCTGTTCAGCCTCCACAAGAGAAGGCTGAGGGGGGATCTTGTGGCCTGTTTGTTATAAACTAGTCAGGGGGGACCAGCAGGCATTGGGGAAGTCACTGTTCCCCCGAGCACTCCCAGGAGTGACCAGGGATAACGGTCACAAGCTGGCAGAGGGCAGGTTTAGGTTAGATATCAGGAGGCGCGACTTCACGGTGAGGGCAGCTAGGGTCTGGAATCAACTTCCAAGAGAAGTGGTGCTGGCCCCTACCCTGGGGGGTTTTAAGAGAAGGCTAGATGTACACCTTGCTGGGGTCATTTGACCCCAGTACTCTTTCCTGCCATGGCAGGGGGTCGGACTAGATGATCTACTCAGGTCCCTTCCGACCCTAGAAACTATGAAACTATGAAACTATGAAAAATAAAGTTTCTGACTACAGCTGGATGCAATTGTTCACATCAATATTTTGGGAGGCGGATAAAAATACAGATTTAGTGAAAGTGAAACTTTTTCATAATTCATGTCAATTCTAAAATTGTTTACACATAATAATAATCATGATAAAACACTGCAAGCTAAAAAATAAAAATGAAATATTTCAATTTTTCCTTTCAAAAAGACTTCTAATTTTCAAATTTTCTCTAATATAATTTTTTTTCTAACAAGCCTTAAAAAGTTCAAAATAAAAACAAAGCATGTCTTTAAATACCCAAATTATATCTTTCAAAAGACTTAATCAGCTAAAACACACAACTACGTACATTTTTTTCAGTCCAACTGGAACAAAACCCTACTTTTAAAAAAAAATCAACTTGACTACCACTCCCACCTGGAATGTAAATACTGGTACATCCAGAATATATATCTATTTTTAAGAAAAGCAGGGAAATTAAATAATAAACCCATGCAAATTAGTATTTCCTGACATGTCATTTAATTATGCCAATAATATAATACTATTTAATAAAATTTACTTACATAGCCAAGGTTTTATTTTCAGGAAGAAAGAAGGAGGGAGGGATGGCTGCAGCGGGCTTAAAAATATGGCTCCTATAATTAAATGGTTATTGCAAAAATATATTGGATTTATTTAAAGCTGTTTGCTAAGGAACTATTTTGAAAGTATGAATCTTAAGCACAGCAAGAACTAGGTAGTAAACCAGCTTTTTCTTGATTTATCAAGAATTTTCAATATTGTTGGATTCAACAACCACAAATTTTGCAGGGAGATTAAATATCAGTGTGTCAGGATAAGTCTTGTGAAGCAGCTGTTGCCAGTCACTGGTAGAAAGTGGATCCTGGACTAGGTAGACCTTGAGTCTGGTCTATTAAGACACTTCCTATATTATCATGCTTTCTCACTAGAGCTTCCTAATGTAGTCATAAAAGCTACAATTTAGAGGTAATTCCTAGCTGACAAGAGATGGGAGATGATGAATTACTTACAGGAAATAAATGAGAAAAAGGAGACTGCAGAGGCTCACTTACTGCTCCACAATAAAAAAAAATTATTCCTGTATGTCTGTGAATAATGAACCTGATCATCACTACACACAAGACCAATAAAATCAATATAAATAACTCATTTATTTTAAACAGAGAAACTAGACTGTACTTACATTACGTAGGATGTCGCTGCATTTCCTCCCTATTGACTTCCTTAAAACTGCAAGGAATTTATACAGGTGATGTAGGAGGTGTAGTGATCACCAGGTTCAATAAATGTAGGCATACAACGAATGAGAAGGAGTATACAATAACCCTTTTTTTGAGAATCAGTAGTCAACCACTGCAGACCCTTTGTCTCTCTCCAACTAACTAAGGTTTCCTAATTCCCAATTCCTGTAGTCTCCTAGGTAAGGGACTATCTCTGAAGTATAACTTCTATTACAACATCTTCCCTCTTGACAATAAACACCAAAACCAATGAACACAAAATTCCATTAGTACCTATCTACAGAGAGGTGACCAAGGGCATGTGTAGATGAAACGGGGGCCCTATATTGAAGCGGTGGGCTTTTAAAAACACCACTTTAATTTAGGGCCAAGTGAACTATGTTGTCCTCATACCCGTGTGCTTACCTGCTTCTCTGGTGGTGGGGAGAGGAAGGCGAGCTGCTGGCAGGCTGAGCGGTCCCTGGGCTATTCGGGGGGTGGGGCTGGTGCTTCCCTCCGTGGCAGTGGTAGCCTCCCACCCAGGTGGCACCCACCCACAGGCACCCAGCTCAGGTGGTCTGTGGGGCACCGCAGCCAAGGGAAGAAGTACTGGGCCCCCACACAGGTCAGGCAGGTAGGCAGGCTTCGGGGGGGGGGGGGAAAAAATCGCAACTTTTTTTTCTTGGGCAGAACCTGCCTTCCTGGGCTGCTGCCAGGCAGTCTGCATAGGCTTCCTGCAAAGCCCCTGAGCTGCATGGAGCCCGGTGCTTCGCTGGCTGTAGGTCAGCAAACGAAAACTCTTCTGAGTTTTTAAGCAAAGCAGGGAAATTAAATAATAAACCCATGCAAATTAGTATTTCCTGACATCTCATTTAAGGCACAATAGGCCGCCAAATTTGCTACAGCAGTCGGAATTACTGCACAATATGCCACCAACATGTGCAACCACATGAAAAGATCATTAAAGCGGTGCAAAATCATTTATCCAGCTTTAAAGTGTCACGCACATATGCCTGTCATTTCATCTACACAGGAAGTAAGCACTGTGGTGTATAAATTCACTTTTGAAATGGGGTGGCACTCAATTCAGAAATGTTATGGAGGTGTGATTCGAATCCAGTGAGGAGTACCTCAAGTGCAAAAAGTGTGATAACAACTGTCTTAGATGAGCAGAATGTGTGCAAACAAGGAATTATATTGAAAAATGTTTTGACTTTACCTCCAACATGCCGACCCCTCCCCTTTTTTTTTTGCCTTTATTTTCAGAGAACTGAAAGAAGTTATTCATAATTCAGAGCAAGAATTTCCAAAAAGGGTAAAAAATTCAATAAAGTTTTCTAAACAGAGGCTTAAAAGTGGCATTCAGCACACAGCACTAGCTTTTGTTTTGTGTTTGTGAATATCCTGGTGCAAAGAGATGCTTGTCCGTGACTGGGATGCTAAAGTACGTTGATAACAATAGCAGTAAAGATTGCAAGGAAAGTAAATTCAGTGTAGTAGTCTTTCCAAGATCTGGTGGAATAAGTCCCTAATGGCTATAAGCAACAATAGCAACAGTGACACTAATAATATACAGAAACATATGCAGACAGAATCTCATAAAAATAAGTCTGACCTTTCATAAATTACGTTTATAAAGCCACACATATAAGGATCATTTCCTAAGTTCCCATATAAAATATTTCAGAATCCTACCATCAAACAATAACATAAACAATAACAACAACAACAGTAATAATAACAACAATAACAACAATAAGAATAACAATAAGAATAATAAGAGGAATGATTTCTTTCAATTTAGGAACCTGCGAAAGGTTATAATGATCTGGCAACTGACAAGATAGATCAGCAAAATGTAATTGTGGTCAAACACAACACCCTCCGGACACAAGTGACCCCCACTGCTGCCAACATGCTGAGGATGGTAAGATACATTTTGCAGTGCAATTTGTAAAAAAAATACAGACCCTGTCAGTGATATTAGCAGACCTGCAATGTCCTACTATTTCCCTGTCGTAGAGAATTCTCAGTGAGAATCATTTCAAATGAAAGGAACCCTCTAAGGCCAGGGACAGAAGTTACACATAAAAAGATATAAGTGATCAGAAATCAGCTCAAATCTGTAACACAACAGAAGTTCACTATACATAAATCACTTTCAGAATAGCCCAAACTGGTTGAAGATGTAGTATCAGATATAACTAATTTAGGTTAAATATGTTTATTGAACTTCTGTCCCAGACCCTCTGCTTGTCAGTTCAATCTATGCAATTTAGACTTACCTGTGAAGATTGAATTGACTCAGCCTCAGGCTTTTTGACTGACTGTACTTACTTTAAATGCAAGAGCTTTCAAGAGGCTTTTTTAAAGTCTGGATGCGTGGTTTCCAAGTGTAGATTGTGCTGTATATTCTTCACTATATATTTCTAGTAGTAAGCAACTGAATGGCTAATATTTTTCATTTCATTAAGGAATGGAGTGATGCAGCGCGAGCAAATGCTAAGCATTGGGCAGATCTGTGTACTTTAGCTCATAGTCCTCAAAGTAATAGAACAACTGGTAAGTACAAGTATTTATATAAATAAATAATGAATTGTTCAGGTACTGACATGAACAATTTTCAAACAGCATAACCCCTTCCATATTTAGTGGGTAATAGTATCTTACTGAAAAAACAGACTAGACTGCTGGAGTATAATGGACTCATATAGTGTGTTGTAAGACTTCACAATATTTAGTTAGGCTTCTTTTAATCAAATAGAACTTCAGCATTAAACAATCACAAACAACTACAAAGACATGTTCATGGAATATTGTTAAATTTTTTTCTATAATAAAGCTGGTCCAAATTTTTCAACTTTTGGGGAAAAAAATGGGGAAAGAAATGTTTTAAAAGTCTTTACTCCTACTTCCATTTCTCCCCCACCCCCTTCTTTGCCCTCCTCCCCAACCGGCGTATTAAAAAATATTAATATTAATATTAATATTGTAATATTAAAATGTATAATGTGAATGTAAAATGTATAATGTAATATTAAAAAATACTAGAAGGGAAAGTTAGGCCTTTTTCACTTTCATAGAAATTAGTCCCGATCAAAGAATCTCTGCAAGAAGACCTATATTTCTCATATTTTTCATAAGGAAGACCAGGGTGAATGAACACATACCTGAAATCTGGGTTCAGTTTATGGAAGAACCAGATTTCCTGGGGTGACTATAAAACTCTTCCAAACAGAATGGACAGTGATCCAGGATACAATGTCATGGAGCATATCTATGTTGTGGGGCTGGTCTCTCTGAACAAAGGTTCTTGTCAAAACTATGTTCCTTGCATTTTCACAAGCCATTTTCTCCAGGGTTTTTGAATGGTTTCCCCTTCATTTTCAGTTACAGTCTGTGGCGAAAATCTCTACATGTCAACTGCCCCAAATGCATGGTCAGATGTCATTCAGGCCTGGTATGATGAAAATAAAGACTTTAAGTATGGCAGTGGGCCAACAAGACCAGGAGCAGTGATTGGCCATTATACTCAGGTAAGAGACATACAACTTATTACACCCTGATCTTTACTGATACAGCTGTACAAAGTCACTAAGGCAGCGGTGGGCAAAATATGACCCGCGGGCCAGATGTGACCTGCCAGGCCATTCTGTCTGGCCTACGGGGCCACTAAAAATGTCACTAAGGGCTTGAGCTCATCATTGTCATTGATTCTTCTACTTAGGTGCTACAACATCTAAAAATTAAGCACCTTAGAAAACTTAGGCTTAGAAAACTTAGGCATAGAGACATATCTGAATTCTTGTCAATCCCTGGAGCTTAGGTGCTTGACTCCACGCTGTATATTAGTCACTCCTGTCACCTCAAAGTCCAGATCACTCAGAGGGGAGGTATCTGACATACCCCGGCAGCAGGAACAAGTTCAGTACATAACGTCCACAGATGTTCTTTCTCAAACAAGCATGATAATTGTGCCCACATTTTTTCACAATAACCTAAGAGTTAAAGCACTGGTCAAGGAGATAGGAAATCTGGGTACTAAACCTTGTTTAACCTGAGAGAATCCTTACCCGTCTTTCCCACATCTTCAGATACTTCCCTAACCACTAAGCTGTACAGGAGTTGGAAATTGAGCAACAGGGCATATAAGAATACAAGCATCATAAAGCCATAGAGAAGAACCAGAAAGATTTGCAAATCAAGGGAAATGATTCTTCCTCTCTATTCAGCACTGGTGAACCTTTAGCTGGTGTACTGTGTCTAGTTTTGGGCCTCACACTTCAATAAGGACATAGGCAGTTTGGAAAGAGTCCAGTGTAGAGAACCAAAAATAATTAGAGACCTGGGAGACAAGATTTATGAGGAGAAGCTGAAAAAATTAGAGTTACTTAGTCTAGAGAAAAGAAGACGACTGAAGTGGAATTTGATAATAGCCTGCAAAAGGCAATTACAGAGAGGATAGAGATGAACTTTTCTCTATGGAAATAGGATACAGGACTAGGAGCAACGGCCTCAAGGTTCAACAAGGAAAATTTTGGTTGGAGATTATGAAGAGCTTTCAGACTATGAGGCACTCTCTATCCTTGGAAGTTTTCAAGATTAGGTTGGACAGATAATTGGCTAGGATGGATCCTGCCTTGAGGAAGGGCAGGGCTAGATGACCATGTGAGGTCCCTTCCAGGTGTGCTTTCATTGTACCATAGGATCCTATGATTCTTATGCCTAGTAGTTAGAGCATTCCCATTAGAGCAAGGGAGTCCTCGTGAGTTCTGTGCAGGTAGAGCTACTTGTGCATTAGACCTGGTCTCTGGACACCTAAAAGATTAGGGAAGTTGCCAGACTTCAGTCACCTCTTTGGATCACAGCAGAGCTTATACAGAAGTTGGGCCTGGACCACTCCTGAGCATGCTCAGAAGTCTAAGCACTTAGGGAAATGTTCAGGCCCAAATGAAGGTACCTACAGTTTTGTTTTCTGTTACTTAAATGCTCAGATTCTGTGCATGTCTCATTTAGGTACCTATAAGAACAACTTGTACCTGTCTTTAAATAACTATTAGATTTAAGGGAAATACCGACCACTTTTTCTTTAAAAGGAACAAACACTGAGGAGAGAGGAGCAGCATTCCAGAACAGAGATCTAAAGATGAAAACATTCAAAATAGCGGCATTAAAATATCTAAGAAAGGTCAAATATCATGCCACACTTGCTCAACATAACTTCCAGTATCTCAGAGTTAACAGTTATATAGCATAGGAAGGAACAAAGTGAGAAAGAAACGTTGTTATTTCCCTTTTTAGTGCTTCAGAGGTCAAGTATTATGCAAATGGGAGTCTTACAAACACTGGGAGAGAGGAAGTTCTATAAGCTGGCTTCCGAATTAGTATTTCATGGGACACATGGACCATTTTGAACATTTATTCTGACCATCTTCACAGGAGATAACATTTTAATTTGTGATTCTTGTATCTTTTTCAACAGCTTGCGTTCAAACTGGAGCACATTTTTGGAAGAAAACATCCAGGGTTGATTTAAAATATCCACATGATATAGAACAGGGAAGAGCAAAATGCAGCCCATGGCCTGGATGCGGCTCTCCAGGTCATTTTATCTGGCCTTAAAAAATTTAGAAAGTAAATATTTATCTGCCCCGGCTGCCTGTCACGTGGCCCTTGATGGCTTGTCAAAACTCAGTAAGCGACCCTCTGCCGGAAATAATTGCCTGCCCCGATATAGAATCTGTTTTGCTTTTTGAGATTCATTTCTGTTACCTCTGCAAAATGGGATGTATAATAGCATATCATTTTTCTGGCTGCTTTCCTGCTTGTTGTAACACATTTTCCTATGTTTCATAATAATAAAAAATCCATGGCCATTACTTGGCTTCCTATTAAACCTTTTAAAAATATGTGGTTTTTTATAATTATAAGCCCCTATTGCATTTAATCATCCACTTGTTTCTTTATATCCAGGTGGTTTGGTATAAGTCTTACCAGATTGGATGTGCAGTAGCTTTCTGTCCTCAGAGTGAATTCAAGTATTTTTACGTTTGTCACTACTGCCCTGTGTATGTATTATCTATGGATTTAATTGATGGCTGGCTTGCCTTAGTGCTTTCATGTAACAGTTTGACCCAAGATTTTTTAAATAATGACTTCTAAGAGAAATTATAGTTAGAGGGGCAATTATGCAATATTATGTGGAAATACATGTAGAATCATAGAATAATAAAAAAATAGGATTGCATAGGACTGTGATAAATCATCTAGCCCATTGATTCATGACTAGGGTGCCACAGCCTTGACACCTTTCAAAGGTGCTATGGGGTGCCAGGCAATGTTAGCACTGATAGATGTGCAAACATAATTCACAGGATAAACTCAGAGATTTCAAATCAAACTCCGTAGCATCAAAAACATTCTGCCCTGCTGTGGGCTTTCTATTATAGTTTCATAGTAAAAAAAAAAAAAAGCAAGTGAAAACCTAAGAGCTGGCATTTTCTGAGGGGTGCCTCCAAAGCTCACTAGGGATGCCTTGAGTGCATAAAGAGGTAATTTGGCTCTAAAATGGTTGAGAAGTATGGATTTAGTCCAACGCCCTGCTCAAGGCAGAACTCTCTCTGACTGAACCATGCAGCTCATGTTTTTTCTAACCAGTACCTTTAAATCTAAGAAAACCATTAACATGTCAGTAAATTCACATCAGGTTTGCTTTACGTATAAATCCACACACTCATTCTGCTTATTTGATAACGGACAGGGTAGTTGCTCTGAGGAGTAAGCTCACTTCTTATAAATGAAGGTTTGGAGTAAGTTTTCTCAGAGGACAGTTTTCCCCGGACCTTCCTCTGAAGCAGTTGTTCCAAGCCAGTATTTGAGGTTTCTTTACAGGAAACCACCAAAGTACACGCATGAGATAGAGTTTGTCATCTACAGTCAGCAATAAAGGCAATGGTTCATTCAAAGCAAACCTCAGGTGTGGACACATGCCTTTTCTTACCTCAGATACTCACATTATGATATTTCAGAGGAGACGCTTGATGTGTATAGCTAGAGTGCATGCAAACGAAAGAGAGCGGGTGTAAATAAATAGTGATTTTATATTTTGTTCTGTTTAATTTTACCGTTTCAGAGGGAACGTTAAACCATTTATTAACACACCTTACAAATCAGGACCACCATGTGGAGACTGTCCTAACGCCTGTGATAATGGACTATGCAGTAAGTTTTGAAAGTTCAACATCTCAAAGTGGAAAAGTCACTGCTTACTAGCACAGTGTTTAATTCCCATGAATGGAGGGTGTTTTGAAATTGTCAACTCCAAAAGCAGATGCAAAAGGCCAGGCTGTGAGCTCATTGCACATGACATGTAGGATCTCATATCCTTATCGTTGTGATTTCTTATTTGCATGATGTTAGAAGTTACATGATGGACCAGTGTGCTAAGTCGTAGACAAATAGCAGGAATAGTCCCATTTAAATCAATGGAGCATTCGATGGGCAAAGAAAGGAGGTATGAGTTTGTGAAAATGTTAAAGTGAACTACAAAGGCAAAATCTATGGGATGAGCATGCAAGGCATCTTCCACTTCATCTCCTCTCACAAGTGTGCAATGAAG
The DNA here is from genome assembly GCF_052110815.1 of Crocodylus siamensis. NCBI lineage: Eukaryota > Metazoa > Chordata > Crocodylia > Crocodylidae > Crocodylus > Crocodylus siamensis. The sequence continues at coordinate 6,353,453 of NC_143395.1, forward strand.
TTATTAATTCAGCTCACATGTTCCATGGACACTTTATGTATCTCTTCGTTATGGATACGAGCCCTTCAGTTCATAGAAAGGCTGGTTCTCAATCTATGGAAAATGCACTTATGATGGCAAACTCTCCTGCAAGTAGATTCACTGGCATCAGTGAAACTAATGGCATGTTTGCATCCCTTCCCTAGGATTGTATCCAAGAAGTTCACGATGCTTTCTGTCTTCCTTAGAAACCATCATGAACTTCTTTTCCATTGTCCTACATGGTAGATTTTTGCAGACTTCCAATAGCAACCAAAGCTGCTTATACTCCTCAACTAATGGTTATATAGTGTATTTAAAAACATGTGCTTATAATGTATTGTCTTAAAGTATTTTCCAAAAGCATAAAGGGGAAGACTGTGGGTTTAGATCTACTAAGGAAGTTAGGAGCTCCCATAGGAATTGTATCTGAGGAGCAGTGAAGGTTTTATAACATCCTTTCAACATGCAGAAAGAGAGAGAAACAGGGAAATCAAGTGCAGCCATTGCCCAGTTCTCCCTTAAGCCCCTCCACACTGCTGCTGCATCCAAGGGTGCTGTGAGATCCTGTTAAGGGTGCTGCAGCATGCTGCACTGTTAGGTGTGCAAGCATCTACATGACATGACAAATAGATCCAAAGAGGTGATACTTCCCCTCTGTGCGGCATTAGTCAGACCACAGTTGGAGTACTGAGTCCAGTTTTGGACGCTGTGCTTCAAGAAAGATGTTGATGGACTCGAGAGGGTCCACAGGAAGCCACTCATATGGTCAGGGGCTGACAGGATAAGCCCTATGTGGAGAGACCAAGGGACTGGGACCTCTTCAGCCTCTGCAAGAGAAGGAGAAGAGATGACCTTGTGGCTGTCTACGAATTCATCAGGGGACGCAGCAAGGAATCGGAGATGCTCTGTTCACCAGGGCACCTCTTGGGGTAACAAGGAGGGGGCTGGACTCAATGATCTTCCAAGGTCCCTTCCAGCCCTAATGTCCATGAAATGTCTATGTCTATGAAATCTGTTGAGGTCCCTTCCAACCCTAGCATCTATGAATCTATGATTCACACAATAAACCCAGAGATTTCAAATAGGGATCTGTAGTGTTAAAAACATTCTGACCTATTGTGATCTGTCTTAGCTCTTGGTAGAGGAAAAAATAATTACTCTATTATTTTTTCCATAATCAAGAAAGCTAAGAAACGACATTTTCCAAGGGATATCCTGAGTCTAAAAAGGTGGGAACACTGGTCTACATTCACAACAAGCCACTGAACTCCGAGACTATAAATTTCAGTTAAGTGTAGAGGGGCAGTACAAACCCAGTCCCCAGTAAAGTCGCCTAAGATCAGTGATGGATTTCATGTGCCACAAGCCATGTACAGTGTGACCCTGCCCACAGGGGTGAGTTTTGCCCCTTGCTCTACATGAGAGGGTGCAAGGGTGGGCAAAAATGTAAAAGAAGCACACCAACTCCCCCATGCCACCTTCCTCCCTTTCATGGTTTAGAATCACCAGGTAGGTTATAGGATTATAGGGAAGTAAGGCTAAAAAGGACATCACAAGGTCATGTAGTCCAACCCCTTGTTCAAGGCAGGATCATCCCTGACTAAACCATCCTAGCCAAGTGTCTATCTAATCTAATATAATGATCCTGTCAACAGAATAAATTAGATTGGTAAATATGGCTGGTTTATCCTTGCACTGAAGAGTGTAATAGGAAATAAAAGGACAACACTGCAGTCTTGAGTCATTCCAATAATCCTTGCCTCAGAATCTGACTTTCCCATGTTGCAATTGCCTTCATTTAATAGGGGAAGGAGGGTCTTTCACTTCTAGTGGCAACAGCTTGTGGACTGACTGAATAATACTTCTGAGTGCAATTAGACTTTTTGAACACTATAGGGAAGAATAAAATCATTCAGGGAAACTTGCATAAAAGAAAATAGTTTGAGATTTTTTTTCTCTTAATAATGTCTAACTTAAATTTTATGTCATTTTTAGCCAATCCTTGCAAGTATGACGATATGTACGTAAATTGTCCCAAGCTGGCAGAGTCATATGGATGCGACGAGGATATAGTGAAGAACAACTGTTATGCTTCCTGCCAATGCACCACTGAAATCAAATAACCAGTTTGATTCATGCATTTAAGATAATTAATCTGCTGACAACAGTGATTTTTACAAAGCTGAAGTCCATCTACCAGCTTTTATGAATGCAGCCTTTCTGGTTTTTAGGGGGTAACTCATATGAGTAAAGGCCAAGGATAGAGGCTTTCACTTACATATTCTGCCTTGATTACATTTCTTTCTTGAAAAAATGTAGCATATAGTTGTTCCTTGGCTGAAATTGGGCATGGTACACGCTAGGCTTTTATAACATTTGGTGACTGGGATTTTCTATCAATTTCAACATCATCTTCGGCAAAATACCATTTAAAATGCTATATAAAGGACTGTCCTGCAAAGATATATTTGGCTAGGTCTTGTTCATCCTAGTAATCCCATTGATTTCAGTAGCTGAGGTACCACCATCTTCATTCACATTGAAAATCATATTTCTGCCCAAAAGCTTCTTCTACACATTCACATTTACTGTGAAGTACCCAAATTAACTGCACGGTGCAGGCACCCATCTACACATGCATGCTAATACTGGGCAGTAAATATTGTGACTTATGCTGACTTGGGCATACATTTGATACCTGTGTCATGCAGGTATCAAATTTATGCCCTGTTAGTTACTGCGAGGTCTTACTGTGCAGTAACACTGTGTGGGCTTGCTTAGTTAGTCTGACAACTAACTTTAGTCCCAAGTCAGTCCACACACAGCGTTAATGCACTTGAACGCCTGCCCGTGTAGATGCCAGCCTATTCCTGCGCACTGCACAATAATTCAGTACACAGTATATTTAAGCTAGCATAAATGTAGATATGTCCAAATAGTCCCAAAGAGATGCCATAAGACAAATCCAAGCCATAAGGGTCAACTTAGTGGGTGCATCTACATTTGACATTTTTTGCAGTTGCCTAATTAGCTCTGCCGTAAACATCTTGCATGTACATGTGCAGTGCGATTAGGCCACAGGAACCTAATAAATTCCATAGCAGGGTAGTACTTGTAAATACTGAGGAGTTATCTACTATGCAGCAACACATGTGTAGGCACTGACCTGGGAGTAAATTACTATCAGCCCAGCTAGCAGGGGGCCACACTCATTTCTATTCCTTAGCCATATGGCTTGGCAATTGCAGGAGCTTCGTGGCCCAGTCAGCTGCTCTGCCCCGATGCAGCCACCGACCACTCAGGCCTGACCCTTGTGCTTCCCTGCCAGCCTGTGGCTGCCCCCCAGACCTCAGGCCATGCTGCACCCAGGAGTAGCTTACTGTGGAGCTATTTGCCCCACATTTTATTCAATCCCATTAACTGCACATGTAGATGCGCCCAGTGGGAATAAAAGTAGCAGAGCTGTTCCCACCAGCACTACTTAGAAATAAAGCCTGCCCCTTTTTTTCTCACATCCAGTGTTACCTTATTCTGCAAATAGCATCAGTGTCTTCACAGTGAGCTAAGGCAACAGAATGTGACCCATTGAAATCAATGGATTTATTCATGGGTGAGGAACCTCCTGATCGTGAGAAAGAATGAAAAAATCTGGCTCTCGGTAAAAGGAAAAAATAATGTTGGAGAAGAGGGCTCAGTGAACCTATTTATGTTGCTAACTAGTACTAAAGAACATAAGAATCATGGAACAGGGCCTAAATGAGGATAATTGTTTTAATAAGAAATGGTGAGCTATTGTCTGAATTACTTTTCAAATATTTCCCATGTCTGTTTTACTGATTAAACTATATTTTCAATGCTAAACAGTTTGCATTGGCTTTCTTTCATAGTGATATACTTAACATATCTCCTCTCCAGCTTCCACAGTGTGTAAGTCCTTATAAGAGTTCTTTGTCTTGCTAGCTTCAGTGCTGCAAGCAAGCACTTGACCGATATCCTGGAAAACAATGCAGAAAGGCCATGCAATTTAGATATATTTTGAAAAGGGGACATGTCTCTGATAGAAAAAGATACCCCATATTATTTAAAGTGACAAAAATTTCATGAGAAATGAATGTAGCCTTCTTTCCTTATTTTCAAATTAAGTCAGGCACACACTTTGTATCCTTCCAATTCCCTCCAACCAGAGCAGCACATCTGTGGGGAGTGGTCACACTTTAATGGAGCTGAATTATGCAGATGAAGAGATAATCCTTCCCTGGGGTGTGGGTTTCTCTCTGACTGATGAGTCCCCTGCCTTGATACTTCTTTTAATAGAATGAGCAGTGGCTTGAACTCTGCAATCAGGCTGGCATCAGCATACAACACAGCTTTCCATGTGTAGCACATGCTGTGCAAGTGTTTGACTGTATCCCATCTGCAACAATAAAGAGCATAACTATCTGTCTGTCTGTCTCCCATATGTATGCATCTCCTTTTCCCATAGCATTTGAGTACCACAGAGTTAGTAATCTATTTATTTTTGTACCCTCTCAGGTAGGGAACCGCTACTATCCACAATTTACTGTTGAGGAATAGAAGCACAGAGATTCCAGATCCTCAAAACCCTGAAGTGCCTCAAATGGGACATAGATAGGATATAGGGACTTCAAGCCAAGGATGTGACCCTCAGAAGGCTATCTAGCCCCTTGGACAGCTATGTACATCTAGGATGCAAGCATTTCAACCTGTAAAGTTCTCTAGGTGCCCACACTTCTGTTTCTGGGCATGCCATGAATTGCGACCATTTTGCTGGATCTGAGCAACTCAGCACCTCTTCCCTAAGCCTGTTTAGGATCCTCATACAAGGTCTCCACATTCCAACCTTCTCTCAAATCACCCAAGAGGTCTAATCCACCCAACATTGGGCCTCAGCGCACTTTGCCATTGGTAGCAGGCCACAAACAAGGGCTGTGCCCAACCCACCACAACTTGTCCCACCACTCGTTGCATTGCCTGGCCTCTGGTTGCTTGCACCACTGTAGCCACAGTAGTCACTGCCAAAAGAGATCCATCAGGGTTACAGTGACATTGTCTCTTCCTCCTTTCCCACAGTGTACCTCAGTGACTTCCTAAGAACTACTATTAGGACAAAGGGACAAACTTGCCATGGAAGTTGTAGCATCTCCTTCACTGGAGATTTTTAGGAAGAGGCTGAATAGGCATCTGTGTAGGATGGTTTAGGAATAGCACACCCTGCAAGTGCTCAGGGAATTAGATTAGTTGCTCTTTGAAATTACATCTTGGTTTTGCCATTCAAAGTCCCTTACATGGCAATTTCTGGCAGAGTTGGGGGTTGGGCTTCACAGCTGACAACAACAAGGAGCTGTCTGCTCTCCAGAATTTAAATTACGCACATTCATTAGGGCTGTGCGAAATTTTGCCGGCTGTTTCATTTTGACACTGTTTCAACTCATTTCGAGGTTGAAATAGCTAAATTGAAATGAAACAAATAGCTTCGAAACAAAATGTGGCTAGTCGAATTGTTTCGAAAGTTGAAACATTTCAACCGTAGCGCTGGGGGTGGAAGTCAGTCCAGCTGGTCTGACTTCCCGTCTCCCGGACTAGATCTGGCTGGGGGAGGGGGGTCCCCCATGCTAGAACCCCAGCGCTAGATCAGGCTGACTCCCCACCCCCCTCCTGATCTAGCTCTGGTGATGGGAAGTCAGTCCAGCTGGGCAGATCTAGCGAACTGTCAAAACAGAGTTGAAACAGCCTCACTGTTTTGATGAAGCACAACAGAACAGCTCTTTTGAATCTAAATGAAATTCGATACAAAACACTGTTTCGTTGAAACCTCTAAACTTAAGGCAAAATGAAACGGTGCCATTCCGCTCAGCCCTAATATTCATCTGTGTTGGCCAGAAATCAGTCATCCTCCCTTCTTGGGGGCAGCGATTATGGTGGATACAGCCAGGTAGAAGGTCCCTGGCACACTATCACTCCCACTGACAGGGAGTTGGAGTGGCTGGATAGGAGAAATGCCAATGAAAAGATGTATGGCATAGGAACAAAAGGGCCCCCATGGATTTTCTGCCATCATAAGAGATCTACTAACTGTAGGAATTACATCTCTAATGCTTTCCAGTAGGGGAGGCTTACCCTACCTCAGTCTAGGGCAGAAGAGGAGAAGGAAGAAGACACTGTACATGAAAACAAAGGAAGTTTCTGAAGAGGAAGAGAATAGGGCGTTGAGCACACAGGCCCCAGTACTGCTAGCACACACAGAATCAAAGGGTTGCTCATGATAGTAAAGTAGGATCAAGGCTTTTTTTAGGACGGCTTAAATGCTTCACCAGCTCACATCCATCCATGTAAGCCCATGGATGCTAATATATACTTTTGAGCATCTGGCATGAAGTATATATGATAGTGGAGCTGTGTGGGAATTTCAGCATGTAAAGTGCAGGAACAAAACCCCCTTGCATAGCAAAGTAGTTAAATATTTCTTGGGAGAGAACAGAATTGTAGTTAAACCCCAAACAAGGATGACATAAAAGGCTGTGAAATGTCAAAACAGACTTCCTATATATACCCTATATATACTCCCTATATATACCCTAACAATAAAGGCATCCTTCAACTTCCACCTTTTCCTGGGACATAAAGAAGGGATTTTTTTATTATCTCTCTAACAATCAATTATCATTAAAGTATGGTCTATGATATTTATTTTAATAGTAAGGATACAGTTACAACAGACATGATAATGCATATTTAATTTAATGTCCATATTTTCTAGTGAGTCAATAGCTTTTTTCTTTATTCATGCCAAAAATGAACTATTAGCATTCTGATAATGCAGAAATATGCACCTTAGAAATGTTGCCAATACTCTCATGGATAAGGATGCATGACTACATTGGTCACGGTACTGCTGTTATGAATACTGTTTGCAGGTTCTGAAGGGTCAGGGTCAAATTTTGAAGTCGGAGTTAGAAAATGTGGGTACAAATTCCAGTTTTGCCCCAGATTTCATGAACTGAATTTGTCACATCACTTAGGGCTGAATCCTCCTTCACCTTCGTGTGCGTAGGAGGCACTGATGTAGCCACATCAGTGCAATTTTTACCACTTGATACAGATCTAGGCATAGCTATACCTATGTTTTACTATGAGTATGCTTAATTGGGCTTTGCTCATTTTCTTTCCCTGCACCCTCCTTTCATGTCAGTAAGTTTTTAAGCCTTCCTCAGAGGCATTGGGTATTGGCTACAACCAAGGCTAGGGATTTAACTGGGGTGTACAATGCTCTTGCTGAGACCAAAGCCAGAATTTCCTGGCTGGATCGTCTTGCCTGTCTGCTAAGGGTCAGACAATCACCATATTTGGGGTCAGGGAGGAATTTTACCCACTAATCAGTTTGGTATGGATTTTGGGAGGGGTTTTGCCTTCCTCTGTAGCCAGGGCCTGGCCATCCACTGGGGATGTCTTGAGTATATACTGGCAACTGTTTATATAAGCAGGAGACTGGCTGCTGCAGTTCCCCTGCTTTACCTGTGGCAAGTTAGGGTGTTATGCCCTTGTTGTGTCAGGGTTGAGAGTAGTCTTCAGACCATCAGAAAAGCCAATGGCACTTTATCGTGCATCAGCAGATGCATGACAAATAGGTCCAAGGAGGTGATACTTCCCCTCTATCGGGCGCTGGTCAGACCGCAGCTGGAGTACTGCATGCAATTCTGGGCGCTGCACTTCACGAAGGATGCGGATAACCTGGAGAGGGTCCAGAGAAGGGCCACTCGTATGGTTAAGGGCCTGCAAGCCAAGCCCTACGAGGAGAGATTAGAGAAACTGGACCTTTTCAGCCTCCGCAAGAGAAGGTTGAGAGGCGACCTGGTGGCTGCCTATAAGTTCGTCAGGGGGGCACAGAAGGGAATTGGTGAGTATTTATTCACCAAGGCGCCCCCGGGGGTTACAAGAAATAATGGCCACAAGCTAGAAGAGAGCAGATTTAGATTTGATATTAGGAGGAACTTCTTCACGGTTCGAGTGGCCAAGGTCTGGAACGGGCTCCCAAGGGAGGTGGTGCTCTCCCCTACCCTGGGGGTATTCAAGAGAAGGTTGGATGTGTATCTAGCTGGGGTAATGTAGGCCCAGCACTCTTTCCTGCTTATGCAGGGGGTCGGACTCGATGATCTATTGAGGTCCCTTCTGACCCTAGCATCTATGAATCTATGAATCTATGGAGAGCAGGCTTGAGAGTTTAGGTTATGAATTGTATAGGATGGTTTGGATAGGATTGATCCTGCCTCAGGCAAGGGTTGAAACTAAATGACCTCTGATTCTATGATTTTAAATTCTATTGCCACCTGCAGAATAGGATTGCCCAAGGATGTGCCTAAATGTCTGAAACAAAATGAAGGAGAAGGGCCCAGCTGCCCCTCAGTCTAATATTCTGTTGGTTAGGGCACTTGCTTAGAGTATGGTAAACCTAGTTCTAGGACAGGGGTGGGCAATTATTTCAGGTGGAGCGTTGCTTACTGAGTTTTGGCCAGCCATCAAGGGCCACGTGACAGAAAGCCAGCAGAAGAGAAAAATTAATTTTCTAATTTTTTAAGGGGCTCCGCAGGCTGGATAGAATGGCCTGGTGGGCCACCTCTGGCCCATGGGCCACCTCTTGCCCATCTCTATTCTAGACCCTCCCCACCCGAAATAGATTTCAATCTATATTGCTTGCTTTCTGGGAAAGTATTTTAACCACTCGGCCTGTGATTCCTAACCAGGATTCTTTGGCATCCTGGGGGGGCTGTGAGACTCTTTTAAGGGTACCATGCTATTCTAGCACTCTGAGGTATGCAAATACCTATACATAATTTACAAGATAGACCCAGAGATTTCAAATAGGTTTCAATGGGTGCTAGTACACGTAACAATGTTACCATATACACGTGATGAAAATTTCTGTTAGTGTGGCTTAATGGAGTCACGCTGTACACATCCGTGAGTTTTGGGGGTTTCAAATGAGTTTGCATTGTCATAAACTAAACCACATCCTGATGTAGTTTGGTTTGCAACGTTGCAACTGGGAATGTTGCAGTCATTAACCTGTCAGCTTGCCCGCTGGTTGTGGGAGAGGTGGGTAGGCTCCACAGAAAAAAAGGATTGGGCCCCTTAATTCTTCTGACTTCAGTACATACCTGTGGCTGCCAGAATGCTTGGTGCTGCCTGGGAATGGGCTGGCTTGCCCTGGGGCAAGACAGAGAGGTGGCTGGAAGGTGGCTTGGTGTACTGACCGCCAGAGAAGGTGGTGGGGACAATGCACAGGGCACTGGAAGTCTGGGTGAGCTCAGGGAAGAGTTGGATCAGGCACCTCTAGACTGGGGCAGCACCCAACCCACTAGCAACCTGCCTAGGCAGCCCGAGTGGAGAAGGGGAGGGTGCTGTCACAGAGGAAAGAACTGGGGCGCCCTACAATTCAAGGGCCACTTGGCCCACTGGCAGCTCACTTCCCCAGCAGGGGAGAGATGGGCAGTCTCCACTGAAAAAAAAAAAAGATTGGACCCCTCTCTGCTTCTGCCTTCATCAGACACCTGCAGTCACCAGGACAATGGCATGTATACAGTGACAGAAAAATAAAACCCACCGTTTCCACTAAAAACTCACCATTTCAATTTAGGGGCCATAGAATGCAACCCTGAAGGACTAAACCCCCGTCATGTGTACACGTGCCCAATATTGCCAAAAACATTCTGATTTGCAGGGCTAGGGCTGGGGGCTGGGAAGCAGTGGGCATGAATGAGACCACCAGGATGGCGTCCACCACCTGATGGTTGTTGTCTATGGTCTGCACCGCCCAGGCTAGGATGGTGTTTTGCTGAGTTTTCAAAGCTGATGGCCAATAGCTCTGCAATCAACCAATTCCTTCAGTACACTTGGGTGCATCCTGCATGGCCACATGGACTTGTATATGTCCACCTTTTCTAAATAGTTCGTAACCTGTTCTTTCATCGCTGTCCACCTCCTCCTCCCCAAACTGCTGTCGAGTGCAGTAGTCTAGATGCTGACCTTGCCTATGAAGACTGAGACAAAAAGGCACTGAGCACTTCAGCCTTTTCTTCATCCTCTGTCACACGATTGCCTCCCCCATTCAGTGAGGGACCCAGACTTTCCCTGATCCTCTTCTTGCTACCAACATACTTGTGGAAACCTGTCTTGGTACCCTTCATGTCCCTTGCTAGCTGCAAATCCAATTGCACTTTGGCCTTTCTGATTTCAACCCTGAATGCCTAAGCAATGCTCTTATACTCCTCCCTACTTATTTGTCCAAGTATCTACTTCTAATAAGCTTCCTTTTTGTGCCTTAATTTACTGAAGAGTTCCCCTCTAAGTTAAGCTGGTCTTCTGCCACACTTACTGGTCTTCCTGCACATAGGGCTGCTTTGTTTCTGCACTCTCAGTCAGGCTTCTTTAAAGTATAGCCAGGTCTCCTGGTCTCTTTTCTCCCTCAGACTGGATTCCCAGGGGATCCTGCCCAGGAGTTCCCTGAGCGAGTCAAACTCTGCTTTTTAAATTCCAGGGTCCTTACCCTGCTGCTCTCCATCCTTCCTTTCCTCAGGATCTTGAACTCAATCATCTTGTGGTCACTGCTGCCCAAGTTGCCATCCACTACTACATTCTCAACCAATTCTTCCCTGCTTGTGAGCAGCAGGTCAAGAAGAGCAAGGCCCCTTATTAGCCACTCCAGCACTTGTGCCAGGTAGTTGTCCCCAACACTCTCCAGAAACTTCCTGGATTCCTGCACACTGCTGTATTGCCCTTGCAACAATACAGGGAGCCATTATTTTTTTCCTGGGAAAAGAAGAACCCCTGCCTTTGCCTTAATGCTTCAAGCTTACAGTGTGCCCCCATTACAGCTCCCACAGTCCAGGCCATTGGGAAGCAGCCTACCCAGATCATCAACAGCCTCCCCTGAAAGGACATACCTCTCCTCCTCCAGGTGCTGCTGCTGTCCTTCCTGCACATCCTGCACACTTTGAGAGACAATCAGCCCCAGGCACCAGCCACAGGGGAGAGTCCAAGCCACAGTTCCAGGAAACAAGTGAATCCTGCTTCTCCCATCAAAGCAGTTGCATTTGAGGAGACAGAGGCAGAGAGCTGTGGGGAACCATGCTGTCTGCTCTGTCCCATTCTGGCCACTTCATGGCCAGAACAGGAATGCATGGTCTTTGCTGGGCACAACCTTACCAGTCTGTGACCCCCAACACATTCCTCCAGGAAACAGAGACTCATGGGACAGTTCAGATGTACCACTTCTGGTTGTTTTTTTCTGGGATTTTCCATGCAGGCAGTACTGTAGCAAGGTGGGGAAAGGAAGTGGGGGGAGCAGGGCTACTCCCCTGGGCACCAAAGTGAAGAGACACCAACAGGCACGGCCCAGCAAGGGCGGGGCATGGGACAGAGCTGCAAAGACTCATCTGGTGGGACATGGGAATGGGGGAGGGGGTAGCTCCCGCTGCTGCATGCAGTCCTGGTCAAGCATGGGGGAGCATGTGCCCCCCCAGATGTGTGCATGGGGCAAGGGCAGGCTGCCCTGCAGGCTTTGTCCCAAGTGCCAAACTTCCTTGCCATGGTACTGCATGCAGGATTTGATTGGGAAGGGCTGTGGCAGGACACAGGACCCCTGCCTGATTCAGATTTATCAGAGAACTGTAATGCAGTCAAAGGAAGACACTCCCAGTCACACTGTGGCACTCCTATTAGGGTTTCTCTGGACCCTGGACGAGAGCCACTGAACTAAGACAATGGATATCATTGTAAGATTCATTCTCAGTGCTGCTTTCAGATGGATTAGCTGTCTGTATTGGTGTGCCTAGCAGCTGTCCTGCATCGGTCTGTGGCAGAGGTATGAGATCTAAAGGTCATGGCAGAAAAAGAGATAAAATTTCCATTGGGTCCTATTTCTATGTTGAGAAGTATTGGGTGGGTCTCCCCAGCCAGCTTCCATCCTACCCCCAAGTCAACTTGGGCTGAATATATTTTGGATGATTGACTGATTTTCACCAAAAAGGTGCAATTTTGACCAACTCAAGAGTATTTGCTGGCAAAGTGAAAAATCAGTTATTTACACTGCCCTCATCTGATGCAGTTCCTCATAATTTTTTAAAAAAATTTTTTTCTTGTAATCCACTCTGAGCCTCTTTTGGGAGGAAGGCAGCATATAAATCAAATGAATGAATGAAATGTATAATCTGGGCCCCCAGTCAAGTCACTGTGTGTAGAAAGCACAGGATATTAAACAACTTTTGCAAGACTTATTTGATGATCATCACACCCTGTTCAAACAATGAAGTCAATTGTGAAATAATACAGTCTTTACAAGAAGACATAATTTGGTACAGATGTTGATGTCTCAATGTTTTAGTCAGGCAAAAACCAAGGCAAGGTGAGTACTAGATGATGGAGAAGGAGGCACCAACCCCTCCAGCTTTTTAGCTCAGTGGTTTGAGCACTTGTCCATAAAACAGGAAAGCTAGGTTCTCCCTCGCCCCCTCTGCCACTTAAAGTAGGTTTGAATCAAATCTCTATTTCCCAGAACAATGCTCTAACCACAAGGCCGTGCCTATATTGAGCTCATGTCCTGACACTGTCCTACTGGACAGCCCAGAGAAGGACATGAATTGGAGAAGAAGCTTTCCTAGTGCTGTTTATCCAATGGCTATTAAATGCAGAGTGCAGTGAGATAAGATCAAGAGGAGGTCTGGACAGGGTCTGTGTCAACACCTTGCTCATGGCCCGGGAAGCAGAAGAGCCAAGTTCAAATTCCTTCTGGATCACAGCACCCTAGAACCTGGTTCTTGCGACTGAGTTAAAAGGAGGGACAAGAGGGCTTCTCTCCTCTCTTTTATTTCTGACAGCTACAGGGCAATTTTATTTCACTGCAGGGAGAAGTAGAACCTAAAACTGGGCTCAACTGCTCAAAAGCTGCAGCTACTTTTGTGCCATTTAAGCAAGTAAAGTGAAAAAGTGTCCAGCCCTAGTTTTTGAAACCTAAACAGCTAATGGGAGAAGTTAAATGCCTACCCACCCAGTTCAGCCAGTATGACAGCCTGTCTGGGCGTGGGCAATAGGTGAATCTTTGACAACTAAATAGGCTTGCCAGTGAAATATTAGCTGCCTGGGGAGTTTTCAGTAACTATGGGAATGACGCGTGAGTTCTTGGAAGTGCTCCTTTGTACTTGGGTTTCTAAATTGCATCTAAGTCTCATTTTGGACTCCTTTCTGAAACCTGCCCAAATATACTCCAGTCCTAATTGAAGGGTAATGGGAGTTGGGATCCCCCCACTTCAATTAGTCCTTTGAAAATTATATTTCACATTCACTATGGAGATCATTATCAACTTTAATAGCCTTCCTTGTGGAACCCCAAATTTGTAGCCAAAAGCGACCTACAAAACTGCACTGAAATACCATGTGTGTGTCTGCACCTCCCTGATACGGCCCTTTATACTGATGGTGCTCTGTTGCAGGCACCTGTTGTGGGTTTTCCTGCTTTGTTAACGCCCAGGGCAAATCAGCAAGAGGATACTGTTGACAAGCACAGCCCACCACTCCCACCTCCCATCCCGTTCCCCTACTCCCCACCCCACCCCCCCAACTTAGGTGAAGCCAACTGCTGGCAACACCCCGAAGACGTTGAGATAATTGTGTTTGAAAATGTAGCAAGCCACTTATAAATGCTGTCATTGTTCCTAGGAGTCGGAGGGGCTGCATGTTTGCTGTGGTTTACCAAGTACCTGTAAATGCATCATCTGAATCTTTTCCTGGCTGTGGTGGAGTTACCACAATGGCTTCTATGGGATAGTAGGGCCAGAAAGACTTCAGAATCAGGAGCAGCTTCACACAGCCCTGGCAAATAGATAATAAAAGTGCTAGGTGAAGCGAAGAGCTAGAGTGGAAGGTTGTGGAGGGCTGCCATCCCTGACACTGGCTAGCCTATTTCTGTCTTAGGCTGCTTTTCAACAGGCAGCCTGTCCTTCCGCTTGTCAGTCCTACTGTTGATAGTCAAAAGTTCATAGGAATGTACAGCTTGAAGGGACCTCACAAGGTCATCCAGTTCAGTCCCCTGCTCAAGGCAAAATTGTCCCCGACAAAACTATCTCAACGAATGTCAGAGAGTCACCACCCCCTTCAGGGCTATGCAGCGTGAAGCCCAGTGCCCAGTCCTGTGTCCAGATGATAGCTTACTGCCAGGTGCACGCGTGTCATTTCTTATTTCATTAAGGAATAGGGTCCCATGGCACTTTATCCTGCAGCCCCAAAGACAAAAAAGGAACAAGTAAGTACAGTATCACAAGCAATATGAAAACTTTATGCAGATTTTTCAGGTAACAAATGGAAAGCTCATTGCAAAGACCAGGGTCTCCTTGGGTCCCTCCATTCCCACAAGCTTCCTCTGCCTATTTCAGAGACTGCTTACACCCCTTTACCCTATTCCCCATACCTAAGAGTGTCATTCCTCTTCTTCCTCCCCTCTTGTCCCCTGCTTCCCTGAATGTCCATCCAGTTGTGTGTAGGCTCTCCTTGTACTTGCCTAGTTATGCTGAATATGCATGGCAAGCTGGAGTTTCACAGACAGGTCTGAAGACCAGGAGCCTAAACCTAAAAAGTATGCAATCTAGTGGTGAAATCCTGATTTCCCCTGCCCCCCCCCCCCCCCCGCCCCACAATCCCTCATTCAAGTGACTGTATTCAGAGACACCAAGATTTGCTACAGAAAAACTCATGCTATAACGTATTTAGTAATACAGTTTAGTTCACCAGAATGACTTCATGGAATATAGATGCAGGAGTTTGACTAGAAGCTTATGGATGTGCTCTAACTTAAATCAGACTCAGTTCATCTTATGATCCCAGGTACACCTTGTGGGTATAATCTCCTGTATTTTGACTGGCTGAAGTATCTATGTTCAACCCAAACTTTCATCTGACATACATACAGAGAGTCCCTAGTGCTGGTGTGACCTTTGAATAAAGATAAACTTGCTGAAACAACTTCCCTGGGGTTTTTTGAGAATTAAGGGAGAGGCAGCAAGATTAGCTAAGTCAAATTAGTAGTGAATTGCACATGGCAGAAGGTGAGGCAGCGTGGTTTAGAGTCATGAGTCTTCATAGGCCATAACCTACATTGTCCATCCAGGTCTATGTTATTTAATGTCAACCGTAAACTTTTGGTAACATTTGGTTTAGTGTTACAGCTCCATCTCGCTCCTCCCAAAGGTCAGGAGCTGAGGTGAAAGAGAAGGGGAGAGAGAGTTCAGAGGACCAAATGAACTCAACCATTTATTAGGCAGCACAATGATGGATTTAATCATTTAAGCAATAAAGCATTAGATTACACAGAACAGTCAGTGAAGTAAATTATCTTACCACTTACTTGGAAGGCTAGTGAAGGTAGTGCTCAGTCATCCATGGCTCCTCTCAGCCATTGGTATCAACACCTTCCAAAACCATTCTCAGCTTCCCTTTTGATCTCTCCTCTTATACATGTTTATATCAACTACACATAACATGCATTATTCCGATAACAAAGACACATTGTTATTTCACTGGAATCTACCTGATCACAAAGCATTATTTTCTGCTTATCAAAAGGCGAACATCAAGTTACTGCATCTTTGATTTTTAACTATTATTAATACTTTCAAATAAACAGACTGGAAAGCACTTGGCCTAGGTTAATTCTGGTAGGCTTCACTATTTCTTTTCCCTTTTTTCTAATTTTCTTTTCCTCTGAAGTTGTAGAAAGTTTTGCTTTCGCAGAAACTCTTCTCAGCTGAAGCCCCAAAGTGGGCCTGACACTTCTACCATTAGTCACCTGTATGGCAGCTAAAAATGTTTAGCTGCCACATAGGTGGACATTCCAGTTTTCTGCTACCCTGTCTTCTGTCCTCTATTGATACAAAACTCGATGCCTTTATTTCCTCTATTTTGCTCAAGAGAAAAATAGTGGACGTAAGAACGTCAGGTTTTGTATCAACAGAGGACTGTCCTCTATGAAGGACACCGTAGTTGGTTGGAGGTCTTGAGGGGGGGGCAGCCCCAGCGCTGGGTGGCATTGGGCAGCCGAGGGGCTGGCTGAGGCACAAGGGTGCTAAAGTGCAGGGCTAGGCAGCAGGCAGCCCCCACACTATAGCACCCTCTTGCCCAGCCAGCCCCTGTCACTTTCTACATTTGCATTTCAGCGCATGTAATTACTCCACCTAGTACTGTTTCTGACAGTACAATCCAATGTTGAAGTTAATTTACCATGTCCTAATGAGAACATATGTGTAGACAGGGACACTTTACTGCAGAGCTAATTAGCCCCCTCCCAAGTAAAGCACATATGTAGATGCACCCTCTGTTTACAATTATATTTTATAATAGTGATTAGCCAGCGGTGTTTAGCTGTGTTAACCTGAGGTTAGGCAGAAGGCAGGGCAGGGTGGCACCTTACAGCAGTGATTCAGAGCCAGGGTCTCTGCTGTGCAGAGGTAACCTATGTGTGATGAAAAAAAGGAGATATACCCAGACTCAGATTGGCCTCCTGTCCCCCCTGCTTGGCTCCCCTGCAAGAAGATAAGCACTATGATGAATAAATTACTGGCAGTTTTTGAAATGGAGTGCTGAGCAATTCACAAAAAATATGGAGGTGTGTCTTGAATTTGATAAGGAGTGCCTTGAGTTTAAAGTGGTGAAGAACCATTGCCTTGTTAAAAGGGCCATATATTTTTATTCGCCTATTAAACCTTATGCTGCTCTGCATCTGTTAGTCTCCAAGGCACCACTCTGCCCTGCCTTCTGCTTATAATAATGAGTATTTTTATTTGAAATACCATATCACATCACACCCACATGTGTTTATATGTGTCTTGCAAGGTATTCTGGTATAAGTCTAATCAAATTGGACGTGCAATTATTTTTTGTCCTAGGCATAAATTTAAGTACTATTATGTCTGCTATCACTGGCCCTGAGTAGGCCATTTAAAGACTGGTCTGATGTTAAGTGGAATTTCCAGTAATTTTTGCAGAGACATTAGTTCTGCCCTGTTGTCGCAGAGCTCTCTGGTGCCCTGCAACTGAGAGCAGAAACGGGTTGGGGGAGACCCCTAGTGGCAGGAAGGGGGAAGTGCAGCTGCCAGTCACCAGGACTGCCAGGTGCTGGTTGCCCTAGCAACCAGCGAAACCTAGAGCCAGGAAGGGGCGGAGCTTAGCCCTTCTTAAGCCAAGGCAAAAGGCCAGGAGGGCAGTTCCCCTCTGGCGGCCGGGGGAAGAGGAACTCAGCCAGAACAAAGGGGGGAACTCTGACGGTCGGAACATCCCCTGGTTCTTGCTGGGGGTTGATGCACTCTCTCTCTCTCTCTCTCTCTCTCTCTCTCTGGTAGGGAGAGATTCATATTTTGACCAGAATGGTCTATCTTTTATTGTTGTAGCCCGGAGGCTTTGCGTTTTCTGTTTTCTGTTTCACTGGAGGACTGGGTGAGGCTATAAGGGGTTGGAGAAGACCTCATAGGAGCTCCATGATAGCGTGGGGTCTCCTGGCGCCGGAGAGGGTGCAGCTTTGTTTGGGGGTGCATTGGCCCAGCCCCGAGCTAGGGGGCAGCGAGGAGCCCCAAGTTAGGGGGTAGTGAGGAGCCTGAGAGTGAGGAGAGAGGGGTGGCGAGGAGCCCCGAGAGCAAACAAAGGGCCGAGACATAGTAACAAGGCCCAAGTTAGGTCATACCAGCACCATCTGCGAGGCTTGGGCTGCGGGGTAGGGGAGGAAAAGGAGTCGCAGACAGCGCCCCCTGTCATCGGGGCGCATAAAAATGGGCAGCCTCCTGCTGATTCCAATCATCTATTAATCACAAGCAAGATAAAGGTGTGGCAGATGAGTAAGCAGGCGGTTGGCCCATTGCAGGAGGGCAGAGCCACATGTCCAGAGGGGCTCCGAGAGTAGGACTCCTGCTACACCTGTCTTGCTTCTTCCTTCTTGCATATTTATATGGTGAGAGTTTTTGATTCAACAGGGTAAAAACTGTGTAGGGGAGGGAAGAAAAGTTTCATCACCTGTTATTTCTAAAAATAATTCCTTTATGGGAAAGATTAATGCTTCTTCATTAATCTTCATTTGCATGTGTAGGCATTTTGATCAAAATAATTTGTGAATAGCAAATAAAAGTTTACTTTCACCTTCCCTTCTGTTTTATCTGCTTCTACACTACTTGCTGGCCAGCTATCGTGTCTTCCAATATAATGTGCTGACTAGCTCCTCTGAACACTGATCGAAAGACTCTTAAGTATCTCCATGCAATGCATGGATAACTAGGACTTCGTTACTTTTCATTCCATTTATGGGATCACATGTAAAAATGGTAGGTACGACAGTCCACAGCAGAACTGTGACTGAGCACCATTTAAAATGTGTGCCTAAAAAACTCTTGAGTCCAATTTAGGTATCTATTTTACCAACCTAAATTCCACCCTACCTTCTTTTTGCCCCTCAGATTGCACCAGAGTTTCATTTATATTAAGGCCCCTTTACTCTGCTTTGGGGATTTATACTAAGGCAAATGATTTGAAGTGATCATAGAAAAACAGAAAACTGGGGTTGGAAGGGACCTCAGGTGGACATCTGGTCCAGCCCCAACTAGATAATCCCAGCCAAGGCTTTGTCTAGCCAGGTCTTAAAAACCTCCAAGGATGGAGAGTCAAAAACCTCTTTGAGTAACCTGTTCCAGTGTTTTAGTACCCTCCTAGTAGGTGTGTCCACAGGAGACTCTTCATTATGCACTAAATTAATCTGTGCACTCAAGCGTCACAGTCTACACATGTGGGGCATTTACTGTAACACAAATTAGACTACTGTGCATTTAGCTAGTACCTGTAAATACAGGCATTAATTTATCGTGCAATAATTACTGCACAGTATCACTCTCAGAGATACTGCCTGGGAGCATATCTGTTTCCAGTCAGCCTAGACAGGTTGATAAGTAGGGCAATTTGAGTCAGATTTGGTGATTTTTGGTGATTCAATCTGTTGATTTGGATTACTGTCTCTGATTCAATTCAGCTGAATCTGAATCTCATGATTCAGTGAATCAGTGATTCAGGCACAGGCATAGCTTTAAAAGTTTTTTCTACATACCTTGAGGTAGCAGCACGGCTTGTGATTGGTGTGGTGCTGGGGTGCATGGAGTGTCCCACAGGAGCATGGGGGGCTCTCCAGTGTACTCGGCAGCAAACCCAGAAGTGGATCAGCAGTACTTCTGGTCCACTTCTGGGTCTCCCAGGGAGTGCATTGGGGGGCCCCCTGTGCCACCCTGGCTCAGTGATCAGCCACAGGGAGACCCCAGGTGCCCCCCCAGATCCGGAAGGCACCAGTCACAGAGCTGGGAGTGCACCAGAAGTGCTTCTGGTCCATTTCTGGGTTTGATGTCAAGTGCACTGGGGAGCCCCTTGCACTCCTGTGGGATACTGCATCTGCCCCAGCATCACAGCATTCAGAGCCCCTGCTACCTAGAGGTACATGGAAAAAAACATTTAAAGACATATCAACGTCTGATTTGATTCAGATTCAGAAATTCAGCCACCGAATCATGCCGAATCTCCACCGAATTCAATCAGGGACCAAAGCTTTGCACAGCCATATTGAAAGGTGACGATATTTCCCTGATCTCAAACAGGAGATTGTGCTTTCCCTCTTCCCCACTCAGCATGCTGAGCTGGACCTGAGATCCAGTATCAGCTAAGCATACCACACAGCAGAACTCAGGGAGGGTTTTGGTGCAGTCCCAGTTTCGGGGCAGTCCTGGTTTAAACAGGTGTCTTAGATATTCCACTGAAAATAGGATGGATATTTCAATGGGAAACCTGGCTGGGGGTTTAAGTGGGACTTTCCCGGCAAAAATGGGATGTATGGTCATCCTATGAAGAGACCATATAATGTCCCAAAAATTCATATATAGAAACTTTCCAAGAAAAAGACAGGGTGATTCTTAGGGAATATTAGTTATGCTACCATGGTTTTGGCCAACCCTCTACACCCCCACCTCTGTTGGCCAGCTAAATTGATTTGTCCTGTTGCAGATCAAGATAAGAGAAATTAAACTTTCAGGGTAATATCATGTTTCAGTTTTCTGTAAGAACACTTTGTGACTTGAGTTCATACAGTTCTTATTGAGTGTGGTATTAACTTATAATGAACAATACATTTCAACAACCCAACAAAACACAACAGTACAGATTAACTCTAAAGAAAAAGACATCTTAGCCCTTCCAAAATATGCAATGACAGGAAATACAAATTCAACACAACCAACCTGATTTTGGAAGCATGCATGACAGACTAAGCACTCTAGCCAGTCACAATCAAAATGTTATAATACCTGGTTGTGACACTGAATCACCTGGTCAAACCAGGAAGCAGGTGAGCTATATATTGTGTTCCAGTAAAGAAACGTACTCACTTCCACAAGCATCTGAACCGTGCAGAAGGTATCTCCTATATTCGTGGAAATGAAAGGTAATGCTTATATCTATTTTCTGCTTATTTAAATATGGTGATTATCTGGTGGTTTTAAAATAGAGTCTGCTATTTTTGAACTGCCAGGATAATTACTAAAATATACTGCCCTGATGGTGTTTTTGGAATGGAGTTAACATAGTAAAACAGCACATAGATAAGGGATGAAATAAGATACATATTGCAATTTAAATTCCCATTTGCATCCTCTTGGTTTGGGCAGTATTCTGTTTAAGGAAGAGAGTCTGTCTCCTTACCATATCTTTAAAAGTTTGTTCACAAGTTGGATATTACCTAGTACAGAGTATCTGCAAGTAAAATAAAGCCTGTGCAATGATATAGATTAACTTTAAGGAGAATAAGAAATAAATTTGACTGCCATTTTGCAGAGAAAGATAGAGTTTTACTACATCCATATGAGGGGATGCTATGCAAGGAGAAGGCAGGACTTTCTTCACTGTGGCCTTCCTCAGGAGCTGTAGACATGCCTAAGTGTCTTAGGATCATGCATCTTGTCACCCAGAACTGGGATGCCAGTGGTGACTTTGCAGGTTTCATAAACCATAGACAAAATGCACAATGATATATTTTTCTTAGAATATTTTAGAATGAATATTGCCACCACTTTGAAGGAGCATTTTCAGCCTTATTTGTACAATCGGGCTATTTTCAAGTTCAGCCATTTCAGGTTATTTTCACATTATGCTTGCCAAACCATTTGTTTTGGATGCAAAAGTCAGGAGCATGTGAAAACACGTTACTGCTGCTGCTAGGCTAGCTGCACATACTGCTCTGTACCTGACAATATAAATGTTATATGCAAAAAAATACAAATGTATGACTGCTTGATATATCTGCAGGCAGCTTAAAACTTACCAAAAAATCAATTAGTTTCCCAGGTCAAATTGAATGGGAAAAATCATTTTTAAAGTCGCTAAGTACCTCTCTTCAATCTATAATATAAAGAGAGTCATTCCATTTGGAAAGAGAAATGAAACTTTAGGGCCTTGTTACACGTTAGGCTGTGAGCTGCACAAATGCTGATGGTGAGCAGGGGCAGGGCTAGGAGCTGGAGCTGCAAGTTTGCACTAGAGGGCTGATGAGCCAGGGCAAGCTACTATCTCTGCTCCGGGGCCAGGATGTGAGACATCCTGAGATAGTGGAGAGCTTCAGCAGGGTGGCACATCTGTTGGAAGTGGCTACAACTTCATGGAACAGGGGCTGGGTAGTGCAGATCAGAGATAATCCTGCCCTGGAGTGGTGTAACTTTGAGCTGCATAATGAGTGCTTAAAAGCACTTTAAGGTGTTATTGTGTGGACAATCCAGAGGTTAAAAGCTCCAGGAGCTGCCCAAGATTATTGTATAACACATCCCTTAGTAAAAATTTAAGTGAGTAGTAAGCTTATGATAAAAGTAATGCACACTTATTAGTGTTCATTACAAGAAAAGAAAATGTATCTAGAGGTCCGCATTGGGCAAGGGAATAGTTATATGTATAAGAACTTTGGGCCAAATACTTAAGTAAGTATAGTTGCATTGACTTCAGTGGAGCTTCACCAGTTCAAACCAGCTGCATACGTAGTTCACTGTAAGGATGCCATGCATTGGCAAAAGACACAACTGCTAGCCACACTGCATGAGCTTATCTGTGTCTGAATTTTTTTCTCTGCAAAAGACTCTTGAGTCTTTCTTTGCAAAAGAAGAAGAAGAAGAAGAAGAAGAAAAGGCTAAACCAGTCACTCATTGAGTTGTCAGGTTTCTTAAGAGTTCTCAGATCTACCTTGTACATTAACTGGCAGGAAGAATTTTATTTACCTTAAGAGTCGAACAGTCAGGAATTATGAGGAAAGGACACAGAATAGACCTAATCTTTAGCCAATTCTAATGCACGTAGTACCAGCTGGGTGTTGGAAATTACCAGCTGTGTTCAGTGACATATGCACAATGTTGTAAGGAGCATGGCTAACGTTTCACCAGCAACAAAAGCGTAGTTTCTTCTTCACCTTCCTTGCCAATCAACCTGATCTCTTTGAAGATGACTTATGTGAATGCCTTTTCAGTGGGTAGCTATACAGAGTCACTAATGCATAATAAGCAAATGTCAGCAAACTCTACTACCATTTACCCAGGAATGAATTAAACTAAAATCAGCACCCTCCCCCGCCCTTCAAAATCAAACATAAACCTAAGCTAATAATAGCACTATTTGGCATCATACCCTTATGCTCTCTTAGACCAGGGCTTGGGCAGATTGCCAACAAAACTGAATTCCAGTCCAAAAATGTGCTGAAGGCAGTTAAACCACAGATACTGACAGCCAAAATCTATAAACTGATGTCAAACACCATGACAAGATGAAAGGATCCCCTGATATAACCAGGTCCTGGATCTTCCACAGATTTAAATATATATATGTATATATATGTGTGTGTGTGTGTGTGTGTGTGTGTGTGCGTGTATATATGTATGTATGTGTGTGTGTATATTTATACATATGTATGTGTGTATATATATATGTACGTATGTATGTATGTATGTATGCTTTTAGTTGCTTGCATTGCTGCAAGAACTGAACAGAAATCTAAGCACCTAAGGCCCTGAAACGACATGTGGAAATAAAGCCACCCCAAACTCAGGCCATCAGCATCCAATTCAGTTCAAAACCGGAAGCATTACCCACCATACAGTAGTACAGTGCACAAGTATAAGACAAACTTCTTTATGCCTCAAACCAGTTCTAACTACAGGCATAAGAATAATTATATCAATAAGAGCAGCAATCTTCAGGGCCAACAGTGGGAGCTCTGGGTCATTTGGATCTCTAAACCAGAATGACTATTAGGCACCTCCAAAACTCTTGCATTAATTGTACAGGGACCCTAGTTATCTGAGTCATACTGGAGTGGTCTCCAGAACCAGACACCCAAAATTTAGACTGCATAATACCTAAAATGAGGCTCATTTTAGGCAGTTTAAGCCATGGACTACAAACCTAAGTTCTTTGGTGCCTTCATTTGCAATGGCAAATTTGCCTAGATACCTTCATTTTCCGCTCAAAACCAGTCTGGGTTGATTTGTTAGATATTGAAGACCCAGCTTGGTTGTGTTAAGATTGAGGTTGGTTTTAGTAGGGAACCCAAATCCACAGAGAGACCTGGTCTTTGAGGGCCTTTGTACATGCCACGAAATTGGCCTTTAAAGCAGCTTTTTGCGCTACTTTAATGGCACTGCTGTTTGCACATTCAGTGGCGTATTCTGCTTTAATGGCGTTGCTGTTTCCACACTTGGCAGCACATTTCGCTTTAAATTATTGGTACATAGCAAGATAAAACACCTCCGAAGTATTTTAGTTTTCTACCTAACAAAGTGCAACAGTTCACAGGGTGCTGGAAGCCGATGTGCTTATGACTTGGTGGGCCCCATGCAGCTCAGGAGCTGTGGGACCCAGTGGCAGCCCATGCAGGCAGGCTCCACTGAAGAAAAAAAAGAAAAAGAAAGCGGTGAGCTTGATCCTTTTTTTTTCTCCCTGGAGCTTCCTGTCTGTCTGCCTGAGCTGTCTGGGGACCTGTTGCTTCCCTCTGTGGCTGCAGGGGAACCAGTGCTTCCCTTCATAGCTGCATCACCCCCTTGGACCACCTGAGCTGGGTACCAGTGGGCGGGTGCCACTTGGGAGGCCCCCATGCGGTTCTAGGACAGCTTGGCCTGTCGCCAGCTCACCCCCCCCTCCCCAGCCACTGAAGAGGCAGGTAAAGATCAGGCCCCCACCCTTGTGTACATGCCATGGGTGTTTAGCGCAGTTTAATTTTCCCTAAATTGAAGCAGTGCATTTTTTAAAATGCTGTTTCAATTTAGGGAGAACTAAACTTAATTAAAACCCCATGGTGTGAACAAGCAGCCTTAGGGCCTTTTTACTTGCCAGGTGCCAGTGAGCGGGCGCAGCTGCAGAGTGAAGCACCATGACCCCTCTCCCTGCAGCCACAGAGGAAAGCACCAAGCCCCTGTGCAGCTCAGGGACCACTTAGCCCACCAGCAGGGACCGCTCCTCTCCCCCACACCCAGCCAGATAGGCTGGTAAGAATTGGACCCCACCCTTGTGTGCAAGCCAAGGGGGTTTAGTTCAGTTTAATTTTCCCTAAATTGAAATGGTGGAAATGGAAGGGTTTTAAAACCCCCCCATTTTCATTTAGGGAGAATTAACCTGAACAAAACACCCATGGCATGTACAAGCAGCCTTTGATATGTTCCAAGTGCACTTAACTTGCATTAACACAAAACTCTCGGTTCGGAGGTGATATCTTTTATTAGACCAATGAAAAAGGAGCATTTTTTTGCAAGCTTTTTGGGGCGCACACCTTTCTTCAGGCTGAGGATAAATTAATGTTTGTAAAAGTCTTCTTACGTAGAAAATAAACTTAATTTTGTATAGGGGAAGTTGAGGCTGGACCAACACAGCTACAAAATAGGGTGGCCATCACAGAGGACAGTCCAGTTGTCCTATGGCCTCTATTGATACAAAACCAGGTGCCTTTATGTCCTCTATGTTTGTCTTTCAAGAGAAAAATAGAGGCCATAAAGGCATTGGGTTTCAATGCCAGACCAAAACTTTGCAGGGCCAGACCAAAATTTGTAGGGTCAGAGTAGCGTGCACATAGCCAGCCAGCCATGATGCAGGCCCAAACCAGGCGCAAAGGGCTAGGCAAAGGCAGTACTGGTCCAATCCAGATGTGCAGGGCCAAGAAGGGTTATTGTGGGACCCAACCTATCCAGGCCTCTGAAGGTGGGCAGAGGCTGTGTAGAGCCTGATCCCAGTATGGAGGGCAATCACAGGGCCTGATTCTGGGGCAAGGGGCCTGATCCAGTCAATGAACTGCCCCTAAACAACTCATCTAGCCCACAGGCCCAAAAGATTTAGCATCACTATAATCAGCCACCAACACATTTAATATTCTTCAGAGCGGAGGAACAGAAAGTGAGAATGTTCCTTCCTAAGTATGCTCCTGGGAGGTTATGCACAACTTCTTCCTCATGACTGCACAATCTCTGGCAAAGCGTAGTTTCCCCTACATACAAATTTCTACCTCTCTTCTTTCAGTTATTAGTTATTAACTAGTTTTGCACTGGCTGCAAACACAGAAGCCCAGCACCAGCAGCGAAAGTCTGCTGGGAAGGCAGCTGTGACAGAGCAACATGACTTCAGCTTTCTCTCCATGCGAAGATTGATGTAATGGGGTAGTACAGGCCAATAAGTGGCCTGAAAGCTGGGGTGGCAAAGGTAAACACTGGCTGTGCTAGTTCAGTTCATGCCTTCATTAGTTTTCTTCATCGGAAAGTTCTTCAGGATAAACAAAAATGACAATTGTCACCTCATAATGAAAGCTGCAAGACATGGTGGCAGTAGTAAGATCACTATAGACCTACTCGAATTGTGATTTTTGCAGGTTTTGTAGAAAACATGAAATCTAGCAATGCCTGCAAAATCTACAAGGAAAAAAAAAGCTTACTTAAAATAAAATGCTGATTCCAAGAGGGTTGGGAGCCATCTGATGAACAGCCCTCATAACCAATTAGCGGCAAGGGGTGGGTCCCTTCAGCCAATCAGAGTCATGGGGGGGGGGGGAGCCCTGCTGTGATCAGCCCAGAAAATCTGTGGCCAGCCCCATGATTTTCATGTGTAATCAGCCAGCTTCCTCCTCCATTTGGGTAGACCCCTAATGATACCTGTTTTCCCTCCAGAGGACTTCCCGTGTAAAGAGAAATTGGTATCTAGAGTAAATCCTCCCCACCCCACTACAGAAAAAATACGATAATGTAAAGCCATATCCAGAGAAGAACCGTTGGACATTGTTTGTAGGAGCAGAAATATTTTTTAAAAATGAGGCTTTTTTCCTGTTACATTAAAAACTAGGGATTCTTTCTACCTACCTGCTTGAAAAAAGAATGGCAATATATCTTTGTTATAATACATGTTTAAGTAAATCAAAGCTACCAATAGAATACATAATTAAAAACACTGTTCTTCACTTTTCAGGAATGATTCTGCTCACTACGTTCCTGTGCCTTTCAGCTGTGCTGCAGGAATCTTCTGGAGTGGTAGGGCCCTCAGACTGTATACGTAGATTTACACAAAGAATGTTTAACCCAAAACATAATTTGAGTAATTTTTAAGGCTAATATTTAGGCTTTTGCAATTACATTTATTAAACTTCCTATTATAACAATGAGATAAAGCCAACAAAAACAATAACATATAAACTAATAAGTAAAATACAGTAAGACAGTAAAATCAAAGTATTACAAAATATATCATTAAACATATATTCTATAAATTTAATAAAGACTAGGGGAAGGGGAGAGCCTGACATATGCAACCAATGAACAAATATCCATAAACATTTAAAGGACACCAAACCACAAACAAATACATTTATAAACTTAACAGACTATTCATATCGCCTCATATTTCTTCATATGAGCCTAGTTACGTCTATTTGCACGTGTAATTCTTCCATTAACACAACATACATAAGTTCTTTTAACCATTATGAGAATTAAGGTAGTCTGAAAGATTTCCATTTCCTTAAAATTCCCTTTTAGCCACCAAAAGTATTATAGCTAGCCATTTTTTTCCAGGCACACACAATGGTAATGAATCCATAATCCTCAATATGCATAAATCTGGTGATGATACCAAGCTATATTTAAGTATTTTCAAAAGTGCAACACAGATGCTAAGACAAAAACTAATAATTTTAGGGCAAAAGAATAAAATTTGACTAAGAGACCCAACCTGGCTTCCAGATCTCCAGCCGTAGTCATCTAGCCTTTTTTTAAATAATCTTTCCGGGGTCCAATAAAGCCTGTTAATATCTTGTCCTGAAAAAAATCTTAAATGCAATAAATTAGATGTTTTCCAAAGTGATTTCCAAAGCCTATCCCATTGCTCAACTGTTAATATAGTGGATTCCACTTCATGGGATCGATGGTTAATAGCCAGTTATAGAATCTTTATGGAATCTCTAGAGGATCACTGAATAGGCAGTTACGTTGATGTTTATTGGACTCACTTTTTAAGCTCAATTTTCATTGTCTATATTCATGCTCTCATAAAATATTAACCTGAGCTCTAGCATTCAGTTCAAATGAAACCATTGTTCCTTGCACTTGCGATATCCAATTCCTCTTGTTGATTTTCCTTAATTCTACCATGTCTATATAACATTTTTTTGGCATGGTCACAACTACATTCCCTTCAGGTTTTTGTGATTCAGATCTGCAGCACCTGTTACATAGTTCATCTTGTTATACGGAGGGATCTATTGAAATTACAGTTTTGTGGATTTTGCTAAATTCAACATTGTCCATGAAATCCATGAAATCTGTGGGGGAAAAAAAATTCCTAAAAATAAAATCTTGAATCCCCAGAGGGAACTAGCAGCCCTCACCATATTGAGGCCTAGCTGTGCAGCCTGTCGGGGGAAGTAGGGTTTGGAGGATGCTCGCAAGACAGGCAGCCCAAGATGACTGCTGCCCCAGTAGCTCATGGCTGACTAGCTGCAAGGGCTGTTCATCATACAGCCCCACCCCACTCCACCAATTACCAGTGAGGAGCAGGGCCACATGATGGACAGACCTCTCAGTCAATCAGCAGTGAAGGGCAGGGCAATATGATGAACAGTGTTTGCAGCCAATCAGCAACAAGGGGTGGGAACACCATAGGCCCTCAGCCAATTAAAGGCATGGGGGCAGGATAACATGTTCCCCAAGTGAAAATGGCTTCAGGGCCCACATTCCCCCCCAAAAATTGGCTGGCAACCTCCTTGAGTTCAGTAGGTTCAGTAGGTCCCTATAGTTAAAACAGAGATTTCCAAATGCAGTCCAGTTCTTTGGGATGTGTTCCCTTCCACACTTGCTGCACACCAGACTTTTTGCTCTCCCTCTCATTGGTCTCCTTGCCAATGGTAAATTGCATTCTGCAAGGTAGCTTTTTTTGGCCACATTCCTTCATGTCTACTGCTTGGATGACCCCATTCAGTTCATTGGAGGAAATCCTGAAAAAAACAGGGTTATTTAATTTGGAAAGGGAAGACTGAGGGGGTGATTTGATAACAGTCTTCAAATACCAGAAGAGCAATTGTAGAGAGAATGGAGATGGACTTTTCTCAGTGGCAATAGGAGGCAGAACTCAAGCTGCACAAGGGGAAATTTAGGCTGGAGATTAGGAGGAACTTCCTGACTATGAGGGCAGTCAAGCATTGGAACAGACTACCTAGAGAAGCCATTGAGCTGTTCTGGTATCCGATCTTAGATAGGGGGCTAGATTAGATGACCTGGTGAGGTCCCTTCCAGCTCTACTTTCCTATGATCCTAAATTTTAGTAATAATATAAATGATGAGAGAAATAACAAATATATATATAATGTGCCTTTCAAGAAAGACAAGTTAAAGATATAGGTGGGGGGAAAACATATAGTGTCATAGTTTCTAGGGTCGGAAGGGACCTGAACAGATCATCTAGTCCGACCCCCTGCCATGGCAGGAAAGAGTATTGGGGGTCAAACGACCCAAGCAAGATGTTCATCTAACCTCCTCTTAAACACCCCCAGGGTAGGGGCCTGCACCACATCCCTTGGAAGTTGGTTCCAGGCCCTAGCTGCCCTGACTGTGAAATAGCGCCTCCTGTTGTCTAACCTAAACCTATCCTCTGCCAGCTTGTGACCGTTATTCCTGGTCATGCCTGGCAGTGCTTGGGGAAACAGTGACTCCCCCAGTGCCTGCTGGTCCCCCCTGACTAGTTTGTAGCAGGCCACAAGATCCCCCCTCAGCCTTCTCTTTTGGAGGGTGAACAGGTTCAGGTCCCGTCGCCTCTCCTCATAGGGCCTGCCCTGCTGCCCCCTGCTCATGCGAGTGGCCTCCTCTGGACCTTCTCAATGCTGTCCACATCCCTCTTGAAGTGCAGTGCCCAGAACTGGACGCAGTACTCCAACTGCGGCCTGAACAGTGCCACATAGAGGGGGAGGATCACCTCTTTTGACCTGCTTGAAATGCATCTGTGGATGCATGACAAGGTACGGTTGGCCTTCCTAACTGCCTCCCCACACTGCCGGCCCATGTTCATCTTGGAGTCAATGATGACTCCGAGTTCCTTTTCCGCCTTCGTGCTGACAAGAGGGGAATTCCCTAACCTGTAGGTGTGGTGCCGGTTGTTCCTCCTGAGGTGCATCACCTTGCACTTGTCAGTGTTGAAAACCATCCTATTCTCGTCCGCCCACCCTTGTAACCTGTCTAGGTCTGACTGTAGCCTGTTGCTTCCTTCTAGTGTGCCCACGTCCCCCCACATCTTAGTGTCATCAGCAAATTTGAACAGGGTGCTTTTTACCCCCTCGTCCAAATCACTGATGAAGATGTTGAACAGCACGGGCCCGAGCACCGAGACCTGCGGGACCCCACTGCCCACGTCCCTCCAGGTTGAGAAGGACCCATCCACTACCACCCTCTGGGTGCGGCCCTCCAGCCAGTTGGCGACCCATTTGACTGTGTGGGTGTCTACGCCACAGCCCTCCAGTTTCTTAATGAGAACGGGGTGAGAGACAGTGTCATAAAGCCTTCCAGAAGTCCAAGAAGACTATGTCCACTGCTACCCCTGCATCTAATGATCTGGTGATCTGATCATAAAAGCCCACCAGGTTGGTCTGACAGGACCTGCCACTGATGAACCCATGTTGGTTGCCCCTAAGCATGCAGTCCCCTGCTGGCCCCTCATGGATGTGTGCCAGTATAGTTTTCTCAAAAAGCTTGCCTAAGATCGAGGTAAGACTAACTGCCCTATAGTTTCCCGGGTCATTCCTTCTCCCTTTTTTGAAGATGGGAACCACGTTGACTCTCTTCCAGTCCTCCGGTACCTCTCCAGATCACCACGAGTGCTCATAAAGCCATGCTAGGGGACTTGCAATGACCTTGGCCAGTTCCTTTAGAACTCTAGGGTGGAGATCATCCAGACTGGCTGACTTGAAAACATCCAGCCCCTCCAGAAGCTCCCTAACTAAATCCTCACTAACCCTTGGCCTAGGTGTGCCTCCCCCGGGGCCCGAGGGGGGCACAGAAGGGTGGTGGCTGTCCTGGTCTCTACTTAGGAAGACGGAGGCAAAGAAATCGTTAAACATGTTGGCTTATATCTGTGAGCTTTGATCAGTGATTCCCAGTTTGGAGGCTATGGCACCCTGGGGTGCCATGAGATCCTTCGAAGGGTGCCATGAGTTGTGAAGAGATAAGCAGATGACCACAGGCTCAGACTTGTTCCTTTGTGGCTGATCCTCCACCCCCACTTCCCAGGCTATCTATAAGGAAGTAAGCACTGGGCATGTCTACATGAGACACTAGTAGCATTGGTGGGCACTAACCATATTGTGATGCTACTGTGCATTAGTAATGAGCTACTGTGAAGCAGCTCATTGCTACTGGCAGTAGCTCGTTGCAGCTGCACTGTAGCATCTGAAAAAAACCCATGCAGATATGGTGCTGTGCAGTAATACCAGTTACTGTGTTGGAATAACAACTGCACAATGCAGCAACGTATAAGTTATCTTTTGAAATGGAGTGCCATTCAATTCACAAACATTATTGAGGCGTCACTTTGAGTTCCAAACGTGTGATAACAGCTGGCCTAGATGGTCAGAATTTGTATAAACAAAGGATTATAATGAAAACATTTTTTGACCTTACCTTCAATATGCCAAAAAAATTCTCAAATAAACTTTGTGTTTTGCCTGTATTTTCAGAGAAGTGAAAGGAGTCGTCATAATTCATTAGAGCAAGAATTTACAAAAAAGTGAAAGATACAATAAAGATTTTTACATAGCTTTAAACAGAGGCTTAAAAGTGACATCGCTACACATAGCACTATGTTTTTTGTGTGTTTCCAACTTTCCTGGTGCAAAGAGGTATCATAGTATTGTAGTACTTAGGGTTGGAAGGGACCTAAGCAGATCATCAGGTCTGACCTGCTACCTGGGGAAGGAATGGGTGCCGGGGTCATATCATCCCAGCCAAATATCTGTCCAGCCTCCTCTTGAAGACCCCCAAGGTAGGAGAGACTTGTCTGTGAGTGGGATTCTTGTCTGTGAATGGTATTCTAAAGTATATTGACAAAAACAACAGTAATGATCAATCTGAATGTAAATTCAGTGTAGTATTCTTTCCAAGATCTGGTGGCATAAGTCCACGATGGCTCTAAGCAACAATAACAACAGCAACATTAATAATATAGAGAAATGCATGCCAACAGACAGAAAATTCTAATGAAAATAAGTCTAACATTTCATAAATTTAGTATGTTTATAAAGCCACACATGTGGATCATTTCCTAAGTTTCCTTATAAAATATTTTAGAATCCTACCATCAAATACAAAAGCAATGATAATAATAATAATTGTATTTTCTTTCCATTTAGGCACCTGTGCCAAGTTACGATGCTCTGGCAACGAAAAATGTACAACAGCAAACGTTGATTGTGAACAAACACAACGCCCTCAGGAGACAAGTAAAACCCACTGCTAGGAACATGCTGAGGATGGTAAGATACATTTTGCAATGCAATTTGTAAAAAAATACAGAACCTGTCAGTGACATCAGAAGACCTGCAATGTCACAGTATATCACTGTGCAAAAATACTCAAAAGGAGTTCTTTCAAATGAAAGGAACCCTGTAAGGGTCAGGACAGAAATTACATATAAATGGTTGAAGTGATCAGAAACTGGTTCAAATCTGTAACACAGAAGTTCATTGGACATAAACCATTCATTGCACATAAACCTCTTTCAAAATGGCCAAACCTGATTTAAGATAGACCTGGATATAGAATCAGAATTAACTGATTTAAGTTAAATCGGTTTATTAAAATTCTGTCCCAGATCCCCTCCAGATTCAATTTAACTCACAGTCCTCTGGCATCCCAGGATGCTTTTCACCTCCCCTGCAAGCTCCTCCTTGCAGGGTAGGTAGCCTGGCCTTGACCCAAGCTGTCTGCTCCACCAGAACAAGGCGCTGTTCTCTAGCACCCCCTGGCTTGTGGTCTGGGCCACTGCAGACATGTGGCTGCATTTCTGGAACCAAAAGTGAACGTCTGTTCACTTGCTGAGCGGTTCAATCTTTGCAGCTTAGACTAATCTGCAAAGATTGCATCAACTCAGCCTCAGGCTTTTTGAGTGTTCGTACTTAGCCTAAATAAAAGAAAAGCAGCTGTGAAAAGGCCTTTTTTAAACATTGAAACTGTGATTTCCAAGTGTACATTCTTCAGTATGGATTTGTAGCAGTAAGTAACTGAATGGATAATATTTTTCTTTTCATTAAGGAATGGTGTCCTGCAGCACAAGCAACTGCGAAAAAATGGGCAGATGCATGTACTTTATCTCACAGTCCTGGAAGTAAAAGAACAACTAGTAAGTAAAAGTATCAATATCAACTTACATGAACATTTTTAAAACAATATAACCCCTTTCATAGTTAGTGGGGAATCATTTATTATACTGAATGAAGAGCATCTACTTTGCTGGAATATAATGGACCCATACATTTTGTGGTAAAACTTTACAATACTTAGTTAGGCTTCTTTTAGTGAGATAGGATTTCAGCATTAAACAATCACAAGCAATGACAAAGAAATGATCATGGAATGTTTTTTTGCACAGCTTTTGTCCATAATGAAGCTGGTCAAAAATTTTCAATTTTTCAGAAAAAGGAAAAAAAAAATTACAAATGTAGTCTTTATGCCTACCTGCATTTCTCCACCATGCCCCTTTGCCCTCCTCCTCCCATGCCTCCCACCCCCCGCCAACCAAACAAGCATAATAATATAAAAAAAAACTAGAGGGGAAGGTTAGGTCCTTTTCACTGTCAGAGGAATTAGTCCTGTTTTAACAATCTCTGTAAGAAGGCCTATATTTCTCATTGTTAATAAGGAAGACCAGGATGAATGAACACATACCTGAAATCTGGGTTCATTTTATGGAAGAACCTGATTTCCTGGGTGAGTATAAACAGAATGGACAATGATCCAGGATACAATGTCATAAAGCATATCTATGTTAAGGGTCTGGTTTCTCTGAACAAAGGTTCTTTTCAAATACATGTTTCCTGCACTTTCTCATGCCATTTTCTCTAGGGTTTTTGAATGGTTTTCCTTTTACTTTCAGCTACAGTCTGTGGTGAAAATCTCTACATGTCAACTGCCCCAACTGCATGGTCAGATGTCATTCAGGCCTGGTATAATGAAAATAAAGACTTTAAGTATGGCAGTGGGCCAACAAGACCAGGAGCAATGATTGGCCATTATACTCAGGTAGGAGACATATAGCTTATTACAACCTGATCTTTACTGATACAGCTGTACAATAGCACTAAGGCAGGGGTGGGCAAAATACAGCCCGCGGGCCAGATGTGACCTGCCAGGCCATTCTATCTGGCCTATGGGGACACTAAAAAACTTAGAAAACTAATATTTATCTGCCCCTGGCTACCTGTCATGTGGCCCTCTATGGCTTGTCAAAATTCAGTAAGCGGCCCTCTGCCCAAAACAATTGCCCGCCCCTGCACTAAGGGCTTGAGCTCATCATTGGAATTGATTCTTCCACTTAGGTGCTACAACTTCTAAAAGTTAAGCACCTTGCTTCAGGTGGGTGATCACAATTGACAGGGTCATTTATACAAGTTAGGGTGCTTGTATGAGTTAATTTTTTTGTTCAGTTGGTTCCCTAAGAGCACTCTACAGCTGGGACATAAAACACATGCACAGCTGCAGAGCACTTCTAAAATAGCTGATTGATCGTGCAAAAAATTAAACCTTGTAAAATCAGCTCTTAGCAGAAGGCATTATAGAACAGACCATCAAGTTTTAAATGTTAACACCTTTGTGGGGCTGGGCAGGTGTTCACACCTGTGGACATTTATTCTGACCATCTTCACAGGAGATAACATTTTACTTTGTGGTTCCTGTATCTTGTTCAACAACTTGAGCAATTTTTTAGAAAAACATCCAGGCTTGATTTAAAGTATCCACATAATAATAAATCTGTTTTGCTGTTTGAGTTTCATTTGAGTTTCATTTCCATTACCTCCTGTAAGCCCTTCTGCAAAATGGGGTGTATAAGAGCATATCATTTTTCTGGTTCCTTTCCTGCTTGATGTGACCTATTTTCCTATATTGCATAATAAAAAAAGCATGTCCATAACTTGGTTTCCTATTAACACTTTAAAACATATATATATATTTATTATCACTATAAGCCGCTATCATATTATTTATATCATCAACCTGTTTTTATATCTCCAGATGGTTTGGTATAAATCTTACCAGATTGGATGTGCAGTGGCTTTCTGTCCTCAGAAAAAATACAAGTACTATTACGTTTGCCACTACTGCCCTGCGTACGTATTATCTATGGATTGAATTGGTGGTTGGCATGCCTTATGGTTTTCATTTATCAGTATGACCCAGGAATAGTTCAATAATACCTTGCATCATAACATCTAAGTGCGATTATAGTTAAAGGAGCAATTATGAAATAATATGTGAAAATACACATAGAACCAATGAGTAATAAAAAAATAGGATTGTAAGGGACCCTGAGAAATCATCTAGCTCACTGATTCTCAACCAGTGTAGCACAGCCTTGACATCCTTACTAGCGCAGGGGGCTGCGGGGTGCCAGGCAATATTAGCACTGATAGTTGTGCGAACATCATTCATGCGATAAACCCAGAGATTTCAAATCAGAATCCATAGCATCAAAAAGAGTCTGCCCTGCTGTGGGCTTTCTATTAATCTTTCATCATCAAAAAACAAGTGAAAATGAAGAGCTGGCATTTTCTGAGGGGTGCCTCAAATCTAACATGGGATGCTTTGAGTCTACGAAGGGGTCATTTTTTAGCCTAAAATTGTTGAGAACCACATACCTAGTCCAACACCCGACTCCAGGCAGAACTGTCCCTGACTGAACCACCGACTCGTGCTTATCTAACCTGTACATTTAAACCTAAGAAAACCATTATCATGTCAGTAAGTTCACATCAGGTTTGCTTTACTTATCAATCCAAATACTCATTCTGCTTACTTGATAAAGGGCAGAGTAGTTGCTCCCTGGAGTAAGCTCACATCTTACAAATGAAGGTTTGGAGTAAGGTTTCTCAGAGGACAGTTTTTCCTGGCCCTTCCTCTGAAGCAGTTGTTCCAAGCCAATATCTGAGGCCTTCTTACAGGAAACCACCTAAGTACGTGCACGAGATAGGTCAGTCATCTATAGTCAGCAATAAAAGCAACAGTCGATTCAAAACAAACCACAGGTGTGGACACATGCCTTTTGTTAACTCAGATACTCACATTATGATATTTCAAAGGAGACGCTTGATGTGTATAGCCAGAGTGCATGCAAATGAAAGAGAGTGGGTGTAAAAAAATAGTGATTTTATATTTTGTTCTGTTTAATTTTACCGTTTCAGGGGGAACATTGTAGGCTTAAGTAACACACCTTACAAATCAGGACCACCATGTGGAGACTGCCCTAACGCCTGTGATAATGGACTATGCAGTAAGTTTTGAAAGTTCAGTGTCTTAAAGTGACAAAATTATTGCTTACTAGCAAAGTGTTTACTTCCCATAAACGGTGGTTAAGAGAGATATGCTGTAGCTATTGCCCTGTTCTCCCTTAAGCTCCTCTGCATTGCTGCTGCACCCTAGGGTGCTGTGAGATCCTTCTAAGGGTGCTGTGGCATGCTGCACTGTTAGGTGTGCAAACACCTACACATAATTCACAAGATAAACCCAGAGATTTCAAATAGAGATCCGTAGTGTCAAAAGCAGTCTAACCTGTTGCGGTCTTTCTTAGTTCATTGCAATGAAAGAATTGCTGTATTATTTTTCCATAGTCAAGGAAGCTAAGAGCTGGCATTTTCCAAGGGGTTTCCTGACTCTAAACAAGTTTAGAGCACTTCTCTAGATTCACAGTGAGCCACTGAACTCTTAGACAGGCAAGTGCAGTGAGTGTGTACAAACCCAGTGCAATAGGTGCCCATTTTTATTTTTTCCAGGGGGGCCTAAGATGCAGGGGTGAGTTTTGTCCCCTGCTCTACATGAGAGGGTGCAAGGATGGACAAAGATGTAAAGGAAGTACAAAAATCCCTCATGCCACCTTCTTCCCTTTCACAATTTAGAATGGCCAGGTATCTCATAGGATCATAGGAAAGTAAGGTTAGAAAAGACATCACAAGGTCATGTAGTCCAACCCCCTGCTCAAGGCAAGATCATCCCTAACTAAACCATTCTAGCCAAGCGTCTAATATAATGATCTTGTAACAGAATGAATTAAATTGGTAAATCTGGCTGGTTTATTCTTGGGATGAAGAGTCTAATGGGAAACGAAAGGACAACACTCCGGTCTCGGGTCCTTCCAATAAGCTCTACCTCAAAACCTTACTTCCCCATGTTGCAATGGCTTTTATTTAATAGGAGGGAGGTCTTTCACTTAAAGTGACAACAGCTTGTGAACTTACTGAATAATACTTCTGTATGCAATTAGACTTTGTAAACACTCTAGGGGAGAAATGAAATCATTCAGGGAAGCTTGCAAAGAAGAAAATAGTCCAGGGTTGGTCTGTTTGGGGGTTTTTTCCTCTTAGTAATGTTTAATTTATTCTCTATGTTATTTTCAGCCAATCCTTGCAAGCATGCAGATAAGTACTCAAACTGTCCAGAACTGGTAAAAAAGCACGGATGTACTAATTCTGATCTGATCAAGAAAAATTGTCTTGCTTCCTGCCGATGCACCACTGAAATCAAATAACCAGTTTGATTCATCCATTTAAGAAAATTCATCTGTAGACAACAGTGTTTTTTTACAAATCTGAAGTTCATCTGCCAGGCTTTATAAATGCAGCCTTTCTGATTTTCACGGGGTAACTCATATGAGTAAACGCTGAGGATAGAGGCTGACAAAGTTATTTGGGTAGATGTGTTATCTTTTATTAGACCAACTAAATAATTAAAAAAATCAATCTTTGCAAGCTTTCAGGCATTCTTTGTAAGCTTCTTCAGGGGTAGGGAAGGGCATTTGTGTCTAACAGCTTGCAAAGAACATTTTTTTCAACTATTCAGTTGGTCTAATAAAAGACATCACATCTATCCTAAGAACCTTGTCTGCCTGCATTCTTAGACCAACATGGCTACAACCTACAGTCCTACAGGATAGGGGCCTTCACTTACATGTTCTAGCTTGATTAAATTTCTTTCTTGAAAAATTGTAGCATATATTTGTTCCTTGACTGAAAATTGGCATGTTATGCACTACACTTGTATAACATTTGGTGACTCAGATCTTTCTTTTCTATAAATATCAAGATTATCTTCTACCAAATACCTTTTTAAATGCCATATAAAGGACTGTCCTGCAAAGATATACTTGTCTAGGTCTTGTCCCTCCTAATAATCCCATTGATTTTAGTAGTTGAGATACCACCATCTCCATTCACATTGAAAATCAACTTTCTCCTCAAATAGTCCCAAATAGATGTCATTGGACTAATCCAAGGTGTAAAGGTCTACTTAGTGGGTGCGTCTACATGAGCTGTTTCTTACAGTTCTGTAATTATCTCCACAGTAAACATCTCACACATACATGTGCAGTGCTATTAGACCACAGCAAACTAATTAATTTTGCAGGGGATTGTACTTGTAAATACTAGTAAGTACAAGTGCAAGTATTTACAAGTACTATCCCACTACAGAGTTCCACTTCCTTGGAGTCTCAGAACAGCAGAGATTTCCTATGCCTGCAGAAGGGTGTTTGCAGCAAAAGCCTACTAAGAACTTTTTTTCCAGCTACTCAGATGGTCTAATAAAAGATATCACATCTACTCAAAGAACCTTGCCTGCCTGCAACCTTTGACCAACACAGCTACAACCTAAACCCAATCCCACTACAGAGTTATTTACTGTGCAGCAATGTACATGTAAATGTTCCCAGTCAGCCCAGCCAGCAGGAGGCCACACTCCTGCCTGTTGCCTAGCCACATGGCTTGTCTGCTGCAGGAGCATTGTGGTCCAGCCCGTTCCTCCGCTGCCCAACACAGCCGCCTGCTGCCCAGGCCTCACCCCCTGTGCCTCTCTGCCAGCCTGAGGTTGCCCCCTGAACTCTGGGCCACACTACCAGCTGGAACCTGTGGCTGACCCCCTAGCCCCTGGCAGCCTGGGGATGGCTCGTGGGCAACTGTGGTCAAAGCCTGGAGCTGCTGCAGGTAGGGCAGAGCAGGAGAGGAGCAGTCTGGGTATAAACTGCTCCACTCTACTTGGCTTCTTGCTGTCCTGAGCACATGTGTAGACACTGTGCCTGGAAGTAATTTACTGCAGAGCAATTTACTCCACAGCTTATTCAGTCACATTACTTGAACATGTAGATGTGCCCAGTGGGGAAAAAAGTAGCAGAGCTGTTGCTACTAGCACTATGCAGGAATAAATTCCACCTCCCTTTTGCTTACATCCAGTGGATACCTTATTCTACATATATCACCACTGTCCTCAGTGACATAAGGCAGTCCATTGTAGTCCACTGAAATCAATGGGTTTATTCATGGATCAATAAGATCTTCCTGAACATGAGAAAGTGCGACAAAATCTGGCTCTTGGTAAAAGAAAAAAAAAACTGTTAGAGAAGAGGGCTTGATGAATCTGCTCATGTTGGTAACTAATACTAAAGAATGTACGAATCATGGGACAGAGCCAAAATCAGGATTTTTTTTTTTTAAATGAGAAATGGTGAGCTATTATCTGAATTACTTTTCAAATACTTCCCATATCTGCATTACTGATTAAACTATACGTTCAATGCTAAACAGTTTGCTTTGTCTTTTATTCATTGTGATATGCCTAATGTATTTCCTCTCCAGCTTCCACAACACATAAGCCCTTATCAGACTTCTTTGTCCTAGTAGCTTTCGTGCTGCAGGCAAGCGCTTAATTGATATCCCTGAAGACACTGCAAAAAGCCTATGCCATATAGTTCTATTTTGAAAAGGTGAAATTTTTTTCTGATAGAAAAAGCCAAATAATGAAACACTCTGGTAGCCCATACTACTGAAAGTGATTTAAAAAATTCAGAAGGAATGAAAGTGGTCTTCTTTCCTCATTCTCAAATTCAGTCAGGCACATACTTGGTTTCCTTTCAACTCCCTTGCACAGATAATGAGATTTTTTAGAAATAATATGCAATATCTACTTCTCTGACCTGTGGGGAAAAGATGTTGTATTCTGTGTTCAGTAAAGGGAGTGGATAAATATAAATCCATAGTTCCTATAGCATTCTTTCACTTTTATGATTACTTCAGTTCACCCACAAATACCCTATCAGGGCACTTCAGCAAGGATAACTTATCAGAGCATTTACATATACACTTAACTTTAAATATATGCCTGTATCTTATTAGCTCTCTTAGGATTTATGCAAATGATAACAGATAAAGCACATGATTTAGGCCACATTCAGAGAGTTCCCCTAGATACCAAAAATGGGACTCAAGTAAAAGTTAGATTCTTAATTTATTTATGTTTTCAAGGATCTGGAAAACCTCTCCTCAGTGGCCATAAACCTATAAACACCTAAATTCGTTTAGTATCTACGTGCTGAGCAGCAGTGCCATAGACATCTTAATTAAATACAGTAACTTTCGTTTAAAGACACAGTTGGAGACAAAGAAGGCTGTGCAGCCTACCTTTGGCATAACAGCCTTCTAGGAAGTGGGAAGCTTTATTATTATGCCCTCTTCAGCCACCTTTCCAATTGAGTAACCCCTGAGTAATCAACACTGGATAGGCCATGAAGCCAGGAGAAGTTCAAGCAAGGAGAAGCCTAAGTCTGTGGTCTAGAACTTAGAGCGCTCAGGTAGGAGAAAGAAGACCTGGTCCTTGTTTCCCAGGACTTTTTATGAGTTTTATTTAAACAAACATTATATAGAAGAGAAAAACTTCAGAGATCAGGGACCAGAACCCAACTTTAGCTCCACAAATGTTCTAAGCACTGCCTTGCAGAGTTTTGCTCCCCCTTGCATGCTGTCCTTGTGGCCTACTGACTTGAAGCCTTGGCTGCCCAGTGGCCCGCTTTCCAGCGATGACGTGGAAGTTGCCTTTCCTTTTCCTAGTCTAGTTTGCCTCTGACATCTCAGTGTTTAATACTTAAGAAGTGTTGAGTTCTTTATCATGGCAAGAATCTGTCAAGTCAGCAGATGTTCTTTTTCTAGTCCCATGTGACCCATTCACTTGCGTTAGGGATTGGAAATTTGAAGAGAGGCTGTAGGTACTGGATTCTGGGACAGGATAGGTCAAACTTCCTGTGGATACCAAGTGTTCAGATTCCTCACCAATCATCACTTTTCAATAACATGGTAGTGGTTTTTAAGCTTATACACCATACTGCCTAATGTATATAATGATTAGTCAATGTCTTGGTAGGTCTTACGTTGGTTAGCACTACAGAAGAAAGAGACTTGGGGGTCATCATTGACCACAAGATGAACATGAGCCTGCAATGCGATGCTGCGGCTAGTAAAGCGACCAAAATGCTGGCGTGCATCCATAGATGCTTCTCGAGCAAATCCCGGGACGTCATTCTCCCCTTGTACTCGGCCTTGGTGAGGCTGCAGCTGGAGTACTGCGTCCAGTTTTGGGCTCCACAATTCAAAAAGGATGTGGAGAAGCTTGAGAGAGTCCAGAGGAGAGCCACGCGCATGATCAGAGGTCAGGAAAACAGATCTTACGATGACAGGCTGAGAGCCATGGGGCTCTTTAGCCTGGAAAAGCGCAGGCTCAGGGGTGATCTGATGGCCACCTATAAGTTTATCAGGGGTGACCACCAGGATCTGGGGGAACGTTTGTTCACCAGAGTGCCCCAAGGGATGACGAGGTCGAACAGTCACAAACTCCTGCAAGACTGTTTCAGGCTGGACATAAGGAAGAATTTCTTTACTGTCCGAGCCCCCAAGATCTGGAACAGTCTGCCAGCGGAGGTGGTTCAAGTACCTACACTGAACACCTTCAAGAGTAAATTGGATGCTTATCTTGCTGGGTTCCTGTGACCCCAGCTGACTTCCTGCCCTTTGGGCAGGGGGCTGGACTCGATGATCTCCTGAGGTCCCTTCCAGCCCTAATGTCTATGAAATCTATGAAATCTTTGATTTTCTTCTTTTTTTTTTAATTGAAACATACACAACTCATTCCAAAGGTCATTATCTAGATTAGAGAATACAAATCAATGTAAGTTGATACCAATTGTGTTACATACCATATGCTTTTTGTGCATGTGCACATGTGTGTAGGCAAACAGATCACCCATAAATAAGTAGCACAGCCAACGGGACTACAGTTTTCTTTTTTTCCATTTCTCAGAAATGATTCTTTGACGGCACATATGTTTGTAAAGTATTTATACAGGTGCAAAATATGTTTAATATTATACTTAGTTGTTTTTGCCCCAGCTATGGACAGGCACCTATGAAAGGCAGGAAGGAAAATCAACACATTTTTTTCTGACACTCCAAATATATTTAAAATAAAAAAGTATTTAAAAAAATATATATGATAGCTATTCAGATGTAAGTTTGCAGTGTAAATAGGGCCAGATGTAACTTTGATGATGGTTAACTGCTTCAGGTGAACTGAATTGTTTGTATACTAGGATGCTAAAATGTATTTGCAAGTGCATTTTAAAAAGACATTTTTTTTTAGTTTAGGCAGGATTTGTATGGTTTACATATCAGTAGTTATCTTAACGCTATTCCTGTTGTGCTGTTTGAGGAGTTTCAAGCTGACATATCTGGCCTTTCAAGTCAAATTTTGAGATTGGAGTTATTCTGTTTTTTGTAGAAAACAGATGACAAGATTCCCCTGGTTGCATTGCTTTCATGATTCACTTATCTGAGCATGTATCAGGGTTTTATCTGTATCCCCAGACTTTCTTTCAAAATGCAGGAGTAGCATAGTGTATTGACTGTCAACATTAAAAAAAGAAATCTGCTCATTACTAAGGCTCAAGTAAAGATATTTAGCATTAGAGTGATGCTGTAGCCATGATGGCCTAGAACTTTATGTGAGAGGCAAGGATGTTTAGGGTTTGATATCTGCCAACATGCAGCAGTCAGCCCACCTGTATGGGCCTTGTTAGATACTACACTGTGAGCTGCTAAAATATTGATAGGCTTAGTGCTAGCTTGCCAAATTGAGTTGCACATCTCTGGGAAATGGTCACACTTTAATGGAACAGGAGCTGGGTTATGCAGATGAAGAGATAATCTTGACCTGGAGTGAGCGTTTCCCACTGACTAGTAAATCCCCTGCTTTGTTACTTCTTTTAATAGAATGAGCAGTGGCTTGTATTCTCTAAACAGGCTGCCACACAATGCAGCTTTTCCTGTGTAGCATATGCTATGCAAGTATTGACTTCAGCCCATCACCACCAATAAAGAACATTATTTATCTATCTATCTATCTATCTATCTATCTATCTATCTATCCCATTCCCACATATCTGAGTACCACACGGTCAGTAATCTCTTTATTTTTACACTCTTTATTTTTGTACTCTAGGTGTTACAACTAAAGAAGGAGGCACTAACCCATCCAGCCTTTTAGCTCAATGGTTTGGGCACTTGTCCATGGAACAGGAAAGCTAGATTCTTCCCTCCCCCACCCCTAAAACACACCTCATGTACAGCAAGTTTGAACCTCTGTTTCCCAGAAAAAAATGCTCTAACCACATGCCCAAATGCCCATGTCTTGAAACTGTGCCACTGGACAACCAAGAGAAGGACATGTAAGGGAGAGTAAATTTTCCGAGTGCTGTTTATCCAATGGCTATTAAATGCAGAGTGCAGTGAGATAAGATCAAGAGGAGGTCTGGACAGGGTCTGTGTCAACACCTTGCTCATGGCCCGGGAAGCAGAAGAGTCAAGTTCAAATTCCTTCTGGATCAGAGGAGCCTAGAACCTGGTTCTCGTGATTGAGTTAAAAGGAGGGACAAGAGGGCTTCTCTCCTCTCTTTTACTTCTGACAGGTACAGGGCAATTTTATTTCATGAGAAGGAGAAGGAGAACCTAAAACTGTGCTCAACTGCCCAAAAGCTTCAACTACTTTTGTGCCATTTAAGCAAGTAAAGTGAAAAAGTGTCCAGCCCTAGCTTTGGAATCCCAAATACCGAGTGGGAAGAGTTACATGCCTGGGCATCCAGTTCAGCCAGTATGATAGTTTATCTGGGTGTGGGCAATAGGTGAATCTTTGGCAACTAAATAGGCTTGCTGGTGAAATATTAGCTGCCTGGGGAGTTTTCAGTGACTATGGGAATGACGCGTGA
Organism: Crocodylus siamensis; assembly: GCF_052110815.1. Lineage (NCBI taxonomy): Eukaryota > Metazoa > Chordata > Crocodylia > Crocodylidae > Crocodylus > Crocodylus siamensis. The sequence goes on from NC_143395.1 coordinate 6,397,373, forward strand.
GTTCTTGGAAGTGCTCCTTTGTACTTGGGTGTCTAAATTGCATCTAAGTCTCATTTTGGACTCCTTTCTGAAACCTGCCCAAATATACTCCAGTCCTAATTGAAGGGTAATGGGAGTTGGGATCCCCCCACTTCAATTAGTCCTTTGAAAATTGTATTTCACATTCTCTGTGGAGATCATTATCAACTTTAATAGCCTTCCTTGTGGAACCCCAAATTTGTAGCCAAAAGCGACCTGCAAAACTGCACTGAAATACCATGTGCGTGTCTGCACCTCCCTGATACGGCCCTTTATACTGATGGTGCTCTGTTGCACGCACCTGCTGTGGGTTTTCCTGCTTTGTTAACGCCCAGGGCAAATCAGCAAGAGGATACTGTTGACAAGCACAGCCCACCACTCCCACCTCCCATCCCGTTCCCCTACTCCCCACCCCACCCCCCCAACTTAGGTGAAGCCAACTGCTGGCAACACCCCGAAGACGTTGAGATAATTGTGTTTGAAAATGTAGCAAGCCACTTATAAATGCTGTCATTGTTCCTAGGAGTCGGAGGGGCTGCATGTTTGCTGTGGTTTACCAAGTACCTGTAAATGCATCATCTGAATCTTTTCCTGGCTGTGGTGGAGTTACCACAATGGCTTCTATGGGATAGTAGGGCCAGAAAGACTTCAGAATCAGGAGCAGCTTCACACAGCCCTGGCAAATAGATAATAAAAGTGCTAGGTGAAGCGAAGAGCTAGAGTGGAAGGTTGTGGAGGGCTGCCACCCCTGACACTGGCTAGCCTATTTCTGTCTTAGGCTGCTTTTCAACAGGCAGCCTGTCCTTCCGCTTGTCAGTCCTACTGTTGATAGTCAAAAGTTCATAGGAATGTACAGCTTGAAGGGACCTCACAAGGTCATCCAGTTCAGTCCCCTGCTCAAGGCAAAATTGTCCCCGACAAAACTATCTCAACGAATGTCAGAGAGTCACCACCCCCTTCAGGGCTATGCAGCGTGAAGCCCAGTGCCCAGTCCTGTGTCCAGATGATAGCTTACTGCCAGGTGCACGCGTGTCATTTCTTATTTCATTAAGGAATAGGGTCCCATGGCACTTTATCCTGCAGCCCCAAAGACAAAAAAGGAACAAGTAAGTACAGTATCACAAGCAATATGAAAACTTTATGCAGATTTTTCAGGTAACAAATGGAAAGCTCATTGCAAAGACCAGGGTCTCCTTGGGTCCCTCCATTCCCACAAGCTTCCTCTGCCTATTTCAGAGACTGCTTACACCCCTTCACCCTATTCCCCATACCTAAGAGTGTCATTCCTCTTCTTCCTCCCCTCTTGTCCCCTGCTTCCCTGAATGTCCATCCAGTTGTGTGTAGGCTCTCCTTGTACTTGCCTAGTTATGCTGAATATGCATGGCAAGCTGGAGTTTCACAGACAGGTCTGAAGACCAGGAGCCTAAACCTAAAAAGTATGCAATCTAGTAGTGAAATCCTGATTTCCCCTGCCCCCCGCCCCACAATCCCTCATTCAAGTGACTGTATTCAGAGACACCAAGATTTGCTACAGAAAAACTCATGCTATAACGTATTTAGTAATACAGTTTAGTTCACCAGAATGACTAAATGGAGTATAGATGCAAGAGTTTGACTAGAAGCTTATGGATGTGCTCTAACTTAAATCAGACTCAGTTCATCTTATGATCCCAGGTACACCTTGTGGGTATAAGCCAAGGCTGACATCTTGCTCCAAAATCTCCTGTATTTTGACTGGCTGAAGTATCTATGTTCAACCCAAACTTTCATCTGACATACATACAGAGAGTCCCTAGTGCTGGTGTGACCTTTTGAATAAAGATAAACTTGCTGAAACAACTTCCCTGGGTTTTTTTGAGGATTAAAGGAGAGGCAGCAAGATTAGCTACGTCAAATTAGTAGTGCATTGCACATAGCAGAAGATGGAGCGGCGTGGTTTAGAGTCATGAGTCTTCATAGGCCATAACCTACATTGTCCATCCAGGTCTATGTTATTTAATGTCAACCGTAAACTTTTGGTAACATTTGGTTTAGTGTTACAGCTCCATCTCGCTCCTCCCAAAGGTCAGGAGCTGAGGTGAAAGAGAAGGGGAGAGAGAGTTCAGAGGACCAAATGAACTCAACCATTTATTAGGCAGCACAATGATGGATTTAATCATTTAAGCAATAAAGCATTAGATTACACAGAACAGTCAGTGAAGTAAATTATCTTACCACTTATTGGGAAGGCCACTGGACAGCCCAGAGAAGGACATGAATTGGAGAAGAAGCTTTCCTAGTGCTGTTTATCCAATGACTATTAAATGCAGGGTGCAGTGGGATAAGATCAAGAGGAGGTCTGGACAGGGTCTGTGTCAACACCTTGCTCATGGCCTGGGAAGCAGAAAAGCCAAGTTCAAATTCTTTCTGGATCACAGGAGCCTAGAACCTGGTTCTTGTGACTGAGTTAAAAGGAGGGACAAGAGGGCTTCTCTCCTCTCTTTTATTTCTGAGAGCTACAGGGCAATTTTATTTCACTGCAGGGAGAAGTAGAACCTAAAACTGGGCTCAACTGCTCAGAAGCTGCAGCTACTTTTGTGCCATTTAACCAAGTAAAGTGAAAAAGTGTCCAGCCCTAGTTTTTGAAACCTAAACAGCTAATGGGAGAAATTAAGTGCCTACCCACCCAGTTCAGCCAGTATGACAGCCTGTCTGGGCACGGGCAATAGGTGAATCTTTGACAACTAAATAGGCTTGCCAGTGAAATATTAGCTGCCTGGGGAGTTTAAAGTGACGATGGGAATGAGGCAGGATTTCTTGGAAGTGCTCCTTTGTACCTGGTTGTTTAAATGCCATCTAAGTCTCATTTTGGATTTTTTCATGTAACTTTGCCCTGAGATACTCCAGTCCTAAATGAAGGTAGTGGAACTTCAGATCCTTGTACCTTAATTAGCCCTCTGAAAATTTCATTTTACCTTCACTGTAGCGATCATTATCAACATTACTAGCCTTCCCTGGGGAACCCCAAACTTGTAGCCAAAAGCGACCTACAAAACTGCACTCAAATACCATGTGCATGTCTGCACCTCCATGACAAGGCCCTTTATATTGATGTGGCTTTGTTGCAGGCACCTGCTGTGGGTTTAGCTGCCAGGGCAAATCAGCATGAGGATGCTGTTGACAAGCACAGCCCACCCCCCCTCCTGCCATCCTGTTCTCCCCTCTCCCACCCCGACATAGATGAAGCCAACTGCTGGCAACATGTCGAAGATGCTAAGATAACTGTGTTTGAAAATGTAGCAAGCCACTTATAAATGTTGGTAGTGTTACTAGGAGTTGGAAGAGCTGCATGCATGGTTTACCAAGCAGCTGTAAATGCATCCTCTGAATCTTTTCCTGGCTGAGGTGGAGATACCACAATGGCTTCTACGTGATGATAGTAAGAGCATAAAAACTTCATACTCCGGAGCAGCAAATAGTAGGGGTGTGTGAAATGAGCCCAATTCACTTCAGATCCAGCCCGAATCGGGGACAATGATTCCATTCATTGATTCAGATCACTGTACCAGATTTGATTCAGCCGAATCCGAATCTGAAGATTCAGTGCTGATTCAGAGAATCAGTGATTCAGCCATAGAGAGCTTTAAATGTTTTCTCTACATACCTTAAGGTACCAGCACAGCTCATGATTGCTGCAATGCTGGGATGGATGGAGTGTCCCACAGAAGCGTGGAGGGAGGGCCACATGTGCTCAGTGGTGAACGGGGAAGTGGACCAGAAGTATTTCCGGTCCACTTCTGGGTCTGTTGCCAAGTCTACTGGGGAACACCCCCTTCCCGCCCCCGTGCTTCTATGGGATGCTCCATGTGCCCCAGCATCGGAGAAATTCAAGGGTCCTCTGATTCAATTCAGATTTGGAGATTCAGCCACTGAATTGGGTCAAATCTCCGCTGAATCGAATCAGGGACCGAAGCTTCACACAGCCCTGACAAATAAATAAAAGTGCTAGATACAGGGAAGACCTGGAGTGGAAAGTTGTGGAGGACTCTCACACAACCACTGACACTGGTTAAGAATTATCCAACGAGCCTCTCTCTGTCTTCGGCTGCTTTTCAACAGGGCTGTCCTTCTACCGGTCAGTCCTACTGTTGATACTCAAAGGATCACAGGAATGTACAGCTTGGACGGACCTCGCATGGCCATCCCCTGCTTAAGGCAAAATCACTGCTGACTAAGCCATCCCAACCAACACTGGAGAGTCCCAGAGTTTCTGTCAGGCTCTCTCAAGCCAGTAGGAATCAGATCTTTTCCTGCCTTGTTTCAGCAACATGCTGCGGTGCCCATTTCTAGTCCTTAAAATAAATGGTGGAGTAACCATAAAGAAGGGAAATAATCACTAAGCACAACCCACCTTCATTTCATTTTCCAAACACCTGTAAAGCACAGCTTACCTAGCAAAAAAGAGTGTGAAGATTTACTGGAGCTATAGATCGGCAAGTGCCAATTGCTTTCTCACTTCCCCAAACCTCCTATACATAAAAAAGGGATTAAAAAAAGTAATAAAGATTTTTCTTAGAAGTAGACTGTTCCTGGAACCACTTCTGAGCTGCTGCAGCTTAGTCACCACCCCCCTTTAGGGCTCTGCAGCCAGAAGCCCACTATCATTCCTCTGTCCAGATGATATTTTACAGCAAGGTGCACGTGTCTTTTATTTTTTCTAATTAAGGAATGCAGTCCCACGGCAGCAAAGAAGGCCTAGTTCTGGGCAAATCAGTGAACTTTATCCCACAGCCCTGAGGACAAAAGACGAACAAATAAGTACAGTATCAGAAGCAATATGAAAACAGGATGTGCCATTTTCAGGTTACAAATGGAAAGACATACATCTTGTTGCCAAGCTCATTTCAAACACCTCATGCTCCTTGGATCCCTCTGTTCCCACAAGCTCCCTCTGTACCACCTTCTCACCCTGCCTATTTCAGAGACTGCTTACACCCCTTTGCCTGTGTCCCATAGCTAAGACTGTAATTCCTCTGCCTCTTCTTCCCCCACTCTTGTCCCATGCTTCCCTGAACATCCATCCGGTTGAGTGTAGGACCTTGTTGCACTTGGCCATTTATTGTAAATATGCATGGCAAGAGGGAGTTTCAGAGTGTGGTCTGAAGGCCCTTAAACCTAGAAAGTGTGCAATCTAACACAAGCCGTGTTTTATAAGTAACAAGTAAGCAAAGAGAGCTTCCACCTGTTGAATATACACTGAGTCCCTAATGGATGACCTTGGAATAAAGATACATTTGTTGAAACAACTTCCTTGTTTTTAATGAGGACTAGAGGCAAGGAAGCAAGATCGGCTGTGTCAAATTTGTAGCGCATTGCACATGGCAGAGTGGCACCCGTACAGACTAATTGGTTTAGGGAGTCATGAGCTTTCACAAGCAACAACCTTCATGCCAGATGCATTGCACAAAAGAAAGCTTTCACAAGCAACAACCTTCATGCCAGATGCATTGCACAATTATCCAGCATGTACTGAAAAAGATAGGATTCCCATCATCCTTAAAAATCACAGGGCTTAAAAAATCTGAACACGACTGTGGGGCTTTAAAGCAAAGTTCTACGTTATTTAACATCAACTGTAAACCGTTGAACATTTGTTTTAGTGCTCCTCCCAAAGGTCAGGAACATGAGGGGAAAGAGAATGGGAGAGAGTTTGCAGAGGATCGAATGAAGTCAGCCCTTTATTAGACAATACAATGATGGATTTAATCATTTAAGGGATAAAGCAGAGATTACAGAGAACAGTCAATGAAGTAAATGAACTTACCAGTTATCTTACCAGTCATTCCTGGATCCTTGCGGCCACGGGTTTTAACACCTTCCAGAACCATTCCCGACTCCCTTTTTTGATCTCTCCTCCTATATACATTTACATCAACTACACAGAACATATATTTCCATCTTAACTTATTTAGTTAAAAAAGGCACATTGTTTTTTTCACTGGATTCTAGCTTATCACACAGTTTTCTCTGTCGATCAAAAGGCCAATATCAAGTTACTCCATCTTTTACTTTTAACTATTATTCATACAATTCAGAAAATGCCTGAAATCAATTGGCCTAGGTTAATTCAGGTAGGCTTCACTATTTTTTCTCCTTTTTTTTTTTCCTTTTATTTTCTCTGACGCTGTAGAAAGTTTTGCTTTCACAGAAACTCTTATCAAGTGCAGCTTAAAAGGGAGATTCAGACTTCTACCATTAGTCGCCTTTATGACAATTTAAATTTTTATATCTGCCTAATGTTTTAGGGTGGTTCAAAAATCTTATAGAAATGATCTCAGTTTCAATCTTGTACATTTTTAGACTGATATCCATGAAAACTTATTGAGGTATAAGTAAGAGTGACAGGATCTGGCCCTATATGTCTTGTTACCTTTTTATCTCCTTCTTTTTTATTTTTTTTAACAGCTACAGCCTGTGGGTAAAAACTTTTTATGTCAACTGTACTCACACCATGGCCAGCTGCTAGTCAATCATGGTATGATAAGGAGAAATATTTCAGATATGGCCTTGGGCCAGTAAAGCCAGGTACAGTGTTTGGCTGTTATACCCAGGTAGGAATATGAAGAATAACTAGCCAACTTGTTGCACGGTAGTGGTATTAGAACTATTACATGGATACGATGCTGTAACTGCTATAATCCTTTCCTACCAGATTGTTGGGGATCCGACTCAACAAAAAAATCTTCTTTATCGTGCTTGAAAGAAACATTGTTCCAGCTGCTTCATCCTAACAGAGCATGGACTTCTGCAGTATCTGAAAAGCGAAAACACTTAGTGGTACAATTTCCAATACTGCACAGAGACCTGTTTTAAAAGCTGCATTCAATCTTCAGATATCAGATACCCTTCAGATATCAGCTATTTTTGTGTTGAATATCAAATAACCTCTCATTGAATATCAGTGCTGCAGACAAGAATATTTATTTCAAGGCTGCCAGGCTCCAAGTATCGGCTCTGCAACTGGGTTGCTTAGAAACTTGGATTGCCCTGCCTCCAAAGAAGGTCCACAAACCCTCCGTTTTCCTCTTTGATACCAAGAGTTAAGTTCAGACTAGAATCGGGATCCTCAGGGCCTTCAGGTTTCTAGCTCCCCGGCAGATGTCCTCACAGCTCTTTCATTGGTGTCTGACCTGAAACCACAAGCCCTGGAATCTCAGGGTTCCCAGCTCTGGTGCTGCGTACTGGATGGATCTCCAGCAGATCCATGGACCTGCCACTCCTGCCAGGAGAAGCGTTTTGGGGCTGGAGCCCTTTTGCTAATAGGGCTCAAGGCACTGGGGCATGCCCCCCAGGCGGACTCCAGGATCTATGATGCTGGGGCAGAACTGGTAGAGGGGTGGGCCCAGCAACAAATCATTCTGGTGGAAAATTCATAGAAACGGATGCCTGGAAGAGACCTCCTGGTGATACATTCAAGTTAACTGCAGTTGGAGACAACCGCCCCGTCTCACGCAGCAGACCCACAAAGCTGCAGTGATTGGTTGACCTGAGTGCCCAAGCAAGACCCATCAGTCAGGCACCTAAGGCCACATCCCGACAAGCAGGAGCATGCACTTACATCAACACAAATAGTAGAAGCAAAAAGTTGTGTTGCTATTTTGTGCTGCTGCACATGCCCCTGCGTGTTTACTTTCTTGTGGCATATGCTAGCCATCGATGGGCAAACTGTCCATGCCCAGCTCCTCCCGGTTCTCAGTGTGCTGCTCCAGATGGGCTTCATGTGGAGCTGGCTGGGCCACAGGGGCCATGTCTACATGAGGCTCTGACTGAGCAGTAGCCCATGACTACTGCACAGTTGTGTCACTTGGCAGGAAGCATGACATGATGGTACTGCACAGTAGTCTTGGGATACTGCACAGCCAGCATCACAAAAATGCTATTCAGTTATGCTACTGCACAGTAACTCTGGTTACTCTATTCATACAAGTACTAAACTTAGTTTATACAAGTACTAAACGAATGATCAGTAACAATTGTGCCGTCCGTATCTCATGTAGATGCAGCCAGGATCCTTCAGAGTGGGACTAACCAGCAGGCAGCCTTCACACTGAGGCACCCTACTCCCCAGTTATCTGGGGGCAGCACATGAAGATGTTCAAATCAGCAGGTCCAGACAACCTCCACCCTAGAGTGCTGAGTGAATTAGCAGAGGTCATTGCAGGACCCTGGCACAGCTTTATGAGCACTCGTGGTGCTCTGGTGAGTTGCCAGAGGACTGAAAAAGAGCCAATGTGGTCCTTATTTTCAAAAAAGGGAGGAAGGAGGACCCAGGAAATTATAGGACTTTTAGTCTTACTTTGGAGCTGGGGAAGCTCTTTGAGAAAATTATCTAGGTGCACATCTGTGAGGGGCAAGCAGGGGAGTGTATGCTTAGGAGCAACCAACATGGGTTCATTAGAGGCAGGTCCTGTCAGACCAACCTGGTGGCCTTCTATGACCAGGTCACAAAATCCTTGGATGCAAGTGTTGTGGTGGACATAGTTTTTCTGGACTTTAGGAAGGCCTTCAACACTGTCTCTCACCCCATTCTCGTTAAAAAATTAGGAGATTGTGGTGTCGATGCCTACACAGTCAGATGGGTTGCCAATTAGATGGAGGGCCGCACTGAGAGAGTGGTGGTGGAGAGGTCATTTTTGACCTGGAGAGATATGGGCAGTGGGGTCCCCCAGGGCTCAGGCCTCCACTGTTCAACATCTTCATCAGCAACTTGGACAAGGGAGTAAAAAGCATCTTGTTTAAATTTGCAGATGACACTAAGATGTGGGGAGAAGTGGGCACGCTAGAAGGGAAGGACAGGCTGCAATTGGATATGGACAGGTTACAAGGGTGGGCAGATGAGAACAGGATGGGATTCAACACCGACAAGTGCAAGGTGCTGCACCTGGGGAGGAAGAACCAGCACCATACCTACAGGCTGGGGAACTCCCTTCTCGTCAGTGCAGAGGCAGAAAAGGATCTTGGTGTCATTATTGATTCCAAAATAAACGTGGGCCGCCAATGTGGGCACACAGTCAGGAAGGCTAACTGCACCTTGTCATTCATCCACAGATGCATCACGAGCAGCTCCAAGGAGGTGATCCTCCCCCGCTATGTGGCACAGGTCAGGCCGCAGCTCGAGTACTGTGTCCAGTTCTGGGTGCTGCACTTCAGGAGGGATGTGGACAACATGGAGAGGGTCCAGAGGAGGCCACTCGCATGGCCAGGGGGCAGCAGGGCAGGCCCTACGAGGAGAGGTGATGGGACCTGAACCTGTTCAGCCTCCACAAGAGAAGGCTGAGAGGGGATCTGGTGACCATTTATAAACTGGCCAAGAGAGACCAGCAGGCAATAGGAGAGTCCCTGTTCCTCCGAGCATTACTGGGAGTAACAAGGAATAATGGCCATAAGTTGACAGAGAGTATATTCAGACTAGATATCAGGAGGCACTATTTCACGGTCAGGGTGGCTAGGATCTGGAAGCAACTTCCAAGGGAAGTAGTGCTTACTCCTACCCTGGGGGGTCTTCAAAAGGAGGCTAGACAATCACCTAGTCAGGGTCGTTTGACCCCAGTACTCTTTCCTGACCATGGCAGGGAGTCAGACTTGATGATCTGCTCAGGTCCCTTCTGACCCTACCCTACCAACTATGGGGGAGCAAGCATCCCTGGGCCACCTCCTGCACTGCCTGCATGTTTGTCCTGGTGCATGCTATTTTGGCTTGCTTTGTGCCACTTTTTTCAGGGTTTTTTTTTTCTTCTTACTGGGAAATCCTGGTAGCAAAATTTTGCTTCTGTGCTGCAAATTAGCAGTTTCGTGCACAGTTTAACATGCAACACATGTGGTTTGTGGCTCCAAAAACCTCACATGGCTGCACATGTGGACATGGCCTAAGAGGTTTTTTGGAAACATCAGGAGCACCAGCACACTCAAGCCAAACTCCCACTTCCAGCCATAGTCAACGTCGAGCGCTTCAAAACTAGGATTGGGGCAAAACCAAAACAAAACAACAAAAAGAACAGAAGCCAGATGATACATTCAAGTCCTGATCAGCTGCTCTTTTTAATTTAATAAAGTCCTAAGGAAATGGCTGAAAATGGCAAATTTTAGAAATTCTTAATTTGTTTCCCCTGGGTATGACCATCCTCAGCTTAAGGCATATGGGCATGTGTAGATGAAACAGGGGCCCTAAATTGAACCAGTGGGTTTTAAAACCACCGCTTCAATTTAGGGCTGATTAAACCCTTGTGTCATACACACATCCCACTGAATTACCTGCCGCTTCAGCCGAGAGGGGAGGGCAAGCTGCTGGTGGACAGATTGGTCTTTGGGCTGTGGCAGTGGGGATGGTGCTTCCCTCTGCAGCAGCAGCACCCCCCAAAAGTGGCACCCTCTCACAGGCACCTGTCCCGGGGAGCACCGCAGTTACGAGGGAAGCACTGGGCCCACACACAGCTCAAGCAGTCAGGCAGGCTCCAGGAGGAAAAAAAAAATCAGACTTGCCACTATTCATGGCAGAGCTGCTTTCCCAGGCTGATGCCAGGCTGCCTACACAGGCTTCATGTAGAGCCATGGAGCTGCACGGAGCCCGGTGCTTCACTCCACAGCTGTAGGGGCAGCAAACGAAAACTCCTTCAAGGAGTTTGGGGGGGAACATGCCAAGTCATTTAAGGCACAGTATGCCACTGAATTTCCTACAGCGGCTGGAATTAATGTGCAATACACCACCGAGGCATGCAAACACCATACACTGCTGAAGCATGCTAACACCTACACCATTAAAGCAGTGCAAAAGCATTTAGTTCACTTCAAAGTGTCTTGAGCACATGCCTCTCGTTTTGTCTACACACGGCCTATGTCTTAGAGTGGGGTGTGTCATGACATATCACCTGGACAAGGGAAAAGAGATTTATGTCATATATCTGGACTTTTAAAAAGCCTTTGATCTGGTGTCCCACAATCTCCCCATGGAAAAATTGGCCAACTGCGGTCTTGGCTACCTCACAGTACGATGGCTGGGGAATTGGCTTCAAGGTCAGACTCAGAGAGTGGTAGTCAACAGAAATCAATCATCATGGTGCACCATGGTCCCTCAAGGCTCTGTCCTTGGACCTGTACACTGTAACGTCTTTATTAACAATATGGACATTGGCATCAAAAGTGGACTGGCCAAGTTTGCTGATGACATTAAACGTAGGGGTAGAGGATCCACACCCAAAGATAGGCTGGTGATCCAGGCTGACCTTGACAGGCTTAGAAAATGTGTGGATAAAATCCTGATGACATTCAATATGGAAAAATGCAAGGTACTCCACCTTGGGGAAAAAAGACCCACATCATGCTTATAGGCTCGGCAGTGCTACACTCACTAGCATGATGGCTAAAAGGGACATGGGGGTCATGACTGACCACAAAATGAACAGGAGCCACCAGTGTGATGTTGCAGCTTGCAAAGTGAACAAAACTCTGGCTTGCATCCATAGATGCTTCTCAAGCAAATCCCAGGATATCATCCTCCCACTGTACTCGGCCTTGGTGAGGCCGCAGCTGGAGTACTGCATCCAATTCTGGGCTCCACACCTGCTCGTTCAGTTTCTAATTAGGGCATGTTGGAGCAGACTGCATTCTCATTTATTGCTCTAACATCTCACCGTCACATGTATTAAGCCGCCATGCATTTTAAATGGCCACATGGTCGCTTTATCTAAACCTCATCAAATGACCTTTAGATAAAGCATCCTGCTGCCCTTTTTCAACATGCAGGGTTTAATATACATGAAGGTGAGCTATTTTAACTACAGCAACTGTCTGGGAACTGCTCTAGTTAAAATGCCCCGCCCCCACCCCGTGAGCACTTGTATAGGCAGCCTAATGTGGCACCCTGCCCTGTCTTCTGCTTCTAGTAATGGTGAGTACTTTTCTTTTAAATACGTATCACAGCAAACCCACATTTGTATGTTTGTGTCTCAACAGGTAGCCTGGCATAGGTCTTGTCAAACTGGATGTGCAATTGCTTTTTATCCTAGGTAGAAATTCAAGTACTATTATGTCTGCCAATACTGCCTTCTGTAAGGGCAGTAATGCCCGTCTCCAGATGTGGCAGACTCTAGATAAATTTATTCTTCCTTGTCTTTACTATTCTCATGTCAGCTTTATTTTTCAATTGTATTCTCTTGCAGAGCATAAGCTTTCAGGGACAGGGCTGGTTTTCAGCCTCTGATCATGTACTGTCATTGTCAGCAGCCCTCAGTATGAAGATGACAGTCTTCCAGGAAACAAGGAATTCATGGGTAAGTCCATGATGAGGCCAATCCAAGATGTGCATGCAACACCTAGTATAGTGGGGTCCTGAGTAGGCCATTTAAAGACTGGCCTAATACTACTAATAAATGGAAATGCCAGGGACTTAACTTTTGCCCTGTCTTCCTTCCTCACTCTTGCGTATTCATATTACGCGAGTTTTTGACTCAATAGGAGAGGGAAGAAAAGCTGCACCACCCATTGTTTCTAAAGAGAATTCATCTACTAACAATACTAGTGTTTCTTTATTAATCTTCATTTGCATGTGTAGTCATTTTGATCAAATAACGTTTGAGAATAGCAAACCAAAGTTTATTTTCACTTTCCTTTCTGTTTTGTCTTTTAATTTTTTCAGAGAAAATTACCAATACTGAAACACCAGACCTTACAAAAAGGGACAACCATGTGGTGATTGTCCTAGAAATTGCGACAAAGGACTGGGCAGTAAGTTAACACAGCATTGCCACTGGGGAACTTGTAGACCTACCTTCCTGCTGCCTATACTTTTCTAGTCATTTGAAACCAGTGGGAAAGTGTGTGCGTAATGCTCCCAAGCCTGAACAGTACAGTTCTACACCCATGTTACACTTGCATAAATGATCACACAGGGCACAGAGCAAAGGAAGCTCAAGCCCTAATTTTTATTCTGGTTGAGCTCTCTTGCCTAATGTGCTTGTGAGGTTACCACACTAATAAGGACAACAGCCTGTTTACATTACACCAATGTTAAAACTAAAAACCAAGGAGATTGACTAAAATGACTTTAAAAGGCAATAATAATGTTTGTGGGTTTTTTCTTTGTCTTCTGAGATTGGACACCTAAGGGCTCACATTTTCAAACCATCCTTTCCAACCAAAGTTATTTTATTTCATTGAATAAAAAGTGTCATTCTTGCTTGATCACATGACTTCATCAGCTAATGCATGAAAGGAAAAATAAGTCATTAAATACAAGATCTCGCGGTTTGTGTTTAAAATACCAGAAGAAACTCTAACATTTACATACCTCTCATGCCCAGAGCTCTTCCAGACTAACAGCCAGTTAGATTAGCATGGTCACCAGTTTCTGTAACCAGCAACACACAGAGGAGTAATGTGACTAGTAACATATCCCTCTGTCTTTGATTCCCCAGTTCAAATGTCTACTTTCCCATTTACGGTTGAATCAGTTCTGGACGGCATTTGGCGTCTGACTATAACAAGGCTTGAACTCATGCTTGAGAAACAAAATAAGATACCTTAGCTACTCTGCCACCTCACCTGCATACCTGTCTTCTCATTGCAGTTATATAAATGCATTTTATGTACACATAGGATAACTTTATTTCACAGACCTCTTTGTAACAGTAGAAGGGAAATGTGCAATGATGCACACAGGGCAGCTATTAAGCACACCGATTATGTAAGCTACTTTTTGTGAGTGTGACTTTGGGGTCAAACACATATTTCGAATGCATTTTTCAAGTGCAAGTATTTCTTCCATTTAAGCTGAGTCTTAAATACGTTTAAAAAAAATAAAAATAAAAAGCTCTTATATGGACCACAAAAGTTATATTCATGGAAATACGTCTTTATTTTATGTTTTGTTTTGTTTTTAAATGGAGAGCCAGGAGACCTCAGTGCATCTTAAATTCAAAGATGCTTGGCAAATTAGAAATGGAAGAAAATAGAGGGAAATGCCGTTTTGATAAGAATGTTTAAAATAAAATTATGATCTGACTTTCACTGGCATAAGCTCCCTCCATCCCCCTTGTAGAACAAATTACAATTAAAGTCATTTTAAGTCGTTTTTTCATCATATTAGAAAACAATATTTAAGAATCCGAATAGAAAAGACTAATACAGAACAGGTCACGTGTAAATCTCATATCAAACTACACTATCTAGATGGGTCTTAAAGCAAGTGGACCCACCACAGCACACTTTCTATCTCTAACCTGATGCTTCATTATATTTCAGCCAATTCCAGCAAGTACACAGACACCTCTTCAAACTGTCCTGATTTTAAAAGGAGGCTTTCATGTTATCACAACATTGTCAGGCAGCATTGCTATGCTTCCTGCAGATTCCCTACGGAAATAAAACCTGCTGCAGACTTCTTTAATTTACAATGCCTGGAATAGTGCTTATACCTGGTACGTGAAGTATTTATAATTCATTCCCCATTTTGCAACTCTTAATTAAACAACTCATCCACCTATGTAAAGGGTGTGAATAGAGTAGTGGGCAAGCAGCTGCACCCTCTCGTTCCCAAGAATCTGCTATATGCCTATGGGTGCACACACACAACCTGTTAACTCAGGGGTAGTCTTTAGTTGGTTTGCAGGAAAAGCACAGAGGACCCACAACACACAGCATTTACTCCATTGTAAGGTTACATCTGAAGAAGTAAAAAGCTAATCCAGGGCGCACCTACACATGCAATTAATGCAAAGCAGTAAACCCCAGAGTTTCTCCTGGGCACTGGGTCAGAGCAGCCCCAGCTGCCAGGGAGCCCAGGAAGTTGGCCTACCAACCCAGGGCTACTCCAACCCAGCTCAATGTGCTGCAGAAAGGCTGGCTGGGGCATGAGGGTGATCCCGTGCAGGGCTAGCACTGAAGCATCCCAGTGTCCCAGCCACCCCATCAGCATCTACACACATGGTGCTGTGGAGTTAATTAATTTACTGAGGCCTAATAGGGCCACACATGTAGAGGCACTCTGCAGTAAACGTCTTGTGTAGACACATCCCCAGTGTACCTATGGTGTATCTACCATCACTACCAATTTCACTCCTTAATAGCCCTTTGCTCAATGCTAACCAGCTCCCCTGCCATGTAGTGGTCAAACATTATAATAGTGCCTACTTTGAGCTGCTAGTTGAGGAGAGCTGGCCACGTGCCTTCTCTGTAGTCTAGAATAAATCCACTCTGGTGAAAATTTCCCAGTAAATTACTTCAAGTTAAACAGGTTGTGTGTCCACATCTTGGGCTGAGTCACTTTACCTCTCTGTGCTCTATACTCTCCCCCTAATTTTTTTGTCTGTTTTGCCTATTTAGAGTGTTATACATTGTCAAAGGAAGGCAAGGTTCTTTGGGTAAATCCAATATCTTTTATTAGACCAACTCACATAGTTGGAAAAATTCTTCTTAGTAAGCTTTCAGGCCCAAACACCCTTCATCAGGCTGAGAAAGTGTCTGCAGATGGTCTGTGATCTTCCTGGATGGAGTAGTAAAGCACCCAGAGGCCAGTACATACGCAGGAAAGCCAATCAGTTAAAATTGAAATTGAGGTGAAGTGGGGAAGGGGAATGAATGTAGCTGTAGTCAAAGGATGGGAGACAGAGGGGTGAGGGAAGGGTGGGGGAGGGAATGAGACCAGCTAGTAAAAATCGGAGGGTTTACCTGGGGAGTCAGATGTTAGGCAGGTTATAATGTGTCATAAATCCAATGTCTATATTTAGTCCATGGTTTTTTCTATCCAGCAGATTGATGAAGTGAAGTTCATAGGTTTGTCTGTGAAAGGTATTCTGTAAATTCTCTTTGTCAAAGGAAAGCACTTTCAGTGGCCCCTGCACTGTAGTCACTGAAATGACTGCAGATCATGTAGATAAACCTGAGCTAGCTTTTAACTACTTAGCTTGGATACTGCTAGTAGCATACCATAGCTGTGGCAGCATGAATGCAACTGGAGATGGTATTTACTGAGGGGTTCAGGCAGGTTTTGCAGCCTAAGGTGAATACCATGCTCCCATAGCTATGCTGTTATCAGTGCTTCAACAGGCAAGTTCAAAGCAATCCTCAATGTAAAGTTACTTCCTACCTAGTTTGGGTATATCTACAGAACTTGTTCCCGTACCCTTAAATGTACTGTTGACCTTCTTCTATTTCCTTTGTGTTTGTACAATATCTAGCACAATGGGGCGTCAGTCTCAGTTGGGCCATCCATATGATACTGTACTAAAAATAATTTTATGTTTCTATCCCACCTTCACGTTCTCTACTTAGCTTGTAAATTCTTCAAGCCAGGGGCAGTTTCTTAAGTGTTTGTATAGACATAGCACCATGAGCTACCACAACACAAATAATGAATAAGAAAGCTTGCATAAGGAAGGACTGAGAAATAGGCTTTGTGAGCTCTATACATGTTTCATATATGTGATTTTAGGTTAAGCTGGAACAAATTTTGTTCTCTGCTTAAAACTCTGCATTATATGTTGGTCTTGCAAAATATTCATTAAGTGTTACTTCTATATCAGCTTCAAGAACCTAGTTTAACTATTAGCTGAATTAGAGATCTTTCTTTTCATACAATACAATCTGAATAACTGAATCTACTTGACTTCACTGTATTCTCTACCTTTTTTCAACCTAGTAGCAGCTGAACCTACTTTGATTGGATGCAGATAACTTCACAAGGCACAAGAATGTGGAGAATTTACTAAATGACTATTACTATTATAAATATAAGCCAAGTGCTATTGTTGGGATAATACCTAATGAAATAAAAAGCAAATTATAATGACATACTGGTTAGCCAAACAGACTGGGACTCATTATTACTAAAGTTTACCTACCTGGGGAATATATCTTGGATGCTGAAATACAACAATTTTTCAAGTCACTGCGTTAGAAAAAATGGTAAACAGCAGTTAAGCCATTCCATTGGTGATAAAAACATGTCTTCTGTGCTCCTTGAACCAGCACTGCTCATGTGTACTAGCACTGGCTGCAAACACAATATTAATTAGATTTAAATCCCTGATGGACCTTGTAAATAAATACCTGAACCTAATGAGCACCACAGATCTTTGGCAAATGCCATATACTGCCAGTTACACTGTGTGAAATTATCTGTGATGATAAAAGATATGGGCCAATGAAATAAACTGCATCAGCATTAACCAGGTTCTGCACAAGAAGCATATTGGGAGATGGCATTTCATGATAACACAATCACCCCTAGCAAATCGCTCTATGAGCCTTATCTCCTAATCTGCATAAAAAAAGTCTCTTGTGCACCACCCTTCTTTCCATGTGCACAACATCATAACTTCCTTACCTGTGGCGTGAGACAGAATCAGACCCTCATTCTCTGGTTATTTTTCCACAGGGTATGTAAGAGGTACATTCAGGCACCTCTGCTAATTCAACAGTCATATACTAGCCAACTGCTGGTCAAGAATGAAGGGGGAGCAGGCAGGGGTGGAGCACCGTGGCCCCTCCCCATCTTGGCCCAGTGCCCCCTTCCCTCCTGCTGCTTGGGGTCTGGGCCCATTCCCCCTCTCTCCACTACAGTGGTGGGGGGAAGGGAGGAGGGGGTCTGAGCCAATGCAGTGGAGGACTGGACCCAGGGGTGGGGAGAAGCCAGGCCTCCATGGCGGGGAGGAGCAATGACCCAGGCCAACCTGATGGCAGCAGGAGGATGGGAGGAGTGGGGTTGGGGATGACGTGGGGGAGAGGGGGCTGGGAAGGAGTGGTCCCAGGCCCAAGGAAGGGAAGGGGAGGAGTGGGCCCAGGCCTGAATGCAGGGGGGGGAATGGGACTACCGTGGCAGTGAAGGGGGAGCAGTGGGCCTGGCCCAATGTGGCCCGATGTGGCAGCGGCTGGGAGAGAGGAGGAGTGGGCCTCTTGCCCCACCACCACCACCTCTGCAGCGCATCTACTCCTTCCCCCCTGCAGCAGGCCCACTCCTCCCCCCACCACTGCCAGGTCAGCCCTGCAGGCAGCGATGAGGGAAAGGGGGAAGCGCGGCTCGAGGCCAGCTCTGGTGGCCTTGCCCTGGACATGGTGTCCTGACCCCGCTCCCCCCATCGCGCCATGATTGCCATCACCTCCAAGGAGCAAGGAGAAGGGTGAGTCCAACCCCGGTGGCCTCACCCCCCCCACTCCATTATCACCACCTGCAGGGAGTAGGGCATGTGGAGTGACGCCAGCTCTGCTGGCCTTGCCCCCACACTCCATCCCCTGTGTCCCCACCATCTTTGCAGCATGTTGCTACCTGTCCAAATGCTTCTTCGCACTCTGATTAGCTGTTTATCAGCCAGTCAGAGTGCAAGTAAAGCATTATGCACAGATGGACAGGCAGACAGATTAAGGCTTTTATAATATTACAATAGTGACAGAGACAGAAGATTTCCTTTGGCTCCGGGATGCTGACCACTGTACAGCTGTATCAGGCCAGATATGCAAAATGAGACTGTAGGATATTATATTACACATCATGCCCCAGTATATATGCTTGCACTGTCCACCTTAGCTGTTTCTAAGGTATTGAAATAATGCTAAGTGCTGTGGTATCTATCTATCACCCCTAAGGGCTCTGTAGCAGAGGCAAAGCATAAACTACTCTGTGACAAAAGCTAGGGCCATATTTCACAAAATGAAGGGAAGGGACAAGAAGATGCAAAACCAGTCCAGATTAAGCCAACACATAATAACAATAGTGCTGACCTCTGGCCACAGCTATCACACAGGAAATGATTATGCTCCTTAGGCACTGAATGCACAGTAAATTCCAGTATCTCTGCTACAGTGAGCGGGCATACACTGCCGGTGATCAACAGTCAAAACTGCATGTAAAATAGACCTGTGCGAAGTGGCTAGTATTCGTTTCGGATTCAGCCGATTTTAAGGACAGTGATTCGATTCAGTGATTCAAATCGCTGTCCCAGATCAATTCAGCCAAATCTTTTTTGGAGATTCAGCCACTACCGGATTGACCAAATCTCTGAATCAGACAGGTCCCATCCTCCACCCACTCTCCGAGCCTCATCAATGACTGCCCCACCCATTTCCAGCTCCTGACTCTTTAAAAGAAAAAAAAAAGTCCTGCCAGGTGGGGCAGGAGGCATGATCCCCGCTGCCCCACACTGCCCCGTGCTGCATGGGGGACTCTGCCACAAGCCCCCAGAAACCCTGAGGTCACTGCAGCAGCGGGTGAGTGGGGCCTTTTTTTCTCTTTTTTTTTAAAGCAATGGCAGCTGGGGCCGGGCAGGGCAGCCATGGGGGGAGGGGGTTGGGAGAGTGGTCAGGGTGCTCAGGAGGGCTAGGGGAGCAGGTAGGGGATGAGGCCTGGCAGAGGTCCCCCCATGGTCCCCTCTGTCCTCTTCCAGGCCCTACCACCCCCGTCCCCGTCTTCCCAGCATGGAGTCCAGGTCCAGCTCCCTGCTGCAACAAGCAGGGGCTGCCCAAATCACCGAAAATCTCCGAACCTTTTCCAAATTGATTCAGAGAGCTTCAAATTGATTCACACTTTTTAATTGGTCTCCTGATTCGATTTAGACCGAATCTCCTCCAAATCAAATCAGCACCCAAAGATTCACACAGCCCTAATGTAAAATAATGCTGTAGTTTTAATTTATGTATGAAGGTAACTGAGTGACTTATGTTGTCTTATGTAGGCTGTGTCCTGCTCTGTGTTAACTGCACAGTGTCTGCACAAGTGATGATACACGTGATGCTCCAGGCCTTAGAGTGGCTCTCAAAGCTGCTCAAATTGAAGTGTCCCTCTACCTCTCTTGGAGGATGTCTATAAATACCCAAACTGTCTTGATAATTCCCCTCCCTCCCCACTTTTCCTATTGGGGTTATTTATGACGCTGATAGGACATTTGTCCATTTTCAGTTTTACTCAGAAACGAGTGTTGATAGATAAATGGTCCAGGAAAATTCAGCAGTTTCTCTGCCTTACCTCAACCAGGCTGATCTATTCAAACTGTATACCACACTCACATTTTTATCAATATTGTGGCAGGAAGTCTTAAGTAAGGAAGGTGATTTTTCTTTGCTGGAATACATACATATTAATAAAATAAATAATAATAAAACACAGAGATATTATTATACAATATATAATACAAATATAGTATGTAATACAATATATAATACAAATACATTATATTAATACAGTGTATATAACAGCATATGTATATAATAGAAATATGCAAATATATATGTGCATATTGTATTATTATGGGTATTTTGTGCATGTATATATCTGTATGTATGTCACTTGTTCACGAGTGATCGCCCATCATCATCATATATGTATGGGTGGGTATGTATAATATAGGTGTGTGTATATATATATATATATATATATATATATATATATATATACAGATATACACACATACTTGCACAATAATACTATATGTAGTATATTGGGGTGGTGGTTTTTCTTTGCAAAAAGATATTATACTATACTATACTATACTATACTATTATATAATATAATAAAAATTCCAGCAAAGATCGCTTCATTTTATGTATATATATACACACCTATATATACACATACACACACATACATATATGTATATACATATGTGTGTGTGTATGGGTGTGTGTGTATATATATATACACACACATACTATACAGATATATATACTATACAGATATATAGGGGGTTGGACTAGATGATCTGCTCAGGTTCCTTCTGACCCTAGAAACTATGAAACTATGACATACACATGCATAAATACATACACATACCCACAATAATACAGTATACACATATATATTTACATATGTATATTATATACATGTGATGTTATATAGATTGTTGTATTAATATAATACATTTGTATTATATATTGTATTACACACTATTTTTGTATTATATATATTATATATAATAGATAGATAGATAGATAGATAGATAGATAGATAGCCAGCACCACTGGCCCAGGACAAGTAACATAGCTATATTAGCAGTAAATATAGTTTGAAAGAGTTAATTAAGGCTGTGTTTAATAATTATCGGAAGAGGCAGAGGGACGCTCCAAGAGACACTCCAAAGCGCCTGGAGGTTCACTTGTATCGGCATCCCTGCACTGAAAAATGTCAGCAGGGCATTTGAACTAAAGCTTGTTGAACAAGCTTCAGTTAAAAAGCCCTTGCCACCTTCTCTCAGCGGGGGGATGCTGATACATGTGATGCTGGAGTCTGCTGAAGCACGGTAATTGCCATGCTCCAACAGAGTTGATTAATTGGGTCTGCTCCAATGCGCTGTAATTACAGTATGTTGGAGCAGCCTCCCTGCACATGCATAGGAGCCCTTAGGCCTTGTACTTATGTCTTTCTCTTAAGGTGCTAAAGCATTAATTTTCTACAACTAATATTCACTTGAGTTATCTAAGCCAAGTGTTGGCAACCTTTAAAAATGGTGCAACTTACCAGCCACCATCAATCCCTTCAGCAATGCCCCAGCCCTCTCTGCTCTATTCCAAGGGCTGCTTTCTTGTTCTTCATGTCCCTACTGCAGCCTCTGCTTACACTTGTCACTGAATGTAGCCTATTGCCATCGTCAGCAGTGATGGTGAGCTACAAATTCAGCAGCAAGGGTAAGCAGAGAGTGCAGTAGTGGGGTGAAAAAGCAGCCACCAGCACAGAGCAGGGAGCATGGGCAACTAGTGCTGCCTTAGTCAGGGGGGGCACGTGCCCCCACCAGCAACCAGACAGCAACTGGGGGCCAATCTCACTGACCGGAGGGGCGGGGAGCTCCACCATGGTTGATCACGAGGCGGCAGCCACTTCTGGGAGTGCCATGGTGCTCCGCTCCCCAGCCAGTGGTTGCAGGGGGGGACACCAGCGCTCCCACCTGCCCCCACTGCCTGTTGCCTTAGTGGCGCATGCAGCTGGTCAGAGGGTGCACCGGCGCTTTCAGGGGATGCACATGCACCCCCGTGCACCCCCTACTCATTGCCACTGGCAGGGAGGGCTGGGGCCTTGGCTGCTGGACACTGCAGAGAGGACTGGCAGCACACAGCACAGAAAAGCTTGGTGCAGAACAGAGGAAGTTCCCTGTGCCTGTATGCTGTTGATGCCTGCCATGGTGTGTTGATGCAGGCCAGATACAATCTCTTCACAGGCCATAGCTTCCTAACCCATGATCCAAACAGTCTCATAGTGATTGCAGAAGAGTTTGCTGTCATTACAACTCATCAATGTAGAAATGCCATCCATCCTCACACAACAGGCAACACAACACTTATGCTTGCCACTGTTATTACCAGCTCTCTGCTATAGAAGGGACACAAATGCACTTATGAAAGGAGTGAATAAACAAATTTGCCATTGATATTAATACACCCACTCCATGCACCATCCAGGAAAAGCCAAGCACACCCAATTTTGTCTGTGGGGCATATTTGTTTTTTTCCCAGAATGTATCCCCTACTTCAAACTAACCAATGTCATATAGCACAGGATCAGCCAGAGGCAGTGTTTCCAAGGACCCCACCCTTTGCCAGAAACTGATAATTCTCAGCTTAGGGAGCCATGACACATACAGTAATTAGTTTATCTGTCTGCATAATAATTTCCCTGGTAGCTTCCAGCACAGAGACTGGTAAGGTGAATAACATTGTTATCCCTTTGTGTGTTTATTGAATTCTTCTTTCGTGTAGCAAAAAGGGTGATCTGTCAGGTTCCAGTAACCAAGTCCAGACCAGTGAACCAGAGGACAGTTTTGGAAATGGCTTGATATAAATGGCATCTGCAGTGAAATGGCCTGAAATGGCATCTGCAGTGAAGTGAGGACTGAGTTATAATGTGGTCCATAGTTTGACTGGTGTCCACAAGCTGTTGTGCATTGTCTTTCATCTTCCAGAGATAAGAGACATCTGCATTGACAGCAAGATTTTCAGAAAGGGACCATTATTTCCATGGCAGGCTGAAGCATGGAGGGATGGGGGTTTTTTTCTTTGCTCATTTGTTTTTTGTGGCATTTGCAATCAACTCTTTGCTTGGATCATTAGCTCTATTGGCCGAAGGAATATTACTACATCAATGTGATGACCCGGAAACACTTTTAATAGACCAGGTCACATTGGAAGAAAAACAGAAATGCCATTTGGAACATGATGAGCTATGTGCCACGAGAGGAGAGGCCAGAAAAACCTCAAATTGGCTAGCCATTATGGCTTGTCTACACTTTCGTGGCAATTTGCCCTGGCCAGGATGGGTCCAGGCACGCCTTGCTCACTGATGTTGGTAGTACAGGGGTGAGAGGCCTTGAGGCCATATCCCACAGCATGTTGAACAGTGATACTCTAGGATTCCCCCCCAATCAGCTCAGTAAATTATAGGAGCACTTGCCTGTCCTTTAAGCAGGTTTCTGGAAAGGGATTCAGAGGGCTGTAAGGGTATGTCTACAGCACAGTGTAGCACTGTGTAGACTGTAGAGGTACCCATGCTGGTCCCAAACACGCTGCACTGCAGTGCACAGTCCCATGCAATGGTAGTAACTCTGATCCTGGGCCCGGTACAGCTGCAGCACTCCAGCCTGGCTAATCATTTCTGCTTCTCAGCCAGCCTGGGCAGAGCACCACACTTGGTGGCTACACTGTTTGGTGGCTATAGTGTTTGCAGTTCTAGAGATAGCTCAAGCAATGCTAGCTCAGGTATGGCTCTATGCCAGTGTTTCCCAACATGTTCCAGCCCAAGGGACACTTACATTAATAATTTTTTTCTGTGGCAAATCTGTTAAGGCGTTCCCCATCCTCATACCTATTATAGCTCATTGCCATGGCAAAACTCTGCGATGCACCTGTTCTTTTCTGACAGTGCACTTTGGTGCCACGGCGAACTAGTTTGGGAAACACTGCACTATGCCACCATGTAGATATTCCTTTGAACAAGAAGGCTCGGGGCCCAGAAGCTGTTTAACTACTTCAGCATAGAGATTGACTCAGGCTTCTGTATTATCTCAGCACCGATCTGTCTAGACATACTCTTTGTTATCAGTGTCTGCGGGGTATTGCACAAATGTCATGTATTTAAACCAGTGGTTTAACTCATTTTCCCATTGCCCTTTTATTTGCTCCCTTTAAGAGAGCTTTCTTCTGCCCCTAATTAACTATTTCCCCCGGGTGGGGTGTGTTGACACTAGCTACAACAGGCAACTTGCTCAGTTAGAGAACTGTGTAGTGTAGGAAGGTCTTCGCAAGTCAGACTGGGCGAGTGGACCTTATAGACAGTGCACAGGGACTTCTTCAGTACAGCCGGGGAGGTGACAGAGCCTGTCAAAGGGCTCACGCTGGGCCCAAGGCAGACTCGGAGAGGAATCTAACTTTGGCCGGCTGAGCGCTAGCCTATTGCCTTCTGTCTGGAACCACTATTCCCCGTGTGTCCTTAGATGTAAACCCTAGCTACCTTTTAGCCAGCAATTATTTCTGGAGCAAATCCACAGAAATACAAGGATTTCAAATATACATAAACTTTTGTGCATTTAGTGCAGACCATCTTATGAGGCAAGGCCATAAACTAGATGACCTCTATCATCAATAATTGTGCTGTTCTGAATTATAATACTAGCTCTATGTTACTGTCGCTTGAGCTAATTGCTTTGTCTCTCGGTTTCCATTCATTTTCTTGTAAAGGGACGAGAAAGCTATCTACTTTACTCATTCGGAGAGTTGTTGTGAGGATTTGTCACTGTCTGCGCAGTATTCAGGACATGGCAGCTGCCTAGCATGGGCTCCTTCCACCATATCTTCTGTGGTCCCTAGTCAGTCTGTCACAACTAGATACATAACTTCCTCCCATCCATTCCTCTGCCAGCTGTGTTAATAATTACTCATGATACAGCCATTTAAAAAAAAAAAAACTTTAATTAGTCAAGGTTCTTTAGGTATCAATAGTCATGTGACAGTTGGTGAGGAAGGAGTTTTTAGTCCCGGGAAAGATGGGTAATTACAATTTAAAACTGATTTTCATTTAAGTTTGTTTTTTTTCTCCCTTCATCAGAAGAGTAGGTGTCTAATGAACACCCTCCTCCCCTGACTATCCCCAGCCCCAAATCAAACTTATTGGCTTTGGCTGCAGTTTGGTTTTCAGCCTTTGCTCTTCTTTTGATGAAACGACAAACTTTGTCAGGCATCCTTTTCCATGGAAACTTCCATTTTTGACAGCTCTTGTCAAATGTTTTCAAGGAGAATTTTAACAAGCTCTGCTTAGTTTCCCCTTGGTGCAGAGAGGGAAACTGAGTCAGAGGTTTAAATGACTAGCCCAAGGGCTTGTCTATATGGGGAAAATTGAGCAGAGTAACTATTGCTGAATAAGCTATTCCAGAATAGATCCTTCTGTTGGATGCTCTAGTCAGGAAAAAGTGACTTTTATTCTGGAGTAGTGTCCACCTAAAGAGCTATTCCAGGATAGCTATTGTGGAATCGCTTATTCAGCAATAGCTAGTCCATGTCAATGTCCCTGTGCAGACAAGCCCTGAGGCTACTAAGTGAATTAGTGGTGGTAGTAAAACTAAAGCTCTGGGGAGAAGCTCATTATCAGGTCCCTGCTCACTCCTCTAGACTCTGCTCCAGTCTCCAGTTCTTCTTGTACGTGTAGGTTTTACTCCCTTCTGTCACTCTTGAGCTAATCCCTATGGTGAGTCCACCTGTGCTTACACCCACAGCTCCTGCCTTGGGACTTACGCCCCTCTAGATTTCCTTAATGCTTCTTTTGGGGGACATGATAGTTACTTGTTGCCTTTTTGTCACTGCAGAGGGTGTTTCAACTAGTTGTGGGAGGTGGAATGGCATAAATGTCCCTGTCACTTGTCTCCATCAACATGACACTAGTCTGTGCCACTTAGTTCATCTTCTGTCCTACATGAACACCATGCTTCCATTTGCTGGTTATTTCTTCACTAATGAGACTTTAAGTGTAATTTAAGTGGGACACTTATGTAGTCACCCATCCTCCCTATGACAAAGGAAATCTATAATCACCTATAGGGAGGGTTGCTGGCTTGTTCTGGGACTAATTGGCTTTCAAAGCCAATGGCTGAGGCACAATGCCTGGCTGGTAGGCAGAGTTAGTCGCATGTGTCCATTGCATGGCTGTGTTCTTGTACAAAGACATAGTCTATGAATCTATGATAACTCACATCCTGGATGAGTGGAAAGCTGCCCACCCAGAAACTTTATTAGGAACCGGCATTGAAATGAATGGCAAAGCTGTTCCATTACCAACGTGACCCTCTTGTCTTAGCTCCAAGTTGGGAATTTCACTACAAAAGACATTTTTTTTAGTAGAATCAATACTTTTTGGTGGGTTTAGGAGAGTTGCAGGATTCTCTGTCTCAAGTAGCCAATCTCCTACTAGCTGAAGTACACACCTGGGAGGTGTCAGACCCATATTTTAAAATGTACTTACACTCCCACAACAGAGAATTTGAAATGCCCACTTCAAAGCAGCCAGTTGTCTGGTGGCTGTAGCACTCATCTGGTGTATGGGGGAACAGCAGAACAGGGACTTGAACCTGTATCATTGCTAACCTGCAGAGTGACCCAGTGGCTATTCTAGGGTGGCCCATCTTGTATCCTACAAACATTTTAAAGATTTTTGTCTATCACAATGCAGAACAGGGAAACTTCCAGTGTCCCTTGCACAGGAAGAAAATGATTTTCCTGCCTAGCTGTGGGTCTGAGCATGAGTTCATCATGCCTGCATGTAACACATGCACTATAAAGTTCAGCTTCTCCCTAAGGTAATGAGCTAGGTGTGATTTCCTGTTAGGGGAATAGTATGTGTCAGGGAATCATAATCTTGGCACTATAAAGAACTATACCCTACCCAATTAAAGCTTTAAAGTTGCCAGGAATTGTCCCATGGAGTAGAATAAATGTTGAATCGGGCCCTAGCAGCACTTTAGGGGGGGCAAGTCCTGGTTTTCTTGGACCCCCAGGCATCCCCTGTGTGCAGCTTGTGACTTGAAAAACTCCAGGACTGTTGCACAGCGCTCTTACAGGCTCTGCAGTGCTCTGAGTACATCCCTTTGCCCTGCACCTGGCTGATGTTTTCGGTTTGCTGTTGTGCCTACAGTCTGTGCTAGGCATTTTACAAACGTAAAATAAGATAGGACCTGCCCAAACACCTTGCCGTCAAAGTCAGAAATAAAATGGGTAGGAATACCAAAGCATTTGACAGATGAATTATGGGAAATAAGCAACTGGCTCAAGCCCTTATAAGCCATTCATGACATCAGGAACCAAAACTATGACTCTTACCCCCAGGGCCTCTATCTTAACCTTCCCCTTTGTTCCCTATGGTGCTAAGTACTCTTTGGTGAGCAAGGGGTCAGGACAAGTTGTTGGTCTCTTCCACCTCTAATTTTGGACTCAGCGTATTTGTATCCAAAGACGCAACAATTATTTGGGGAATGATTACCCACTAAAACCAAAATGCATCAGTTTGTAAAGTGATTGCAATGTCTTTGTGAAGATATGTCATTCAATACATATGGAGAGAAAAATCACTGCATAGTATAAAGCGGTGTAATCGGATGTAACAATGTTGGGAAGTGGCAGTACACAGATTAGCTTCTTATTTTGCTCAAGTGGAAACCTGCCATAAAGTAGATTGGATCTGGTAAATCACTGCTCGTCAGATCTTGACTAAAATTACATATGTTGAAGTCAGTATTCATAATATTTTCCCCATGTTTTCCTTATTAAAAATGTGGGAGCTCCCTCTGGTGACTGATCTGGTGTCAGATTCTTCATCTGGAGTTTTAAAGTCTCTAAGCTTGCTTCTGCCTTTTGCCCAAGTCAGGAGGCATTGCAGGGCTCAGGTCTGGGTCCAGGGCTGGAAATTTAACTGGGAATTAAGACTAGTGGCATTGGAGAAATAGGTGGTATTCTGGTATCTGTTGATTCAAAATAAGTTGTTTTTTAAAAAAAAGATTTCAAAACCTTTTAATTTATCAGCCCTCCCAATTAGGAGGGCTGATAAATTGTAACACCTTATTGCTAATAGGAATAACCAGTGACTTAATTTTTGTAAGTGTGTAATATGCTTCCTTTGACATTGCTGGGGTCTAAACTACAAAGCATGGGCAGGGAATCAGTGTGTTGGGATACAGACAAAGGTTGATTGATTGATTTTTCTTCTGGCCCAAGAAAATGGGAGTCTTTAAAATATCCAAGGTACATCACCTACCCTTCATTCTAGGTAACAGTTGAAAACAGAGACTAAAAAGTGCCTGCAGGGCACTGGCACATGCTCTCACACTGATCACTCAGGTCCTGATCCTGCTTCTGTACAGAGTGTACACAAGTGATGTCCCCGGTCCCAGGCTCCAGCCAGGACGTTCTGTGCATACAGACTGTATTTAAAAGCGAAGCATAAGACAGATAGGAGGTGCCACTTCGTCGCATCTAAATTTTAGATCTGCCGCTAAACCCTATTCAAAGGTGTGGCAGCCTCATCTTGTTTTATTGTGCAACAGGGCTAAGCACTAGGAACTATGCTTGTCAGCGTGGTGCAATTTAAAACGTTGGCACTACAAATTGTAACCACAGGGGCTTAAGTCTTGCAACACTTCATTTCCTAGTGCTGAGCCCCTGGAGTGGAATCCACAATTCTGTATTTCAGGTCTCCAAACTCTCTGTACGGTGCATGTAGAGAGAAAGTTGCTTCCCTTCTCACACACATACACATGCACACACACACACATAGAGGAGTCATGCCAGGAGCTCTCCCACAGAGAAAGGCTAAGGACAAGGACATGTCTGAAGTCCTGCCCCTCTCCAGGACTTCTCTGCAAAGAGCATAGGGGATCATTCTTTTAAGCCCTACCCAGAGTAAGCAATAGCAGCAATATCCTTTACAAAATAGTTCAAGGGTTAGAGGACTCTCTGGGAAAGTTCAATGTTCTCTTCAAACATAAAGCATTCAGACCCACAATCTCACCTCCCTGGGTACATCTATACATGCAAATGCTGCGGGGTGGATTTGCTATAGAGTAAATTACTCAAGAGTAAACCCACCTTGGGCAGGTGTCTACATGTGTGGGGATTGGGGAGCAGCTTTTCTGCTCCAGGCAGAAATTCAGAAGTTGGCTCCTGCCCCCTCCAGCCCTTGTGATCATGGAGCAGGGGCAGGGAGCTGTCTGGTGCCGGGGCAGGGGGGCAGTGTCCCCACTCAGGTTCCAGTGGAGGAGCCTACCTCAACAGCAGGCAGCTCCTGGGGGCAGGGAGCAATCCCTGCTCCATGCTGCCCAGCTGACTGGGAGCATATTTGCTTCTGGTTGGCCGTCTGCATGTGCCGTATTATGTAGTAATTACTCAGCACTTAATTTGCTACTTGTATTTGCAGGTAGGAAATTAACTGCTGAGTAGAACAAATTACTGCACATTAAGAATCAGTACATGTAGACGGTGATGCTCACTATGCAGTAATTAGCTCTACTGGGTGTGTCTACATATGCATTTATGCCAGCTTAAATTACAATGCAGTAAATTACTGCACAGTAAGTAGAAATAGGCCAGTGTTTAGATGTGCAGGCATTAAAGTGCATTAATGTTGTGTGTAGACTGACTTGGGACTAAAGTTAGTACCAAGTCAATCCACACACAGAGTGTTACTGCGCAGTAACTAAGCAGACATAAATTTGATACCTGCATGGTGCAGGTATCAAATTTATGCTCAAATTGGCATACATTACCATATTTACTGCACAGTATGGGTGTGCACATGTAGATGCACGCCCATACTGAGCAGTACTTTTGGTTACTGTGCAGTAAATGTTCATATGTAGATATGCCCACTGCACAGTAAAGTGCCTCATGTAGATGCACCCTCTGAAAGGTGTCTTAATCCCCAAGTCATATGCTATGCCAGGGCAAGGGGGAGTGCTTCCCTATCCATCTGCCTAAAGCTGTTTTATTGTACGGTAAGAACTCACTATTCCTTGGACCAGAGAGTTGCATCATGAGACTAGTCTAGTTGGACCGAACCTCTTTGGCCAGCATGTCACAAATTAGCTCTGTACCCTCTCTGAGTGCTATTCCAACCCCCTTCCACTCCCTGATCTGCTGCTCTGCTTTCTGCTTCCTGCTCTATCTACCACTGTGGTACTCACTGGAGATGCGTAGGGGGTGCACACGGGTGAACATGCACCCCCTGAGCGTGGTGCTGCACCACCTACGAAAAGACACCACCAACACCGTCAGCGGTGCCTGCAGACTGTCGGCACTCCCCCCCACCGCAACCCGACAGTGCTGGTGGCATCTGTAGCAGCTCCTTGCTTACCACCGCTGCGCTCCCGCCGCCACCAGCACTGCTGTGCCCCCCCCAGCTGCCGAGGGCACACTTCATTCATGGTGGTACTTGTTCCCTCTGTTTCACTGGACCTCTAGGTGCTTGGGGAACCCTAAAGCACAAAAACTGACATGCATGTGGCATTTAAACACATGCAGGGTTTGGTGTAAGTACAGCAGGGTTTTTTTAGGCTTGCAGTTTGGGATTCAGATACCTAAATTCTGCTTAAGCACTCTCTTGGATCTGGTCCCGAATTCACGACTGACAGACTGTGTGCTCAGAACTGGCATGGATTTTCAGCAGCAGTGATTTGTATATGCAGTGCAGCACAGAAAGCGTGACAGACTTCAACTGGCAAAGCCAAAAGCACCGGGATGTCTGAGTACTCTCTCTTCTACAGCCATTATGTTAAAACCCCACAGAACTGATCAGAGCAAGCTGGGGATGGTTGAGAGAGAGTGATGATTATTAAACACTGCAATTGGTGTTAGAGGGTGTTAAAGGCAAGGCCATCTAAGACAGAGGAAATAAGTTGTGGGAAGAAAGGTGTCTCATGCACCTCAAAATGAATACAGATGATCAAAACTTAGGATGGGATTCAACAGTGAAAATTCAGTGTCACGCACTGGATCTATAACAACAACTTCAGCTATAAACTGGCAGCACGTCAACTGGGAAAAAAACTGCAGAGGTCTAGGTGTGTCAGCTGATCGCCATACAAGATGGCCATACATTGCCAGTGTGATGAGGCCCTGATAAAGTTAAATTGCTTCTACTGATACAATTTCATGGTTCATTTCCCATAAAGAAGGACTAACTACACTGATGACACCTTCCCTGCACATAGTTCCTGTCTCTCAGCATTGCAATGCAAACCAGAATGGGTACAGAGAAGGGCTACTAGGATGACTAGGGGAAAGTTGAATCACCTAGAAAAGCTTGTCTCTGTTTTCAGTAGGCCAAAAAAAAAAAGGGCTGAGAAGGATTATGATTGATGTCTCTAAATACTTCAGGAGAGGGTAGGAGGTTAACGGTAGGAAAGGACAAAAGCTACAAGAAAATTTTGGCACAGGACAAATGGTATTAATTTGCCATGAATCAATTTAGGCAAAAGTAAAGTTCTTAACCACTAGACAGTAGCATAACTAAAGGGAGAGGCAGTGACTGAGACAGCAGCCCTGGGCACTGACTTGGGAGCGGAAGAAGGAAACTGTCTCTACCCCATGAGCCATCGCTGCCCCAGGCACAGAATTACTCCATTATGCCTCTGCCACAAAGGCAGTGCGGCTTTGAAACAAGCCTCTAATATGAGTATCGCCAATACTTAGTTTTAAGATAGAGCACAATAAATGTACAAGGATGTGGTTAAGTGATTTAAAATCTTACCTGGCTCTCCACACTATACTTAACACCCCCCCATCCCCGATGCTTTTGTAGTCTATACATTGAAGATCTCTTGCCAGTCTCTGCCCAGGAAATCTTCAACCAGCTGTAACTATTTGTGTTAAAGCAGTGCAAAGGCACCAGCCAGGAAACCGGGCCCCTCTGCATTTAGATGCTTTATAAACACACAGGGGAAAAAGCCTGTGCCTCAAAAGCTCACAATCTTGAGTCCTAGCCCTGCAAGGGTCTCCATGCTCATGCATCCCAATCACCTTCAGTGGTATTCAGCAAGATTGGCAGGGTCTATTCATGTGTAAGCACTTGTTGGGTGAAGGCCTTGTATCATGATTCCTTGTAACCATATCTAGACCAAAAAATCAGAACAAGAGGCAGAGGCAAAAGATAAAAGTGTGAGTTTTGCACTGCAGGCAGTAATGGATGAGGAGAAAATGCCAGAATCTAGAACGGGCTTCCAAAGGAGGTGGTGATCTCCCCTACCTTGGGGGTCTTTAAGAGGAGTCTGGACAAGCACCTGGCTGGGCTCTTTCCTGCCCAGGGCAGGGGGTCAGGCTCCATGATCTGCTGAGGTCCCTTCCCACACTAATATCTATGACTCGGTGCAAACAAAATCAGGAACTGTTTTGGGAGCAGGGCTGAAAAAATCAGGCTGCAATATTTCCAGAAAGATCAGTAGCCCTCTATTACCACAGAAAGCCTCCTCAACTGATTGCTGGCTCCCCTGAAGTCCATGGCGTAAGGGTTCAGTATAATCATGTTTTGCCTTTATCTTTTCTCCAAAACAGAGAGCAGGGCTAACCTTTTTTTAGCCAAGCTAGAATGACAAAACCAAAAGGATCCCAAGGGGTTTTGTCTCTAAGTAAATGTAACAACTTTACTACCTCAGTGGAGTTAAAAGTAGCCTAAAAACCAGAGAAGGCCACGGTAGTGCTGGTATAATAGTGCCTTATACTGGTCTAGCTAGTCCCATAGGCAATATATAGGCAACATTTTCCTTTATACTAATACACCGGCATCCATGGAGGCAGATGTATAAGTGAAAAAAAAAATTATACCATTGACCAGAAAAATCAAACCAGTATAAAGTGTCTGTGCCTGGGTTAGAAAATCAGCGTGAGCTCTCGGCAGCTGAATGTGTCATCGTCTTTGAGGAGCGTGACTCTAGGCCAGCAGAGGGCAGATTCTCTGTACACGCCAGAAGTCAGAAACTGTGTTGCGGAGGCAGAATATATCATTTGTCCAGCAGAGAGCACCACAGCACCACCTTTATTAACCTGTGCATGGGAAAAGAGATGAACGCTCCGGGAAGAGGTGATAGCTTTTTTTTTGACCAACTAAATATTTTCAAACATAACCTAGGCACCTGGTAAAAAAGAATAGCGTCTGTAACTATAGCGTTAGTGGGACTAGTAAACTAAATCTTTGACCTCTGTAGTTTGTTAATGTTAAAAGCTGAACCTACCTTTACACTTTCAGGTTCATTAATTTGCAGCTGGGGGGTGGAGAAAGCTAAATACGCACACACACATACATACATATGTATTCATGCAAATGTATCTGCACAGGTAGGTCTTTGCCTACACAGATAACTGTTTGTGTCTAATTTCTGTGTGCTGCTTGCTTCAACAGGACAATAGAAACACATTTATGCAAGCATACGGGAAATTTAAACAGAAGGAATTGAAATGGTTTCACTGGTAAATAGGAAAGGGTTAAACTTGTTACTTTACATGGCCAGTAGTTTCTTCCGTGTCTGCCACGCAGGAGACCCAGGTCCAATTCCCAGGTACCTACAGCCATCGAGGCACCAGACATCCAGACTCGGTCTGGCATTTGGATTCTGTCTCAATGCCCTAAAGTCAGGATGGAAAGTCTGGACAGTCTCTACTCCTCCACACTGCTGCCCAGGCCTCTCATGCATACACCATGATCTAGATGGATTGATGGTTGCCTACTACTATTGATTTGACAAAGTCCAATTCATAGCACTAATAGCTTAAATATAACCACTCTCTTGGGATGTATCTCCTGCCAGTCAATGATTTAATAAGTGAGCTTGTTTATCATACAAAGCATTCAAAGAGAGTGGAGACAGTCTCACAGTTGAAGGGAAACTTTTTTTTTCCCCTTCCCTGGGCTGTGTGTGTGAAACAAGACAAAAGATTTTCAGGAAAATACACTTTGGGAGTGCAGAAAGGTAGACTGCCGAGGGCTCTCTGCACTCCCTCACTTGATCTGACTTGCTCTTTAGGAAAAAGGCTGTGCAGAGATCTAACACCCCCCCCACCCCCCCTGCTGTACCCAATGCTGCTTCATTACTTTCCTGGATGACAGGAAACTTTTTTTTGACTAAAACCCCAGGGGAACCCATGAAACTGGAAGGCAGCAAATTTAAGGCTGATCAAAAGAAATAACTGTTGCACAATGTATACCCCGGCCATGGGAACTTGTTGCCACTAGATACCAAGTTTTATGCCTTGCTGATATGATTTCAGAGAAAAAAAAGATTAGCTGTGAATAAGCAGAATATCTGCAATTATATGAGGATAAATGGTAATAGAAAGGATCCTTCAGGGCACAGAAAAGCCATTAACCGATGGGGATTAAGACCCTTCCCCAGTGAATATGTAGGCATTCCCTGAACCTTGCTCTGAAGCATGCAGCACTCGGGATGGTCAAACAGGATGGTGGGCTAGAATGATCACTGGCTGCGCCTGTGCTGTTCCTAGTATTGATAGTTTAGTATAGTTTCATAGGAGGTAGCGTCGGAGGGACCTAAGCAGATTATCAAACCCAGCCCCTGCCATGGGCAGGAAAGAATGCTGGGCTCAAACGACCCCGGCTAGGTGATTATCTAGCCTCCTTTTGAAGACCCCCAGGGCAGGAGCCAGCACCACTTCCCTTGAAAGTTTCTTCCAGATCCTAGCCGCCCTGACCGTGAAGTAGTGCTTCCTGATATCTAGCCTAAATCCACTCTTGGTCAACTTATGGCCATTATTCCTCGTTACTCCCAGTAGTGCTTGGGGGAACTGGGACTTCCCCAATGCCTGCTGGTCCCCCTTAGCCAGTTTATAGATGGCCACCAGATCCCCTCTCAACCTTCTCTTGTGGAGGCTGAACAGGTTCAGGTCCCGTCGCCTCTCCTCGTAGGGCCTGACTTGCCGACCCCTGATCATGCGCCTGGCCCTTCTCTGCACCTTCTTGATGCTGTCCACATCCCTCCTGAAGTGTGGCACCCAGAACTGGACGCAGTACTTCAGCTGCGGCCTGACCAGTGCCACATAGAGGGGGAGGATCACCTTCTTGGACCTGCTCGAGATGCATCTGTGGATGCACGACAAGGTGCGGTTGGCCTTCCTGACTGCGTCCCCACATTGGCTGTCCATGTTCATCTTGGAATCAATAATGACACCAAGATCCTTTTCTGTCTATGCTGACTAGAAGGGATTTCCCCAGCCTGTAGGTATGGTGCTGGTTCTTCCTCCCCAGGTGCCGTACCTTGCACTTCTCGGTATTGAATCCCATCCTGTTCTCATCTGCCCACCCCTGTAACCTGTCTAGATCTAGTTGCAGCCTGTCCTTCTCCTCCAGTATGCCCACTTCTCCCCACAATTTAGCGTCATCCGCAAATTTGAAGGTGTTTTTCACCCCCTGGTCCAAGTCGCTGATGAAGATGTTGAACAGTGAGGGCCCGAGGACCGAGCCCTGGGAGACCCCACTGCCCACATCCCTCCAAGTCGAAAAAGACCCATCCACCACCACTCTCTGGGTGTGGCCCTCTAGCCAATTTGGAACCCATCTGACTGTGTAGGCATTGATGCCACAGTCACCTAATTTCTTAATGAGAATGGGGTGACAGATAGTGTCAAAAGCCTTCCTAAAGTCCAGAAAAACTATGTGCACCGCGACACCTGCATCCAAGGATTTTGTGACCTGGTCAGAGAAGGCCACCAGGTTGGTCTGACAGGACCTGCCTCTAATAAAGCTATGTTGGTTGCCCCTAAGCATAATCTCCCCTGCTGGGCCCTCACAGATGTGCTCCTGGATAATTTTCACAAATTTATGATGGATTTATGATGGATTTCTCTTGCACAACAAGATGCAGCAGGGGAAGAAGATTAAAGGAAAATTTGGGAGAGAGATGAGGAGGCAAGTGTTGCATCTATGGGGAGTCTTAACATGCTAACTATTGAGCTGCCTCTTTAAGACAGATTTCAATAACATTCCCATTGATCAGATGAAGGAATCTCATGATAGAAGCACATGAAAACACACCCTTACATGAGGCCGATGAATACATACTATGGATTCTGGGGAAAAAATTCTTTGTATACAGAATGTCTCTTGGTAAAAGCTATATGAGATGCTAGGTGCAGAACCTCATTTGTCTGCAGTGCTTGCTTTTCAGATCACATATGGTGAGCACGACAAAGAAGCAAGATTTCTTGTAAGTGATATCTTTTATTGGGATGTAAGAGGAATGCACCTGAGGGCTACTGTTATGCCCTCCTATTGGCTGCCTTGCTCCTGCCTGGCTTCTGCTTCTTCTTCCCAGGATTTTACCCTGCTTCCTTTCCTGCCATGTCTTGATGTGAAAGGGTAATGAGGGGAGGCTGCCCTCACAGGTAGGTGAGCCTAGGGTGCCCTCTTTCTCTCTGCTTTCTCCCTTAAGCCTTACTTGACTTAAGGGCTAAATCTGTGTCCTCCTTCCACCCCTACAGGCATGTGACCTCTAGTGGCAAGTCATAGCTGTGGAGGTGGGGGGACAGTCAGAGAAGTTTTCTACACTAAGGTGGGTGGCTTCTTCAAACTCCAAGCTAGCACTAGCACTGATCATGATTTGTGTGGCTCACGGCATAAGGAATAATAAGGCCCTCAAAATCACACTGATTGCCAGATTTGGGTCAGGAAGGAGTTTTTCCCTTAGGCCAGATGGGTACATAGGAGTATTTCCCTTCCTCTGTAGCATGGGGCATGCTTCTTTTGTTTTTCTAAGTATATTCACCAACTAGTTCCCTATCACCGAAGCAGTAGGGCATTGGCAATAACTGATCCTCCCCATCTTCTACCTATGACATGTTACAGGGTATTCTTGAAGCTTAAGATATTTTTGTTTTGTAGATGTGGATAAGAGTTTGAAGTGGCAATAATGGAGATTTCTTGTGTTAACAACTGTCTGTGGGGCCTGGACTGAATGACTCAGGAGGCTCATCCAATCTTAAACCCCTGTGTACTCTTATTTAGGAATAAGGTAGCCTTACACATGTTGTTTTCAAAATTGTGTATACTCCTTAGGACCTAGGAGCCACTGACTGAAATTGAAATGCTCAGGTTCCCAGATATGTACTACTCATTTATAAGAGTAGCTGCATACACACATTCAAATAATCTGAGGGGCAAGTCCATGTGACTCCGATCTTGGAGTTGCCAGAGTTACTGTCCCTATCAGAAAATTAATTTTGAGATTCAAAATAATTAATGACCTTCCTTCCATTCCTGTTGTCAGTTATTCCTTCACTTCCTGATTCTACCGGTATAAAAAATGCTCAGTTGTGGTTTCTTCTCAACCTAATCAAAGCCAGGATGTACTGTGCTAGAAAGTGCATTCCCGCAAGAGCTCCAAAACCACAATATATGTTTTGCAAAGCAAAGAGGTTCGGTATAGTCAGGCAATGATCCAAAATGGTGGGTGGTTAGTTTGAAGCAACACTTCCAGTCTCATGCTTGTAATTGCAATGTACTTGTTATAATTTCATAGAAATCCTAATCTTCATACTTTGTAGGAGTGGAACTTACATTATCTGAACCCTCAAGTGGTGCCGTCTCCATATGGTGTTTTTATAGGATGGGATGAGCTGTGCTTCTTCATCCTGTGAAGAATCCACATGGTCTCTATTCCATCCCTTTCCCCTGATTTCTGCCTCTATCCTAAAACAGGTTGACTTTTTCAGCCACTAACATTTTTGTCTCTATTTCTGGTCAGCAACATTTTCCAGCAAGAATTCCTGTTCTGTGGGCCATCATTTCTCAACCTGTGGTACGTGTACCCCTGGGGGTATGTGAGACACAGGCAGGGGGTACACGGGTACCCCAACACTCTCTCAAAGCTATGGCAAAAAAAATGGTGCAATTAAAAAAAAATTAAATTCCCCAGTAATAATTTGGTGTTTAGCCTTCCTAGCTTTGGCCAACATCCCCTCAAGCCCCGGTACATACTTGAGTTGTGCACCCCTGGTATAAAAGGTGGCAACCCTATCCACACCAGATCAGACATCTGCCATAGCATGGCCTTTTATACACAGCCCTTCTTCCAACATATGGCACACATTAGTCTGTAAATATAAAATCCCCTGGAAAATTGCATGTTGGGGTACTTATTGAAATTTTCAGAAGTTAAGGGGTACTTGCTACTTAAAAGGTTGAGAAACACAGCTGTGGGCGACAATAGAAATGCCTGACGCCAGAGAGAAATACATATCCATGTTAGTCTGAAGTCAGGTGTAATGGGCAGACTGAGTTATGCTAAGGCTTTTTATTCATCATCCAGGGCTTCCTGGAACTAAGCAGCACAACTGAACAGAGCACCTCCTGTAGCACTGGGAGATACGAGTGCTGTGATTGGGCACTAGACGAGCGAGGCACAACCGTTTCCGTATAAGGAACGTGGCTGGCACA
Organism: Crocodylus siamensis; assembly: GCF_052110815.1. NCBI lineage: Eukaryota > Metazoa > Chordata > Crocodylia > Crocodylidae > Crocodylus > Crocodylus siamensis. The sequence goes on from NC_143395.1 coordinate 6,435,810, forward strand.
GTGCCAGGCGATTGGTGCACTACATAAGGAATGCTTGGCACAAAGCCAGGGGACTGGACAATTTGGGATGAGAAAAGTGACAAAAGTGATGGACAAACAAGGGAACGGGTGTGTTTTGTGTTGCCACGCTGGGGAGACGGGAGCAACCTTGAAATTCTTGTTCGCACAACGAGGAATCCAGAAGCTAACATCTAACACACCCAGCAGAGAATCTGAGGCCTGGTACCTCCAAAGGTCACTGCTGTAACATCTAAAGAACCTCTTGCCAGGTAGTATTATGGAGAGGAAACCTGTAATAAACCCTGGGGACTGCTATTAAAGTTCACTTGATACCAAATTGGACAAGGGGCCATGTCAATCCTTGGGGAAAAGGAATCCTAAGGGCAACATCAGACAGCTGGCCGGGTAGACTTGAACCTCGTAGACTATAACAGAATCTGATTAAATGAGCTTGCGATATATATATATGATTTAGTTAGTCTATGAGATGGAAATTTACTCTGCTTTCTGCCTAAGATCAGTGACACATTTTCTAAAAAAGATGAGGATGCCTCTTACAAATCCAATACAATCCCAGCCCAAGAATCATTGGGTGAGCGCTGTGACCTGTGTTAGATCAAACTAAATAAACTCTTCTTGCCTTTAAATTTTTAAATCCAAATGAGAAAAGGCTCATCACTCTGCTCTTTCCTGGACCTTGTTCTGGTTTTGTGTAAGCACTGTTACACTCTCTTCCTGCAGTGGTATGAGAGTGCCCTGCAAGGAAAATGGCAAATAGCATGTCTTCTGTGGCCACCAAAGCTGAATATTTATCATCATTCTGCATCTGCTCTGCCCAGATCATCCCATTACATTTATCTGAAGTCCTTTTCAACAGCATGAAAGTCTCATCACAGAAAAAAAGAGCATTGATGTGAGCAAATAGGGTGTTAAATGTCAGGACAAGTCCTGGCTCTCTTTTTTTACACGTGACATAATCCGCCTATTCATAAGAGCCTTGCCATTGTTACAGGAATCAAGAAGTACTTGCACATGGGCACACAGGCCAGAATGAAAAACAATATAGGTGTAAAACATCTATAGACAACATAGAAGTAGTCAAGTAGACCTAGTCTGATTGAATTCAGGGTAAGGACTGGAATAAACTAGATAAAGTAATCTTGGATCTGCTTGTAGGTACCTTCATGTTAGAAGCAGCACCTGCTAAACGTACGAGATATTAGATCCGTGTTAAATTCAGCACATGCTGCAAACGGCTGCATGTTGCGCGTTAAAACCCCCTGTAAGGGGCACAGCTCTGACCTGTCACTAGAGGGCTGGTGAGCAGGTATATGGGTAGAAGCTGACAAGCTGCTTCATGCCCATGCTGCTCTCCCAATCTAACAGCAACACACACCCAGCACAACTCAGTGCACACTCACACACCGCCTATCTTGCCCCCAACCCCCTACTTCCCTTTGGCTACTAAGCCGCATGGCCAAATCACAGGGACAGCGGGAGGAGACACTGCCCCTGAGTATGCGGGGCCAGGCAGATCCTGAGAGTGCTAGACCAGGAAAATCTTTGTTTCTTCAAATATGCAAATTAATTAGCCCACCCAAAGAATACTAATCTGTTGGGCTCCAAATGAATGAAATAAGATAGTCAGTTTATTTAGTAATTAATTCAATAACGAATTAATTATTCGAATTTTCATTCTGGCCTGTGGTCTGAAGGTGTTTTTTGGGTGTCGAGCTAATTAGAGGACTAGCTAGCTGCATCTATCACTGCCTTATCAGTCCTGTACGGGTTACTAATCTCAGCTAATTAAGAATGGACTCAAAGTTGGAATGGAAACGAGTTCATCTGTTTCTTAAAGACACGGGTAAGTAACAACAGGGTATACAACTACAGGAACAACAGCCAATATAACTACAACTACTGTCTCTCTCTATATATTTATTCAATCAGGAATCAAACAGGGCTGAAGGGCTTTTATTAGACAGTGGCAGTGCGGTGCAGATCCTGTGGACCACTCTGGAGGAAGAAATCCCCCTTCTTCCCTCAGAAAGAAGTCTTCTTAGGAAGGGTAATACTCACCAAGGCTATATGAACTGCTACCTGTGTGCAGAGCACACCTGGGAGGGGAGTCCCCAGAGTCCACAGTTTAGTGCTGGTCCAGCTCCAGTTGCTCAGTCTCACTGGCTCTCTCTCTCTCTATACACACACACACACACACACATATATATATATATATGTACACACACACACTGCAACAACCAGACAACAACACCAAAAAACCAGCAGCAACACAATAGCACGACCCACAAGGCCTCTTCCATCCAATCACTTCCAATATCCGAGCACCTAAGCATGTAATCCCACACTCACGCTCAGTCAGGCACCCACACACACCCCCAATCATGCGCTGAGTCTCAGCCACCAAAACCTTTTATAGGGATGGTGCACATGACACACCAGGGCTCTGCACATGGTCCTGAGAGCTGCACTGGGTACCGATTCCAGTGTCTTCTAGGTGTTACTGCGCATGCCCTTTAGTCAATGGGTCCAAAAAAGTTCATCCTCTGACCTACTTAACCCCCATGTGTATGAGGCCATACAGAGGTTAGGCGACAGAACCTTGGACTCAGAACCATTTTTGGCTCCAACAAGAGAAGGCAAACAGCATCCCCGTTGCCACTGTTGGCAACAGCCAGAGGGAGGTGCATGCACAGTCCCCACCACCGGGCAGCAATGGGGGTGCTCCCTACCTGCTCCCAGGCTCTGCTCAGCCCTGCACACTCAAGAATGAGCCCGCCACTGCTGGTGCCAATCCCATATCACTGTTGGGCTTTTTAGCAGCCAAAGGTGGTGTGTGTGTTTGTGTCTGTGCACGTGCATTTGCAGGTACCATTGGGCCCTCGGAGGCCTGCCAGCTCCCCTTCCCACCTTTCTCACTCACCAGCCTCTGCTCTGCTGTCTAGCTTGTCACCTCGAGGGCATCAGAGTCCAGGAGGACAGATAGCACACAGAAAGCTGATTTAAAAGCAACCCAAAAGACTTTGTCAAGAACAAATCACATCAAGCTAATCTAACTTTTTTTTTTAAGTGTGAAACAAAAAACTGCTCTGCTGAGAAAATCCATGTGGCAGATGTGGCAGCAGAGTGGCCAGCCAGAAACACACTCTGGCTGCTGGCCAGGCTCTGAGCAGCTGGCTCAGCACCACTGCTGCCCTGGGAGGCCTCCAGGTAAGACACAGATGCTGGCCCCAACCTCCCCTACCCCACCCATGTAACTTTGTCCCCTGCTAAAGCGCAGGTGCAAGGGTGTGCCTGAGGACAAATAGCAGCAGCACAAATATCTCTCCTATTGCACTAAAGGTAAGTTGCTGTATGCCGAAGTGCACGTGGTATGGGTGTTCCCTGGGAACAAGTAGCTGCTACTTGTCCCCGGGGAACTAGATGCCCACGCTCATCCCTTTGTGTCCAACTTTTTGATCCATTCAGCAAAATGACACATATTATGTGTATTTTTTTTATTGTGTTCATACTTGGTGAGTAAGTGCCTGACATTTTAAATCCCTGAGGCTGTTTCCATTTTCCACGGGAAAGAATAGCTAGCTTGTCTGTCCTTGCCATGACTGCAGCAACTAGGCACTCTCATTTTGCTCTATCCCATCAGTGTGCAGCTGACCTTTCTGGCAGTAGGTCTTATCCAGCATCACATGTGGAAACAGTAGTGGTGGGTGACTGGAGTTCAAGAACAGGGGAGCACAGTGAAAAAAAGGACATGCTGGTCCAGGATGTAAATTGTAGTAGTTATGCTTCTGTAGGAAATAATGCTGTTTCATCATCACTATCCCCGATAAATCAGCATTGATACAGTCTTCCTGAATTTCCAGGAGACATTGATCAACCTAGAAATTTTGTCATATTTCCTTCATCAAGTGTTCCTTTCTGGACAAGACTGTGGCAACCTTAAAATGATTGAATCATTTACCACTGCTGTTGAAATCCTGCCAAGCAAAAGCTTTGGCCTTTCCAGTAACTGTATGTCTCTCAATGGCAAACTCTTTTCGTTAAACCGCACAGCTCTTTACTTTGAACTTCCTTGTATTGTCCTGCTTTCCTTTTTTTCTTTCTTTGAGATGTGTGTATATCCTTTATTCATATTTATTATACAGTCTACAGATTTTACCCCTGCAGGTGCTTCATCAAATTACTTGTAGATTTTGTTTCTTGGTTTTCCATTTTTGGTTGCCAGGATCATATGCCATTTTTGTTCATTTTTCTTCAGTCCAGCCTTTATTGCAATGTAGGGAACTATAAGAGGCATCATTTCAGTTACAGATCTCAACAAAGCATGCATAAGAAGGACAAATGTGTATAAAATAAAACTGTGCTTTGCCACATTGGACCAGTAATTGCTTACTGGTGTCATCACCTGTTGATAGGTTGTCTCTAGGATAAACTGGTTGTACAACATTAAGGAGAAAAAAACCCATTCTGCTGAGCTGAATAAAACAGGCAGAAGTTTATCTTCATGTTGAAAGACTTGATAGAGATTCGATAATTTAAAGAAGGGACTGAAACTATTTTTTTTTTTTTATCAACATAAGTGATATCTGTAGGCTGTCTGTGTAAAAGAGTTTGGCATAGGTGGGCAGGACTGTACTGTAGAAAACATTAATGAAGTATTAATAATCTTGTTTCTAATGGCCAAGATAAGGTCAATACAAAGCATTTGCAAGTAGGAAAGGAAAGTAAATTAAAACTTTGGAATTCCTTTAGATTTCCTTTGCTTTTTTGGCATTACAGGAATTGCTTGTTGTATAGATAAACCTGTATCTATTTGACCCAAATTAAAACAATATTTTCAATAAAATTAAAACACTGTTTTTAAGTGAATTTTGCTCTGCCAAGAAAAAAGGAGAAATCACTCATCTCTAATGCTGAACACTTTGTTCCTCCAGCAGCACAACCACATAAATATGTAAGCAATCCCATTGTCTTTGAGATTAAGCGGCTGTTTGACTTCCGGCATATGAGTAAATTCATCGCTGGATGGATTAGAGAATTGTTTTATAGATTCGAGGCACATGGATCAGCACTGTTTATTGTTGTGGTGCTCATATTACACCACAGCATTTCCCAGGGTGGGGAAGCTCCACAGAGTCAAGGCAACATGAAAGGAGGAAGACATTTCCTTTGAGTTTGGCTAATCTGCAGATAACTTTTTGCTTGTGTGCAGAGGACTTTGCTATTCTGCACAGACTTTCACAGACACAGCTCCTCTGCTTAAGTGTGGGGACCCATAACTGGGCCCTAGAGGTACACTGGACCCCCAACAGGCCAGAAAGAAGGTAGCACTAAGCTTTCCCCCTGTACCTACCCACATCCACCCAAACCCAGAGGGTGATTAGGGCATATACAGAGCAGTGCACACAAATACACCCAAGGCTGCCCTTATGGGTTGGTGACATGGGTGACTAGCCAGGGTACTGTGGTCAGAGGGCACCACACATACGTATGTGTGTGAGCAGCCAGTGCTGCACTCTGCCTGCCCCACCCCAGCTCATCTCCACCCCTGGCATGTGAAGTGGTGCCCAACCCAGCAGGAGAAGCAGGGCTGGGTACATGCGGGTGAGGTGGTGCCTGCTCCAATTCACCCACCTTCTTCCTGCACAGCAGCAGTGGTGCCTGCCCACCTACCCACTTGGTGCACCATGCCACTTCACTCTCCTACTGGACGGTGCCCCACACCCTTACCCACCTGCCACTGCCTCTGCCAGCAGCAGCACCACTGACTTGGTAGCAGGGGTGTGGAAGTAAGGAATACTACTACATACTTCAACTCAAAGCAAGGATGCCAAAATTAAAATTCACCGAGGGTACCATTTTCCCAAAGGGCAGACTTGAATACACTTAATGCATGCAAGCACTTTTCTCTTTATAGTCTTACTGGCTTCGTAAACCAGTGAAGGTTTTTAGTCCAGGGAAAGTGTCTTCTCCTGTAGTAAGAGGCTGCCCAGATAAGAGTCCTCTACTTCCACTCCCATAGCTGCAGGTGCCATGCATCTGGTCCTTTATTTTGGCTTAAAACTGAGATGAAAATTTAGCTTGCCTTCCCACCACCATGGGGCCCATATTCTGAGAAACACACGTGACTGCAGTCTAATTGGATAGGGCCCAATTAAACCTGGTTGTCCCTGGAATGGAGCTCAGGAGCCACTTTAACCGGAACCCACAGACACAGAATGAGTCCAGGTTGCTGTTAAACTGTACAGACAGCTGTAGCCACCCTGGCTTGCTGCCCCTGCTCTTTGGGTTTTGTGAGCAAATGGACCCTTCTGTTCACAGCTAACTGTCTGCTTCCCCTTTCATTCATTCTTGTGCAGCACAGGAAACCATGGCCATGCCCTCCTGCCCAACCTCTCAGTGGCTTGCCACAGCAGTCCTGCATTACTTCAGCCCTCTACAGCTCCATTGGCTCTGGGGGCTAGCATTTCCCCCTAAGGCAGCAGAGAGTATCCAGTGCTATTGCCCCTACAAATATAGTCACCTGAATTTCTGCATAGTATGTGCCTCCTGCAAAGCTCAGCACCTGTACTGTCCAGAACATGCTTACTCTAGCTATGGGTACACCTCCTGCAGTTGCACAGCTTGTTCATAGTTTTTTTTACATTGTTTAAAAAAAAGAATGACTCCCCCCTTCTTCCCCGCCCACAATAGCCTGATTGTCTTGTTAATTAATTTAAACCCCCAAATGATTTTTAAAAAGATTTATTGAAAAAGAATCATTTGCTTTCTAGATAAAGGAAAACCCTAAAGTTAGACTGTTACAGTGGTTCCCAGTTACTGTGTGTTACTGTGACTATGCTTTGTATAGTCTGTCTCTGTGCTTTCATTAAAACTTCTTTGTACTGTTATCACACCCCTTTATTTCCTTCTTTATATTATTTGCATTTCTGTCTCTATAAAGTCCCTATTGTACCAGATGCTGGGCAAGCAGAGCAGAACATGCTCTCAAATTTCTATAGAACAAAGTAAAAAAGTGGGTCTGGCATACCTTAGAGGTAGGATATGAGGGACTGGGGAAAAACTTTAAAAAGAGCAATTGTTAACATATGCCAGCAATCTGCTCACTTAAAGTCTTTGGTTAACAGAGGCACTTGCAGAGGGGTGCAGTTGCAGCTGCATCCACCTTTAGGAAAGTTCCCCAAAGCAGGTAAGACTCTCCTTCCTTCCCCTCAGTGCCCAGAGGCATGTCCCTTCCTCTCCTGCACCTGCATCCACTCTTCATGCTGCCTCAGGGGTGAAGGAAGCTTCAAAGCTGCTCCTGCCCACTGGGCTCAGCTGGGACAGTGACAGCAGCAACAGTGGCAATGCAAAAGGGCATTCCCCCTCCTTGTGCCTATTCCCAGGCAGGATGTGGAAACCCACTCGCCCACCCATCACTGTCCTGTCATGTTCCTAACTAAGCCCCGTCAGATGGAGTGGGCAGACGCAGCTCTGAACCTGCAGATGGCTGATGGGAGAGGGGGGAAAGGGGTGGGAAGAGGACATAACTCTAACCAGGGAGGGAAGTGGGGTGGGACTCTTACCTGGTTTCAGTACTTTAAAAAGTTCCCAAAGGCTCTCCCTGCCTGGTCTGCCCACACTAGTGGGAGCAGAAGAGTTGCGAATGAAGGAAGGCACGGGGGGGTGGGAAGCCACTCCTAAACCATGGGCTGCTGCTCCCACACCCCTCTGTACCAAATCTTGGATCCACTGTCGAGTACTGGCAATGTTTATTGGCTGTTGACTTAACCATTGTTTACTTTGTTCCTACCATTTTTAGATAACCTCTTTATCTTCTGAGAAGATGAACCCAAGGTTAGACTTGAGTGTTTAACATGACTCAAAATGTGGTATTGTTTTCCAGGCTTGCACCAATGAAAGACAAAAGTAAGAATTCTGATACTTATAGTTGAGAAGCATGCTACCATCTATTCCTGTTGCTTTAGAGTGCAATGGAGTCTCGCTAGTATTGGGTTTGAACTAAACTGTAAATCCAAATCAGCAAGTATAGGGAGGGAGAGGTGGACAAAGAGGGTGGCTGGAAATGAGGTGAGCAGGTTGCACCATCCCAACAACAATTGGGTTTTTCTGAGTTCCCCCTGCAGCAACATGGCTCTTGCCCAGGGGTGGGCAAAACACGGCCCATGAGGCAGATGTGTCCTGCCAGGCCATTCTATCTGGCCTGTGGGGCCCCTAAAAAATTTAGAAAAGTAATATTTATCTGTCCCTGACTGCCTGTCATGTGGTCCTCGATGGCTTACCAAAACTTAGTAAGTGGCCCTCTGCCTGAACTAATTGTCCACCCCTGCTCTAGCCTATCTCTTCCATACAAGTCTCAGGGACTTGTGAATAGTGTTTCTTTCATGCTGTACCAGAAGATCAGGAACAGAGGAACTGTAGGTACTGCTATGCCAATGTTAGTAAAGGGTGGAAATCCAGGAATTGTTACTACAGTGTGAACCTGTTACTACAACAAAAGTTACTAAAAAAAACCCCCATAAAAAACAAACAATTTAAATTTTAAGAGGGCCTAACAAATTATGCCACCAAGAATCATGAGTGCAGTAATATTACTAATCCCAAAAGTGCTCACAACCTATAGGTCAGTTCCCCTGAATTTAAGACCATGTTTTCATCCTTTATTCTGCAGTTAGGACATCTACTTCTTATATTAAAATTGAGAATTGATCAAAGAACACCAACAGCTGGAATCATGTGATTGAGAAACTTCTGGTGGTACTTGGCATTTAACATAAGGAGTCTAAGAGGGGGGGTATATAAAAAGCATTTAGTAAACTTGAGCAAAAAACTGAATGTGGAAAGTTTCTTCTTTGGAAACCTGTAACTGGTCAGAATTAAATATGGAAACCTAAAGTTTGAGTGTTCTTATTTTCTTTACTTTAGGACCACATATGGGTTGTACCAATAAAGGCTAAAAGAAAATATACTACTAAATTTTTCATTTATCAAAGACTGACTTAGACTAAGCTGACTGAAATTTGTTATTAAGGGAAAACAGGGTAATAGGGATTTTCCCTTTGCCTGCAACCTGACAGCTAGCAATAAGTGGTGAGTCAATTCAGGTGTGTATAATTGCACCAGGAGTTGTGAATTAATTAAACAGGAGGAAGGGAATCAGGAAGTTATTGAGGTCTAGTGGCTTCCCAGATATACAGAGGTGGGCTTTCCTGAAACACAGTACAAGCAAATACTGAGGGAACAATTAATAACTTCATTGAGGCTACAGAAAAGAGCTCCAGAGGGCACTTAAGATATTGAGACCAAAAGGATATTGGGAGTAAGGGGGAAAACATATTTTCAAGGAAAGCATGTCCACAGTAATGAAGACCAACTGAATACCATTTAATCACTGTCAATTTTAATTTAGGATCAGACATGTAGGGAAACAGGCAAACCTCAAGATGTTATTCAGCTATTTCCAATGAGCTTCTTAGATCCTCAGGAAAGCATTTAAGGCTGTGGTTTAACTCATCTCTGCTCACAGCAAAGCAGTTTAAGCACAAGCTTTAAATGAAAGGAGTGCTTAAGTCTCATTGTAATTGGTGAAATTCAACTGCTTCCCTGAGTAGGGAACCTTTCTTACAGTCAGGACCATAGAGAAGAATTAAGGAAAGCTGAAACAGAAAATCAAGACTTGCACCACGAAGCTGGAAATCCTCCCTTTTACCCTTGGGATAGTGTCAGTTGGGAGAAACTGATGACTTTAGACAAAATCTACCTGTGCTACTCTGGTTTCCCCACAGTGCTGGAGGCTAGACTTTCAGCATATCTCCGCTGAAATCAATGCCAAGTTACACAGGCTGGAAAAACTGATGTATAAATTTAAAGAACCATTGCAATTCCCCAGACTACTATGAAAAACTGGGACCACTGATTTTGCATCCAGTTTTGAGCCCAGTAACTTGTAGTTAAAATAGTGCAGCATAACATTTAGACAGTTTCAAATCTGATTCAAGGATGCCAAGTGATAGAGAAGCCAGCATATTCCTTAGACCAACATGGCTATGACCTAAACCCCTGTAACTTGGAAGATATCAAATTTGGCTGTTTGATATGTAAACTACACAACATGAAAGAGAAAGAAGCCAAACTCAACAGCAACGTATATTTTCTAAGCCTATGCACAAAACACAACACCGTTCCCAGAGGACCAAACATCTACAGTCCTCTGACTTCTACACACAACTCTTCACTGACTGGCTTCCTTGCATGCAGACCAGCCTCTGGCTTCTTTACTATTCATTCCTTCCAGGAACAGCACACACACCAACTGCAGATGCTTCCTCAGCCTGACAAAGAGTATTCATATGGGAAAGCTTGCAAAGAATTTTTCCAAGTATTTGAGTTGGATCTAATAAGAGATATCAGATTTACCCAAGGAACCATATAAGTGTATACCTTAGTAATTTATTCCAATGATTAATTAACCTCATTAGGAAATGGTGCCTTATTCTCAGTTGGCGATGTCTGTTAGAAAGAGGGTGGGGAAAAAAACCGTTGCCTTTTGTTGCCTTTGGGCCATCAAAAATATTTTTATGGTGGCACAAAGGTCATGTAAAGAGGTAGCTGTGCCCCTTGTCAGGCCACAAATGCACAGAACTTGACAGGTGGTATTAATCTGTGCCACTATTTAGCAGGGGCTGTTTTGTGACAGGAGAGCCAGAGCAGTCCAGAGCTGCCCACACTCTCTGGTTGCCCCAAGCAAGGGATTTGGGGAGGGGGAGAGGGGGGAGTAAATCCTGCACACCCCAGGAATTCCCACTCAGGATCAGGCTGCTCAAGCTCCAGAGCAACCTGGCTTTCCACTCTTAGTGGCATGCCCTGGGCAATCCTAGGATACATCTCTGTAAGTGGTGAAAGATGGGTTTTCCCTGCTTGCAAAGAAGCACCCCCAGAGATCCTGGGACTACATTTCTTTAAGAGAGGAAAGCTGGGCAGGTGCTCCGTGCTTGATGTCTGTGATGCCCAATCCTACACAGCAATTCCTGGAGTGCACAGGACCAAGAGAACACCTTGCCCATTGCCTACAAGATCAATGGACACATCCCAGCAGAGTTCATCCACTTCATTTGTGATGTCCATTTGTAGCCCTAGTACCTTCAGATTCCAACCACTACATCTCATTAAGCCTTTGTCTCTCACATTTAAGAGCCCTGCAGTATTTCAGATATAGTTTCATAGTTTCTAGGGTTGGAAGGGACCTGAGCAGATCATCGAGTCTGACCCCCTGCCATGGCAGGAAAGAGTACTGGGGTCAAACAACCCCAGCAAGGTGTACATGTAGCCTCCTCTTAAAGACCCCCAGCATAGGAGCCAGCACCACTTCACTTGGAAGTTGGTTCTACATCCTAGCCGCCCTGACTGTGAAGTAGCACCTCCTGATATCAAGCCTAAATCTACCCTCTGCCAACTTGTCACCGTTATTCCAGATGGCAAAGCTAACATGTTTAATGATTTCTTTGCCTCTGTCTTCCTAAGTAGGGACCAGAACAGCCACCTCCCTGCTGGGCCCCCCTCGGGCCCTGGGGGAGGCACACCTGGGCCACGGGTTAGCGAGGATTTAGTTAGGGAGCTCCTGGAGGGGTTGGACATATTCAAGTCAGCTGGTCCGGATGTTCTCCACCCTAGAGTTCTAAAGGAACTGGCCGAGGTCATTGCAAGTCCCCTGGCACGACTTTATGAGCACTTGTGGTGCTCTGGTGAGGTACCGGAGGACTGGAAGAGGCCCAACGTGGTCCCCATCTTCAAAAAAGGCAGGAAGGAGGACCCAGGAAACTATAGGCCGGTTAGTCTCACCTCGATCCTAGGCAAGCTGTTCGAGAAAATTATGCTGGCACACATCCAAGAGGGGCCAGCAGGAGACTGCATGCTTAGGGGCAACCAACATGGGTTCATCAGTGGCAGGTCCTGTCAGACCAACCTGGTGGCCTTTTACGATCAGATCACCAGATCATTAGACGCAGGGGGAGCAGTGGATATAATCTTCCTGGACTTCTGGAAGGCTTTTGACACTGTCTCTCACCCTGTTCTCATTAAGAAACTGGGGGGCTGTGGTGTAGACACCCACACAGTCAAATGGGTCGCCAACTGGCTGGAGGGCCGCACCCAGAGGGTGGTAATAGATGGGTCCTTCTCATCCTGGAAGGACGTGGGCAGTGGGGTCCCCCAGGGCTCGGTGCTTGGGCCCGCACTGTTCAACCTCTTCATCAGGGATTTGGACGAGGGGGTAAAAAGCACCTGTTCAAATTTGCTGATGACACTAAGATGTGGAGGGACCTGGGCACACTAGAAGGAAGCAACAGGCTACAGTCAGACCTAGATAGGTTACAAGGGTGGGCAGACGAGAATAGGATGGGTTTCAACACAGACAAGTGCAAGGTGATGCATCTCGGGAGGAATAACCGGCACCAGACCTACAGGTTGGGGAACTCCCCTCTTGTCAGCATGGAGGCGGAAAGGGATCTGGGGGTCATCATTGACTCCAAGATGAACATGGGCTGGCAGTGTGGAGAGGCAGTAAGGAAGGCCAGCCACACCTTGGCATGCATCCACAGATGCATCTCGAGCAGGTCCAAAGAGGTGATCCTCCCCCTCTATGCGGCACTGGTCAGGCCGCAGCTGGAGTACTGCGTCCAGTTCTGGTCACCACACTTCAAGAGGGATGTCGACAGCATGGAGAGGGTCCAGAGGAGGCCACTGTATGATCAGGGGACAGCAGGGCAGGCCCTATGAGGAGAGGCGATGGGACCTGAACCTGTTCAGCCTCCAAAAGAGAAGGCTGAGGGGGGATCTAGTGGTCTGTTATAAACTAGTCAGGGGGGATAAGCAGGCATTGGGGGAGTCCCTGTTCCCCCGAGCACCGCCAGGAGTGACCAGGAATAACGGTCACAAGCTGGCAGAGGGTAGGTTTAGGCTAGATATCAGGAGGTGCGACTTCACGGTCAGGGCGGCTAGGGTCTGGGACCAGCTTCCAAGGGAAGTGGTGCAGGCCCCTACCCTGGGGGTGTTTAAGAGGAGGTTAGATGAACATCTTGCTTGGGTCGTTTGACCCCAGTACTCTTTCCTGCCATGGCAGGGGGTCGGACTCGATGATCTGTTCAGGTCCCTTCCCACCCTACAAACTATGAAACTATGAAACTATTCCTGGTCACTCCTGGCAGTGCTCTGGGGAACAGGGACTCCCCCAATGCTTGCTGGAGGGGTTTGGGAGGAACTGCACCTCAAGCTGTGGACAAGCAAAACTTGTGACATGGGTGACACTGTGTGTGTTAAGGTGCAGCGGGGTGAAAGGTGCAGGGACTTGACGGTGGCCCCTGCTGTGGCCATGACACCTGACAGCGGTGGGGGAGATTGGTGCAGGGGATTCTGGGGCCCTGCACCTCTGGCTGCTGACAGGCAAAACTCGTGCTATGAGTGCTTGTGCAAGTGACTGTCTCTATCTTGGGGCAGTTGATTGTCTGAATTGATTATTTCCTCTCCTTAGTCTCTGCTTTTGTAGCTGTTAATTGCTGGTAATTAACTGGTTACATTAGCTAGGTACTGTGTATTGAGCTGGTCCCTGAGTGAATCATGAGGCCTGCAGTAGTGTCTCCCGAGCCCCAAGACGGAGACAGTCAGTTGCACAAGCACCCACGACATGAGTTTTGTCTGTCAGCAGCTAGAGGAGCAGGGCCCCAGAAGCCAGAACCCCTGCACTGATCTCCTCAACAGCTGGCAGGTTTCATGGCTGCAGCAGGGGCCACCGTTCCTGCAGCTTTCACCCAGCCGTGCCTTAACACATGCAGTGTCACCCATGTCACGATTTTTGCTTGTCCTCGGCTTGTGGTGCAGCTACCCCCAAACCCCTGCACCAATCTTCTTGAAACTTGGCAGGCTTTGTGGCCTTACCGGGGGCCACCACCCCTGCATTTTTCACCCCCCAACCCCCTGCCAAGATGTAACACGTACATGTGACATCAGTTTTGCTTTCAAGAATTTGGGGTGCAATTAACCCTGAACCCCTGCACTTATCTTCTTGAAACTTGGCAGGCTTTATGCTCTCATAAGAGACTAGAAGCTCAGCAAATTACATCCAAATCAGACAAAAATCAACAGCATTATAGATATTTCATTGTTTCCCCATTTCATTGTTTCCCGGAAAGCCTAACAAAGCCAGCGCTTAGCTCCAGACATGCTGATCTGAAGCACGGTCCAAAGCCTCACACAGCCCTATCAAGTAACCTCTTAATCTTCTTTTTGGTCGACTAAATAGATTGAGCCCCTTAAATGTCTCAGCGTAAGATCACTGCTTCTAAGGAACAACCAAAGTATTCCATGTTTATAACATTTATTTTTTGAAGTACAGACACCAATATTAGATGCAGTATTTCAATACTTGCAAATGCTACATACTCTGGTAATACCACCTCCCAGTTCCCACTGAATACAGCATAGAACAGGAGCGGGCAATTATTTAAGATGGAGGGCCGCTTACCGAGTTTCGGCAAGCTGTTGAGGGATGCATGGGTGGCACCGCCCCTTGGCAGGTGCCCTGCTTCCTGGTCGCCATCTTGGGAAGTCCCACCCCTAACTTCTCACCTGTGCCACAGGAAGGCCCTCCCCTTGCCCCTGGAAGTATGCCTTTGGGGAAGTAGGTTTGCCATCTTAGGACAAGAAAAAACAAATTATATACTAAAAATTAAACACCAATAATATATTTTAATTTAATTTAAAATATATGTTTTTTGTCTTGATTTGTGTGTGTTTGTGCTGTATATTAGAAGTGATTGCATAATAGCTCAAAATGTGGTTTTACTCTTGTATAGCATGGGCTGTGCAGGGGTGTTGGGAAGTAGGGGTGGGTGGGTGGGTATGGGGTTTGTGGCATTTAATCACACTGGGATCCCATCACTGTTTGATTATATACAAGGATTGTTACCCTAGAACATTAGCACACATTATTTTTTGTACTTTTATACTTCTGCATTTGCCTGCATTAAAATGAATATGGGATAGTGCCCAGCTTGAAGGCTGCTCAAAGATGCTTTACATAAATGGGTTGCTGTTGACATTGCTTCCTCACTTTGTGCCATCTTATTGGTCATTGGTTTATATTTTCTTTAGTAATTGTACAGATTCAAATGGAGAGCTGATCCTTGTCAAGTCCTGTTTGAAATAACCACACTTCTTGAGGTTCCTCATCCTCAATTTTTGTTTTTTTGGGGGGGTTTTGAGATTCACCAGAAAGCCAATTTTTAGCATGTTGTTTAAGCCAGGTGAGAAGCCAGTCCTCGCAGGTTTATGCAAGCAGTGAGAAAATATCTAGTATCAATGAGACTTACCTATTATTGTATAAAAGAAGTCCCATACGCAACACTGAAGCAAGACAATGTTAGGCTGCCAGCTCAGACTGAGTTGACTGTAGGAAATTATTAAAGCAATCAATCTCATTTTGTCCATGGCATATCCTCTCTGTATTAGTTCCACGCTTAAGCTGATTTCCGCTCACAGGCACAGGTACACCTCAGTGGAGGAACCCCCCCATATTAAATTACTCTAACAAAGCTAAGCTTTGTTTGACATAAACAGAATAGCATTTTGTTTTGCCTAAGTTTATCTATCCCACCTGGCAACCAGGTTCACTTGGTTTTTTCCACGGTTGGCAACCACCTATTTGCAGAAGACAGGTGTCCAATGTCCTGAGCAAACTACGGGATTGACATAAATCTTTAACCAGCATTCTTCTGTATTAATGACCTCAGGTTCACTTTCCCCCACTCCACAACAATGCTTAAACGTTTGGCACACAGAAGGAACTCTTTTCAAAGGGCCTCATCTAGATGGGAGCAATCCAAGTCATATTGTTTTCCTTATAATCCATGTTGCCCAATACAGCACAGAAACACCTTCCCAACTGGCCCAGTGGTGTCTATTGTGACAGCCTTGCATACAGACATAAGAACGTCTATTTACTGGTCCATCTTGCTCAGTATCTTGTGTCATACGGTGGCAGTGAGCGAATGGTGAAAGGGAGAGCTAAATTGGTATGACCAGAGGTTGCTTTTTTCCCCCACACTGTTCCTCTCTCATTTGCTGCTTCCAACATTTAAAGTCAAGGAAGGGCTGATTCAGAGGCTGTATCCCTAGCTCCTGCCATGCTCAATAGCTACTGATGCCCCTTTCCTCCAGAAATTTGTCCCAACCCTTTTTGAATCTTGCTCAACTGTCAGCTTCCACAACGTCAGCTGGAAATGAGTTCCACGCTTGAATTACAAGCCATGTGAAAAATAACTTCCTTTTCTTAATTTTAAACTTACTATCTACTGGTTTCCTTTCATGACCCCTCGTTCTCATGTTGTGAGAGAAAGTATATAATAAATCCCTATTTATTTTCTCTTCCCCATTTAGTATTTTGTAAACTTAGATCATTTTCTTCCTCAAATTCCTCTTTTCTAAACTAAAAAGCCTTAACCTCTTTAGTCTTTCCTCATCTGGGAGCCCTTACGTACCAGTAATCATCCTTCATGCCCTTCTTTGTGCATTCCCCAGTACTTCTATATTTTTTCAGATATGGAGACCAGAACTGGGCACAATATTCAAGGTATGGATGCACCATGGATTTATAAGGGGCATAATGATACTTTCAGTTTTGTCTACAAATCCCTTCTCATTGGTCATGTCTGCACATGGTCATTTAACTCAATTTAAGATGCAGTAAGGGCACATGTTTACAAGTCTATCTGAGCTTAAATTTGATACCTGCATAAGGCAGGTATCAAATTTATTTGCAAATAATTAAATTGTATTAGCTAATGTGCACATTAACACTGTGTGTGTCCATTGACTTGGGACTAGCTTTAGTCCCAAATCAATCTGCAGACCCACATTAATGCACATGATCACGTGCGCATGTGGACATGCACCTAAATCTCCTTAATGTGTATTAGGCTAATGCACATGAAGTTTAGGCATGCATAAAAGCACATGTAGACATGCCCATTGATCCCTAACATTTTGTTTCCCTTTTTGATGGCTGCTGAGCACTGACCTGAACTTTTTAGCTAACTGTCCACAATGTCTCCCAGATCTCTTTCCTATGTGGAAATAGCTAATGCAGAGCCCATCATACTGTACATATAATCTGAGTTATTTTTCCCCATGTTCATCACTTTGTACTTTTCTACACTGAATGTCATCTGTCATTTAGTTGTCCATTGCCTGTAATCCCATCACTACCTAATTTTATTAAAAGGCTCTGATGCTGTTTCCTTTTGTGTCTCCAGCAAGTTTCTCCTGAAATTCTTTCTTAGCTTGTTTTATGACAGTTTTACATTTGATTTGCAAGAATTTGTGCTCTTTTTTATTTTCCTCCTGCCCAGTCCCAATGCGGCACCCTGTGGCCACGAGCCACACCCACCATGGTCACAAGCCACACACCTCTGCACAGCGGCAAGCCATGTCTTCTGCACAGCCAGTCCCAGCAGGGAGCACACCCTGGCCTCGACTGCCCCCTTCTCCACCTCCGCCTCTGCCTCCATCTCTGTGTCTGTCTGTCTGTCAGTAAGGCTTCAATGCATGTACAGGTGGCCTAGAGCATTACAGACAGACAGACAGACAGACAACCAGGAGTGCTAGGGGTTTTTTTATATTAGAATTTTCTGTTGCCACCCCTTCTCTCAACTCCCTTAGCATTTCTAGTTTGCTGCTGCCATCCTAGTCTAGCGCTCAATACTATATCCCCAGATATACTTTTTTTTTTAAATCAAAACACAGAATTCCTACCAGCAGAGATTCTGTGGTACCTCTATCTGTTGAAAAGTCTATCCCATTTGATTCAATGCTGTCTTTGAAATAAGGTGCCACCCCACCACCAGTATAACCTATCCTTTATTTCCTGTATCCTGGTATTATACCATTCAACTAATATTCTTTATCACACTATGTTTCAGTGATACTTATTGGGTCAATATTGTTATTGACTGCTAATCATTCAAGTTTCCTCATCTTGGGTATTAGACTTGTAGCATTAGTATAAAAACATTTATACTTTTTATTATTGCCTAGTTGGCTGCTTATACATGACCTTTTAATCACTCCTGTTACTTGGTCTTCTCTGTGTTTCACCCATCTACTCCATCCCTGTTACTTACCTCCATTGTTAATGGTTTCACCCCTTTAAGGTGTGCCAGTCTGAACTGTGTGCTGTTTAGCAACTTGCAGTTTTCCCCCAGTCTTTAGTCTCAAAGCAGCTCTACCACCTTTTTAATGTTACATGGCAGCAGTTTGGCACTAGTTTGGCTCAGGTGAAGATCACCCATCCTGTACAGGCTTCCCCTGTTCTGAAAGGTCCCCCGGTTCCTAACATACCTAAATAAGGTTTAGGTAGGAAGGTTCCTAATAAACCTTCCTCCCTACAGCATCGTCTCAGCCACACATTAAGACTCTGAAGCTCTGCCTGTCTAGCTGCCTCTGCTCTTGGC
Organism: Crocodylus siamensis; assembly: GCF_052110815.1. Taxonomy (NCBI): domain Eukaryota; kingdom Metazoa; phylum Chordata; order Crocodylia; family Crocodylidae; genus Crocodylus; species Crocodylus siamensis. Next base: position 6,454,328 of record NC_143395.1, read on the forward strand.
ACAGGAAGGATTTCTGAGAAAGCTACTATGGAGGTCCTGAACTTCAGCCTCCTACCAAAGAGCCTACATTTAGTTCCCAGTACCTGTATGCTACACTTATACATGTTGTTGGTATGCACATGGACCACAGCCACTGGCTTTTCCCCAGACATCCCTAATAGTCTGTTGTGAGGTCCACTACCTTTGCACCTAGAAGACAAATCACCATGCAGTCCTTTTAGCCATCACAAACCCTGCTATCTATGTGCCTAATAACCAAATTGCCCAATACCACCACCCACCTCATTCTCTCCTGTGGGGTTCCCTCCTTTGAAGAAGTATCCTTGGTGCAAGAGGACACTAAAGCATCATTTGGAAGGTGGGTCCTATTTAAGGGATAATTTCCCTTCTTCCTGGCTTGATGCCCTGCATCCCCAAGACTGTCATCTTCTTCAGCACCATGGGAGCTGCTACAAGGGAGGTAGGACATAATTGATCATAAAATGAATATGAGCCACCAGTGTGATGCTAGTTAGCAGAGCAAACAATACGCTAGTGTGCATCAATCAATGTATCTGAAGCAAAACTAAGGAAGTTATTCTCCGGCTCTGCTCAGCACTGGAGAGGCCACAGCTGGAGTATTTCATCCACTTCTGGGTGCCAGTTTTCAAGAAGGATGTGGAGAAGCTTGAGAGAGTCCAGAAAAGAGTCACTCGTATGTTTAGAAGCCTGAAAAGCTATCCCCTGCTATATTTTTTTGTAACTTTTCAGGTGCGTTTGGAAAAAAACGTCATAGTAACTGGATCTAGCAGACTCACATCAATTAAGAGTTCAACTGCAGGGGAAATAATTAAAAGTAGGAACCGACATCAATAACTACAATTTATTTCAGGAATCTGCCTAAATAGTGAACAAAATAAGCTATTTCCCCATGAGCCCTTTTGATGATTGCAAGGGAGAGTTGAGTAGATAATTCCCAGAGAAGTGAGAAAGTCCACCAGTCTTCTTCATTCCAGGGACTCTGTTCTTTCTTCATGCATCTGAGCATCATTTTATTATCATGACATCCATCTCACCACATATATGGAGATGAGTAACTATCACAAATGCATAAGCAAGGAACCCAACTTAAGGCACATCAGGTCTTCTTCTGTGTCCTCTTTCTTCCTGTGTCCCTTTCTAGTCTCCTTTTCTCCCATGCCCTCCCTCTCCCTCCTGGTATTTCAGCTTTTTCTGAGATGAACTGCATTCACAGAAGCAGCAGGATGACATAGCAGCCCATTCAGTTCTTCCTAGTGCTGTGGTTCTCAACCTTTGTAGGCTCAAGACACCCCTTCCTAGACTTGATGTACCCCTCTGAAAATTCAAGCTCTTGGTTTTCATGCATCTTTCAACTACAAGAAAAATATTACATCAATTCTTCTGTTGCAAAGAACTCAGAAAAAACTCCAGTGGGTCAGAATGTTTTTAACACTGTGAGCTCCTCGTTGAAAGCTTCGGATTTATTTTGTGAATCATATTTGCACACCTAACAATGCTAGCACTTCACAGCACCCTTCAAAGTATCTCAGGGGACCATGGATAAAAATTACTGTCCCAGTATTAAGATTATACCTTTTATTAAACCAACTAAGAAATTGCAAAAAGAAATACATATTTTTTCTTTGCAGGCTTTCAGGTGCACACACCCTTCTTCAGGCTGAGGGGAAATCAAAGGTGGTAAAAGTCCCCATAGGTAGAGAAATAAACTTCATTTTGCCCAAAGGAAACTGAAGGTGGATGTCTGTTCCTCTGGCTCCACCTTCATCCATCTAAATAAGCTGTTTAGGTCCTCCTGGATTGTGAGTCTGCACTTCCCCACAGCTTAATGTCATTGGCAAACTTTGCCAGTGTGCTTTGCATCCAGATCATTGATGAAGATGTTGAAAAGCACTGGTCTAAGTACCAAACCCTGGGGGACCCCAGTGGCTACCTTCTGCCAGGTTGACACAGATTCGTGCATTACACAGAGTCTCTGGGTCCAACCCTGCTGCCAGTTTTCCACCCATCTGACGTTTGAATTGGTGAGCCCATAGTCCTCTAGTTTTATCTTGAGAGCCTCTCTGGTCGACTCTCTGGGTCCAACCCCACAGACAGTTTCCCACCCATCTGATCATTGAATTGTTGAGCCCATAGTCCCCTAGTTCTACCTTGAGTGCCTCATGGGACACCAAGTCAAAGGCCTTCCTAAAGTCTAAGTAAATGACGTCAACCTCATCTCCCTTATACAGGTGGTGAGATGAGGTTAGTCAGACATGACCTACCTGTGGCAAATCCGTGCTGGCTGTCATTCAGAATTTTGCCTTCTACAAGTTTATCGCATATGGTCCCCTTGAGAAAATTTTCAAGGATTTTTCCTGGGATTGAGGTCAGGCTACTCGGCCTGTAGGGTTGCAAGAGGCCTGAAAGGCTACCTCATGAATGTGAGATGAATCTGGCAGATGCTTGTCATCCAGTATTCAAAGAAATGCATGAAGTTAAAGTACAAATGGATGACAAAAGTCAAGCATACACCTGGCAGTAACCACTATGTACAAGGACAGAGGAAAGGATAATTAACAGCAGTAAAGATTAACTGCGCATGCTTTGGGATATCATAGCTTCATCATAGAGAGATACATTACCATGCCTGCAGTTTTCACCCGGCTGTGCCTTAACACACACACATGACATGAGTTTTGCTTTCAAGACTTTGAAGTGCAGTTTCCCATGACTTCAGAAGGGGCCATCCCTACAAATTTCATCCAAATCAGGCATCCAAATCAGGCAAGTGCTTCCCCATTATAGCCTCTGGGTGAAACGTTGAAATAGCCTCAAAACAGCAAAACAGTTCCACCGAAATAAAATGAAACAGTGGTTTCCAAAGGAAATGAAATGATGAAATGAAACACTGTCCCATCAACACAATGAAATGGAAGTTGAAACAAAATGTTGCAGTTTCTAATCCACACCCTGATGGACCATCTGTGAAACTGTACATTTCTGCCCAGTTGTTAGGACATCAAATTTAGTTTTCATGGAAATTCAAATGGTAGTCTCCATCAGTGTAATATAGGTGTGCTGCTGTTCATTAACGAGACTCACAAAACAACAAAGACATAGAAGAGATGTCAAACAAACCATGCTTGAAGCAATGACAGAAAAAAAAGGAGTGGGATATGTAGGTCATAAAGCAGATCAGGAGCAGCAAGAGTTAAAAGCCTGCAACTTTCTGTTCAAAGCCTGTGACGTTCTGTGGAAGTCAACAAAGTGCATCAGATCATTTAGAATTTATTAACGAGCATCCTGAGATGGACAGAATCAGTGCAAAGTGATAATAGATAAGAGAAGAAGGTCGGATGCTACAACCAAACCTGCTCAGTAGAAATCAGTGGTACGTAGGGATGTTGCAATTAAGTTAATTCATCCATAAATTGTAACATGCATGGCACCACACATGATCGACCATATGTAGAGAACGATGTGGGCTTGTATGTTAGCAGGTTTAATGCCTAAAAAGGGTAAAACAGAAATGCACTTTGGATTTGTGTTGAACCTTGCACTGTCCCTGCTGTTGCCCACTCTGATCACCTGGCTGATAGCATAAATAAAGGCTAGAGTAAGTTCACCTAGCCATTGCATAGTTGCTGCATGCTTATTCAAACCAAACCCTAGTAGCACTGAAAATAGGTCATTGGAGGCAGTAACAATCAGCAGGAATAAATGACACACCTTTCCTACAAGAAAACACACTCCTATTTTATTTAGCTTATGTGAGAAAAATTAACTACTATGTCAAATTAGTCTCTGTACTTCCGTCACGGATATCAGATGTATTGGGTTTTCCTTTCTTCCTGCTTCTTTTATTCCTAGTTAATGAACTGAAATATTCAATAACACAAAAGTGTTATATAGTCAGAATACAATCTGGGAATGCCGTAAAGTAAAGTTTAAAAGCATTTGGTTTCTTTATAATGGCTCTTGAGTTCTAGTCCTGGACAATGTAAATATTTAATTTCATTTTTGGCACTGCAGCTTATCTATAGTTCCAGTTCACTTCTATAATACAGTGGCCTGTGTGTGGGCTTATGTGTTTCTTCTTTAATAAGGACCTCATAGTTACATACTGGGTGCGTCTACACAAGACACTTTCCTGCGAATTAGCGTAGTTTACTGCACACTAAACATGTGCCACTAGGGGGCGAGAGATTGCTCCCTGCCCCCAAGAGCTGCCTTCTGCCAGGGTGGGCTCTGCCACTGGAGCCTGGGCAGGGACTATGTCCCCCTGCTCCAGCAGCAGGGAGCTCCTACCCCCAAGCTCTGAGATCACAATTGGGAAGCGGGAGCTGGGAGATCATTGTCTCCCAGCCTCTGCTTCCCCATTGCAAATGGGGAGTGGGGGTCTGGAAGATCCTGCAGAGCCAGAATTAGGAGATAAGGATCCCCAAGCACCAGCCCCACATTAACAGACCTGGGACTGGGAGACAAGAATCTCCCAGTGCAGGCCCCGTGGTCATGGAGCTGGTGCTAGAAACTCCCTGATGGTGGGGCTGGGGAGCCTGTTCCCTACTCAACTCCGTGAGCAAATTGCTCCTGCTTCCTTACATGTGTAGATGCCTGCCCAGGAGCTTTTGCTCATGAGTAGTTTACTCACGAGTAAACTGCTCCCAGATCTAATACACTTGTAGACACACCTACTATAGTCAAATCACTGAAGATCTATCCCACTAGAAGGGAGCATGTACTGTCCATGTAGATGTTCTAGCTGAATAGAGAAATCATCTGCTCTGCCTGGGAACATGGGAACATGGGAAAATGTTTGTGTTCTCCTCAGCAGGGCAGGGCAGATCACTTTAGTGTTATTGCATTGCAAACAAATTATGCATGGAAAGCATTCCTTGCTGGCTCATTGCATGAAAGCTGTTCGACCCTGACTCCATGTGGCACCCAGCAACTAGGGAGACGACAATCCAGTTGCTCATGGGTCCTATTACTCATAAGCCAGAGCAAGCAGGGAGCAAACACCAGCACACATTGCTCGCAACAGCTTTATTCAGAATGGGGACAGCTTTGGACTAGCTCCCAAAAAACCAACAAACCTGGGTGCCACAGTGAATAGTTCTTTTCACATTTTATACACCCTGATTTGTGCTCATTAACATTCATTCCACCCTTGCTTCTCCTACGTTCCACTCATCTCTCCTTCTATCCCAAGCTCTTCCTCTGTTTACTGTTTGCTTCATTAGCATGGAATTGCCTATGCATTTTATTCATTTACATGTATTTTTGCTATGAGCACATATCCAAGACCTTGACTTTTCTTCCTCAGTCAATGAGCAGACTGTGACTAAAACCTGAAAGCTTCTTCACCAATCACCATTGACCCTTTTGCATATGTTTATTTTGGATTCTGTTACCAATCACATGTTGTTTTTCACATTCCCATCTGTTTTTCTGTCCCATGTTGTACCATCTTCCACATTCCTAAAACTTCACCTCATTCACAGCATACAGACTTACACAGACTCACTTACTGTTTTTTTCAGGAAATGATTGACACAATTAAGATGGTTACTTAGCATAAGAAAATCACTGGCTTAGCTATCATTCTGCCTTGTGGTCAGCAGCTCTACTAAGCCACAGGTCATGCCTTTATTCAGCTGCAAATCTAGTGCTCCCCAAGATCCAAATATTGTCACCCTAACAAAAGCGAATGAAAGGTCATATCCCAAAAGGTCCAGGAAAAATATAGAGCATAACAGGAAGCGTATTTCTCAGGTAAAGCTCATCCTCAAGCTAAAGTCATTTGAACTACCCAGATTCTTGAAATTCTGGTTCCCAAACCTCCCATTCTCATACTGATACAGACCCAACACTGTTTGTCTCAGCTTTGGATGTCCTTCACTTATATTGCTCTAGGCTTCCTTTTTCTTGAGCTGTCTATGATGAGAAGAGGTGATAAACTAGCTTCATAATTTTCCTTTAATAATATTCATTCTGTTCTTTTTCCTAGGAATGGCACTAAGATTTACAGTGAGGTAATGCCCATGCTCACTCTTTTGTCTTTCTTGTAAAGATCATAGATTCATAGATTCATAGAAGTAGGGTGGGAAGGGACCTTGCAGATTTCATAGATTTCATAGACATCAGGGCTGGAAGGGACCTTGGGAGATCATCGAGTCCAGCCCCCTGCCCAAAGAGCAGGAAGTCAGCGGGGTCATAGGATCCCAGCAAGACAAGCATCCAATTTACTCTTGAAGGTGTTCAATGTAGGTGCATTGATCATCAGATCTGACCCCCTGCCCTGGGCAGGAGAGAAAACCAGGCTCAAATGACCCCATCCAAGTAGACATCAAGCCTCCGCTTAAAAACCCCCAGGATAGGAGCCAGCACCACTTCCCTTAGAAGTTGGCTCCAGATCCTAGCCGCCCTGACTGTGAAGTAGTGCCTTTGGATATCTAGTCTAAACCTAACAACTTGTGGCCATTATTCCTTGTTACCTTGGATGGTGCTAGGGGGAACAAGGTCTCTCCCAAATCCTTCTGGTCCCCCCTAGTGAGTTTATAGATGGCCACCAGGTCTCCCCTAAGCCTTCTCTTGTGAAGGCTAAACAGGTTAAGGTCCCATAGCCTCTCCTCATAGGGCCTGCCCTGCTGTCCCTGGATGATGCAGGTGGCCCTCCTCTGGACCCTCTCAATGCTGTCCACATCCCTCCTGAAGTGCGGTGCCCAGAACTGAACACAGTATTTCAGCTGTGGCCTGACCAGTCTCACACAGAAAATGAGGATCACCTCCATGGCCCTGCTTGAGATGCATCTGTGGATGCACAACAAAGTGCGGTTAGCCCTACTGACTGTGACCTCGCATTGTTGGCCCATGTTCATCTTGGAGTCAATAATGACTCCAAGATCTCTTTCTGCCACCATGCTCTCAAGAAGGGAGTTTCCCAGTGTATAAATGTGCTGCTGGTCCCTACTGCCCAAGTACAGCACCCTTCAGCACAGGGTGATCAATGCTAGTTTTGCTCCAACCTTGACCAATAGATACCATTGGCCTATTGCTCCAAATATTTAAAGGCATGTCTGACCCATGCCCTATTCCAGACCCTCAAAAGATTCTGAGCCCATTCCTACCTACTCCCCACCCTTGTTTGATGAGTCTAAGGGTGCATTTACAGATCAGGCATCTTTTATGAAGAATTGTCCCGCTACCCCAGTTCCAGTACTCAAATGCAACACCAAGTCTGTTTACTATTCCATTTTGCCTAACATTATACAATGGGCTTGTCCACACTTGCAATTAATGTGCTTGAATTTTTTGCACAGAAATTTCAGATGCATTTAACTGTGCCTGGGTGTGCTTCTACATGTGCACCAAGGTCAGGGGCAAATTGAGCCCAACAGGAACAGTTTAGTCCAGGGCTGCTCCTGCCCTGCTCTACCCTGCTGCAGCAGCCATGGGAAGCTCCAGGCCTCAGCTGCAGCTGCCCAGCTGCCAGCCGCAGGCTGGCAGGGGGCACAAAGTTCAGGCCTGGGCCCCAGGGGTGGGGGAAGGTGAGCTGTCTCTGGCTCCAGGTCCAGCTCCAAGCAGCTTGGAGCTTGGGACTAGCCCTGAGTTCAAGGGGTGGGGAGGACAGTCCCAAACCCTGCCAAGCAGCACTTGTGGCCTCTGCTGCCTGGGCTGCCTGGGGGCAATATGCTCCCAGATCAACACATATATGTGTGTGTGTTCAGGTACATTAGTGCAAAGAGCTTTTGGAAAGCAACTGTATCTGTTCATACTAGCAAACAGAACTTTATGTTAATCTATTGTGCAGTAATTGTTGCATACCTGTGGACGGTGGCACTTTACTGCTTATTAGATTAGTCTATTGTGAAGTAAAGTGCACATATAGATGCACTGAGTAGGACTGTGATATCCTGAGGCATTCTACAAAGGCAGCTATTGCAGGAGAATAGGAAATTTTGCCTTGTTTTATTACCTGTATTACGGTATCTTAGTACAGGCATACCTCGGAGATATTGCGGGTTCGGTTCCAGACCACTGCAATAAAGCGAATATCGCAATAAAGCAAGTCACACGAATTTTTTGGTTTCCCAGTGCATATAAAAGTTATGTTTACACTATATTGTAATCTATTAAGTGCGCAATAGCATTATGTCTAAAAAAAATGTACATACCTTAATTAAAGAATACTTTTTTGCTAAAAAATGCTAACCATCATCTGAGCCTTCAGCGAGTCGTAATCTTTTTGCTGGTGGAGGGTCTTGCCTCGATGTTGATGGCTGCTGACTGATCAGAGTGGTGGCTGCTGACGGCTGGGGTGGCTGTGGCAATTTCTTAAAATAAGACAACAATGAAGTCTGATGCATCGATTGACTCTTCCTTTCATGAAAGATTTCTCTGTAGCATGCAATGCTGTTTGATAGCATTTTACCCACAGTAGAACTTCTTTCAAAATTGGAGTCAATCCTCTCAAACCCTGCCGCTGCTTCATCAACTAAGTTTATGTAATATTCTAAATCCTTTGTGGTCATTTCAACAATGTTCACAGCATCTTCACCAGGAGTAGATTCCATCTCAAGAAACCACTTTCTTTGCTCATCCATAAGAAGCAACTCCTCATCCATTAAAGTTTTATCATGAGATTGCAGCAATTCAGTCATATCTTCAGGCTCCACTTCTAATTCTAGTTCTCTTGCTATTTCCACCACATCTGCAGTTACTTCCTCCACTGAAGTCTTGAACCCCTCAAAGTCATCCATGAGGGTTGGAATCAACTTCTTCCAAACTCCTGTTAATGTTGATATTTTGACCTCCTCCCATGAATCACAAATGTTCTTAATGGCATCTAGAATAGTGAATCCTTTCCAGAAGGTTTTCAATTTACTTTGCCCAGATCCATCAGAGGAATCACTGTCTATGGCAGCTATAGCCTTACGAAATGTATTTCTTAAATAATAAGACTTGAAAGTCGAAATTACTCCTTGATCCATGGGCTGCAGAATGGATGTTGTGTTAGCAGGCATGAAAACAACATTAATCTCATTGTACATCTCCATCGGAGCCCTTGGGTGACCAGGTGCATTGTCAATGAGCAGTAATATTTTGAAAGGAATCTTCTTCCAATATAAGACTGTTTCATCTACATTGAAAATCTGTTGTTTAGTGTATCCACCTTCATCAATTATCTTAGCTAGATCTTCTGGATAACTTGCTGCAGCTTCTACATCAGCACTTGCTGCTTCACCTTGCACTTTTATGTTATGGAGATGGCTTCTTTCCTTAAACCTCATGAACCAACCTCTGCTAGCTTCAGACTTTTCTTCTGCAGCTTCCTCACCTCTCTCAGCCTTCATAGAATTGAAGAGAGTTAGGGCCTTGCTCTGGATTAGGCTTTGGCTTAAGGGAATGTTGTGGCTGGTTTGATCTTCTATCCAGACCACTAAAACTTTCTCCATATCAGCAATAAGGCTGTTTCACTTTCTTATCATTCATGTGTTCACTGGAGTAGCACTTTTAATTTCCTTCAAGAACTTTTCCTTTGCATTCACAACTTGGCTAACTGTTTGGCGCAAGAGGCCTAGCTTTCGGCCTATCTCGGCTTTCGACATGCCTTCCTCACTAAGCTTAATCATTTCTAGCTTTTGATTTAAAGTGAGAGATGTGCGACTCTTCCTTTCACTTGAACACTTAGAGGCCATTGTAGGATTATTAATTGGCCTAATTTCAATATTGCTGTGTGTCAGGGAATCGGGAGGCCCGAGGAGAGGGAGAGAGACGGGGGAATGGCCGGTCGGTGGAGCAGTCAGAACACACACAACATTTATCGATTAAGTTCGCCGTCTTATATGGGCGCGGTTCATGGCGCCCCAAAACAATTACAATAGTAACATCAAAGATCACAGATCACCATAACAAATATAATAATAATGAAAAAGTTTGAAATATTGCGAGAATTACCAAAATGTGACACAGAGACACAAAGTGAGCAAATGCTCTTGGAAAAATGGCGCCGATGGAAAAATGGCACCGATAGACTTGCTCGATGCAGGGTTGCCACAAGACTTCAATTCATAAAAAACGCAATATCTGCGAACCGTAATAAAGTGAAGCGCAATAAAATGAGGTATGCCTGTACCTAGGAGAAGTGAGATGGAGTGTTGTAATTGTCATGGTCCAGGAAGTGTACAAAAGGCTGGGCTTTTTTGTGATATCTGTGCTATAGAAAGCCATGAATATAGGGATATTGGTGGCTTTCTAAACGTGGCAGTCTTAGGATGCAATAGGTGATTGGCAATCCCATGCTTCCTGGCTTTTGCTGTTCATCTGCAAAGGCCAGGAAGAATTTCCCCCCTCCCCACCACTTATAAATGCTACTCACTTCTGGGTTTGGGGGTTTGCTTTGCCTTTATCTGAGGTACTGGGATGTCGTTGGCCACAGCTAAGGTTTGCGGGGAGTGGAGAGGGTGTTGAAGATGGTGTACTTATGATCCTACCTATTCTTTAAAAATCTTACTGACTCTTAGATACAGGGTTTTGGCCTTGTTCTCAGTGAGCACGTCTACATGAGACACTAAGGCAAATCATACTGCGCAGTAGCACATCTCAGCACCAACAGTGCTAATATGCTGCTGCACAACATTATTAGGTGCAGTAGCATCACTAAAAGGCATTCACCAGCAGTACTGCACAGTAACTCCGCTTACTGCATATTTATTTACTACTTAATTATACAAGTACCAACTTCAGTGTGCAATAACCACTGTGCAGTATTGTCTCATGTAGAAGTGCCCAGTTTCATATGAATTACCTAATTAGAGTTAGGAAGGATTTCCCCTCCTCCCGCCTTAGGTTAAGTTGTCAGAGTCTGTGTGGTATTTGCCTTCTTCCTCTGTAGCCCTCTTCCTAGGATAGTCTGAGCATCTATTAACCATTTCCTTATCTGTCACTGCAGATGACAACACTGGCAGCCTCCTCATCTCCCCTGCAAGTGAGATTTGCAGAGCAGTATTTGCTCTTGCTTTCTCCGTGCCTTAGCTATACATCCTGCAGCTCGGGATTGAGGTACTTTGGCAAGGAAACTATTGTCCTGTTCTTTGAACAAACTGATTTTTTTATATTTTTTTTCTTTAAAGCAATGAAAAGGGGATTACAGCTGAATTCAGCTCCGTTTCAATCCCCCAATGCTTCTTTTTGAAGAATGCAGCACAATCCTGATGATGTAATTTTTTATAGGACACGTCTACAGAACAGGAAGTAATTGTAGTATATATACTCTGCTGGAGTGGAGATAACCTCTAATTCCTGCACTTTTTCCAAAGATACAGAGAGGCTTTTACTGGAGACAGGTAATGTATACAGGATTTATTTTTAATGACAGAAATGTGATTGGAAAAAGCACTTTACTAGTATTTAGTAGGTAAAGTGTTACAAATATTATTTAATCAATATCTAAAGAGTACCAAAATGCCTTTATTTTAGTTAAAAGAAAATTCTATAGTTTCTAGGTAGTAATCTCAGAGGCAGAATACAATAATATTTTCTATTCAGCAGGTCACACACTTATCTCAGTTGCACCTTTGTAAATGAGAAACGATTCCACTAAATAGATCTAATGCACACAATTTAAATGAGCTCAAAATCTGGGCTACAATGTGAAAATGTTCAACACAAGAAACTTTAGAGATTTTGCAGAGTTGGAAAGGTCTCACATATACAGCATATTAAGCCGCATAATATATTCAACTGCACAAAAAAATTGTGTAATCTTACTAAAAGGAGGAAAACCAGGAAGAATGTGGTTATCACATGGAAATCCTGAATATAAAATATGTCCAAACTAGGGAAAATGGCACAAAGTAAACTGAAAAAACAGTCAAGATGTTTTCAGAAAACTCACAGCATGAAACAGGTTAAAAATATTTATCAGGCAGGGGAACAAAAGGCCATGTGTGATGGCAACACAGAAGGATAAAGCAAGACTGAACTTCAGTTTTTAGAATATGGGGGTTTTTTAAGTGTTTTTATGACTAGGAATTGGTAATATATGCTTACAAGTTGGCCACAATTGTCATGCCGGATTTCATTCCATATAATATTAGTCTCCTATATCTGGGCTTTTCAAAAATCCTTTAGTGATTTAATACGAGTCCTTGACTTGTAATAAAAATGGCTAAATAGGAATGTGTCTGCCAAACTTGAAAGTATCGGCTCATATATTTTTTTATGGGAGGTTAACTTGATTCTAAGTTTTGTGTCTTTAAAAATGTGTATTCTGATTTTAAGTTGGTCAAACAAACAATTGATTGTAGAGTTGGAAGTGTTCTGTATCTCTCAGTGTAGCACATAACGTGAGAAATTTTAGGCTTTGAAAATTAATGTTAGAATGAGTATCGTATCTGGCATTACAATAACCGCAACGCTGCCACCCTTCCTGTCCATATTCTTTTAATGCAAAGAGAAAACATATGTAATTGGAGTGACAACTGAACAATGGCTGTGCAAACAGCTGCAGAACTGAGACCTCCCTCTGCCAGATGGGACTTACCCGCTGGCAAGGTGTACCCCCAAATATTTTTTTCTCCTTCTGCATCGATCTGCATCCCCCCGCCCCCAGTTCCCTACAGACTTACCTGCTGGGGAAGGGCGAGGGGGAGTGTGTGGCAGCAGCGCACAGTAGATCTTGGGTTGCTTTTAAATGCCAAAGGTGATCTCCTACTTTAAAAGTTTGGAGACCACTGCCCTAAGGTTTCCAGTGCGCACAAACTCATTTACAAAGACGGCTAGATTTGTATGACTTGCAGTATTTGTATGCCTCGAGGTCAAATTTAAGTTAGAGTGAAATGTAAATATGAAGCATTGCAGGACTGGAGCCTTATAATTTAATTGGCATTACCATTTTGTAGTATCACATGTTTGCACAAACATTCCTATCACTAAATCTCATGGCTGGAATATGCATAAAACATTAACATAAAAGGACAATATAAAAAAAAATGGTCTTTAACAATACACTCAGATCTTTTACTGTCCTCTGCAGAGAGGGGATTTTTGTCCACAGTGTTTAAATGGCAAAATGATCATTCGAATTCTGACCTAACGATTTCCAGTATGAGGCCATAAGTAGTGAAGCATATTGCCTGGCTCAGTGGCAATATACAGGTGTTCATGTTCATATTGCTGCTTGTTTGGAAACAGCTGCATTGTTCGTCCCTGTCTCTGTTATATTTATCAGCAAAAAAAGTCATCCCAAACTTCAGCAGTACACCTGGACATTATGCATTTTAACTCCAGTTGGTAGCCATTTTCAGCGGCAGGGATTTAGGATTGGAGTCTCTTTGCATTAACACTGACGTAAATCAGAAGTACATTCCTTGACTTTGATAGGTAGAAACCCACTTTAAACGACCAGAGGTTCAGGCCCCTCATCAACAGGAAATGTAACATGTTTAAAATTGCTTTCTAAAGATTTTCAGAGCCCTGGTATGTGCCAGAGTTTCTACATCTTGCTTCAAGGAGCAGGAAATAATAGGTGACCACTTCTTGAACGGAGACTGTTGTGTAACCTGCCCCTGCAGTACTGTGTTACTTCTCTCTTGTTCTTTGCCAGACCGGGGCTGAAGGATTTCCACATCAGCTAGAAAAACTCAGCACCCTTTTTTCACTTCTTGCTTCTCAACTGTTTTCAACAGTAGCATATTTAATCAGGCAGGAAGAACGTATGCCTCCCTTTTTTATGATCCTCCTTCGTGCGCTGTTATAACAGGTGCTAGCACTGCCACTTCTGAGTTAAAGAGGCCTTACCAGATCTCTATAGTACTTCAGAACTGCCCTGTATTTGTATTTAGGCTATTGGCTGGAGTTAAGAGTACTTTTAGGTGTGGGCATCGTTGTGTATATGTGTCGGAGACAGTGATGACCTGAAATTTTCTTTCAATTGGGACATTGCCTTGTGGAAATCATCCTACCAGCCTGAAGAACAGCAATTTGTCTACACCAGCTGGATACAACTCATCTGCTCAGCTTCTCTCAATGAGTAAAATAATTTTATCTTGGCAGTAGGTTCTGGTACCAGAAGGACTATGTGGCCACTTTCAAATCAGCTGGCCACTTACACAAATTCATCAACAGGTCTACATTTAAACACACCTCAGGTTATTCTGGGCATATGTGCTAGAATATCATCCATCTCCATAAAGATAAGCAGTAGAGCTGGGCGAGTGCTGGAAAATAAGGATCTGCAAATATCTGCTCAAATTTTTGCAGGGAAACAAAACACTTGGTTTAAGTATAGGTAGACAAGGTTCTTTGGGTAGATGTGATTTTTTTTTATTAGACCAACTAATTTGTTGAAAAAAATATTCTTTGCAACCTTTCAGACACAAACACCCTTCTTCAGGCATAGGGGGAGTCTGTTTGGTGTTTGTTTGCTCTCCTGGGTAGACTAGAAAAAATATGCAAAATACAGGTCAGTGAAAATGCAAATGCATGGCAGTAAGGTTCAGAGGGAACAAGCACTGAATTGCAGCAGTTATCCTTCCCCACACTCAGCTTTCTCAAGAAGTCTGAAGAACTGTTATGAGAACTAGAGATCTCCATGAAGAGTACCCTGACTCCTTCCAGAGGTTTGCCCCGAGCCATGGAGAGCGATCACTGGTAGAGTCAAGGACTCAGATCAAATGGTATGATTGACGGATTATTAAATCCATGCTCCCCTGCCTGGAAGCATCTGTCAATCATTTCACCTGCATTGTGAGTATCCTAGCAGGTAAAAGCAGGTTCACAGGTAACCAAAGAAGGGACAGTTACACACTGATATGGAGACCAGCCATAATCTCCCTCTCCCAAACAGCTGCTGAACTCAGAGCTCTGCAGGGGACACCTCTGTATGCTGGAGTTTCCCAGACACAGATGTTATCTTGACTTCCCAGGCATCCTATGGGGTAAAGCTGCATTGAGTAGCCAATGATAGACTCTAGCTGGTAAAGCAGCTTGAGAAGCAGCTACACCATGGACCTCAGAGGACATTCATTGCCGTCTCTAGTGACAGCGGTTTCTCTGCTCTGAGCTAAACATCTGCATGCTCCCACCCTCCTCTTTCCTCCATTCACAGACTCTTCACCTCAAGCTCAGTCTATATGTGTCCTTCAACCCTCTCCCTATTGTGTACCCAACATACCTTCTTTCCTCTGCCAGTCCTGTCATTTAGTTGATCCCCTCCTAAATAAAGCCACAAAAAACCCCACAGGACTATTATAATGTTTACTGCCCTCATATTTCACATTCTGCTGGTGTATTCTACTTCATACCCTACCCTTTCCTGCCTTACCTATTTTCATTGTAAATATTTCTATACCATGTTTGTACAGGGTCTGACATAATTCTTTGGCACAACCTGCATATACATAAGTAATATTTTCTGACCCACCAGCACTTGCCTCCCTATGGATGTTATCTTCAATATTTAACATGCCAAGCCACTAGCTTCCACCACATCTGGAAGGCAATGTGCATGCAGACACGCAACAATCACTGTCTGGAAACAAAGCAGGCTGAATTTTTTTTCCACAAAATTGAAATTTTGGAGAAAACGAATAAAATAATTAGTCTTGTGTCAAGGTGATCCCAGTCAAAATATGGTTTTGATATATATACTTTGATTTGGGTCATTTCAGCAGTAATGCCTCCTGTGGTGTCTTGTGGAAGTTGTAATTTTAGCTACCTAGTGCAGCCTCCTCTATGGGCTGGTCTCCTTATCTGGATTGCATCTCCCATGGGTTATTCCAGTCATCCTTATAACTCAGATGCCATGTTGTATCATGGGAAATGTAATGCACCTAAGTAGCCCAGTCCATAAAATGGAATAGGCTCATGAGGTAGTGTAAGTACTAGCATAGGTCCAGTCCCAAAGAGAAAAAACGAAATGCTTGGATGTTTCTGAACTGATTTTATTTATTTTTTTTTTGGCATTTCTGTGAAAAATAAGGCAATCATAGTTTTCTACCCCAAGTTCAGATTTAAAAAATGTTGAAAAAAGCCAAAACTTCACACAGAATGAAATTTCTGAATTCTGATGTTGTCTAAATCTGGCCCATTTGCCAGCTTCTGATCCCTGACCCAGAGCAAGGACAAGAAGAACTGGAGTAAAAATGACAGCTATGGTGGCAAAAGACTAAGTAGGGAAACCCTGGAGAGTAGAGCAGCCACAACGGAGAAGCAGTGTGCGAAAGAGAGGGAAGCAAAAGAGGAGAACAAAATGGAGAATTCCTGTGCCCAGAAGCTATGTCAACTTCTAATTGCCTCTAGAGATATATGTCCCAATAAATAAGAGCACTGCTTCTCCAAATGCAGAGGAAGCTCAGACAAAAAAAGAGACTAAATTATTTGCTTTTATTTATTTATTCATTCATTTATTTATTTTGGTTCTTAGAGATGCATCTGCTAGCTATCTTCATGTGTCTGGCGGTGGTGCTGCACCAATCTGTTGGACAGGTAGGAGCCTTCAGCTTCATGGAAGAGGCTGAGTCTTGTACTCAGCTACTTTCTAATTTGTCAGTAGTTCAGAAGTCCACAGGTATCATGGGATTTGATCATGAGTATCTCTGACTGTCACCTGTATTGGAAGCCACGGTGCCCAGCAGGCATATCATAAACCCAGCATGGTAAATTGGCTTGGAAAGGAGCACAGAGTATGGACTCCCCCTCTCTCCCTTTTTGCTCCTGTGTATAGGCACATCTAGAGAACTAGTACTCCTCTTGCCCTAGTTGTATACAGATGTAGCCCCATTGAGTAAGTATATTTGTTTTACCTCAGTGCAAGCAAGTGCAAACCAAACTCTGCTTATTGGTATAGCTGGGATGATTTCATTAGATGGCACTACTTCTTGGATCTCCATTGTAGTCTTCTGTCAGCCTCATGGAAACAAACAGGGGAGCAGGTACTTTCCTACTGGCTACTCCTAAAGGAAAGATTTTAAATCATTGCTTTATAGACACCAGGCAATGCCAAATTATTCATATACAGAAGACTTTCCTTTATCTGAGCCATGGTTCTCTAATTCTCCTAGATGTCCCACGCAATAGTCCCAAACACCTAATTCCAAGATGGTGGGGACCTGCTGCCTAGGGAAGGATCTTGGAGTCATCATTGACTCCAAGATGAACCTGGGCCGGCAGTGTGGGGACGCGGTCAGGAAGGCCAACCGTACCTTGTCATGCATCCACAGATGCATCTTGAGCAGGTCCAGGGAGGTGATCCTCCCCTTCTATGCGGCACTGGTCAGGCCACAGCTGGAGTACTGCGTCCAGGTCTGGGCACCGCACTTCAGGAGGGATGTGGACAACATGGAGAGGGTCCAGAGGAGGCCACTCGCATGATCAGGGGGCAGCAGGGCAGGCCTTATGAGGAGAGGCGATGGGACCTGAACCTGTTCAACCTCCACAAGAGAAGGCTGAGGGGGATCCAGTGGCCTGTTACAAACTAATCAGAGCGGACCAGTAGGCACTGGGGGAGTCCCTGTTTCCCCAAGTACTACCACGAGTGACCAGAAATAACGGTCACAAGCTGGCAGAGGGTAGATTTAGGCTAGGTATCAGGAGGCGCTACTTCACGGTCAGGGCGGCTAGGATCTGGAACCAACTTCCAAGAGAAGTGGTGCTGGCTCCTACCCTGGGGGTCTTTAAGAGGAGGCTATATATACACCTTGCTAGGGTCATTTGACCCCAGTATTCTTTCCTGCCATGGCAGGGGGTCGGACTTGATGATCTGCTCAGGTCTCTTCCGACCCTAGAAACTATGAGACTATGAAACTATGAAGGAATTGGAAAACCATGAAAATGTTATCATGAATTTCACTGAGGGTTTCTTGCTTAAGGTCCTCTGTCTTCACATAGTCTGAGTACTCCCTTGAAACCAGCCTAGACATTGCCCTTCATAAGGGTGAGCCCAGAGCTCCTTGGACATGGACACTAGGCTCTTTAGGTGATAGCAGTGTTTATTAACCCCATACATCTGACAATGAGCTCCACTTGGTTTAGCTCTTGATGGGGTCTTTGCCCCTCTAAAGGATGGATGGCCATCAGAAGGGAAATGTAGCAAGGCAGGAAGTCTTGCTAAAACAAGAAGTGTTATTGGACAATGACTGCAATGTAGTAGGCAGAGTCCTTGGATTAGAAAGTCCAAACCAAACCCCAGGTCAGCCATAGAGACAACTCTAACTAGCCATGGCCCTTTAGGGTCCAGACTTGGGACTGTGTTTTCTTTCTCTCTTTCTCTCCCCTAGAAGCATGGGGAGACATGCAGGCACCTGTGTTTTGTGGCATCATAAACTTCTTTGCCACAAACTGCATGCATTGCACATTAAATCATGCAAGGTGCTGCTAATTTGCAGCATGGGAGCAATAGTTAATAATGGGAACAAACCCCTCCCCCCCTCAAAAAAGCAGCACAAACATGGAGAGAGTTAAGCACTGGGACAAATGCCAGGACAAACGTGGAGACTGGGGAGCAGGCAGCCCTGGGCTGGTGCTCCCCTGTCTCTATGTACCTCAGTGTGGGGGCTCCATAGGGGGTAGAGATGGGGGAGCAAGCAGTGCCGGGGTGCCTGCTCCCTTGTCTCCACATGCTGCTCCTCAGCTGGCTAGGGCACAGGGTACAGGGTCTGCCTGCCAGCTAGCCCCACGCTTAGGCACCTTGTGCCCCAGACAGTGCCCCTTTCTTCTCACAGTACACGAAGCCCAGCTGGGAGGAGCTGGGCATGGCCCTCAACAAAAAGCACATGCAGGGGCCTGTTCTGGGGCAAAAAGTAGTGGTACAAATTGTGTGCCCCTACTATTTGTGCCACTGCAAAAACACACCCCTGCTCACCTGGACATGGCCACTGAGTCCCCTTTTCCAAGCCAGTTTACTATGCTGGGTTCTTGATATACCTCCTGGGCACCAATCCTTGCACGATAATCTAAGGTTCCTTTATCTGTAAAACCTCCTAAATTTACCTCGATGTCATGATGTACATGTACTGAAAATTTCCCTCTGTATGGCTTAATGGCATCACCCATTACACATATCTGAGTTCTGGGGGCTTTAAATGAGTTTACTTCATTGTAAGCTAAACTACGTCTCAATGTAGTTTAGTTTGCAACATTGCAACTTTGAACATTGCAGCCATGGGTCAGCTTGCCTCCCCCCACACCCTAGCCCAGCCACAGGAGAGGTGGGCAGGCTCCGCAGAAAAAAAAAGGATCGGGCCCCTCACCTCTTCTGCCTTCAGCAGGCTCCTGCAGCCATCGAGACATCCGGGGCCACCTGGGAATGGGCTGGCTTGCCCCTGGGGCAGTGCAGGGAGGAGGCAGGTGGGTGGCTGGGTGTGCTGGCAGCTGGAGAACGTGGTAGGGACGATGCACAGGTGTGGACCTGCCTGGGCAGGCTGCTAGTTTCCCAGGTGCTGCCCCAGCTAAGAGGCACTGGATCCAACACTTCCTCAAGCCTGCCCATGCTTCCAGCTCACTGTGCACCGTCCCTGCTGCCTTCTCTGGCTGACAGCACACCCAGTCCCCCTCCTACTACTTCCCCGTGCTGCCCCAGGGCCAAGCCAGCCCATTATCAGGCAGCCCAAGGAATCCTGCTAGCTGCAGGAGCCTGCTGAAGGCAGAAGTGGTAAGGGGCCTGAACCTTTTTTTCTGCAGAGCCTGCCCACTTCTTCCACAGGTGGGAGGCCAGCTGACAGATTAATGGCCAAGATTAACGTCCCCCTGGCTGCAGGAGAGGTGGGCAGCCTCCACCAAGGGGAAAAAAGAAAAGAAAAAATGATTGGGTCCCTCGCTGCTTCTGCCTTCAGCAGGCACCTGGGACCACCAAAAGAATAACATATATACATTGACAGAAAAATGAAACCAACCATTTCAATTAGAAACTCATGATTTCAATTTAGGCGGCATAGAATGCAACTCTAAGGACTAAAACCCCGTGACGTGTACAAGCGCCCTGGCTATCCTATTCTCTACCAGCTTAAACATCCTTCCCTTCCCTAGTGCCAGGGGAAAGATAACTCTTTCCTTACCTTTATTGCATGCTGTTATACTGGGAAAGAAACTGAGGTTGACATAGGTCACAGAAGTGTTCCAAAATACAACCACTTTCTATCACCCGTGAGTCTCCTGCTACCTCCGTAAGAAGAGGGAGAGGAAAAGGTGTCCCTTCCTAGCAGCGTTCCATAGCTCAGGGGTATGCTGAGAAAACCTACCAGGAAACCTATTCACTTTGAATTGATACAAGTTAACATAGAAGAAGACTTTCCTGTGTGGTATTGTTGTTGTTGTTTTTTGTTTGTTTGTTGTTGTTTTTTTTTCCTTTAGAGACCTGCTTTGGGTTTTACTGCTTTGTTTCTTTCTACTGCGGATAACCACAAGGTGATTGTTGACAAGTACAATGACTTAAGGAGGAACGTAAGCCCAACTGCTAGCAACATGCTGAAGATGGTAAGTCATGTAGTGTCGGCACAGATCATAGAATCATGGAAGAGTAAGGCTGGAATGGGCCTCAGGAGGTCACCTAGTCCAGGAGCTGAGAGACCTGGGCTCTGGTACTGCTGTTACTTCCGTTGCAGGCTTTGCTTATGACCTTGGGCAAGAAGAAGTGGCAAGATCACACAACAGATTGTGAAGCACAATTCCCACGTGCTGTTGACTCATCCACTCTTAACCTCACTACATCAGTTTCTCTCTCTGTCAAATGTAATGAAGAGTCATTTACCTCCAGGGTGAAGAGGACTCTTAATTTACAGATCTAACAGTATTACTTTGAGATCCTGGGATTAGAGGGGCTTTAAGAGATCAAGTCTCATTTCTCTGGGTTGCCCAGAGGTCTGGGTTGCTGAGATTCGAAGTGTTGCATAGCACAGGATAGCAGCGACTGCTCTGCCACGTACCCTTTGCAGGCATTCCTGCCTACTGGAGTTTTGTGCAGTGGAGCACAAGTTTGCCCTATCATCCTGTATACTGTGGGATGAATGTCCTCTAGGGCAATCACACAATTAATAAAGAAGGATGGGATGTGGGTTGCAGGCACTGTTACCAGATTTGCCTGTCACTTTGGGGTGTGCTCATTAGGGGTACTTTTCTGGGGTCTCTGTAATTATATCAATGGTTTCCTTGTGTTACTTGTGTTTCTATATAGAGCTGTATCTCTCCCTTCTCCAAGTCCTGACACCCAGTGGAACTATCTGGCAGGACTCAGGTTCAATGGGGCTGGATTCCTCCAACCACCGAATCAGTCAAACACAGATATGCACATACACACACAAATTAACAGGGCATGCCTGAGCCAGCCTGGATTATTCAATGTTGACAGGCTAACACCCTCATATGCCTTGAACTCCATTCATCAGGGTAACAATAAAATGCAGTCAAACATAAGCACATCTGAGTCAAGCCAGGATATTCATAGATTCATAGATGTTAGGGTTAGAAGGGGCTTCAGTAGGTCTTCGAGTCTGACCCCCTGCCCTGGGAAGGAAAGAGCACTGGGGTCAGATGACCCCAGCTAGATGCTTGTCCAGTCTCCTCTTGAAGACCCAAAGGTAGGGGAGAGCCACCTCCTGAGCAAGCCCATTCCAGATTTTGGCAACCCTTGCTGTAAAGAAGTTCTTTCTTATGTCCGACTTAAATCTGTTCTCTGTCAATTTGTGGCCATTGTTCCTAGTTACTCCAGGGGGTGCCCTGGTAATAGAGCATCTCATATTCCCTGCTGCCCTCCCCTGAGGAATTTATAGGCAGCCACAAGATCACCTCTCAGCCTTCTCTTGAAAAGGCTGAAGAGATCTAGGTCCCACCATCTCTCCTCATAGGGCCTTGCCTACAGGCCTCTGACCATATGAGTGGCCTCCTCTGAACCCTCTTGAGATTTTCCACATCCCTCTTGAAGTGCGGCGCCCAGAACTGGACGCAGTACTTCAACTGCGGCCTGACTTGCGCTGCATAGAGGAGAAGCATCACCTCCCTGGACCTGTTTGTCATGCATCTGCTAACACATGATAAAGTGTGGTTAGCTTTGTTTATCACTTCGTCATATTGATGACTCATGTTCATCTTGGAGTCAGCTATGACTCCAAGGTCCCTTTCTGCTGCCATGCTGCTGAGAAGGTCGTCCCCCAGCCTGTAAGTATGTTGGTGGTTCTTTTTGCCCAGGTGGAGCACTTTGCACTTGTCTTTGTTGAACTGCATCCTATTTCCTTCTGCTCATTTTTCCAACCTCTCCAGATCCACCTAGATCCATTCTCTACCCTCTGTTATGTTAACTTTGCCCCATCATTTTCAGCATCTACAAACTTGGAGAGGGTGCTCTCTATCCAAGTCACCGATGAAGACATTGAACAGCACCAGTCCAAGGACTGAGCCTTGCAGGACTCCACTGCCCATATCTTTTCAGGTCAATATCGACCCCTCCACCACCACTCTCTAAGTGCGACCCCTAGGCCAATTTGCCACCCACCTGACCATGTAATCATCTACGTCACAGCCTGTCAGTTTATTTATGAGAACAGAATGAGATATCGTATTGAAGGCCTTCTTAAAGTCTAAGCAGATGACATCTACCTCAACTCCTGCAGCTCAGCATTTTGTGACCTGGTCATAAAAAGAAACAATCAGGCAGGATCTACTTGCAATCAGGCAGGATCTACTTGCAATGAACCCATGCTGATTTCCCCTGCTGGGCTCCCACTAATGTGATCCTTAATGATTTTTTCCAGAATTTTCCCAAGGATGGAGGTGAGACTAACTGGCCTATAGTTTCCTGGTTCTTGCCTCCTCCCTTTCTTGAAAATAGGGAATGCATTGGCCCTTTTCCAGTTTTCTGGGACCTGACCAGAGCACCATGTGTGCTCGAACAGCCATTCTAGTGGCTCTACTATGACACTGGCCAATTCCTTCAGCACCCTTGGATGAACTTCAGCTGGGCCTGCTGATCTGACCACATCCAGCCCCTCCAAGTGCTATTCACTAAGTCCATGCTAACAGTTGGTGGGCTGGTGTCCCTCCTGTGTCTCTCAATGATTCAACTGGGAGATTTGTTTTGGTCTGTATCTAGGAATACAGATGCAAAGAACTCACTGAAGAGCTCAGCTTTGTCCCCCCTCTCTGTCATCAATTGCCCTAGTTTGTCCGGTAGGGGTCCTATGCTATCCTGTACCTTCCTTTTGCTCCCTGTATACCTGAAGAAGAACTTTTTGTTGTCTTTAACTTTTGTTGCCAGCCTACGTTCTAACCCTGCTTTGGCCTTCCTGATTCCCTGCAAGTGCGAGCCAACAAGGTATACTTTTTCCACAGCCTGTATACCTCTTTCTTTGCCTTTAGGCTTTCCTGGACTTCCCTGTTCAGCCACGAGGGCATCTTGGCCCCTTTTATGTGCAATGGGATTGTCTCCTGAGCCCATAGGATTGCTCCGTTGAGGAACGACAACTCTTCCTGGGCTCCCATTTTGGAGCAGGGATCCCCCATCATGCAGTGCTCCCCTGCTTTTCTGGTCCCAGAGTTCAGTGCGGTCCTTGCCTTGGACTCTCTGTTCTCCATCCTGAATGCTAATGAAGGTGCTTTCCCATCCCATCTCACACGTAAATGAGACCAGGGGAGTTGCTTCACTCCCATCACCTTTGTCTGGAGGGCTTTCAGTGCATCTCCCACTGCATCTTCATTGTCTTTTGTAAGTCCGTCCTCTAATGAGTTCTTATTCAGGGAGAGGTGGGGAGGGGGCTGAGTCCTTTGTGAGTCAGGCAGGTGGCGTCCTGTGCCAGGGTTCCCCAAGAACACCAACCTGAGAGGTAACAGTGCTTACACTGGGGTAGTGTACTTGAATGATCAAAAATGATGTCCTTTTCAATAAGATGCCTTCATCCAGGGTAGTCTCCAAGACATGGAGATTTGGGTGGACTTGGCAATCAAAGTCCTGCCTTTGGGAGTGCTGGCTTGAATAGCTGTCTTTAAGGAATCTATCCATGTTAATAAATAGTTGGGCAGTTGTAATCTTCAGCATTATAAAAGCTGACTGTTCTGCATCAGGTCCTCAGGCATGAATTGGCTTAACTCCACAGGCATGCACAGGATTGTGCTGAGTGATGGCAGCCCACATCTCTAAATGTGTTTTCAGTTCTACATTATCTGTTATGAGCTGTGCTTACACAGCGTGAGTGTTTGCCTCTCTGTTTCCTTAAGGAATGGGACCCTGACGTGGCAGCTAGCGCTCAGAGATGGGCAAGTAAATGTCAAAACACCATCAGCCCTGAAGGAGAGACGACTGTGAGGGGTAAGTGAAGGGTGACTCACCACACCTAAGAAAGCATTGCAAACAGAATATGGAGATTTGCAGATTGCAGCTGTATTTCAGCAGGATGCTCATACAGACAGGTCAAGAGATCCCTCCGCTCCAGCTGGTAGGAACAGCTGCAGACGCTGCTAAGGCAGGAAGTGCTGCACTCACACGAGAAATGATAACAACTCCAACAACCCCTGGACTCAGAACAGTGAGTCTGGTGAGATCCTCCGACAACTCTCAGGCACTCAGACCCTCAGGATCTAGATGTATTTCTTTTCCCCGATCCCCACTTAGGAGCCAGAGCGAGAAGCCAGATGATGACTTGGGGAAGCTTGAACTTGGCTGAAAAAAAAGGTCAGGCCCCTTGCCACTTCTGAAGGCAGAAGTGGTGAAGTGCCCAATTCTTTTTTTTTTGTAATGTAAGCCTGCTGAGCCCAAGCTTTCCTGAGCTCGCCCAGGCTTCCCGCACCCTGTGCACTGTCCCCACCACCTTCTCCATGTGCCAGCTCACCCAGCTTCCCTCCTGCTACCCCCCTGTGCTGCCCCAGGGACATGCCAGCCTCTTCCTAGGTGGGCCCAGGCACTGGGAAAGTGGCATGAATAGTTCACTGGAAGCCCTGGCATGCTCTAGGAAGACTTGCATCTGCCGGTTGCTGCCTTCAAGCTAGGGCAGTCCTGGCCCACTAGCAGCCAGGGGGCACCACCACCATGGAGGGAAAGATGAGGGCGCCCTGCAACTATGGGGCTGCTTAGCCTGCCAACAGCTCACCCCCTGGCTGCGGGCAGGCTCTACCAGAAAAAAGAAAAAAAAAGGATCAGGCCCCATGCCATAACATGATGGAAGCCCCTAAACTGAAATGGTGGGTTTCAATTAAAAACCCACTGTTTGAATTTAGAGAGCATAGAATAAAGCCCCGAGGACTAAACCCCTGACATGTGTACAAGTGTCCTAAAATCATCAGGGCTGGGGCTGGCTCTTACTACATGTCTGTGCAATGTCCTACCACGATAGCATCCTAATGTTGATCAGGGCCTTGAAGTGGGCTGGTTCGGTGTGGGCACTAACGAACCTAGATGACAGTCCAGAGGTTACAAGTTTGAGGCTGTAGCAGAAGTGCTTGCACCATGGCTTTTGTCAGATACCAACAGCTCTGCCAATTCTGTTAAACACCTTGTCATAAGGGCATGAGAAAGGAAAAGAGCTTGAAGTGAGAGTTATCTTTGTGTGGGTCTTCAATAGCTACTGATGCCCCTTTCCTTTCCTCCACGTATTTCTCCAACCTACTTAAGAATCTGGGTAAACTGTCACCGGCCACCTCTTGCAGCAATGAGTTCCATGCTTTAATTACACATTGTGTGAAAAAGGGCTTTGTTCTGTTAGTTTTAAACTTACTACCTACCAGTTTCACTTGGTGACCCCTATTATTAAAATAATATTGAATCTCCTCTTAATTCCCAGAGAAGTGGCCTTACAGTTTGTCTAGAAACCCATATACATTGAATCTGTTCTTCTCAACCAGTATCTTCAGTGAGATACATTGGTTAATAAGCTGGCAACTAGCTAACTGTGGTCCTAAGCCTATTGAAACTAAAGGGGGGTCTTCCACTGACTTCACTGAGACTGGATCAGACCTATTCTTCCCTTCTCAGTAGTACTGTTTTATAGAAGCGAAACGCAGGAAGTCCCCGTTGTGAGCAGGCACTGGAGAAGCCTGCTGGTTACTCCCACTTCCGGCTATAACTCACTCTGTCAGACCCACACACTTTTTGCCTCTCTTGGTCCCATTCTGTGAAACTGCCTCGCTTCTACATTCAGGTGTCCGCTGCGGGGAAACTATCCTGCAATCATCTAAGCCTGCATCGTGGAGTGCTGTGATCCAATATTGGTATGATCGTGTGAAATATTTCAAGTATGGGGTTGGAGGAACTGATGAAAATGAAAGCTTTAATACCTATACTCAGGTATGGATAACAACAGCAAATGCCTAACTCCTGACATATTGTTGTAAGAGAGAAAAGCAATGTCAGTTCTATCCATAGCTAACACGCCATTGCATAAGGGTGGTTAAAGCACACCTGTTTCTCTAGCCCAGGGGTTTTCAACCTTTTTTGGTCGGTGTACCCCCGATGGCTGGTTAGGAAGCAGGGAGTCCCCCAGCCGCTGGCATGGGGGTGGGGGAGAGGTCCCCTGGCAGCTGATCAATGAGTGGGGGAGGAAGGGATGTGTCCCTGCACATCCCACCCTCCCCTGTAGGGTCTCCCGCATGTCCCCCGGCTGCTGAGCCCAGGCACGCAGGTGTGGGGGCATCCTCGAGGCCACCCAGGTGGCAGGGAGGACACGGAGGGGTCAGGCGGCATCCCTTGACCCCTGCACCCCCAGGCCACAGCCGGACGGACAGGCCACACAAGCAGCTGCTCCTGCCAGCCCACTGTGTCATAAAAAGTTTATGATCCAGCCCCACATTCAAAAAGGTTGGACACCCCTGCTCTAGAGCCATAGGGAGACACTTTTGCCTCTCTGCCACTAAACCTCAGAAAGGCATTTGCCATTTTTTCAAATAAAACACATTTCAGTAAGCATCTCTGTGGCAATAAATGGAGTATCATCAGTGTAATAAAGGGCAGCTGGAAGATTTAACCACCAGACAGATATCTGCCGTTGCTATTAGTCACCAATCACCAACTGATCAAAAACGCACTGAATTCATTGAGCGTCATTTTGTTCATTTCACCAGGTGTTGAAACAGTAATTTAAGAAGAGCTGTTTAGAAAATAAGTTTTCGTTCAGCAAAAAAAACAAACCCCAACAATATCAATGAAATATGTATTGTCCTACTTAAAAATCATATCGTTAGGTTCTCCTAAAGATGACTAGTGACATGACACTGGATCCTCCTTATTCTTCCTGACACCTAATTTCTATATCAAAAAATACATTTAAAACTTCCTGGATATTACTTGCCTGTTGAAGCAATCACTGCAGCTTCTAAAGGGATATTCCCTACGCATGAGTATGGCATGTGTTTTGTGTGAGAGTTTGCATAGTCCATGAATCATCTCTGAATGAAACATGACACTAATCTATTGCATTTATTTTCACACCTGCAGGTAGTCTGGTATAGTTCTTACCAGATCGGATGCTCGGTTGCTTATTGCCCTAATAATCAGTTTAATTACTTCTACGTTTGCCACTACTGTCCTGCGTACGTATCAATATGAACTTCCTTCATTATGAAATAGTATGAAATATTTCCGCATATCTTTTCAAAATCTTCTGTGGTTCCCACACATTAAAAATGGGGAAACGGGAAAGCATGTGCTTGTTCAAAAGTCTCACCTAGAAGTTAGTACATATATCCTAATTTATTTGGGCATAATTTAATTGGGCATAAATTTTCAGGTATCAAGGTTGTGAACATCTTTAGATGCAAAGGAAGCAAAGCTGATACTCCCATGCACTGATATATAACCAGATTATTAATGTTTGTTTTATTATATGTTATGATGGACAGAGGGGAGACTTCACAAAGCCCTTAAGTGTACTGTTCAATGGACAGATGAATGGGAGAACAAGTACTCAGATATTCATGGAAAGCAAAAAAAAAAAAAAAAAGGGCCACAAACATAACTGAGTATGAGCTGGCTTTTCAGAGAATATTTTGGGAGTGAGGAGGTCAAGTTTCATCTCTAATAATTGCACAGAAGAATAGTTAGCAGAAGGTTATTGAAAGGCTTATTTCATTGCCACCCAGGAACATTTGGAAGTTATTCGATGGAAGTTGCTAGCATTTGTTTTTCTTGTTGCTGTTGTTAAAATATTATTTAAAAGTAAGTGCAGAAAGTATGGCTAATTTCCTTTCCTTTTAAATCAAAACACTTTTTATACCAGCATGGTAAAACACATGATCATTTAGGAACATGCTTCATATGTCAGCACTTCTGCCAAATATACTATTTTCAGGTCCTTTGAAACGGTCAGGGGATGCAACTCTGATCACACTTTACATTGGATGTCTTTACAATTTCAGAGGGAATATTGTAGAGCACTTAGCAACACCTTACAAAGAGGGACCAAAATGTGGTGATTGTCCGCATGCGTGTGAAAATGGACTTTGCAGTAAGTAACATACTTTGAGGGATGTTCTTTCACGCTGAATTCACATAGTAGATTATCCAATCAATGGGATGATATCTGCGCCCTCTACTGGGGAGAATGATGCACTACGTTAAACATTCAATTTACTATACCGCTCCCTAAAACCTGCAAAGCCCAAGTGTGAATAAAATTGCTAAGGTGCGTCTAGCCATCGAAATTTGTAGTGTGCACTGAAACCTTGTAGACCTATGTTTGGTGCAAGACAAAGTACGTTGATAGTTTGAAATGGAAATAATTTCCACTTCTGGTTTTCGGATGTCTTGTCTCTAAAATTGGGAATATAGCACTTACTATCTCATAAGTCTCTTCTGAAGTTTAATTCAATAGAGCTTCATTTCAAGAGCTTCAAATGAAAAGTGCTATTTTGGGCTTGGTTTGTTTTCAAGGCAGTGATTTCAAACCAGAATGAAAATAAACCATCTTTTTACATATATACAGTTTTATAGAACAGCCGGGGTTTAACTGTGATGTTTGAAAAGATCTATAGCAGGGCTGATTTGGGTGTATTGACTTTTTAACACACTTCATGACATAGTGGATCTTCTTCCTATTCAAAGTGGCATTCAATGAATGCCAATGAATTAAATTTGTGTTGGCCTAAGCGCAAGAAAAAAAATCTGATTTGCTTTCACTGAAATCAGATGAAGCCTATTTAACTGAATGCACGATAAGGCCCAGAGGCTGCTGAAACTACTTAGGCTATAAAGGCAAAGAACCAAAAAGACTACATTTTAAAAAGGAAACAATTTTCTCCCTATGATGTCCTTTAATGTCTCACTATTTATTCTGTGCTTTACTTCAGCCAACCCTTGCAGGTTCCGCGATGCAGACTCAGACTGCAGCACCTTAAAAGAGCTGTTTGGTTGCAATGATATGGTGAAAGAAAAGTGTCCAGCTACCTGCAAATGCACCACTGAAATAAAATAATATTCTGCGGCATCACTTGGTCTTCCTTGTGACCATCTTATTTAGAAAAGAACAGAATACAGGATTTAAGAAATCCATTTCCAATGTTTTGGGCATACTTTGAACTCTGGGTAAAACTATAATGACGATACGTGTCCTTAAGCATGTCGATCAATTGCAATTACTACTGCGGTAACTTTAGATGCAATAATAATCAAGTTTTAGCTAGTAATGGGCATATGCTTCCCTATTCCCAATAACAGAATTCCCAAAGATTTTCCAAGTCCTTAAACACTTTACTTGCCATCCTGCATATTGGATTCCAGTCAGCTTTCTTTGTGACCTTTTCCCTGCTTATGAAATGAATGCAATCCTGTGCAATAAATGTTTGGTTCAACTCTATGTAAACTGAGTTTTTTGTTTAAATTATGCTTATCTTTCAGTTCATTGTGATTGTCTCAAGGAGACAGACTCTATCACCATGCCGGCTGTCCTGCTTTCTGGCATATGCCAAAAAGTTATTCGGTGACCTGTGGCTAAATACTATTTACTCAGGGCAAAAGCAAATTTAGATAAAACCTACTGTAAAATAATAATCCGACCAAATGCAAGCTGGCTCTCTCAGCTTCACCCAACATCTGCACAGAGATGCTGATAAGACTAAGATGCATCAAAACTGTTTACATGCGGTTTCTTTGTCTCTCTTGGTCAAGTTACATGCCAGTTCTTGGATTGAGTATAAATGGCCTGTTTCATTAAGTAGGATTAGAGGGCTCCTGTAACTGTGATTGCTTGGGCAATACGGTGATATCTTCTGGTGATAGCTTTTATGGGATCAACCATATAGTTGAGAGACATTACAGACCCTTTGTGTTACCAGGGTTTCTGACCCAAATAAGCCCAGAAATGCTAAACCTGTCCATGGACAGAAATGCTAAACCTGTCCATGGACCTGTCCATGTCACTGGACTAGAGGACTGGTGAGCAGGGGCCTGACTAAGAGCTACAGCTGTGAGTTGCCACTACAAGATGGTGAGCTAGGAAAGACTGCTGTCCTAGCTCTAGGCAGGCATGTGTGAAAGATGGGCTGGGTGATGGGAAGAGGAAGCTGGGAGGTAAAGATTTAATGGGCTGGGGCTGGATAATGAAAGGAGAGGTGAAAAGGAAATAGTGTGGAGGGAGGATGGTGAAATGAAGGTCAGCCACTGAAGGGGGAAAAAAAGAAGTAAAAAAAAGAAAGAATTTGAGAAGAAATAAAGAGGAAGTAAATTAAAGAAGGTCTCATCTTTTGATAAATCGGGATTTATTATTGGGGTGTGGGTCGTGCTGGTCATGCTTCTTGGGGGGGCCAGGAGATGGGAACAGCGAGGGAAGGCAACTTATGAGGAGGTACCATCCCTGCCCCAGAAAGGAAGCCTCAGTGTATGGGGACCCAATTCAGTCCCCTACCTTGTTCCCCTCCACCCACCCCATATCCCACTCCTGGACCTCTCTGTACCCTGTGGCCTGGCTAGATGTCATGTGCTCCGCAGGCTGTTTGCACAGGGTTGCACCCCAGGAGGTAGGAAGGTTGCACCCCTGGGGGCAGAAGGGATCAGTGGCTTGGTGCCAGAACCACCTCCTGGGCAGTAGAGTTCAAGGGGTGGAATATTCATCCAAACAGAACAGGAGGGTGGGAAAGGGGACACGGCATCCTGGGATGCTGGAGGCTGGCAACTTGGGTGGCTCATCTGTGGGGAGTGGCCACACATTAATGAAACATGAGCTGGACAACATGGATCAGAGAGAAACCTGCCCTAGAGTGGTGTTATTTTAAGCCATCCAAAGTATGCTAAAAACTAGTTTTAGGTATTTCTGTATAATAATTTCTGTATGATAATCCAGGAGGTAAGCGCTCCAGAAGCTGCCTAAAGTTAATGTGTAATAAGGCCCTGAGAGACTGGGCATGTGTAGATGAAACGGGGATCCTAAATTGAAGCAGTGGGTTTTAAAAAACACCGCTTCAGTTTAGGGCTGATAAAACCCCCATGTTGTGCACAAGCCCCACCCCGACTTACTTGCCTCTCTGGCAGGGAGGGGAAGGTGAGCTGCCGGCAGGTGGAGTGGTCCCCAGGCTGCAGGGGGGAGAGAGGGTAAAGAGGGTAGCAGTGCCCCTCCTCCCCCCAGCACCACCTGCCTGCAGACACCCGGCTTGGGCAGTGCCAAGAGGCACTGCAGCCTCAGAGAGAAGCACCAGGCCCCTGCGCAGCGCAGGCAGGCAGGCTTGTGGGGGGAGGGGTAAAGTTCAGGCTCACTGCTTTTCTTGGGTAGAGCCTGCCTTCCCGGGCTGCTGCCAGGCTGCGTGCAAGGCTTCCTGCAGAGCCACAGAGCTGCATGGAGCCCGGTGCTTCACTTCGCGGCTGTAGGGCAGCAAACTAAAACGCCTAAAGGAGTCATTTAAGATGACTTTTGCAGCAGTGGCGATCCAGGCACATGGAACCTGGCCAGCCAGGCTCCGGTTTCCAGTGGTGCACCCTGCAGCCACATGTACCTCCCCACTTTTATTTAAACATTTTTTTTTTTAATAACAGGAGTTCCTGGTATCTAATTTGCCTCTGTGCTGCAAATATGCAATGCAGAGACACTATTCACGTGCACTGCATGCATTTTGCAGCACCTCAAAAGCCTTTGAGGAGCCTCAAAGTGCGTGTGCATGCTCATCTGGATGCACTCTATGAGACCTGGTTCAAATCCCCTCTCTATGTAATCTAGAGCACAGACTTAAAATGAGATCTTCCTACTTGGCCTTACTGCCTTCCTGGGTGAGTTTTACTTTATCTTTCCCATTAACTCTATTAAGTTTTTACCAAAATACTCAAATATTCATTGGAACAGTGACTACAATCCAGGTGTCATCTTCCCCTGGTGAGTACTGTGAACACTGGCTTCTTGGGTATTACTGGACGATCCAACTAGACCTCCTACTCCCCTTGTTTGTCCTAACTAGCCTGAATTTTTCTCTTGTATTCAGAATGCAAAAAAAAAAATAAGTATTTTTCAGCAAACAGTTCACCAAAATATCTTCCAAGCTGTAATATCCATATTCTTAGTCCTGTCAGTATGTGGCAATATTTCCAACAAAAATATTATTTTCATACCTCTAGTAGTACTGAAATAAATATCAATTCACATGCATACAGGAAAGTGGGAACTGCATTTCATCTCCACAGCAGCTATCTGTTGTCAGGCAGGGGATGTGTTGGAGAGTTCGGTATTAAACATCATCATCCTCTTTTAGCTTGCTGAACTACA
Organism: Crocodylus siamensis; assembly: GCF_052110815.1. Taxonomy (NCBI): domain Eukaryota; kingdom Metazoa; phylum Chordata; order Crocodylia; family Crocodylidae; genus Crocodylus; species Crocodylus siamensis. The sequence goes on from NC_143395.1 coordinate 6,486,985, forward strand.
AAATAGCAGCATATTTTTGTATGCTGTAGTTCCTATTACAGGCACAGTGGGGCAGGCCACCCACAATTGTAACTTTAATGGAAGTCCCTGATCCTGATGTTTTCTGTTCTTTGTAAATGAAGTTCTGGGCCCCTACTATATGATGATACTACTTTACTGCATTGAACTGCTTCATTGGTACTGCCTGCATCAATAAATATTGCATAGTCAAAGTGTGTAGTGATTATTTGCTCTTTATTTTGCTGTGGTCATCCTCTCTTTGCTGATCAATTGTAGCTAAATTTACTATCCTAAATAGACAGTGCTTTAAATCACTAAATAATCCTGTTTGTTCTTTGCACTACTGGTTTTCTACCTGTCAGAAGATTTGTTTGAACCTTAGGATTTCTATCCCAGAATAAGCAGTTTTCATCAGTAAAACTATACTTACTCATATGTAAAAGCAGCTGTTAGGAATAAAAGTGTTTTAAATTTTTCCAGTGAAATTTTCCCCCTTGCCCCCATCAGAAAACACTAATTTATAAAAACCAACCGTTTTCATAAGAATGCACCATTTTTGGCAAAGCTGGAAATTATTTCTTTGGGAAAATACAGTAGTAGTGAACCATACATCTTTCTAGATCATGGTGTATGCATGAGAGGTCACCAAGACCTTCGACGACACATATGCCAGGAGTATGAAGGAGTGGAGGCTGCTTGGACCTTTTCTCCTCCTTTAGACCATTGAGACACTCACTATCCAAATGCTAGACTGCGCCCAGACATTCAGTGCCTTGATGGCTAATGCACGTCTAGGAATTGAACCCAGGTCTTCCATGGGGCAAACAAATATTCTACCAACTTAGAGCATGTGTGGCATTTTTTTGACCAATTTAAGCCCTTTGAATGCTTGCATGAGTGGTCATTTAGATCAACCTCACCCTGGTTAGGCTGGCCTAAACGTAAGCTTGCATGTTCCCTGGGGTTTGGAAGAATAAGCAAGGAATGAGAAGGAATTTCTTGAACCATCTAGCGGAGTGACACTCAATGTTTTGGCCCCATGGTCTGATCGTCCCCAGATCAGGCCTGCATGCCTGGGTTGGAACCAGTGGAGCCTTGGCTGGCCCCTGCACATTGGGACTGGATCCGGGGGGCCCCCACTGCCCCTCCATATTGGCATTGGGACCTGGAGTCCATACTGCCAACTCCTGGCCACTTGTGCTGGGATTAGGCCGTGGGGCCTGTGACAGTGTGGGGTCCTAGGGGTGGCCGTGATCTCCCCTAGCACCCCCCACCATGCCAAGTTGGTGTTAAACCAAATCAACCAACTCACATCTCGCCCGCCATGTCTTTGATGTTAACAATGTTTAAAGGAGGCTGTCCTTAGTCCTCTCTGACATGGTGCTCTGATGTATCTCAGTCTCAGTTCTATCTTGGGTGGCCCGGTGCACCACGGCCTTATGGGCTATGCATGGCTCCAACCACCCCTGTACCATGCCCCAAGCCTTGCAGACGTACCGGACGTTGTTTGCCGATTTTCCTTTCTGCGCCCCACTGCCCACCCTCTGGCTTGCCACGCCCCACTGCCCACCCTCTGGCTTCACATTTTAGGACGCAGGTGGCCTCGACCTTACCTGGCCCCGTTCCAATCTTCTGCCCCCCTTCTCAGGGCTGGGGTCAGTGCACCCCTGAATGTTGTGGCCTCTCTGGCACCAGGGTCCCTGTGCTACCGTGGAGCCCCTATGATGCCTCCTCCAACCCCTAATAGCCTCATCTGGCCCTCCAGTTTAACAACAACAACAAAAGCAATAACACAAGCCAATCAGCTATAAAGCAGATCTAAGCCTCCTGGCTAAAACATTCACCAAAACCATACCACATCTCTCACCCATGTAGCTAGTGGCTTGTACATCCAGGCCTTTTCCCTTTTTCACCTTCAGGGCCAAGCTTTTTTCCTTGGTCAAACAGTGCTCCTCCTTCCTGGCTGCCAGCAGGCAGGGAGGGAAAGAGAGAGAGGGAGGGCTCCCAGCCTCCTCTCTGGGTCTTATAGTGGTCAGCCCTGCCCTTCTGGTCAGCTGACTCACCAGGTGTGGGCCCTTAGCTCCTCTTGGTTGCCCCTAGCAACTAGCACCTGAGCCCATACTGCTGCTTTTCCAGTAGCAGGCACCTTGGTACCCTGCTACAGGGCCCTTCACTACCTCTGTTTGGCCCCAAGTTGCCAGGATTGAGCCCTGCACTGCCCTGAATGCCTGATCTAGGCCCCGTGGGCTGGCTCACACAGTGACAGGGGCTGGATCTTGAGGGCCCCGGATCTAGTACAGGTTCTTGTCACCTCTGGGATCACTTGACTCTCAGTGGGGTGGGCAGGGTGTGCCTCTCTCATGTCTCGTGAAAAATGTGGAAAGGGTCTTGGCCTTGGAAGGTCCAGCATACAATGGGAACAAATTTTCAAATATCAGATTTGGAGGGAGACAAGAAAACCATATTGCCTTCCCCCTGAGTCCATCCCCTAGGTCTTATTAGGAGAACAGGTACCAGTTGCAGTTTGGAGCTGTTTTTATTAAATGCAGAAGGTGACTCTGGGGGGTCTGGCTGCAGTATTATCAGGCATATGGAGCAATTACTTCCTAATGTGCACTCCTGAGCAAGGACTGTGGTATTCTTCATTGTAAAAAACTGTTGCCGGCACAAGGTGCCCGAGGGAGGCAACAATTCCATGACCACTTTCTCAGGGCTGCTTTTGCCTTTCAACCTCTTTTATACAAGGGGATTATGAGAGACTGGCACATCCTACAAACCAGCAAAAACTCTGGACAAAGGAGAATCTTATTTTCCTTTAAATTTTGAATTGCTTATGAGCTATAGGGCCTTCATCAGCTAGGACTGACACACAATGAACTTTTCAGTGTGCTAGTGTCCTTTTTTCTTTTGTTGTTATAAGGATGTTGAGCATTGTACTTCCTCCCCAGGGAAAGCCTTGTCTCTAGAATGTGACCTTTAAGTTCCCATTAAAAAAATGAACAAATAACAAAATCCATTTCCATCCCAACTGTTGCTTTATTTGCCTTGTTTCCTTCAGTGGCTTGAAAGATTCATGGCTTTTTCCTCTCCAAGCTCAATGCTTTTTCCATATTTCATGAGGGCTTCATGAGCTAATAGTGTTTCTCCTGCTTCTCAAACTTCCTTGGTCCAGCTATTAACAGTGATGTGAAAAGATCTTTGCTTTATCTGCATTCTTTCTATTTTTTGAGAGTTGACAGTTTTATTAAAGATGGACTCAAGCTGCTAATATTAAAAGCAATATTCTCAGCACTCATAGTTTTTTAAATTGGGTTCCCAGTCCCGTCCATTATGGGACAAGGAGCAGAACTGGAAAGAGACTTTGGAAATAGTTATCTGTAACAGGACTCTAAGGTGCCTGCTACTCTCAGCGCAGAGACAGGAACCCAGGTGCTGGTTGCCAGGACAACCGGTTAAGGAGGGAATTGGCCACACCTGCACCTGGTCAGCTGACCGGAAGGGGCAGGGCCTGCCTCCCACATAAACCCCAGGCCTGCGGCCAGGAGGGCAGTTCGCTGCTGGCAGCCAGGGGGAAGGAGCTCTGCCTAAGTGAGAAAAGGAAAGCGGCCTGACTGCACAAGCAGCTCCTGATGCTGTTATGGGATGGAGTATTCCCTGGTAGGGATTGAATGATGTTTTAGCTGGGTGGCTTGGATTTGTTATAGCCCAGGGACTTTGTGTTTGTGTTTGCTTTTTGACCAGCAGTTTGGTTGAGGCTATTAGGGGACGGAGGAGGCCTCATAAGGGACCTGCAGCAGCGTGGGAACCTCAGCCCCAGGGAGAGAGGGCAGTGAGCACCAGTGAAGGCACAGTGCCAAACAGGGCTGTGGAGAGCCTGAGTGCCAGGAAGGTACAGTGTGAGATAGCCCAGGGAGGACAAGGGGAGGGCCAAATTACAAAAAGGCCCGGATCAAACCATGTCAGCATCATCTGTGAGGCTTGGGCTGTGGTGTAGGGGAGGAAAAGGAGCTGCTAATAGTGCTCCCTAGCAGTGTGGCAGCCTCCTGCTTAATTACATCAATTAATCAATTAAGATCAAGGCATGGCAGGTAAGAAGGCAGGGGGTTAGCCCATAACAGGAGGGTGGGGTCACCGATAAAAGGACTCCAGAAGAGGCAATCCTGTCACAATATCATTTTGATTTTGAAAACTTCCTCCCACCCCTACATTGTGAAGCACTAAATGGCATGTTATGAAGTCTCTGATGAGGTGGGTATTGCATAGAGATTTCTTTACTGGTTGAGCCCACAGACCTATTCAGCTACAGGTGATAATCTCATGGCAGGGAAAAGGGAAAGCTACATAAAAAATATGTGAGCTTGTTCAAAAAGTTGTGAGATTTTCTTCTAAATTGGATTACATTAAAAGTAAATTTATCATAAAAAAGACAAATGATTTCAAATGTAGTTTTTATTTTGGAAGAATGCACCTTTTACGTGATGGAGTGGTGCATATGAATGTTTTGGCACAAATGGAAAAACGGGGAATAAAAAGCAAGTAGATTTGCTCATAATGTAAAATGCAGTCTGTATGGCACCCATTTTTTATCTGTATGGTTCACTGCTTGCCTAAACTCATTCCAATGGAAAATAGAAAACATATATTACTACCTGCAAAAGATACCGGCAATACATTTGGAGACAGATGCGCAATACTCACGCGGTTATATATGTTGGGCTTTATGATCCTTAGAGCTCCCTACTTTCTGAAGTCATTTTTTGGTAGCTGTAGCAGGGAGAGTAAGCTGCTCATAAAAGCTGGTTGTCTGGAGTTTTGCAATAAATATGTTGTTTTGGTTTGGGGGGGGTTAAGTACAAGAAATACTTAAAGGTTAAAATTAAAACTAGGAAAGAGGTTACAAAGACCGAATCTCACTCAATTCCAGAAGATACCATATATATCTTCAAAACCAAATAGCAATTGCATCTCTTCTTGAAAAGTTCACATACAAAAGGGTGGGGATTAATGCTACTTTTACAATGAATGAACATAGATGACATTCTTCAAAATCATGCAGTAAAATCAAATAAACCAATTTGGCAAGAGTTAGTTGTACTTCCAGAAGGTTATAGAAATCTTTGACTATGACTAGTAAGTAAGGTAAAAGGCTTTCTTGGATACATTACAGCAATCCTGCGTAACATTAAAAAATGTTGTGTCAGCCAATTATTTTCTTTTCTAGAATCCATTTTCATGTACTTACTTTTGAAATATTTGCATAGGTCTAATTTCTATGAGGATTTGTTGGCATGTGTCAAAATTATAACTACACGATTGTGCTTCTAACGAGGCGACTTCAGCGAAGAAACTTACTGCATGAGGAATTTCTTTAATAGCTCTATTTGGATGCCAGATACATGTACAGCAAGCGCATGTGCTAAGAGATAACAGCAGCTACTTTTGTAAGAGATTGTTCTTATCTGTAGACGCTGATGTTCAGGCACTTGCATACATTTTGTGAGAGCTTAAAACTAAGTAAATGGCAAGAGCATTTCAGACAGCTTTTTAAACACTTCCCTTAACATAAAAGTTGCCAGTCTAATGGCCCATGTCTAATGAAAAGTATTTTGATTGCTTTTTTAAAATATGCCAAGCGGTCTACAGAAATAAAACCCTATTTTTGTTTTCTTTGGTGTTTTTTTTCCAGGATACACATCTGAGCCCGGGCCTGGGAACAAGAGTTATTGAATTTGCCTCCCAGCTTGGAAGAGAGCTTCTGCCCCCATGGCCTCTGATAGTAAATAATAATTCATTTATTATTGGACCAGCTCAGACTTCCAGCTCCTTTACACTTCAGTGTGTATATTTTCACTATTTCCCTACTACTCATAGAGTTTCACATGTGGCAGCGCATGGCACACTATTGGTTGCTACATAAATAATAATGTGTAAGACAAGAAACATTCAAAACATCATTTTTTTGCATTCCAGGATTCGTTGCCTACCTGCTGTCTTTGCTGCAGATGCAGAAAAAGCATCTTAAACCCTAATTCATGTAACAAGACCCAAAAGTTTGGGATGGTCCCTCTAAACACTGTTGAAAGTATCAGTCATAAACATGCATTTTTCAATGCATTTAAGCGTATCATGATGGATAGTAAAAATGGTTAGAAGAGAACTACAGTCCCATTGAAGTTGAAACGGCCATGAGATTAAATTGATTTTGCTGGAATGGGATTTTATTTTGAAGAAAACCCCTTGTAGCTGCAACTTTTCATTCCAAACTGTTTAATTTGGTTTCTGTATAAGCTAATACAGTACATCATTTCAAGTCAAAATAACAACAAACATCTAAAAGACTGTCAGTTCTTTTTGTTTTGGTTTCAGAATTTTGCTTTGCGTAAATTGTCAGAATTTGGGTTTTTTTTCCCTCTGGTACGAAGCTAAATTTTGTAATATCAATAACCTTTATGAAGGAGAATTTCCATGTTTTGCAGGTACCTGCAGGGAACAAATTCTTGTCATATAGTAACAACAACTGATTCCTGTGCTCACTCGTTCAGCTTACAAATGAGCGACTCCAGCACTTTGAATTCATTTTTTCCAATAGCCATTTAAAGTAAAAACAGCTTTGGGACTGGTGACAAAACCAAGGGCTCCTTCCCTCCCAACTGAGTGCTCACCTCACTGGGGTGAAGAATCAGTCCTCTTTTCATTGCTTCTCCCTTTGATCCTAGGAGTCAGTCTTTGTCCAGTGGCCCAGTTTCAACAAGAGGGAAGAAGGTGGTGCAGTGATCAGGGCAGGGTAGAAGAGCTGTGCCCATCTCTATGGCAGAACAGATTGGTCTCATGAGATACACCAGGATGTTCACTGAGAGTCTGTGGTCACATCTACATGAGATGCTGACTGTGCGGTTATTACTACACAGTCAGTAGTATTCGCATACACAAGTACTAAATGCTTGAGCAATAACTGGCGTTACTGTGCTGTAGCATCCCCGAATGTCTTTCTGGTGATGCTGACTGCTCAGTAGCTCGTTACTATTGTGCGGTAGCTTCGTGTCCTGAGGCAAGTCATTTATTTTCAGCTAAGTGGCTGCATAAGCTTAGATTTCCAGTGGTGGAATGGGATCTGAGCCCAACTGCTTATCCTCTACATACCTCTGAGCCATAGGTATATTAGCCCTGTGATGAGCTGGTCAGTAAGATTTGTCCATAATGTGGCATGTTTGATCTATTTGATTAAAAAGGACCATGGGCCTAGCCCACTAAAATTGCATGGGCCGCCACTATTGGGCGGCTAAGAGCCTCTTTTAAAACCAATTCAATACAGGGGACAAAGAATGAAAAACAGGGTGTGCCCATGAAGGTCAAAAGGCCAAAACAAGTGCTCCCTGGGGGGATACCAAGCAGAGCACGCCAGACAGCGCCCACCAGCCCTCGAATTCAGCAAGAGTGCGGGCGGCTACTGCCCGGGGATGCTCCACTCGGATTCACAACTAGAGGACGCCAAGGAAAAATGCTCCAATGTCCCCGGGAACCCTCCTGGCCAGAGCTTCCCACCTGGTTAGCCAGATGCTACACTTGGCCAGATCCAGAAGGAGGTTGACCAGGAGGTCCTGGGCCTTAGTTGGGCAGCAGATGGCGAGTGCATAAATAAAAAGGTGCAGGGAAAAGTGCAGCCAGAACCTCAACAGCAGGTTCTGGAGGAGGAGGTGCAGGTGTTTGACATGGACAAATAGCCAGATAACCAAATCACAGTCCACAACTGAACCTCAGGGATCCCAGGGATGTTATCAACCCTTTGTGGTATTCAGAAGGGATTTCTGTTCTGACAACTAAGCAGAAACCAAATGACCATCTCTTCCCACTATTAACCTGTAGCCAAAACCACCCCAATTTCAAGTCCGTGCTCTTACAAGAGCCAGTGACTCTAGGCATCTCCCTTCATGAGGACATATTTCTTTTAGATCCAACATTCACCTCTCTTCTCTGGTTTCCTTAAAACGAAGTACAAAAGGAGTCCCAACTCCCTGCTTTCTCCTTACATTTCAGGTGGCATCATGTAATCACCTTTCCAGAGGCCACAGTTTACAAACAAGAAACAAGGCTAAAGAGAGAAGATCACTCATTTGTAGAAAGCTCTGCACCAAGTCAATGTCAAAGGCAAGGTTCGAATTAAGAGGCTTCCTGCCTCCATTACTCATCCTGTTCTCCTGGATCCTGCTGCCAACGGAAATGGGTTCTGTGTAGTGAAAAGGTCCTATCAAATGTGAGACAGGAGTTTATGATTAAAGAAAATTTGATAGCCGCTACAATTGTTCAGGCATCGGACATGACATTTAACTTCCAGGCTTCATTCTCTACAGCTGTGACACTGAGATAGCCTGACAAGTTGTCAGGCTATAAACATTGCTGAATGTTTAGGAAGATCCAAAGAAGGTCTAAATGCTGCTATTCCTAATGTCATATTTTGCAGCCACACCTACAGCAGAATAATGTATCAGCTGAGCCACAAGTCAGGAGAAGAGCATTTTACGTAAGCAGATAGGAACAAGGAAATGCACTGCCCCATCCACACTACACCGAGTATGTTGGAATTTAAAAATATACTGAAGAGGAGCAGTTGAGCTGGATATCAATCATTTTACAGAGCCATGTGGGCATAGAGAAATTCATATATAGATATATATTTCACTCTTGAATTTTGTGATCTTTCACATGCTTCTTACCTCCCCCCGCCCCTTTATTTTCCTTTTCCAGTGGGGAAAGAAAAGGAGGAAAACAAAAAAAATCCAAAGGAAAACCCTAAATGCAGATAATATCCATTTGTTTTGCTGAAAAAACGATAACAACATTTTAATTTTGTTCTTTTGCTTTTTGTGTGAAACACCATTTTGACAGCACAATTTTGAATGAATCTTTTCCAAATGTGAGTTTTAAAGTCTCAATGAGTTCTGCAAAACAAGCCAACCTTGAACTTTCAGCTCATGTAGCCTATACTTATTTGAACACGCGGGACTTTCTATTCAGAGGGTGCATCTACATGTGCCAATTTAAGGCATATTAGCCATTTTTAAGGCACATTAAGGGTGTGAGTCTATACATATACATCCTAGAATAATATTTGCTTAGAAATAGAAACATTCCCATTTTTGCTTCCTGGAAGACAATGCAGAACCTCCACTTCATAATGTCCAATTCCAGCTCTGAAGAACACCCTTTTCTTTCTTGATTCAGGATCATTTTTAATTGGTCTTTTAAAAACTAGTTCTGTGAAGGTCAAGGGTCTGTTATTGTTGGGTACTGGTTATACAGCATTGTATTAAAAAAAAAAAAGAAAGGTCATTACACAGTTTATGCATTCAAGGTGCTTTTATATTGCCCTTTTACATGTTGATGCACTACTGTATGCTATATGTAGATCTGAAGATTAACCATAAGATAAACTTCCCTTAAGACAGTAAAATGATTACTGTACAACTACACCTTTAAATTGTGAGTAACTTTAAAGTTTAGAGAAAAAGATTTTAAATAAATGAGGGAAGCTGGTGATCTGTCTTCCAGGTTTACAGTCTTGTAAGTTCAGTGACCAAAGTATACTTGGCTTTGCAATTGGATTTAAAACTGTGTACTAGTTGAGATTCTACAGAGATACTTAGTGTGCAGTAGCATTGCATGGCACAAACCGTGATATGACACTACTGCGCAGTAGTAACCAGCGACCAGTAACCAATGACTGTGCAGTCAGCCTCACCAGGAAGCCATGGAGGGATGCTACTGTGCAGTAACACTGGTTACCACACAGTCATTTAGTACTTGGGCATGCAAGCACAAAATGAATGTACAGTCAACGTTTCATGTAGATGTAGTCAGAATGTAGTTCCTTTAAATCCAGCCTATGTTGTGCAACGTTGGATGACATCATCAAATTTTAGTTCACCTGAAGTTTTAGTTTGCTTTTCAAGAGCTGTCAATGATGTGAAAATTATTTTTAAATTATTGAAATAATTAGAAAAATCTAATGCCTTATAGAATCAAATGAGGTCTCTGGCGGGGGGGCGGTTGTAAGTTTTACTGTTAGTGCATATATGCATATATATTTTATAATACCAGGATATGGAAATTGTGTGGCATATAGAAGTTAACTTAGCTTGATTATGTGCCCTTTTCTACGGGGCAACCTCCATCCAGAACTTGCATATCATGACCATATGTTTAATTGTAACATATAAGATTCACTAAAGGTTTCAAGAATGTATTACGCTGAGAAAGGAAAGCAATGCCTAGTTTAACTTGTTCCCAGTGAAGTTAATGGATAGGGTAAGGTGGAATTTTTCATGTGCTTTGGGATGCAGCGCCGAGTGCTTTAATTAGCAAACCACGCTAATTAAAAGCATCCGTGCGTCATGTGTATCAGTGTCCCCACGCTGAAAAATAGCAGTGCGGTGCTTTGACCTAAACTTCATTAACCGTGTTTTATTTCAAAGCTCCACCACCACCATTTTTTCAGCGTGGTGACGCTGATACATGTGATGAGGAAGGCTGACAGAACATCAATTGCCACGCTCCAGCAGACTTGATTAATCGAGTCTCCTCCAATGCACTGAATTTCTAGCACATCAGAGCAGGCTCCCTGCATGTCTGAAGAAACCTTAGAGATTTACTGGTTCATGGAAGTACTGATTTCAATAACAGCAGAGTTAGGTCCTAACAGGGTGTGCTATACAAGACACTGCATTGAGATAAGAGGTGCATCCAAACCCTGGTGCCTTCTTGGGGTTGAAGCATCTCATTCAAAAATGCACTCTAGGAAGTTCCTTCCACTCGGGATCCGCATCTAACAGCACTGACCTTTTACGGGATAGCCAGGTAAATACCACACACACCCCTGGGGAGTAGGAGAGCTCATTTCTAAGCCTTTTCCCAGTTGAAGGGATTCAAACCCATATTGCCAACTTGCCAGGAGAGTGTCATAACCGCTAGGCTATAAAACTGTCTGGGTAGGGGCATTCTGCACCCCTCCAGTTGGAGAAGCTTGGCCACTGTATGGAGAGGAAGGCAAGAGTCCTCAGGATAGATGGAGACCCACCAAAAAGGCTTGTTACTTTCTATCTCAGCTTGGGGGAAGGTGTTCTGAGGCCTGGCCCTGATCGCTCCTCAAACATTTTACAATATTTGATTAATAAAGAGAAATAACCCAATGCCAGGAATTGGAGCCTGAGATTTCGCTGTGGAATGCATTAACCACTAGCCTATACAGCCATGCTCCATATTTCTTGCCGTCCTTCTTGCCGCATGGTTTTTGCATTCCTTTATGCCCAGTGCCTCAGCTTCCTCAGCACAAACAGTAGAAGGATTTTCCCCCAACAAACTATTCCCTCAACTAGCAGACAGGGCACTCTCCTGGTAAGTTGGAGACCTGGGAGTGAATCCCTGCAGTCTGAGAAGGCTCTAGATCTCAAGGCATCTACTTTCTAGTGAATGCCTCAGCTGCTATGCAAAAAATGGGGTCTTCCTTCTCCAGCTGTGTTTTTGGGTGATCAGGGCCATGGATATATTTTATGCTCCATCCAATTATATGAGTGCACATTGCTTGTATTTACAGCCTGCCTGTGAGTTCAGGCTCCTCCAAAGACTTAGATGGAGGAGAGACGCCTTCCCATCTTCATTCTGGATCATGGTGGAGCTTAAGCAAGGGAAAGTATCTCAGTGATTAGACTGGAGTGCTTTGGTACATGCTCAGAAGCTTTTATTTAGGCACATGGGATTTTTTACATGTACACCAGAGGAATTTAGGCACCTGAGGTGGGGGATGGAGGTGGACGCTGGAACGGGGTTATTCTGTGTCACTTTGTGAAACTCAGGCACCTAAATTCCACCTGCATCCCATTTAGGTGCCTAGTTAGCCAGTCTGGATCTGCCCCTCGCACAATCCCAGAACGCATAACCTGATACCTGGAATTGGAGCCTGAGATTCCTCTGTGGAGTGCATTAACCACAACTGGTTTTGCTGCAGTGTAGCACATTTTATTCCTTACTCAACATACACAAAAACTCTGAATCCCTTGTGCTTTCTGTTCCCCAGACCTCTGAGGCACATTACCCTTGAGACAGCTTTAGTGATCTGGCCGCACGTTCGTTCAATTCACGGTGTGATAAAACCAGGAATAAGCAACAGTGTTATTCCACCATAAATGTGCCATTGCTTTGTCACTCACTCTTCTCACACCTTTAATTGCACTTGGGGCTAGTACTTCCAGCCTCCGGAGAACACTCCTGTGCACTCCAGACCAGAGTCCAAAGTGGCTTGTTCCCAGTCATGACTCACAGTTTACAGCGTATCCTCATCTTGGTAATATTTGTGTCTAGCTATGGATCCTCCTTTTGGGCTTTCAAAGGGCCATCTATACTCGGCAGCCTGTCTGCATGTGCTGCTTTGAAGACATCAACCATTATGAATTGAGTAGCGTATGCTGCTCCAAGAGAAGTGGTGCTGGCTCCTACCCTGGGGGTGTTTAAGAGGAGGTTAGATGCACATCTTGCTGGGGTCGTTTGACCCCAGTACTTTTTCCTGCCATGGCAGGGGGTCGGACTAGATGATCTACTCAGGTCCCTTCTGACCCTAGAAACTATGAAACTATGCAAGAGCACATGGCCACTCTTGATAGACACAGCTAGTGCTAAAGCGTAATGAGCCCCATCCACTGAAGTCCATGGGATTTCTCTGTAGGAATATATCTACATGTGAGACTTTCAGTAATACTCAGGTTTTGTCACACATGTCCCAACTCTGTGTTTTATTGTATGGCAGCATCAGGTTGTTTGATAACATTTGCAAAAGCCCATTCTGCTTAACTTGAGGTTCTCACTTTAATTTGTAGGGCCACTGAGCATGTGATTAAGAGAGTCACACAGGAAGGGGCAGGCCCCCAACTCCCTAAAAGAGCATTCTTTTGAAAGAAATACAACCCCTAGGAAACATCCAAATGCAATTTATCCCTCCCATAAGTATCGTCTATTGTGAATAGGAATGTTTCTGCATTCTCTTCACAATGACATTTTCCCATGAGACTGCATTATATTTGAATAACGCCAGGACTTCAACCACGAGAGAGTTGCCAGAATCTGATACCAACACAATGGTATTTCCTGCAGACAGAGACCTGTCAAAATGTAGACGGAGCTTTTAAATTATCTTTCCACCCCACATGCCTCAGGATGGCTGTGGGGAGCCAGGGTGATAGGCGGGCAGAGAAGTCCCCAGCTGGCCCTAACAGCCTGGGTGGGACCAGCTGCCAAGGGCCTGAGTGTCCCCAGCTGGTGCTAGTGAAGTGCTTGGGTATGGCTGCTCCAGATGAGCAGCAGCCCTTGCAGGGCTCCTGAGGCTCCCAACAAGACATTCGCCTAATCCTGATTCTGTTCTCCTAGTCCCGGCTCTCAGTTCCTAGTCGTAATTCCTGCTCTTTGATCCCCTATTCCCTAGTCCAGTTCCCTGTCCCTAATGCTCCTCTTCCTGCCTGAACCTCCTCCTGTCCTTCATCCTCACTTAACTCCTTTCTTGCACCCAGCTTCTGATGCCCTTCAGCTCTTTGGACATGGTTGACCTGTGGCTCATGACCCCTTTAGCTCTTGGACTTCCCAGGTTTGTGCCATTAGCCCCTGAACCTTGACCCGACATGTTTGGATAGTGCCTGTGACCTTTGTGGTTAAGGCGTTGGACTAGGACACAAAAAATTAGATTTCCATTATCAAATGTCTTGGATATCTACGGGCAAGTAATGCAGGGTCCAATCTGTTTCCACTGAAGTGAGTATCCATGCTTCAGTTTCCCATCTGTGAATAATAAAACTTCTCAACCATCATGGAAATGTTGTAAAGCTAATGTCATTAATGGGAAAGAGACATTGGGATACTCCTGTTCTAGAGGTCACATCGAGAGAGAGTTGTAGAGGCCACATTGGGCCTCCTGATTAATTATTTCCTTCGAACAATCCTCAAAGATCGTTTTTTGGGACAGATCTTGATTTAATTAATGGCTTTGTTGCAAGAAGTGGGAGTGAACTAATGAAATCTGCTGATGGCACTAAGTTAGAAGGACTTGCCAATGCAGACCAAATTTAGCAGGGAGAATTGAATGTTCTTGAATACTGAAGCAGTAGGACCCAGAAGAAATTCAATTGCATGAAATGCAGGGTCTTATAACATTTCTGCTAAGAGCTGGGCGCTCATAAGCTAGAAAAAGCTGGCTGTACTAACTGATCACCGAATATCTGTGAACCACCAAGGGGTATATCTACTGCTCATCCTGTGTGAGAACAGGCCTGCCACTGAAAAATAAGCCCTGCCCATTTGGGTGTGCTCTGAATGTGCCTTAGCTCACAGATGTCTGGTAGAAACAGCACAGGACAGCCCCAGAAGTATGGTTCTCAGGCTCTCTCAGTGACCCAAGAGGTCCCTTTCAGACAGGGTGCAGGTAGGGGCGGTGATGCATAGTGGTGATGTGATAACAGCAAGAATCCGTGTTAGTGACATAAGCAGACAAGGTTCTTTGGGCAAATCTGTTATCTTTTATTAGACCAACTCAAATAGTTGGAAAAATTCTTCTTAGCCAGCTTTTGGGCACAAATGCCCTTTGTCAGGTGGAAGAAGCATTTGCAAATGGTCTGTGGTTTTCCTGGATGTCAAGGGAAAGCAGCCAGGGGCCAGTGGGTATGCAAGAAAGCCAGTCCATTAAAATGTAAATTGTAAATGTACTGACCACCTCAATTTATATTTTAACGGACTGGTTTTCTTGCATATCCACTGGCCTCTGGCTGCTTTATCACAACATCCAGGAAAAGCAGAGACCATCTTCAGCCTTATGAAGACTGTTTGCACCTGAAAGCTTGTTAAGAAGGATTTTTCCAACTGTTTGAGTTGATATGGGATCTACCCAAAGAACCTTGTCTGCCTATGTCCTTAGACCAATATGGCTACAACCAACACCCCGACACACGTTAGTGTCCTGATACTTCTGGAGCAGAGCAGGGGAGAAGGGGGTCAATTATTTAAATGGAAAGGAAAGTGGAGAGATCAACACATTGAAAGGAAAAGGTGAGATGGGTAAGGGGCAAAGGAAAGCATAACGGATAGTTATGTAGTGAAGCTGGGGGGAAGACACTATGGAGGAGAGGAGGAAGCAGATAGGAATGCACAACGAATCAACACAAGGCAAAGAAAGTCCAATGAGTAATACAGAAAGATGTCTCTGAGGGCACTTCTATACCAATATTCAAGGCACATGCCTGAGTTTGTGTTCTTGTACTCCAGGGACCTCAATCTGTCCATCACAAGCACCAGCATCTTCTGTGGATTGACCTCGGTACACCAAAGTATTTCTACAATGTGTTTGCTGTGGTACATGCCTTGCTGCAGCATGCATCCCATGTTCCCTGAGGTCAAGGAAAATGGAGCCCTTATAGAAATAATGCAGCAGCTCTCTTGTCTTTGCTCATCAGCCCCCAGATGAGGTGGCACGCCACCTCTCAGTCCACAAAACTTTCCTGCTGCAAAATGCACCACCAATTTTTGGACTCAGTGACATGTGTTCAGTCCCTTTTGGGGTTTTCTTGGTAGGAGAACCTGTCCAAGGAGCTCTCTATTCTGGCATACAAATCTTGGCATACTTAAGCATGGCAAAAAGCACCAGCCTCAGGGCAGACTCCTGTGAACCCCCACTCAAAACCTCCTGCCATTCAACTGTGGATCCATTTACAGTTACTCTTTGCTTGCAGTTAAGGACCTCGTGGTGGTGAGGGGTGGGGGTGGAGAGGAACAGTTAGAGGAGGGGAGCTGAGTGCCGCACAAACCTATCTTGTCATCTCCAGGCAGTGCTGAGGACAATCTGGTAGCATTAAAAAATAGATGCTAGCCAGGGTCATGACCTGGGAGAGATTTCACAGGGGTTCCTCTGTTCATTCTGTTTTCTTCTTTCATGGTGGCAAGGAGGTAAACCCCAAACCCCATGACATGGCATGGCATGACCCCTGTTCTGTATGTAAGCCAAAAATATCCTTCCAAAACAAAACCCTTCCCTCTAACAGGCACTGGTCACTTCTCTGGCACAGTATTGTCCTTACTGAGCAACTGCTTCCACAGTTCCCTGACCACCTCCAGTCTGGTGTCCTCTGGCACATACTCCAGAGTGTCAGTGGGCCTGGATGCAACCCTAGAAAGCTCCTGGTCAGCCTCCACCAATGTGTCTGCTCCAGACATCCTCAAACACCTCTCAAAGTCCTCATACAAAGAGATGGGGCACAGACATTGATGGACTTTCTGTCCCAGGTTCATATGCAGTTTCTTTTCTGTTCATTTGGTGTACTTGCTATAGAGGTACCTGATTTGATTAATACTTACTGCTTCAGCCTTTGGCACAACCTCTCAATTAACAGGTCCTAAGTGATGTGCCTTTGCGTATGACTTCCCAGTGATCAAAATCCAGCTGTGCTCTGCAGGGCACTGGTAGATCAGTCAGTCAGAGGCCATGCCTGGGAGTTCAGACAAGTCCACTGAACAGCTGTGTCACCAATGAGGGAAACGATGAGTTAAACCAAGGGTGGCCAACTTGTGGCACAGGTACCATAAGTGGCCCAGAAAGCCTCATTGTGTGGCATACAGATGATCAGAGATGGGACAAGCAGCACAGTGACAAATAAGGCAGGGGACAGAAAGCAGAGCAGCAAATTGGTTGGGGAGCACAAGCCAGGAAGCAGAAAGCAGAGCAGCAGATTGGGCAGGGGAAGGGAATTGGAGTAGCACTCGGGTAGGGTGTGGGGCTAACTTGAGGCATGCCTGCCAAAAACAGTGACCCCCCACTCAGTTAAACCAGACACAGGGAATTCAATAAGAAATTTCCAGTCAATCAAGTAGGGTGGAGTCAGCTCAACAAGGAATAGAGAGGCTTGTTGTTGTTGGATTTAAGGGACTGTGCCATGCAGAGCTTGAATCAGCTCCACTGACACTGCACAGAGCAGGAGAGAGTTTTCAACTTAAGCTGAGGCCAAATCATGCTCGGGCCATGTCCACAGGAGCAGAAGCATGTGTTTTCATGGCACAAATAGCAGCAGCGCACATTTTTGTCGCATTCTGCTGCAGTGCATGCCTGTTCCTGCAGTTTGCAAAGGGACACAATGTCCCGCTGCTCCGTGTGGTGCAGGAAGGGCTGGCTGGAGCACAGGGTGCCTAGGGACAGGGCAAGCCAGCAGGAGGCCTCCATGCTGAGGCACCCTGTGCCCCAACCACCCGGGGAGCGGGCAAAGGCTTCCAGCTCCCCCGTCTCCATGCGCTGTGAAGCCTCTGCACTAAGGCACCCTGAACCCCAACCAGCCACTCCCCAGCTGGATAGGGTGCAGCATGTTTCAAGACAAGGGAGCAGGCAGGGGCACAGTGTGCAGCACACGGGCTCTTCAGCAGAGGCCCCCCACCGAGGCACGCAGAGGCACATTGCACCCCAGCCAGCTGGGGAATGGCTGGCTAGGATGCAGGGTGCCTCAGTGCAGGGGCTCCACAGCACACGGAAATGGAAGAGCCTGCCTGCTCCCCCATCGCCGCGTTTGTCCCGGCACGTGGCACTTCGGCGTGCGTCGTGCCACTTTATTTTTCAGGGGTTTTATTTGCTACTGGGAAATCCTGGTAGCAAATTTTGCCCCAGTGCTGCTAATTAGCAGTGCCACACATCATTTATTAGGTAACACGTGAGGTTTGTGGTGCTTGCACATCTGGATCTGGTCTTGGGCTCTGACCTTAGAGCAAACCAAAGTGTTACTTGGTGCAGTGGCAACTCTAGGTTCAAGAGCACTTTCAAGAGTGCATTCATAAATAGACATGTAGTTATATCCTAAAGAGCCACAGGACCCTGCTTGAGCGGCTTCTCCCTGATTGAGACCCATGAAGGCTCCTCCACAGTTTTCCCCCATAGTCATACGATGGCAGGACCTTTCTGGGTCCTACTTTCACCATATTCTCAATATAATGACTATCATGAGAGCACCACCAGGGACTAGATCATGGGACGTCCAGAGCTGAGAGCCTGAAAGACTCAGTCAAGCAAGCAGCTTAGCAGGTTCCTGCCCACAGGTGGGTCAGGTGGACTACATATGACAAACCATTGGCAGTTATTAACACCCCCCAGGGCTAATAAAGTCACTTCATGAGAAGATGCTGCCACCATGATAATAAATATATTACTGAGCATCAGTTGACATATTACTCGCCAAATCACATAGTTCTTAGTCAGACAAAAATCCTACTTCCCTAAGCCAAGTAATCAGCAGTTTTGCTTGAGGAAGTATTGGTAAGAGCTAGCTTAGCCTGTTCAAACCTGAATCATTTCCTGTAGCCCACACCATTTAATGCTTTCCTTCACGTGAAAGTGCCCTGTGTCAGGTGGTGAAGTCACAGCAGGTGCTGCATCATTTTATGATGGACAATTGGCTGATTATCAAGATGCTTTTCTGAGATAAGATTCCAAATATGCAAGAGGTCATGGACTAAACTGGAGGAGGAGATGTTCAAACAGTGTTCATCATCAAGAAAGAAAGGGACCAAGAGACAAAGAGAGAAAAGAATATGCATGGTGACAGTTTGCAACTCAAAGCAAAGATGAGGATTGAAGCTATCAATTTGAAAGGGAAATAGATACATCTGGGGTAAAGGAAACAAGCAGCATTTTGAATTAGCAGTCAGAAATAAACACAATTTGGGTAAGGTTTGGCAGCAAGAATATTGAAGCATATCACTGAGAGCCATTCATTTGCATTGGTGTCTTTGCTTGCCCATCAATGCAGTTGATCAGCATAAAAGTAGATTAACTGATCAAATTTATGTTATTTCCCTTTACAAGAAATTTATGAAGGGCTGGAGTTCCTTTCTTCTATAGAAAATGTCCTGGGAAGGGCTCTCAAAAAGAGTCAACATTTTCTGCTTCTTCTGTGTGATTCAATCGGGGTAGGAGGTGAGGCCATTCTTCCTCAAGTGAAGCATCTATGCATTCATGGATCACAATGGGAGTTTTGCCTGAGTAAGCAGTGCAGCATTTTAGCCTGTAACTTTTCAGCTGGAATTTTTATTCTCAGAGCATTTACACAAGAAGGTGTACCTTCACTGACTTCAATCAGCTTCTTCACAGCAGTGCCCAAAGTCTTCAGTGTGATGATTTGTGGAAATTAAGGTAATCTTGAGTAATCACACACATCCTAATCCTCTTTCTTTATTTTTCACTGAAAAAGATAAAGGACAGAGGCATTAGAGCCCTTGTAGGAGAACCTTTTTTTCACAGAAAAGTCACTCACTGACTTCACAATTCTTGTGCTCAAAGGACATCTACCCAATGCCTTTACAACATGAGTGTGGGAACAGAAAGGCATTAGCCTACTGGATGTGAAGTACCAGGATTTGCATGGACAATATCTTCATGGTCCATTATAGAATACTTGGTACTCACTAACCTCTGAACTTCACCAATGAGCAACCCTTCTGAACCATCTTATCCCTCCTTTATCAGGTTTTCACTGCATCTCTCCTGCCTGTTGAATACCTAATAATTTCTCATATCCCATTCCCATCTACATATGGAGTTGTACACAAGTTTTTGTTCCATCTGTTACTTTGCTCTGCTATGTCTCTTTTTCTTCCAGAGGCTTGAGGAAGTATACTGTTGGTGCAAACAGATGTTAACCTTGTGCCACCAGAAAAATTGTTCTGGAGGCACAAGGTGTGAGCAAACACATGTCCTAGCCCTTTATCTGCTCCAAGTCCCCAAAAATATTGCAATGACCAAAGGTCGTCACAGTGTGTGGAGCCTTATGAGCTGTTTGCTCATCCCCTGTGCCAAGAACTCCCCTGCAGGGAGTGCCCAGGGTACACATACAGACATACACTTCCTGCACTCCAGAAATCACCTGCAAGGGATTCCCCTGGCAAACATATCAGGCTGCCATGCCCTGACTTGGGTGGCATGTCTGCACGCAGGAGAACTTCATGCTGCCATGCCACCTACCCAGCTTCATGCTGCCATGCCAAGAGCCTGTGGGGATTCCTCCACTTGCAGGTGTGTGCTGAAATAATCCCCTGTAGTCTATCTCACTGCTGAACCCCAGCTGCAGGCATTATTATTGCACTGGATTAGGCATCTGCCACAGAAGTGGCAAGGACCCAACTCTATGGGAAAGCAGCCCCAGCTAGTAGGTGTGTGTGAAGCTTCGGTCGCAAAGTCCATTCAGAAAAGATTTGGCCCAATTCAGAAGCCGAATCACCAAATCTGAATCTAATCGGGAGACCAAAAAAACGCTCTGAATCGATCCAGAGCATCTGAATCGATTCGGAAAAGATTCAGGAAAAGACTAAGAGATTTGATGATTTGGAAGGTAGTCTTGCAGGGGAACAGAAACTGAGAAGAGGGAGGGGAGCAGGGGGAGAAAGACCGACATCTGTAGCTGGCCAGTGACTGTGATCTTTCCCTAATCATGGTGCTCTGGGGGAGGGACGTAGAAACAGCACATAAGCTTCTGTCTGCAGCCTTTCTGTCCCTTTTGTGAGTGGTTTCTACCGGAGCAAAAGAGGGGCAGGCGGCTGGCCCAGAAACAGCTGGATGGGCAAAGATCTAACCAGCACTGGGAAGGTCTCCTGTTACAGGCTACCATCCCTGCTGTTTTCATCCCACTATGCCTTAACACACACACAAAGTCACACATCATAAGTTTTGCTTTAAAGAGTTTGAGGTGCCCCAGAAACCTCTGTACATATGTTCTTGAAACCTAGCAGGCCTCATGACCTCCGAAAGGGCTGACACACACTACATGAGTTTTGCTTTCAGTGGTTTGAGGTGCAGTTTCCCAGAAACCCCTGCACTTCTGTCCTTGAAACTTGGCAGGCTTCATGCCCTCGGAAGGGGCTACCACTCCTGCTGTTTTCATCCAAACCTGCCAAAAATTGACAAAGTTACAGTTCAGTGATTCCCCATTATAGTCTATGGCCAAATCACCAAATCTCTTCGAATCAGTGCTGAATCTACCAAAGCCAATTCGGTCAAATCGATTCAGGACAGCGATCCAAATCTCTAAATCAAATCACTGTCCTCTGAATCAGCTTAATTCAAATCCAAATCGAATACTTTCCTATTAGCTAGGGCTGTGCGCAGCTTCGGGTGCTGATTCAGTTTGGAGGAGATTCGGCCCAATTCAGCAGCTGAATCTCCAAATCTGAATTGAATTGGGGGATGAACAAAAAGGCTTGAATCAATTCAAAGCTCTCCGAATCAATTCAGAAAAGATTCGGAGAGCTTCAAAGAGATTCCCTCTCCACCCCCACCACACCTGGCAATAGCTGCTGAATGCGGGACTTCTATTTTTAAAGTGCCAGGATGTGAGGCAGTCATTGACAGGACTGGGAAAGCAGGTGGGTGATGGGGGCTTGTGGCAGAGGCTCGCACACAAAGCAGGGCAGTGGTGGGCAGCAGGGATCACCCCCCCTCCCAACTCCTGCCCAGCCTGGCATGAGCTGGTGAGTGCAACACTTTTTTTTTCCCAGCCAAATCCAAATCCGAAGCAAATACTAGCCACTTTGCACAGGTCTGCTATTCACGCAGACCTATCAGCTAACATCTGTAAATGCCAGTGAAGCAGATCAACTGTGCCATGACCCATCCCATGACCCTACCCAACCCTGCTCCAAAGACAATGCCATTTATACCCTGTGTCTATCCCAACCATGCAGTTAGTCTAGTAAAAGATATCAACCACAAGAATTTTTTGCATCTTTCTTTTCTCCTATTTTTTTCTCCGCCACTCTGACTCGTCAATATTTATGTCTCATCTTTTATGCTGCACACAACACAATTAATTGACTTTAATCCATGTGTGACAACTTCAGGTGAATGAATCATCTTAACTTTTTTAGTAGAGGGATTGAGCCCTTTATTTTTTTTCCCCTTCCTTTTTAAGTCATTCTGCTGAGTGTATCACTTTTAAATGAATTCATAAAAGTAGGAAAGAAAGCATTGATCCCACATTTATTAGCTGCTTCAGGCAATTTTTAGTTAATTATCCAGTTTTGATTAGTTAGTACGACAATCACTTTATCCTTTTTGTAATCAGTAAACCCTACGAAATTAATTTTTTAAAAATGAAAATGGCAAAAAAATCTTTCTTTTTTGTTAATTTTGACACCTCTTAAATGCTAGCATTATTTTTCTATTGTAAGCCACATGTAAATCTATTAGGCTGCTTTTACTTTCATAGTTTCATAGTTGTTAGGGGCTGGAAGGGACATTACACATCGGATTCATGTTGATTTATACCCAGTTGCGATCTGGCCACGTACTGAACTGAGACTGTAATAGGAAAGTTTTTGGTACAGTTTTTCCTTTTAGTGAACCATTACTTTAGTGGCATGCCTGAGAATGTAACAGGGATAGAAGGCAAGTGATGGGAAATAGGATGGTAACTGTGTATCTTGAACAGACTGGTCCAGTGGGTCCACTGAAATAACGCTAAAAATAAGATATGTATATGCATCTTTCCATTCACAAACAAATGCACCATATGTGCTCTACTGTGACTTTTATTTAATTAACCTGCCAATATTGGCTTCTCCCTGCCCTATAGGGCAATTGAAAAATATTTTAAATAGATCTAATGTAATTTATATGTATAAATTATATACATAAATTATATGTATAACGTAATTCTTTTAAAACAATGAAGTTTCATAGTTTCATAGTTTGTAGGGTCGGAAGGGACCTGAGCAGATCATCTAGTCCGAACTCCTGCCATGGCAGGAAAGAGTACTGGGGACAAATGAACCCAGCAAGATGTTCATCTAACCTCCTCTTAAACACCCCCGGGGTAGGAGCCTGCACCACTTCTCTTGGAAGCTGGTTCCAGACCCTAGCCGCCCTGACCGTGAAGTCGCGCCCCCTGATATCTGACCTAAACCTACCCTCCGCCAGCTTATGACCGTTATTCCTGGTCACTCCTGGCAGTGCTCAAGGAAACAGTGACTTTCCCAATGCCTGCTGGTCCCCCCTGACTAGTTTATAACAGTGATCAGTGCAAAAGTTGTCAAGTTTATTCCAGTCAGGGCCGTCCCTGGGGGGGTGGGAGGTGGTCAGGCACAGATGGGGATGAATCAGGGTGACTCCCCCAGGCCCCCTGCTTGGTGGGAGGCCCCACAGAGCTGGGTGGAGTGGCATGGTGACTCCATGCTGCCTCCAGCTTCACGTCTGGCCACACCTCCCCCACTGAATCTGATGCCAAATCTGGCGCCGAATCCAGCACATCTGGCTGCTTGCCACCACAACCCCCCCCCCCCCCCCCGCTAAATCATCCACCAGTGGCTTCCTCATGTCCAGGAGCAGGGCGCCACACTGGCTGAGTTTCCCTGGGCCCCACACCCTGCTCAGGTCGATTCCAGTTAACATTCTTCTCACCATTTCTGTATAGTTTCCTGGGGTATATTACAATCTAAAAGGTTCCTTGCATTTTTTTTTCTCCCGAGGTAAAAGTCACCAAAATGAAGATCATGCATTGTTTCTATCCCTTCCAGAAGTTGTAGCAAATATATTCTGCACAGTAGAAACATCCCACAGTTTTGCTGAAGCAAGATGGGTCAATTTTGTCATCATGTACCAGCGTAAAACACTAAACAGTTTCAGAATACTAAAACGTAAAACTGTTCTCCATAGGTTCTGCTAGAGCGGTTGCCCTTTCAAATGACAACAACTTATGATTAATCACCAATTAACTCTGTGTCCATTCACACAAGCCCCTCCACTTTTATATTGTCCAGGAAGGGGGCCTTTGTTTTAGATAATATGTTGAGTTATAGCCGTGCACTGAATTACTCTTATCCTCTTTCAAGGAAGTAATATATTAATCTAGTCAGGTCAATAGCACTAGGCCACAGCTGGATTCAGTATGATTTAATACCTATTTCCTTTTACTTAAAAAGTAATATAAGTAGATTTTTACATCAAAAGGAATGGTTTTAATGCTGTCTACACCCAGCTACAAACAAACCAGTATTTCCTTCCCTAATATTTAGTATTTTGAGGAAAAAAACTGTAATTGTTGAATCCTGTAAGTCTGAATAGCATACACCATTTTTGTAGAAATTAAAAGTAAGCTTGTGACATTTAGGATACAAGTCAAATATCTACATTTTAATGATATTCGTGGGTTAAGAATAATGTCCACAGAAGTAAATAACTGACCTTTACTTCAGACAGATGGATCTCCTAGCTGTAGCCTAGAACATGTATTGCTCGAAGATGTGCCAGTATCAAATAGCTAGTATCTCTGGACCAGACAGTGTTGGACCAATTAGGCACCCTACACAAATCACATAAAATCCATTACCATAAAGAGGAGGACCCCCTCAAGTTTGCATTTTTTCTGGGACTCGAGCAAGCTGGAATAGGGTCACATTTAAGCACCTAAGTCCACTTAAGTGCTTACAGAGCAAATCAAGACCTGGCCTTCTCCAGTGAATGCTTCATTTGTGAAGTAAACTTATAGGGCTGGGCAATGACATATTGTGTTGGTGAGGCTGAAACTATGGCTGCAAAGTGCTTTCCAGGAGTTACTCTAGGGACACTGTGCTGTGGCTTCTAAACAGCTGATGGGAGCCTTGGTCAGCTGATAGGAGCCGTGGCCTTGTGGTCACAGGGTGAAGAACCCAAAGAATCTGCTTTCCACTGGTGCCAGACTGCACTACAAAGATGCCACAGACAGATGAAGTCAGACAAACTGAAATCAATGGGCACATCTACACATGCCATTAATGCAACTGGATAACCTGTGGCATAATTTGAGCCAAAGTAAACTGATCCTGATGTCTGTCACTGTCCACACGTGTGTTTAAGCAGTTATTTAGTCCGCCATCAGATAGCACCTGTGTCTGATGGGATTATCCTATGCCAGAGTAAATTAATGTACAGCACACTTGTAGAGGGTGATGCTTCATTGTAGTAAATTAGGCTACTGCACAGTTAAGCACATGTGTAGATGTGCCCAATATGCATTTAAGGTAAAACCTCTGTCTTTCTGCTTGTACATCCACTGCAATTATGGCTTTGGACTTAGCAGTGTACCATTACTGGACATTCTGCATCCTTAGTATATGCCGTAAACATGATGGAGAAAAGTTTTGAGCGATGCTAAAACTTCTGGTGGAAGGTGCAATGAAGTGGCTGTGATTAGAACATGACTCGTTACTGAGGAGGGAAGAGGAGCAGTGTTGTTAGGGTAGTTACACTAATATTCTAGCATACATAGAAGGTGATGGTGTGGCATTGCATTGATTAAGAGAAACATCCTTATTTGGAAACACAAAAAGTAACCGTTAAAAGTCTAGTGCAGCTTCTGTGGCCAAGAGAACATGCAAATTGGAGCCAAGCTGGCAAATGTAAACCAAACCCCACTTCGTTTTATAGAAAGGTAAGTGAAATGCAGAGAATGCAAGTAACTTACTTGATGTCACACAAGTGAGAACTCAATAGGTCTTAGGCCCAGCCTACAAAGTCCCAGTAGAAGTGATGGCAGAGTGGTCAAGCCATCTTAATACAGCTTGAAAATGCATGAGTTGAAAGCCTCATTCTTGACTTTTCTCAAAGGTTGCTCCTAGTCAAGCCAGGTGTGCCTGATCATTTTGGTTAAGAGTCAAAGGCAGCCAGGGATGATGAATCACTCCAGATGACCTGCTGGCTCCAGAAATTGGTGTGCCTTAGCCATGCTAAAGCTATGGACAAGCCTTTCACCTTGACACAGCCACGCTACATCTCACAAGTGTTTTCCTTTGCCTCTACTCCTCCCCACCCAAATCTAATTGTGTATCAGGCAGGGCAATCCCACATTGGGAGGGACATGCTGAAAGACAGTAGGTTTTTATTCTGCCTAACTCCTCTGATTCATTGGGTGCCGTAATTCACAGTACTTAAAAGCACTTCATCCATCCATTCTTACAAGTGCAAGTGCAGCTTCTTGGCACTGATTTTCATTGCCTATTTGAGAGTAACACTTAACCAGGGCTCTTTCAATTGATAAGGGCATAAGTAGGTTCTCTCCCACACCCAGCTTACCTGCTCAGATAAGCACAGAGGAGAGGCAGGAACTGGGCGGCACACTTGTTTCAATAGACAAGGGGAAAAGAAGCTTGTAATCCTGCATGTGCCTTCGGAGCAAAGAGCATACTAGACTTTGCTTCTCATTTACTGTTGGAGTACCTTTCTCTGTCAGGTTAATGCGGCTTCAGTGTGGGATTTAACTACAGTTATGCCCCCGTTAGTGTCCTTTTCCATCATAAAAAACAATATGAAGTCGTCCTGGTATAAACAAGAATCCGACCCTTTATCTCCTGCTTGCAGCTTACTGTGGCTCAACCAACAGCTTGTCAGTACAGCCTTGCCAGCCTCTGCCTGCATTTTTGCTCTCTCTCTAAATAGTCTTTACACAATAAAAGCAAAATAATGGACAAAGACCTCTTTTAACATTTGTCAGAGTCCTAGGATTAGGTATCCGGCAAACTGATGAATAGAGATGGTTTACAATGCTTTTTTTTCCTTACCGTGAAAAAAAGTTTTCTATAGCCTTGGTGTCAAGATTTCCTTTGTATTATTAATGTTTCTCAGGAATAAGGCAGGCCAGTCCAACTTCCACTGAAGACAATGGCAAATTCCACTGACTTCAGTGGAAGCAGGATCAGGCCTCAGATTTGCAGAGTACAGAGCTAGACTTGGATCTAAAATCCATTAAATGAACCATGGCCTGGTTCTGTTGATGCCACCTTCTGAGGCTAGAAAAGCCCTAAAATGATCTGAATGATTTCCCTTAGAGCAAACTAAGAGATTAATTAAAGGTTTCTTTTCCTCCAGGATCCCCCCCTTTGGGTGTCCGTAAGGCCTTATTCTATCCCCTTTTGTATTCAACAGATACAAGAATCCATTGGCAAGGCAACACAGGTAGATGTACTATGAAGATACAGTTCATTTATATGATTTATATGCTACTCTTCCTAACAAAAACTCAGGAAGTGATTTGATATACTATCCATATCCAACATAAATTACTCTTCTCCTAGTGCTCCCAATGTCCACTGAAGCACGCACCTGAGTGAAACCAGGGAAGTGAAAATGAGCCTAAGATGGACAGAGATGTTGCTGTTAAAAGAGGGAAGCACATCAAAAACCTCTCTTCTATAGTATTTGAATCTAGCATGGAAAGGGAGAGTAGGAACCAGCATCTATAGCCATTTTTAAACGTCAAATTTGTCTAGGTTTAATCCAGGCTACGTCACTATATGCACATGGACATCTGTAGTCTGAATTAAAATCAGATCCACCCTGAATGAACTAATCCACATTCAATGAGGTTTAAAGTTAATGCAGACTGGGGCAGTCCAAATTTGGCCATTTAAATTGTGTTAATTAACTTGTATATATGGCTTTGCTTTTTGGAAAACCAGGCCATAGGAACTCAGATAAGCGTTCCAAATATCAGTCACCTCAAGGGAAACTCAGCTGGGTTTTTGTAACACAACAGAGGCTAACAGGGGTGAAGTACCACCTTTACCAAGTCAAATGTACCAACACCACCTCAGTGTGACTACGTATCAATATCCTGCCCAAGCCCCAAGCCCAAGACAATCACACCAGCTAATGGTCTATGAAGAAGGGGTCAAACCCCCTTGATTATCTATTAACCCTTAATTCAAATTGGAATTTGATTCAAACTGTGTGATCCGAATCAATTAACACATTTAGAAAATGTTGAGCATGTTTACAAACAGCCTATGAGTTAAAGTCAGAAATATTCTACTGAGAAATAAGGTCCATTTTTTTTCAATTCCAGGGTCGTTCAACATTGGTGAAAATGGAGCCTTTCTTCCTTGAAGTGTCTGAGTCAAGACTGATACCTTCCAGGAAGATATGCTTTTGCCAAACAGAAGTTACGGGACTCAAGGAGAGTAGTTGGAGGGTCAGAGATGAGGCCAGAAGATGCAAGTGTTCCTCCTGCCTTAAAGTCGATGAAACATTGTGAGGAAGAGACTTTTTATATGAAGCAAGCAATTCCTTTTGCAGAATGAAAATAAAAAAGGAGATCACTTGTCATTTTAAGTGGGTGTAGCTCTTATACTCCAGTGCCAGCTGCTCCGTAATACTTACATGGAAAATAGTACTATGGAAGATTCAGTAACGTTCATATAGAAAGGTGCATAATGCCAAGCACTTTAGAAACTCAGCCCTGTCTTATGCAATGAGGAGCGGGACTTTTTTTTCCTCTCAAATCAATTACTGAAATCGTGATTCCTCCAGTTATTCTGGAAGACACAACCTAGCCATCACTTCCTTGTTTTAGGAAGCCTTTTTAATGGACATTTATATTGAAGGTAGTAGCTGTCTTACTATACATTGAAAAGCTACAGAAAGACAGTACATTTGGGTTTGAAGGGAGGTGGAAGCGTCTCATGATAAGGCTGGAGGCTTCTGCCTTGTATGATAAGCCTGTATCATTTTCCACAGTTTCCAGGATAGCAAGGGAGAATGCCTCGCTGACTGCACAGGCTGAGATGTCTGAGTGTTATAAAGGCCAGAGTGAGTGCCTGTCATACAGCCCCAACTGGTAGGGTCGCTCAGCTGAAAGTAGTTGTCAGGAAAAGCAAACCAGAGGCATTCCTGTTGGCATCCTCTCTTATTAACTGTTAAGTGAAAGCTGTTAAACAACTGTCATTAAGGGCTTCATCTCTCCTTCCCTTGGTGTCGAGATGGGCATGACTATCCAGGCAGAGCTGTAGTGTGACAGGCCAGTAACTGAAGAGTTAATCCATTTTGTCCACACATTAAATTTTAGATGTGGCAAGATGCTTCTCTTAATTATGCTCCTCTCATGACTGAGGTTTTCTTAAACAGAAATTCTCTTTAGTGCTTTTAAACTACATAGATGGCTCCAAGAGGCACCCTGAGCACATACAGCTAAAACAGGGGTTAAAAATATAAACCCCCTCAAAGTATCCCTGATTTTTCTTCTAGCTGGTCTGGAAGTCTAAAAGAGCCATCATGCTGGGGGGGACGGGGTACTTGTGGTATATAAATCCTATTTTGTGTGTGTTCTTTGAGTGGTGTATCTTCCCAGGCAGGATGCAATAAAAAACTGTCCTAATTCTACTGCTATACAGTTTATGGGAAGGAAAAATACAGATACAGCATCTGTCTTACCTAGCACCAGGTTCATGGGGTTGGGCACCTAGATGATTCATTTAGAGTTTAAACTTCCTTCTTCAGAGCCCCTTCCCTCCCCCTGTTCTTCGTTCCACCAGGGCCTCTCACAGACTTTAACATTACGTAGGGGGATGTCGACATGGTTGGGAAGGGCTACCACTCTGATCTGGAAGGAAGTCTGTCTAAATGGGACTAAGGTAGAATTGAGATCTAAGTTAACCAGGACTCCAGGAGCCATAAAAACCCCTTAGGCATCTCAAAAATAAGCCCATTATGTTCTTGTTCACCTGAACTTAGGCATCTGTGATTTCACAGCAGACCCCAAATAACCAAATGATCGATCAAATAACTTCCTAAGCCCTGCCGAGTTTCCATTGCCATCCAGAATGGAGGTGAGACACCTCAGCCCTGTAGACATGGTCAGTACATACATGCAGAAGCCAGGGCCATTTCACTCAAACACTCGAGGGCGCATATGCTCACCATTTACGTACCAGCTTCAACAGGGGGAGACACTTCCATGGCCTGGTGTTTTGGGCACTCTTCTGGGATTATTGAAATTTGAGCTTGAACCCAAATTTGGATCACTTCAGGTGGAGAAGGGCCTAGAACTTAGGTCTCCCATTTACTAGGGGAGTGCTTTAAACATTAAACATTATCCTGACATTGATACCAAGCCTTGAAGCCTATACCCTGCTTAGACATCTATTATCAGACGAGAACTTAGAGTTCTGGAGCGTGAAAGATGAAGGAGGCTGATGTTCAGCCCTGAGCCAGGTGTCTACATTTTGGGGAAGGAGATAGAAGTTCCAACACACCCCAGTGTCCCAGCCATTTCATTACTCAATTTCCAAACTCTTAATCGGGTTTTCTGTGTTGTCTTCAATCTAGATCTCAGAGGATAGGGTATCTTTCTCAGTACACTTTTGAAAGTCCTTCTTCATTTCATTTTTGCTTCCAGAATGCCAAACCCCACAGGACAAAATCACAACTGAAGGCCACGTAGAAAGAAAGCAGCACAAAAACAGGGAATCACAATGCTGACCAGCCACACGCAAGGGAAGGCTGTGCATGTGTAGCAACTGAAAGAACTCTCTTTGAGTCTGTAGCAAAACAAGATGAATGAGAATAATGCCATAAAGTCATGGGCACCACCTCAGAGCAACACCTGAAATGGCAGATAAATGGCCCTGCTACACATTACATTTATGCTGACTTCCGTGAGTTCTCAAAGAGGATAGGTACTGGCTCTGAAATTACCTCCGCCCAGGATGCATCAGATCGAGCCCTGCCGACCTGAAAGCATCTAGCATCTCCAGGTATTCCCTAACCTGTTCTGCCATTACTCTAAGCTGTGTGGCTTTCCCTATCTTTGCTACCAACCACCCTCATCATCTGATAGCTGCCCCTACTTGTGAAGACTGAAGTAAAGAAGGCATTGAATACTTCAACATTCTCTTCCTCCTCCGAACCTAAACTGTCTCCTGCAGTCCATGAAGGACCCGTGGCTTCCTTGGTCTTCTTCTTGACGTATTTGTAGAATCTCTTTTGATCACCATTTATGTCCCTTGCAATTTTCATCTCGCCTTATGCCTTGGCCTACCTAATTTTCTCCCTGCATGACTGTGCAGTAGATTTACACTCTTCCCTAGTACTATGATCAAGTTTCCATTTTTTTGTAGGATTCCTTTTGGAGTTTCAGCTCACTAAAAAGTTTATTGTCTAGCCATGTTGGTCTCTGGTTGAACTTCCTCTTCTTCTGTTGCTTCAAGATAGCTTGCTCCTGTGTCCTTAAAAGGGCTTCCATAAAGTACAGGATACTTGCCTGGACTCCTTCTCCCCTCAGATTTGCCTTTCAAAGAAACCTGCCCAAAAGTTTCCTGAGTTTGCTAAGGTCTGATTTTCTTAAGTCCACTTTCTTTATTTTGCTGTTCTCCTACCTTCCACCCCATAGTATTTTGAACTCTATCATTTTGTGGTCGCTATTTTCCAATGTACCTTCCACCTTCATATCCTCAACCAATTCCTCCCTGTCTGTGAGCAGCAAATTTAGAAGAGCTTTCCAACCCCCACTTGGCTTCTTTACCATCTGTATCAAAAAGTTAGCGTTGACACACTCCAATAATTTGCTTGGAGTCATATAATTGTGCAATGTATGTAATGCAATATCGATTGTGACATAGTTACTCTCAATTTAATAGCTGTGAAAAGATGAAAATTATAGTTTTACAATAGCTCTATTCACATGGTGCAATGAGATTGCAGGATTCTACTGTCTCCATAAAGATAAAAGCAAAAACGGTATCTCTTAAATGATTAAAGTAGGTGGGTATTTAAAACAAAACCTAGTAAAACCTAAGGGCCTTCCTCATTTTGCCACTCTAACCCACAAAGAGAAATTGATGACGAATGTTTGCGGAATAGGAGTGGTAGCATCATGTCCTGTGTAAACAGATATAAAAACCTATACAGTCTTGCTTGCTCCTATCACAAATCTCCCAAAAGACCCATAGTGATATATTATTTTTGGAGTAAATCTTTCGGGAGACTGGGAGAGAAAAAACAGAGAACTAGGTCCCTCAGCCAGCAAAATTGTCAAACTCTGCATCATTTCCATCACAAGACTCGTGTGTATACTTGCTAGACACGTTGCATAGGTCCTACTAATGCTTTACAGTGGAGTCGTATCTTACGTGGGGGTTAGGTTCTAAAGTCAGCGCATAAGGCGAAAATCATGTATAGTCAAAATTACGGAGAGCGAGTCGTAGATGAAGTGGTTGGCTCTGGTTCAGCTCAAGAAGTTGATTGCATAGGCTCATCTGCTGCTGGTTGTTTTTTCTTGAAAAACATGGTGATCAGCAACTGTTGCTGTTGTCTCTTGAGCTGCTCAAATATTTCTTGGTACGGTCTCAAGTCGTCCTCAAGTATTGTCAGTAATACTTGCCCTGTAGAGCAAGCCCGGCTTTATTAAATGCCCAGCCACATTGCCACAAAATAACACAGTCACACGGTCTTTAGCTGCTTTGAAGCCAGGGGCTTGTCTTTCTGGTTTTGAAATGTAAGTGCGGTTGGGCATTTTTTTCCAGAAGAGCCCAGTCTTATCAGCATTAAAAACTTGTTCTGGAAGATAGCCCTTTTCTTCTATGATTTTCTTTAATTGTTCAGGGTAGGCTTTTGCTGCCTCTTCATCAGCAGATGCAGCTTCACCAGTAGTCTGCACGTTTTTGAGGTTGAAGCAGTTCCTAAAACTGTTAAGCCAACCTTGGCTGGCTTTGAATTCCTTCTCATCAGAAGGCTGTCCCTCTTCGGTGGGAAGTTTGAACAGGGCGTAGAGGCTAAGAGCCTTTTCTCGCAACATGTTGCCATCGATAGGCACATGTTTACGGTTTTTGTCTTCCAGCCATAAGTTTAATGCCTTTTCAGCCTTCACTAAAGTCTTATCATGCACTTGGCTTGTCACCTTAGCAGTTATTGGAGCACTTGATGCCACGGCTTGACGAATTTCTCTCTCTTGAATCTTGATGGCATAGATGCTAAATTCATTGTGGCCATATTTATGCGTCACGTTGGAGACCGACATACCAGCTCTCAGTAAGTCCAACACAGCCAGTTTTTCCTCCAGCGTTGGAACAGATCGCTGTTTCTTTGGCTGAGCACCAGATGAAGTAGTTAGCTTGTATTTAGGGGCCATGTTGTATGAAAAATACTTATCTTTAAACGCTAGAAGCACACTCAGCGCAGTGAGGTGCTCACACTATGAGAGGCACGCGGGAACAGAGACCGACCGAGGGAACAACAGATTCACGTCTCCCATCTCACACTCACTCCGGGGCATACGCTCATTGAGTGGAATGGCGGGTGGAATTGCCCACACTATTTAAATTGTTATTTTTCTCTTTTTTAAAAATGTTTTTTGCCAGGCACGTATACTTGAATTTGCATAAGTTAAATGCGCATATGATGTGACTCCACTGTATTTCACCTTTGTTGTTCAAGCCATCAGTCTCTGTGAGAGTGGAAGACTACTATGCATCTGCCACTCTTAATTATTCTAGCTCAAGTGCGGCTGAGCTGTTGCGTGCTTCCATATTGATTCTTCTGTGGAGTTACTCCTAATGTGATGGAGAAGAAAATCAAGTTTTCTTCTTTTTCAGCTACTTCATTGTCATCTTCTCCATCTCTTCCTTCACCTTCTTCTGATTAGGACCAGAAATGAGTTCACATGACAATACTTTCTAAAACACCACATTAATGCTTTCCAAAGACTTTCCCATGCACTCTTCCTCTTTGTGTCTTTTATCCCCCTGGGACAAGGACTGTCTTCATTTTGGATCTGATTCAAAGCTCGCTAGAGTTTTAAATAAAAGCCTTTCCTTTGACTGTCTTGGGCTTTTCCCCAGGCCTTGTGTGTCGTATACAGCACCAACCATGTTTGGCATGCTTAACCAACAAAATAACATTTTATTCCAATTTTCCATATGAATTATTTCCTTTTGAAAAGGTTCAAATGATAGTATCAGAGATAGGGACCTCCAACCATTCCAGCCCTCTACAATTAACACTTGTTGTAGGAGGAGAGGAGCAAGGAATACATCAGCTCTTAGCATCCAGTCAGTAAAAGACAGAATAATGGACTGGGAGGACCTGTGATCTGACAGAAAATGCCAGTTGAGCTACTTCAGGGCAAGTGCACTGCCACTGCCACATGAAGACTGTAGTACCTTGCTGAGCTTGTGGTGTGGAAACAGCACTTCGTTATTTATAAGAACTAAATAACTAATTGCAGTAAAGAAGTAGCAGTCCTGCTACCATACTTGCAAAGGTCTGGGATCTAGTTTTGTCCACTTCCTGCCACAGGAAGTGTCTGCTGCCTCACCCAGACTGTCTTACCCAGAATGCCACCCTTTATGCTTCCAAAGAAACTTTATATCATGCAACCAGCCATGAGCGGAATTTTTTTTTCTACATTGTGCCTCCCAAAAACAATGTGCATGTCATAGTTGGGGTGGGCATGTGGTATGCAAGAAAATATGGCATGCTTTGGTGAAACAAAGCTCAAGGGATTTATGTAATGATTATTGGCTGAAATACCATTGTTATGGAAGAGATAAGATAAACTAGATCATTGGTGCTCAACCTCCGGCTGTGGGCCACTCCAGCCCACAGCACTGTCATCTGGCCCACAATGCCTAGAGGGTTTTTCTAGGCACTCAGTATGAGGAGGGTTGGAGGGGCTGGTACAATGTCCCCAGGGCCCAATTCCAGGACACATGGGAGGAAGGAGGGGCAGCGCCAAGCCTCCAGGACCTGATCTGGCCCATAGACACTCTCTGTGCTACTCAGCTGCCATGTAGAGCCAAAAGGTTAGGCACCACTGAACTAGCTTATCATAATGGCCCCTCTAGACCCCAAATATCAAAGAATCTGAGTTATTTAAAAGTTCTATAATGATGTCCTGGTACCAATCCAGTCTGCATCTTCACTCCTGATCAGCCCAGTCACCCTACATGAAATCTTCTGAAAAATTCTGATTTTCTCCCAAGCACAATAGAACAATTACAGGAAAAAAAGGAAATTCATACACAAATGCTTGGTAATTTGTACTATTCACATAGGGCCTGATTCAATGACGTCAGGGGGAATCTTTCCATTGAATTGACGCTGGGCCAGTCTCTTACTGGAAATCATATCAAGAATGATTTATTTGTTTCTTGAAAAATGAAGTTCACTTTATATTTCCAGTTCCCGTGTCTGCATTAGTTTCTAAGAGCCAAGGAGATCAAGTAATAAGTTCCAGGAAAATATTTAAATATATGCTTTTATCTTGTTGCTTTCAAACATGTAGTGGCGTGCTGTCTTGAACTGTAGGCTTCATCAGAAAGTAGTGTTTGGAAGGGACCTCAAGGGTCACTTAGCCCAACCCCTTGAAAAAATGCAGCAACTAGTATTTCTATACCATGCCAGACAAATGCCAACCCAACCTCTTTTTCAAAACCTCCAGTGAAAGAGTCTCCATGATATTCTTGGCCAGCTTGTTCCAGTTTCCTAATGCTCTGACAGAAAGGATTTTTTTTTCCTGATATGTAATCTAAATCTGCATTGCCACCACTTAAACACATTACCTTTTTTTGTACCCTCTATGGCAAGGAAGAAGAGTTGCTTTCCTTCTTTATGACAGCCTTTCAAATACCTGAAAACAGCTATCATGCCCCAGGCCCTGCTTAAACTCCTTTTCACCAACTAAAAACAATATTCATACACATCAAGATATCCTGTAACCTCATTAATTGACCCCAGGTGCATTAATTTAAAAAGGAGGAGACATGACTTATGTGTCACTCTCACTCCTGACGTATACATTAATGCATGTGGAAAAAAGCATTCAGGAAATATGTATAACCCGTGATCCTGTGCCTTTTCAGGGAGGAGGTGATATTGATCCCTATATTTTGGCTCTCTCTCACTTTCACTGTATACAGTCTTTTCAACCTTTTCTTTCAGAACCTATTTGATAAGGCTGCATCTGTGCTTTGATATTCAACAGAGGGAATCCCTTCAGGCTATAGAACTGCCTCCTCATTGCTCTCTAAAATGACATTCAGGTTTGGATGAGTCATGAATAGTTAAAAAACACTATTTCCCATCTCTTGTGCTTCTTAGGAAAAGAAGGGCAACCTGACAATATCACTGACTAAGTCAAGGCCACTAGATCCCCCAGTAAAGCCTTAGCAGAAGATAATTCAGCCAGAGCAGCACTAGCGGGGAAAGGAAAGGAAAGGTCCAAACTGGGCTCCTACAATATCTATATTCCCCAGACTCAATGCATAAACACTAGGGTTGTGCAAAGTTTCAGGTGCTGATTTGATTCAGAGGAGATTCAGCCCGATTCAGTGGCCAGATCTCTGAATCTGAATCAAATTGAGACCAATTAAAATATCTGAATTGATTCAAAGTTCTCCAATTGATTTGGAAAAGATTCAAAGAGCTTCAGTGATTCAGGCAGTCCCTGCTCACTGCAGCAGGGAGTTGGACCCAGGCACCATGCTGGTAACTAGGGGGCAGGGGAGGGAAGGCTGGAGAAGGGGGGGAGGAGACCATGGGGGGACCCCTGCCAGGCCCCATCTCCTGCCTGCTCCCCCAGCCCCACTGAGCACCCCCCAGCCCCCGCCCGCTCTCCCAGCCCCCACCCGTGGCTGCCCTGCCCAGACCCAGCTCCTGACTGTCTTTTTAAAAGCCCCTACTCACTAGCTGCTGCCTGGCAGGGAAGCAATCCCCGCTGCCCGCTACTGCCCCACATTGTATGGGGTACTCTGCCACAAACCCCCCCGACCCTTGCCCACTGTCCCGTCCCCCCTGCCCATGGCTGCCCCGCCCTCCCCAGCTCCTGGTTCTTTAAAAAAAAAAAAAGCCCCCACTCACAGGCTTCTGCGGTGGTCTTGATGCCCCATGTCATGTGGGGCAACAGGGGTCAGCGGGGATTTCCCCCACCCCCACCCCTGCCTGGCAGCAGACAGTGAGTGGGGGCTTTTTAATTTTTTTTTAAGGGGCGGGAGCTGGGAGAGTGGGTGGAGCAGCCACTGAGAGTGAGTTGGGGATGGGGCCAATTCTGAGATTTGGATGATTCAGCAGTGGCCAAATCTCCAAATCAGATTTGCCCGAATCAATTCAGGACAGTGATTCGAATCACCAAATCGAATCACTGTCCCCCGAACCAGCTTAATCCATATTCGAAGTGAATACCAGCCACTTCATGCAGGCCTAATAGACACCATGGCCACTCATCTTTCTTTCCTTTGGAGGGGAAGGGTGAAGAAAAAGAAAATAACAGGACTGTTGTTTCCCCAAAGCAGCCTCTAGGCTAGGTATATGGCATCCACCAGATCAGGTAGCAAACAGGAAGCACAGTGTCCAATAGGGCAGGAAGCAGAAAGCAGAACAGTAACCCATGCAGGGAGCATGGGGAAGGGAGCAGGAAGCAGAGGAGTTGATTGGATTGGGTGTAGAAATTTGGCAGCGTAATGCACCTTGAATGACTTGGGGCACAGCAAACTAAACCTCCTTCAAGGAGTTTTACTTTGCTGCCTGTACAGCTGCAGAGCGAAGCACTGCGCAGCTCCACAGCTCTGCAGGAAGCCCTGCAGGCAGCCTGGCAGCAGCCCAGGAAAGCAGGCTCTGCCCATGAAAAGTGGCAAGCCTGATCTTCCCTCCCCACCACCCCATCGCAGCCCAACAACCACTCCCCCCACTGGCAGCTCACCCTCCCCTTCCCACCAGAGAGACAGGAAAGTCAGTGGCGTGTGTTCATAACACGGGGGTTTAATCAGCCCTAAATTGGAGCGGTGTTTTTTAAAACCCACCACTTCAATTTAGGATCCCCATTTCATCTACACAGGCCCTCAACACATGGCACCTAGGACATCTCTGAGGATAACCCAGGAAGCAGGAGCTTCCTCAGTTATAAGATTAGGAGAGAAAAAGAGAACCAGACCTTGCTGGTCTTCCTCCAGAAACCTCCCCAAACCTGTTTCCACCTTCTGGCTTAACAGCCTTCTCCTGCTGGTAGATGACACTGCTAGTCTTGTATTTTAAGTGGTAGCAGTGTGTATTGCTGAAAGTTGTTCAAAGTTTAAGGCTCACTGATGATTCAAGTTGGAGAAGTGTTACATGTGTGTATTTTTTTTAATGTTTCTGTTTTAAACACAAATTTAGGAATATAAATACAAAGCCTCTTCATGAAAACCCTATATTAAAAGGCCATTACCTAGGTTACAAAGTCAAACATTCAACAGCCAGGATATGCCAGATTAGTGGTTACCCAAGCTTAATTCACCTTACCATGCATATTCATTAAGTACAACCGTTAATCACATTCTTATATCTATACCTATATATCTATATGTAGATATATATCTATATATCTCTTAATACAATCTTAATACAGTCCCCTTGAGTATCCAGCCTGTGCACTGTGTTTTCAGTGCATAGCTAACAAAGGGATATGAGTTATTAAAATAGATAGATAGATAGATAGATAGATAGATAGATAGATAGATGGGACCCTCTATGCTTTAATAACTCATATCCCTTTGTTATCCATGCACTAAAAACACAGTGTGCAGGTTGGATACTCGACTACTATTAAATCAGATATTTCTTAATGTCTGAGGGTTTCAATCTTATACCTGAATAATAGTCTTTTAACATAGTGTGTGTGTGTGTGTGTGTGTGTGTGTGTGTGCGCATGCACGCGCGCGCACACGTGCATGCGTGTATGTAGAGACACAGTACTGGAAAATCCTAAAATTGAAATCCTGGTTAAATGAATCTGACCTGATTCATTAAAATCAAATAAACGTTATAAACAGCACTTTTAAATATATTACATGTAATTACTTCCTCTCCATCCAAAAGAAGTTAGCAAGCACAAAAATTATGAAAGCTTTAAAACAAGAAGCTTTTAGTGTATGAATCACAAAGCAAAACATTAATGTCAGGCTAATTTAAAGATACGTGCTTAAATGACGTGTGATAGAAATGAACTTTACTCTCGATTTTGTAACATTTTACATGAACTTTTCCTTCTTGGCATCAAGAGATGTGTCTCTAGAGCATGTTCAATCATTTATCTTAAGCTAAGAACAAGTATTACAATTATCCTTAGACAAGTAGTGCCTGTGTGGTTGCATCTACACGAGATATTTACTGCAGAGATTACTATTTAGCTCTGCAGGAAACCTCTCGGTGTCTACACATGTGTCTCTCTTAGGGTACAGGAAGTTGATGAACTCTGCAATGGGGTAGGTTACAAAAAAAACTCTGCAGCAGGATAGTACTTGTATTTACAAGTACTGTCCTGCTGCGGAGTTTTTTTGTGCACAGCAGCACATGTATAGACACTTCCTTGGGTGGCTGGGGCATGAGGATGCTGGGGCAAGTCCTACACTGAAGCACCCTTGTGCCCCAGACATCCCCGCCCACAGTACATTGAGCCAGGTCAGAACAGTGCTGCCTGGGGCAGGGTCCGGGAGATCGGCCTGGCAGCTCAGGGCTGCTCTGACCCAGCTCTAGGTGCATGTGTAAATGGCATGCCCAAGAGCTTCCCGGGAGAAATAAACTCTGGAGCAATAAGCTTTGGAGTTTATAATTTGTCCTGAAACAGAAATGTCCTGGGACTGGTGTGTGTACACATCACCCTTCTAATCAGGGTTTAGTGAGCAGCTGAAAGCATTGCCACTTTTCTGCCATTGATTCAGTGATACAATCCTGGGATAACCATTCAGATGCACTTTGACATCTCCTGAGATAAACTGTTAGTACTTTTTATCCCATGTACCTTTTGAGGATTTATCCTGGCACAGTGTGCATGAATGTCTGAAAAGTTGTGCTTTGTCCTGGGATACAATGGCTTATCCTAGGATCGGAGAAGAGGGAGGGTCTGTTTGTAGCCTTACTGTTTCTTACAGCAAGGCACTGAAGCTTCTACCTTTACCTCTGTGCCCCAACCATGATGACCAGCAGGTACTCAGAAATGTTCAACCCCCTCTCTTTGTAGCATTATAGTTAAATGCAGCCATAAAAAAAAATTAAATGTATGAATGTCTTCACTCTAGCTTTGCCATATTAAAGCATAGCTCTGTGATTTATCCTTAGGTCTTTTTTCTTTAAGCCCTTTATTTTCAGTTCTAAAGTCACTGATTAATTCTCCAGGCTTAGACTTAATGGCTAGGATCACTTTACCGTAGGCACAGACTGCAAGCTGGCTACAGCAAGGATACTGTAATCAGATTGTGACAGTCATCTAAGGAAAGGGCAGCATGCACATACACATGCATGTACAGATGAGTTGTGTTTATACAGCAGGTTTTCCCTTCTGCAGAAGCACAATCTGATGGACATACTGGCATACTGGGCATCCTGGCATCTGATTGACATACTGGCATCTGAGAAACTGAAGATTTTCCTTTATGTCCCCCCTGCCCTCCACACTCTTATGTGCACATAGGACAAGGTTGCCCAAGACAAAAGAGACTCACTCCCCTGCCGTATCCTCTCTCTTTACCCGTACATACAGATTAAGCCCCCCTTTTACCTATGCCTCAAAGTCTTTAAATCTCTCATTGTAAAGTGTGTTTTCCAATTTTGAATCATAGTTGCGAGATTGTTTTGAACCTTCCAGTTTACCATCAACCTTTTTAAAGAGGAGACACAGGCACTGGGCAGAGCTCCTGGACTCACTAAGTCTCCAGCAGTCTGAGTTGCCTTTTGCAACTAGTAGCTAAATGCCACCTGTAGGGAACCAATTTTGATTCATCTTGCTTGTGTCAGAGTTTAAAGCTGCATGCACTAGATTACTCAATGCAGGTATTATTTCAGATAGCTATTCCCACCCCCTCCCCCCAAATACATACTGTAAGAAAGCCATTACCTACAACAAGGAAAGAAACTTTGCATTACAAAGTATATGAAGCACATATGTCACCAAATTAATATTTAGCAGCATTTTAATCACAGAAACAGCTTGTGGGTTGGGAACTGGCTCACTGACCTACACCATTCCCCTCCCTTGGTGGGTGGGGCTATTGGGTGGGTGTGCTCTCTTCTTCATTTTTTTTTCTTGGTATATCATTCAGCTCCACTGAATGATGCTGCCCCATTGAAGGCAAACAGCAAACCACTCTCTTTATCAAGCCCTCCCAGCTTTCAGCTCCTTCCCCATGCCTTCGTCAGGCTTTTCCACCAATATGAGGTTCAAATTTTCTCTCCTGGCGATTGTTCTGGAGGTGATCCTCATTGCTTTATTTGGGATATTTGTAAGATACAAAGAATTCTCCACATATGAACTCTATGAAGAACAAACACTACACCTTGAGATATACCCATGTAAGTATTCTTATTTGTATGGCTTGGTAAGAGTTGTAGAAGTTTTGGTTGCTATCATTGTTTAAATGGTGCTTTCTGTTAAGAGGAATTGTATTGCTTCCTATCACCCTTTTCTTTCTGTTCTGCCTATTGTACAACTAACTGCACTGGAAACTGGGGAGATCGTTCCACTACTGCTCATGGACATTCAGAAGGGTCCTCTCAGGGGGGCACGTTTTTAGCACAATATTGTCAGTCCTTTTGCACTGCAGAAGCTTTGAACGAGACTCAGATCCCATTGGAGTTGGCTGGAGTTTTGTTCCTGGCTGCAACAAGCCCCTAGTTCTACCAAGCAAACCACTTGTTGAATCTAGGTGTTTGGCCAAAAATACTAGACAGTCTTTCTATGGTTGTGCCGGATGTCTGCGCTATGAAGGCTTGAAGCAGTTTGGGAAGGTTCTTTTCTGTGAGATGCAACATTGATGTTCACGTTTTCTTTTTCTGACGTCCACAAGCAGCTGTCTTTCTCTTTCATACAGTGTCAGATATCAGTGCCCAAATCGATGAGCCACTGTCTGGTTTTATCACTCAATGTGTGGATTCCATCTGCTCCGTCTGGGCTTTTTGTAAAGATTGTAGCTTTCAATGCAGTGCTGTTTGCTGGACGCTGCATTCACACAGGGAGCTGTCTGAGATGTTCATCTTGTGAAGCGTTGTTTTGAAGCATCTGTATCCAGATCTCAGTCTGTTGAGCTTGACCCACACTTCTCTGTCAAAGTCGTGCCCAATTTGGTGTCAAAGTCGACTTATATGGTGTTGGTATAAAATGCGACAGGAATAGGTCTGAGCTTTTGCAGCTGTCAGCCCACTCCATTGCTGCCCATAAGTTTGGTTGACTATCCCCAATTTCTTCCAGCAGGTTGTGGGCTTCACGTACAAATGGTTTATGACTTTTGAGCCTCTTAAGCCTCCATCTATTCATATCTTTAGGTAATAGTTGATGGAACAGGTAATTTTTGTCATCTCCTGCCTCTTTTGTCAATAATGATGTTAGGGTCTGTCTTAAATCATTTGATGTAATGCCCAAAAGTACAGTAAGTACATCTGTGTGTATGTAGGCTGTCCAGCCTGTTATGACTCTCAGTGTACTGTTAAGTAAAGTGTCAAGCTTTTTAGTGTGACAACTTCTGGACCATACAGGAACACAATATTTGTCTGGGGCATATACCATTGCAAGTGCAGCAGTTCTGAGCACTTTGAAGTTGGCACCCCTTGTCATGCTGGCTAAACCTCCCATGAAGACACTTTACTGCTGACCTCCCGAATGTGACGTTCCAAATGCTCAGTCTGGAATATAGTGGGGCCCAATGTGGGGCCTGAACCATAGAGTGATGCCATCTGCGAGGCATGGGACACAGTGTAGGGCTGGTATGGAGCCGTGTATTATGCCCTTGGCATTGGGCATTATAAGGGCAGCTTCCTGCCTATGGACAACTAATTAGTTACAACAAAACTGTGGCAGGTGAGGAAGGTGGGCAGACTATCCTAGACAGGTGGGCAGGCCAATGATTGGACCAGCCTCAAGATGGCCCCCTGTCATAATGTGTTTTATTTAGATCGTCGTAAGCATGACAGTGCAATTCCTCAGAAAACTTTCTAACTCAGTGTAATTAGTTTAACATGACACCAGGCCCTTCCATGCTGAAACTAGCAGAAACCTTGTCAAAATAGTATATTTGGAGACTATAACTTTAATCCAAATATTCCCATTACTATGTCTATTTTCCCTGTTATTGTTAGATGAGTGTATGTGAAAAGGATGGAGGAGATTAAAGGAATGAATCTCCAGTGATGTTCTTGCTGGGAAGAGTAATACAGAAAAAAAAAGTTCATAATCAAAAAAGGGTGCAGATACTTCTACTGAACAGGATAAAGTACTGGAAAAAAGTAAAATATTTTAATCAGGAAATAATAAAATATCTATGTAATGATGAAGTATGTAGGTTGCAACATTTCAAATAAGTGTACATAATATTTTAGAAAGCAGATACTTAAAAACAGTTTTCATTCAATTTAGTACAGAGATCTAGCCCTGTTTCCACCAACAAGAATGCAGGAGTGTTTTAGGTATATCTTGATTACCAACATTGGTAAAATGTGGTGTTATAGTCATCAGCAAAGCAGAATAAGAGCTAGCAAACTAGCATTGGTAC
The DNA here is from genome assembly GCF_052110815.1 of Crocodylus siamensis. Classification (NCBI taxonomy): domain Eukaryota; kingdom Metazoa; phylum Chordata; order Crocodylia; family Crocodylidae; genus Crocodylus; species Crocodylus siamensis. The sequence goes on from NC_143395.1 coordinate 6,530,287, forward strand.
CCCACATTTTTAAAAAGTCCAAATCAGATTTATGCTTTTAGCTAAAAAACAGCAGACCTTCACCTCAGAGCTTCAGGCTAAGTACAGACAATCAAAAATCCCCAGGCTGAATCAATGTAATCTTTGCAGGTTAGTATACACTGTGTAGATTGAACTGAGAAGCAAATGAGCAGACATTTACTTTTGAAATGGGAAAGGCAGCCAAACCTCTGCAGTGGCCCATACCAGCAGCTGGAGGGTGATCCAGCATCCCAGCCAGGTGGGATCTCCTCATCAAAAAGCTGGGAGACTGTGGTGTCGATGCCCACACGGTCAAATGGGTCGCCAACTGGTTGGAGGGCCTCACCCAGAGGGTGGTAGTGGATGGGTTCTTCTCGACCTGGAAGGATGTGGGCAGTGGGGTTCCGCAGGGCTCGGTCCTCGGGCCCGCACTGTTCAACATCTTCATCAGTGACTTGGATGAGGGGGTAGAAAGCACCCTGTTCAAGTTTGCTGATGACACTAAGATGTGGGGGGATGTGGGTGCACTAGAAGGGTGCAATAGGCTACAAGCTGACCTTGACAGGTTGCAACGGTGGGCGGATGAGAATAGGATGGGGTTTAACACTGATAAGTGCAAGGTGTTGCACATGGGGAGGAAGAACCGGCACCACACTTACAGGTTGGGGAACTCCCCTCTTGCCAGCACGGAGACGGAAAAGGATCTTGGAGTCGTCATTGACTCCACGATGAACATGGGCCGGCAGTGTGGGGAGGCAGTCAAGAAGGCCAACCGTACCCTGTCATGCATCCACAGATGCATCTCGAGCAGGTCCAGGGAGGTGATCCTCCCCCTCTATGCGGCACTGGTCAGGCCGCAGCTGGAGTACTGCGTCCAGTTCTGGGCGCCACACTTCAAGAGGGACGTGGACAATATGGAAAGAGTTCAGAGGAGGGCCACTCGTATGATCAGGGGTCAGCAGGGCAGGCCTTATGAGGAGAGGCTACGGGACCTGAACCTGTTTAGCCTCCACAAGAGAAGGTTAAGGGGGGACCTTGTGGCCTGCTACAAACTGGTCAGGGGGGATCAGCAGGTATTGGGGGAGTCCCTGTTCCCCCGTGCGCTGCCAGGAGTGACCAGGAATAACGGTCACAAACTGGTGGAGGGTAAGTTTAGATTAGATATTAGGAGGCGCTACTTCACAGTCAGGGCGGCTAGGGCCTGGAACCAGCTTCCAGGGGAAGTGGTGCAGGCTCCTAGCCTGGGGATTTTTAAAAGGAAGTTAGATGAGCACCTTGCCGGGGTCATCTGACCCCGGTGCTCTTTCCTGCTAAGGCAGGGGGTCGGACTAGATGATCTACCTAGGTCCCTTCCGACTCTAGCTACTATGAAACTATGAAACTATGAAGCTACTGCGAAAGGCAGCAGAATGCAGCCAAGCAGGGCTTATCCTTGCTTAGATGCCCAGCACATGCCCCCCCCCACCCTTGAGGGGCACTCCTGGAGGGAACAGTCTCTCTATCCCAGGTCCCTGAGCCTCAGAGGGCATTGCCCATGCCTGGCAGGGCCCCCCCAATCCCTGGCCCTGGTGCAGAGCAGGGACTTAATAATAGACTTTAGGATGGGGGAGAAAACACCACCCCCAACTGGACCCCCAACCAGGTGTTGCCTTGCTTTCTGCAGCGTGGGGAAAAGCCTCAGAGGGGTTTCCTCCCCTTTCCAGGAAGACCCTGGTTGGAGTCTGGTGCAGGCTAGGGAGGGGGTTTAAATCCCACCATTGGTGATGTGTAGGGGGTGCACGCTGGTGCATGTGCACCCCCTGAAATCGGCCATGCATCCCCTGGAAGTGCCAGCCATGAAACCGGAAGTGCCACTGAAAGCGCACTTCCAGTTTCACTGCTGGCTCAGCAATCGGCCACTGGGGACACTCTCCTACTCAGCCGGCCCAAGGAGTGATAGTGCTCTGGCTAGGGAGCAGAGGGGCAGGGTCAGCCCTGCTCCACTGGAGCAGACTGCATGGCCCAGGGCTACAAAGCATCCTGCAGTGCTGGGGGACTCTGAGTTAATTTGAACAAGAAGGTGGTGTGGGTCAGACGTTCCGTAAACTGGTTTGACCTAAATCAGTTAAGTCTGATACTACATGCAACAGGGTTTCTCTTAAACCAGTTTTGGGCATTTTGAAAGTGGTTTAAGTGTACTGCACTTTTGTTCTGTTACAAGCTCAAACCAGTTTCTGATCATTTAAACCGGTTTATGTCTAACTTCTGTCCCTAAACCAAGTGTTACAACTTTTCCAGATTGCATTGATTATAAGAAATCATACTCTATTTCATATCTGCCCTTATTAAATTATTTCTTTGCTTCAAATACTTCCCCTTGGCAAGTCTAGTCACAGTCTTCATGGACTTTTCACAGTCTTTCAGGATGTTCATGTGATGATATTTGTTGGATTTGGTTTCCTGATGACCTTCCTGAAGAACTATGGATTCACCAGTGTTGGAATCAACATGCTCATTGCTGCTCTTGGTATCCAGTGGGGCACCCTCATGCAAGGGTTTTGGCATATGAAAGAAGGGGAAATTCAGATTACTGTTAAAAGGTAGGTATAACTTTCTACCAAGCTAAATACTTCTCCCACTAAAAGCAATGGCAACATGTCCCCTGAATATAGGCTCAGCCTCTTTAAATGCATTAACATTGATGGAAGTCTTTTCATTGACTACTGTAGGGTTTTTGATCTCCAGGCCTATAAAAGGCACACCACTGTGGGTGAACCTACATGTGTGCTTTATTACAGCTGACTAATTAGCTCCGCAGTAAAGCGTCACAGTCTGCACGTGTGCCAGTATTAGGGCTCAGTAAATTAATTAACTCTGCCGTAGGATAGTACTGTTGGGGACAAAACAATCCTATAGCAGAGTAATTTACTCCACTGAAATGCACGTGTAGATGGTGACAGAGGCTGGGTGGGGCATGAGGATGCTAAAGTGCAGGGGGCTGTCTGCCATCTACCCTGACACTTGAGCACCCTCATGCCCCATCCAGCCCCTCTGCTGCCTGATGCTGTCACCCAGAGTCCAGGGCTGACCCCACCCCACCAGGCCTTGCAAGCCCAGGGATGCTCCATGGGTGCTCAAACTGCTGTGGTCCCAGGCACACAGGTAGACAGTATGCCCAGGAGCAGTTTACTCCAGTGCAAACTGTGCCAGAATTTATCACATCGCCTTAATGGCATGTGGAGATGCACTACAGTGATGATTCATAATAAATGTTTATGTGCAAATGAGTCCTCCCAATACAGTATTTGCCAGAATATCTTAACCCAGCCCAGGCATAGCCAGCTGACAGATTGTGCATCTGACACCCTGTTTTCTGTTGTTTGTTATACCTTACTGGAAAACCCAATAGAGGGCATAAAGACTAACTGGGTTACAATCATCTCCCTGACAGAGACCTCACTAGAAGCTTTCTTGTATAAGTAAGAGCTCCCAGTCAGGTATGAGTTAACATATTTTCCCAGTTCCCATATTAACCGTATCTAGCACCCACCCACAAAAACATCACTGATGCACATAAGCAGGAAAGCACCAAGAATTTCCCAAACGAGCTACACCCTGTGACCTGAGAAGAACCATCGAATAGAGCAGGACTGGGGCAGGAAGGGAAGGGAAAGCCAGAAAGAAGACGATCCTGGAGCCCCTGGATCCTGCTGCAGCCAGAGCAATAGGGGGAGTGACAGCCTGTTGGGAACCCCAGCGCGGCCAGTTAACCCCTTGTAGGCTGCATACAACCCATGGGCCACCAGTTAGGCAGCCCCAGAGCAGAACAAGGGGTTTGCATCCCCTTAAATTGCCTGTTAGCGTATGGGAGCATCTGTCTATGGTTCAGAAGTCTGAGTGTGATTTGTTCTGGACCTGAGCCAAGGGCTCCCTCCATGAATACCAGTGGCCAATGGGTAGCTAGTCCTGTAGGCTGTGGAGTCAAATTTAGCTTGAGGACATGTTTCTTGTAAGCCCTACTGATATTACTTCTATTAGATAGGCTTCTTTTTTGACACTTCCCATGGAAATGTCAGCACTACAAATACAAGACACATTTTCTTGATGTTCTCAGTAGCCTACTGCCATCTCCCTTACTCAGATTTCATCCAGCGTGGCAAGGACGTGGTCTGTGCGGGTATGTTGGTAACCTTCCAGAGGACCCTCTCTGTGATCTAGACCAAGTCATGGACCCCACACTGTGAAGAGCCTCCTGAGGAGGGATTTGTTACTGTTGTTAAGCCCAAATGTAGGACTCTAACATGCTCCTTTTTCAGTCCTCAAGTGTTAAGGTCTTATGGATGACATTATTTTTTACATGTTTGTGTTCCATTTCATTTCTGGTCATGCTCAACTGATTTTTATTTATGCAATGTTTGTCTGTTTTGGGGTCTGTTTCTTCCCATCTCCTTAAACCCAGCATGATCAACGCAGACTTCAGCACGGCAACTGTCTTGATTTCATTTGGAGCTCTCCTGGGGAAAACAAGCCCAGTCCAAATGGTGATCCTGACAATTATGGAGATCATATTCTTTTCATGCAATGAGTACCTTGTTGTGGATGTCCTGAAAGTAGGTACCATGCTTTTATTTTTAATAAGTAAGGGGAAAGACTATAGGTAAAGCAAACACCTCTCTGCTCTGCCATGGTGCACTTCAAGCCTTTGGTTTTGTTTTTCAATTGCCCGACTTGCTTCCTCTGTCTAGCCATCTCATTGCTTAGCTTCAGCATTAAAATACTACTTCTCTGTGGCACAACTTCCTATCTCCCTCACTTGCTTGCCTATTCCTCTTCCTCTCTGCTTGCTAATTCCAGGTGTTGGCATAATTTGTGACTGCCAACCACCTGAAAGTCTTCTTGTGAAGTCCATCTTGTGGCATAAAATGTGACTGTAATATTTTTCATGAGATTGTCTAATATCTTTCAAAATGAGCGGTAAAGGATAGTTAACTTCTAGATCTATTGGTCTGAGAAAACCTACAGTGAGAAAGTACTGGCACCATTTAAATTTTGAGAAAGAGCTTCATGCTCAGTGTGAAACTAGCTCTCTAGGAGAATGAGAAGCAGGAGCAAGCCACTGGAGGTCTCCTGAATCCGCCTTCATTATTTATATACTGCAGGCCTCACTTTAAATCCCAAGATCAGGACTCCTAAACCTAAATTAACATTTTTCTCCTGTATCATGCTTGTCTGTATATCTGTGCAGAATTACCAGTAGGACAGTGCAGTGGTTGGGGAGAGTTAGCAAACAATTCTCACGTCTTAACATGTATCAAGCTTTTTTCCCCCCCAGAAATTCACTTGAGCAACAAAACATCCATCCAGAACTAACTTCCTAACACCCCACTATTCAAAAGTGTGCAAATTTGAGTTTTTTAACAAAAGAGGATTCACCCACAAAATTGAAACTAAGCTTTTGAACCCTTCCAAGGTTTTAGGATGCTACGCCCACAAGTTTTGATTTGTACAGCCTCTGAATAAAAGAATGGAAGTGCTAAGGGCCAGGCATCTACTGGTCTTAGGCTCCTAGGTGTGATCTTAGTCCACTCTGCTTAAGTCCCTGAACAAACATTAATTGACCTACTTTTGTAAAAAGTCAGAATTTTAGCTATAAGAATAAACCACGAAAAAGAGCAAGCAGAAGGAAGCGTTACGTTTTTTAAGGAACTCTAGTAGGGTGGAATTGGGTCTGGACATAACGCTTTTAAGAACTGTTAAAGACTCATCTAAAAAGTACTCTGTATAACTAGTAAGAATAACTCATGCTAACCATTGTGTCTTTACTGTGGTACATCTTCGCTCTGTAGCGGTCTCAAATGCTAACTCCTAGTCTCTACCAAGGAAAGTCAATTGACAAACCTATCCAAACTCTTCCTGTCTTAAATCCTGTCTTCACCATTACCACACTATGGGCCACAACAGTGATAGGGTTTATATTTTTTCCCCTATTGTAGGCCACAGATATTGGAGCATCAATGACTATTCACGCTTTTGGAGCTTACTTTGGGCTGGCTGCAGCCCGAGTCTTGTATCGCCCTGGTTTGAAAAAAGGTCATGAAAATGAAGGGTCTTCCTATCACTCAGACAAGTTTGCTATGATCGGTAAGTAAGAGGCAGTTGTTGTAAAAACAATGGCGAGTACTACTCAGTTGTTCCCTTTCTCATCCACTGCATACGGTACTCCCCTTGCTAGGCTACAACTTTTTGCTCATGAGCCTTGCAATGAGTTACTTTTCTTCTGCCGCTGCTGTTGTGTTTTCAAAACAACCCAAAACTGATAACTGCTTAAAGCAAAAAAGGGAGACAAAAGAGAGACAAATTCCAGTGGGAGAGAGAAATTCAACCAAGCATTTATTTAAAGGAAATTACTGTCATTTTCTTATTGGAAAATCTTTAACCACCTCTAGTCAATGAGTCAAATCTCCCAAACCTTCCTGTTAGGTGAGTGATCAATATATCGCATTTGAAAAAAAATTAAGACATAAAGAACTTATAGGCAAGATTCTTCGACCTTTCCTTACATTGAGGAGTTTTAGCCTGCAAGAATCCCAAAGGACCTACCCCAAGAGTAAGGTATTATTTATGGCAAAATCTTTTCCTCAGTGACTTGACAATGGCCATAGAACAAGTCTTCGGGTGAACCCAGACAGACCAGGACTAATTACTATACTTGTGTTTCTCTTTGTCAGTCTCCTTGAATACAGAGGGAGGGAGAGAAAGAAGCTCAAAAGTGCCAGGGGTCTAATGTCTAGTGTAACACACTCTTGTGTAGTATTCCATCACTTTTCCAAGCCTTTGATCACTTCTCAGGCATGTCGCCCTCCTTCGGCCATTGGGAAGCTATTTGTGCTTTGCTGGATCTCTGTCATTCAAAACCATCTGGTAAGGAAATGATTCTTTGTATTCCTACAGGCACTCTTTTCCTCTGGTTGTTTTGGCCCAGTTTCAACTCTGCCATTGCAGTACCTGGGGATCCTCAATACAGAGCAATAGTTAATACTTACTTCTCTCTAGCTGCATGTACGGTCACAGCATTTGCCTTCTCCAGCTTCATTGAGCATAGAGGCAAGTTTGATATGGTAAGATAATTGCTTCTGCCATTGAATCTAGTGTGGAATTGCAAAGAGTCACCAGTTTTTAAAGGTATTGAGAAAATACCTACCTTCAAAGGAGTGGTTTCTAAAACATTAGGACCCTACTTAACCATATAGTAAGACTATCCTACTATTTTATTGTGAATCCATGGATTGACATATGTAGTCCTGGCTGCAGCAGTTACTGGGTAGGAGGATTAAAACCAGGTCTCTAAGGGGATTAATTCCTGACTTTCTCAATAGCACATCCATTTCTGTGGGACACATTTAAATGAATGAATACATCTTTTACAATGTGATGACAAAGAAGGTGCATGCAGTAAGTCACACTGGGCATTTTTACGCATGAAAGTGCCGGAGCACTGGGCACTTTGAAGAGCACTTGGTGCTGCGGCACTGCCAGTTGTATAAGTGGTGAAATGCACACAGAAAATAGCAGGAGTCCACTTTTGAACTCAAACACGTAGAAAGTGTTTGAATTCAAAAGTGCACTGCTGCCATTTTCTCCATACTAACGTGCATTTTGCCACTTCCGCAACTGCAAGCGATGCAGCTCCTTGTGTGTCAGCTCGCATGCGGAGCAGACTCGCTTATAGTTTCATAGTTTCATAGTTGGTTGGGTCAGAAGGGACCTGAGCAGATCATCACGTCTGACCCCCTGCCATGGGCAGGAAAGAGTACTGGGGTCAAACGACCCCGGCAAGGTGTTCATCCAGCCTCCTTTTAAAGACCCCCAGGGTAGGAGCCAGCACCACTTTGCTTGGAAGTTGGTTCCAGATCCTAGCCGCCCTGACAGTGAAGTCACGCCTCCTGATGTCTAATCTGAATCTCCCCTCTGCCAGCTTGTGACCGTTATTCCTGGTCACTCCTGGCAGTGCTCAGGGGAACAGGATCTCCCCCAATGCCTGCTGATCCCCCCTGACTAGTTTGTAACAGGACACTAGATCCCCCCTCAGCCTTCCCTTGTGGAGGATGAACAGGTTCAGGTCCCATCGCCTCTCCTCGGAGGGCCTGCCCTGCTGTCCCCTGACCATGCGAGTGGCCTCCTCTGGACCCTCTCCATGTTGTCCACATCCCTCCTGAAGTGCGACATCCAGAACTGGATGCAGTACTCCAGCTGCGGCCTGACCAGTACCAAATAGAGGGGGAGGATCACCTCCCTGGACCTGCTCGAGATGCATCTGTGGATGCATGACAAGGTATGGTTGGCCTTTCAGACCGCATCCCCACACTGCCGGCCCATGTTCATCTTGGTATCAACGATGACTCCAAGATCCTTTTCTGCCTCTGCACTGCTGAGAAGGGATTTCCCCAGCCTGTAGGGACGGTGCTGGTTATTCCTCCCCAGGTGCAGCACCTTGCACTTGTCGGTGTTGAATCCCATCCTGTTCTCATCCGCCCACCCCTGTAACCTGTCTAGGTCCAATTGCAGCCTATTCCTCCCATCTAGCATGCCCACTTCTCCCCATATCTTAGTGTTATCAGGAAATTTGAACAGGGTGCTTTTTACCCCCTCGTCCAAGTCACTGCTGAAGATGTTGAACACTGCGGGCCCAAGGACCGAGCCCTGGGGGACCCCACTGCCCACATCTCTCCAGGTCAAAAATGACCCGTCCACCGCCACTCTCTCCGTACGGCCCTCCAGCTAACTATTGACCCATCTGACTGTATAGGTATCAACGCCACAGTCTCCTAGTTTTTTAATGAGAATGGGGTGAAAGACAGTGTCAAAGGCCTCCCTGAAATCCAGAAAGACTACATCCACTGCTACCCCTGCATCTAAGGACTCTGTGACCTGGTCGTAGAAGGCCACCAGGTTGGTCTGACAGGACCTGCCCTTAATGAACCCGTGTTTGTTGTCCCTAAGCATAATCTCCCCTGCTGGCCCCTCGTGGACATGTGCCAGGATAATTCTCTCAAAAAGCTTCCCCAGGATCGAGGTAAGGCTAACTGGTCTATAGTTTCCTGGGTCCTCCTTGCTCCCTTTATTTTAAAATGGGAACCACACTGGCCTTTTTCCAGTCCTCCGGCACAACGCCAGAACACCACAAGTGCTCATAAAGCTGTGCCAGAGGTCCTTCAATGACCTCTGCTAATTCGATTAATGAAATCCCTGGCACATCTGGGCATGAAAATATTTCTATATAAATGCCCACACTTACAAAACACATCTCTGGTCCACCTCTTTTCTTACCCTCTATCACTTTGTGTTCCATACAGGTTCACATTCAAAATGCCACCCTAGCAGGCGGAGTAGCAGTGGGGTCCTGTGCTGACTTGGGCATCGAGACTTTTGGCGCTATGTTAATTGGTTTTGTCGCTGCAATCATCTCTGGCATCGGATTCAAGTTCCTGACTGTAAGTCTCAAATAAAGTAACAGGCGTTGGGCTTATTTTTGACCTCACACTGAGTTCTTTGATTCATAAAATCATAGAAAAGTAGGGCTGGAAGGGACATGTAGAGCAGTGGTTCTCAATCTTTTGTGTACCAGGACTCATTTGTAAACTTCCCAATCTCAACCCACTCACCCTTGACCCACTGCCACCTGCCACCAGCCCCCCAGTGTGTGGGGCAGGGGGTGGAGGTGGAGGTGGGACCCCAGCAGCTTTTTGCAGGCTGGAACTCTGCCAGCCTGCAAAGAAAAAGCAATGGTTTTGGCCATTTTTCTCCTTCAAGGGAGAATCCATTTTTAAAGTTTGTTCATAACCCTTTCATATATTCTCGCAATCCACTTTTGGGTCATGACCCCCAGGTTGACAAATGCTGCTTCAGGGGTTATTTAGTTTAACCTCCAACAAAGGCAAGAAACTGGTGTCACTCCTGATTTAGAAGATGAGAAGCAGGCCTTTAGTATGGATAGAGATTAGCAAGACCTAGGCAACCATCAGCACAGGTCAATTGGCCCCTATACAGGAGCAATGAGGCTGTGCTGATGTGCTGTAATTACAATGCGTTGAAGCAGAATTGATTAATCAAGTCTGCTGGAGTGTAATAATAACCATGCTCCAGCAGCCTCCAGCATCTTGTGTGTCAGAGTCCCCGCACTTAAAAATGGCAATGGGGGCATTTTATCTAACGCTCATTCAATGAGTGTTAGATACAGCATCCCTGCCTCCATTTTTAAGTGCATAGACTTTGATACACAAGACGCTCTGGGTGCTTTAATTAGAGTGGTTCTCAGAGCCTCTTTAATTAAAGCACTTCCCTCCCCCAACTCCTGGAGTACGTGTATAAATGCTTCAGTACCTTTGAGAATAGGTGGTCCCGATCCCTGAAAAAATGCAGCTATCTGAGCTAGCTGAATCTGAATTTCTGTTGGGAAACCCCCAACAATTAAAAAGCCTGGTTGTAATGAAAATTTAAAATTCCCAAGCAAACAGCAATTTCAAAGAGGATGCCTGTGTCAGGTCAATTGAAAATTCATTTTTATTCAGAACTAACCCATTAAATGTTTTGCCACATGATAAGATACTTTCCTAAATAAAAATTCATTATAAGATACTTTTCTAACATAAAAGTTATTTTGCATTAAAAATGGATAGGTCCCATTCCAAAAATATTGAGTCAAAACATTTGGATGCTGTTAAAACACCTAGTTTCAGATTTTTAATGAAAAAATTATCAAAATCAACACAATCCCATGAAAGGTTCAAGTTCAATAAAATAGAATTCCTTAAGAGAAAATATCCCAACAGATCATTTTTTACCACCTATTCATGGCATGTATTTGCTTGTTGGGATCTTCACCCTATTTTCCTTCCAACTCAAAATGTGTATCCATGGCTACGCCGTTTAATAACATCACAGAACTTCTGTATATCCAGTAACGATACAAATTATATTAGCACTTTCCTCTGTGTAAATAATATAAGTGATGAGGTAGGTCACAGTATTAATAGCAAATCACTAACTATGTATAAGAAGCATATTTCACTATTGTATTTTCTTCACAGCTAATTTTTCTTATAAATTTTTACACTAGAACTTGAAAACCAAGAACTAAGCTAAAATTATGCTTTCCTCTGATTTCAGCCACTTCTTGCTTCTTATCTGAAAATTCAAGACACTTGCGGAGTCCATAATTTACATGGCTTGCCTGGAATACTGGGCGGGATTGCAAGCATCATTGCAGCTGCGATACAAGTAGAACATCTGTGAGTTTAAAAAACCAAAAAAAGAGAGTTCTTTCATAAGGCTGGCAGCCATTTTGTGTTTTATTCAGTGCAAGCTGCTTGAGACCACATTTGGCATTGCCAGTCTCAAAGTATTAAAAAAAAAATTGGATCATGTCCTGAAACATCCTGAGATGTAAAACAAAAAATGAATCATTAGGCTGAACAATTTACATTATCTTTCTTTCCATCTTTGAGGTCCAGAAATTGTCCCCCTGAACAAAAGCTGAGATTCTCATAAATTCCTCTGATTCCAGGACATGAGGCATTAGGAAAGCCACCAAGTTACACAAAACAAGAAAATTGCTGCAGTTGACAACCCTGTGCCCTGTGCACTCCTTACTATGAAAATGAAGATCTTATGGTTGCTCTTTTTGCTCATAGGGACATTACTGAAGTTTTGCAAAAATTCAATAAGCTTTTCATTTTCTCAGGCCAAACTTTGAGTCTGAATGCCCTCCTTCCCCCGCAAGTAATGTGGGCATCATATAGCAAACCAAAGCTAGACCAAGATGGTGTCTAGTGGGTCTCTGCTTTGTTTTATTTATTCTGGTTTCCCTCTTAAGTTTTTCTGTTTCTCTTACTTTAAGCTGTCCTGAAACATTTTGGGGAAGGGTGGATATAAATTAAATAAATAAATATAATCACCTTTTTTTCAAGAAAAGCATTATTTCCTTATATATTTAAGTCTAACCCTCTACCTGGTAATTTTATCCTGCTGAGAGCAATAATAAAAATATATACAATGCAGTAAAATTCCTGCTCTGGAAACTGAGTGCTGTTTTAACTGTTTGTGACCTTTTCATCCATCCTTTTTCAGGTCATCTCATCCTATTTCTGTTGGTATGCAGGCTGCTGCCTTGGGTTGTACACTTGGAATTGCACTAATAGGAGGAGCGTTTGCAGGTTAGTAAGATGCACAGAGCACCCAAAGCTTATAAATCTTTAGAAACATGCTGTTTGCCTCTCCCCTCTTCCTCCTTTCTGCTGAGTTCAGCAGCAGAGGAAAGGAGGGTATGCCTGGTGGTGGCACCATTTACCCATGGGCTCTGGAGCAGTGCAAAAACAGAGGGTAAGGCTAGACCCTGGCTGAGAGTTCACATGCAAAAGAATCATAGCATCCTAGAGAAGTAGAGCTGGAAGCAACCTCCATATGTCAAGACCAATCACCTGCCTGAAACAGAATTATCCCTATCCAAACCATCCCATACAATCATAATCTAAACTCTACATAAGACTACCTTCAACCCTGACATAACACAGACCTAACAGCGATGTGATACCAAGGTGACTGCGGAGCCACTGACCATCACCATTGAAATCTCATGGTGATCAGGATTGGTCCCAAATGATTGGAAAAGGGCAAATATAGTGCCCTTCTTTAAGAATGGGAAGAAAGAGGATCCAGGGAACTGCAGACCAGTCAGCCTCACCTCACTCCCTGGAAAAATCAGGTCCTCAGGGAAGCCATTTCTAAGCATGAGGAGGAGGAGAAGGTGATTATGAACATTCAGCATGGATTCACCAAGGGCAAGTCATGCCTGACCAACGTGATTGCCTTCTATGATGAAATGACTGGCTTCGTGGATGTGGGGAGACCAGTGGACATGATACACCTTGACTTTAGCAAGGCTTTTGATAAAGTCTGCCACAACATTTTCACAAGCAAGCTAAGAAAGTATGAGTTGGATGAATGGACTGTAAGGTGGATAAAAAACTGGATTGAGCATCAGGCTGAGCGAATTATAGTCAATGATTCAACATTTAGCTGGGAGTTGGTGTCAAATGGAGTGCCCCAGAAGTCAATCCTGCAGTTGGTTTGTTCAATATGTTCATCAATAACCTAGAAGATGGGATGGAGTGTACCCTCAGCAAGTTCATGGATGACACCAAACTGAAGGGAGCAGGGGATACACTGGAGGATAGGGCTAGGATTCAAAGGGATTTTGACAAGTTGGAGGATTAGACCAAAAGTAATCTCATGAGGTTTAACAAGGGTATGTTCAAAGTCCTGCATTTAGAATGGAACAATCCCATGGACCAGAACAGGCTGGGGACTGACTAGATAAGCAGCAGTTGTTCAGAGAAGGACCTGGGGGTTACAGTGGACAATAAGCTGAATATGAGCCAGCAGTGTGCCCTCGTTGCCAAGAAGGCTGATGGCATCCCAGGCTGCATTGATAGGAGCACTGCCAGCAGATTGATGGATGTGATTATTCTCCTCTATTCAGCATAGTGAAGCTGCATCTGGAGTCCCATGTCCAGTTTTGGGTCCCTCACTACAAAAAGAATATGGACAAATTTGAAAGAGTCCATTGAAGGGCAACAAAAATTAGTTAGGGGACTGGAAAACACGACTTCTGAGGAGATCTGAGAGAACTGGGCCTATTCAGTCTGGGGGAGAGAAAACTGAGAGGGGATTCAATTGCAGCCTTCAACTACCTGAAGGGGGGCTTGAAAGAGGATGGAGGTGGACCATTATCAGTGGTGGCAGATGACAAAGCAAGGGGCAATGGTCTCAAGTTGAAGCAAGGGAAGTATAGTTAAGATATTAGGAAACGCTTCCTCACTAGAAGACTAATAAAGCACTGGAACAGGTTACCCAGGAAAGTGGTAGAAAATCCATCCTTGGAGGCTAGACAAAGCCTTGGCTGGGATGATATAGTTGAGGAGGGTCCTGCTTTGAGCAGAAGATTAGATTAGCTGACCTCCTGAGGTCTTTTTCAACCCTAACTTTCTATTATTCTAACAGCCTAACAGGGTAAAGCAGGAGAATCGTAGCAACCAATGTCCTGCTTCTATGAAATGCTGTCAATATATGCTCAAGAGATCCTGGGTAGAGGACTAGGTCCCCTACTACAAAGAAAGGCAAAAACCCCCATGGTGCATACCAATCTGACCATGGGGTAAAATTCCTTCCTGAAGTCAAATGTGGTGATTGGTCTTACTCTGAGTGGAGGGCAAGACCCACTATGCAGGAACCTCTGGCTTTGGTCCCAGGATGGAGGCAACCAGCAAAACATGGAAACATGGAAAATACCCACAGTAGAACATAGGCCTACACCTAGATCATCCTCAACCAGTGGCTGTCCACTCTCTTTCTGAACACCTCCAGTATGGGGAGCTGGGAGCTAAGCAGTGCCAGGGCCAGGCCCCCTGCTGTGGTGGCTGCCCAAGAACAAATTTGCTCCTGGTCAGCATCTACATGAGCCCTGCTGCACAGTATCGACTGTGCAGTTAGTTTAGTACCTGTATCTACAGGTACTAGCTAACTGCACAGTAGACTGATTTACTGCGGGGTAGCTTATTAGCACTGTAACTTGGTGATGCTTTACTGTGCAGTAGATTAGTTTAGTGCACAGTGAAGCATCTTGTGTAGACACACCCAGTCTGTTCTATTGCCTCACACTTCTAACAGTAAAGAGGCAAAGGTGGGACACAACCACGCCCCTTTTGGATCCACCCCATCAGGCTGTCTTTCTAGATAATATGTTTTAGCCAAAATGAAGTTGAATGGTGCTATGCAGGTGTAGCTGGATGAAATTCTATTGACTGGGTTTTACACAGGGTCAGACTAGATGACCCTGTTATCTATTGCTAGCTGATGGCTTAAAATAGGTGGAGCTAGATAGCACTAAGCTATCTAGCACTAGAACACTGCTTCCAAACAGATTTCTACTGAGGATTTGCAAAATATTATTTCCAAAGGCTTATAACTTGACCGAATGTGGGTATATATTCATAGGGACAAACATATTTAGGCTAGATATCAGGAGGTGCTACTTCACGGTCAGGGCGGCTAGGATCTGGAACCAACTTCCAAGAGAAGTGGTGCTGGCTCCTACTCTGGTTGTCTTTAAGAGGAGGTTGGATGTACATCTTGCTGGGGTTGTTTGACCCCAGTACTCTTTCCTGCCATGGCAGGGGATCGGACTCGATGATCTGCTCAGGTCCCTTCTGACCCTAGAAACTATGAAACTATGAAACATAAAGCAGTCCCCTGACTCCAAGGCCAGCCTTTCTTGAACATTTCAAAACCATACTCCACAGTTTGGAAGCACTGGAACCTCAGTGAAACGATTAGGAGAACATGGGTGGGAGGGGGACATTTCACCTTCGTCTCATTAGAACTGGTGCTAAACAAACCAAAAACTCAGACTGACCCAGACACTCCCCAAAAGCAATTTAAATCTGAGAAAGTTGTAAACATCTAAGAACTGAGCCTTTATAATGGAAAGTATCGCGCAACTGCAACACTTGTAATATTGACCAGCGTGATATTACAGGCCCTGATTCGGTGTGGCATTAGGTATTTCCTGATAAACGTCACCACCTTGAAGGTGGTGCTTACTGCCTTCCAAAATTGCACTGATAACTAAAAAGACAGGGCAAAGGCCATTATTCTCCTCCCAAGGGCACCCCTTGTAGCACGTCTTGTGGAACATGTGCACCGTTGAACTCATGGGATTTTCTTTCCTGCAGGTTTAATTCTCAACTTGCCTTTCTTGGGTCAAGCCCCGGATCAGAACTGCTTCGACGATTCAGTTTACTGGGAGGTAGGATATAACCGCAAAGGAACACAGCCAGCAGGAAGTGCTACACTTGTATTTCCTGCTATGGGAAGTAGAGAGAATAGCGCGGTCCAGCACTGATGGTGCTCATGTAGTGGGACTCTGGGGATTCATACTGCATTCCTGGGATTGCCTGGAGATTCTGGCCTCTTCACCAGCTTCTCTCTGAAGGCACCACGCTCAGAGGCCTTGAACCCTTCTTGGTGGCTCTGTCCATTATTGCTCCCTCTCTGGCATGCTTGAGATCGGGGTGCAGTATGGGCATAACCTTGTTTGAAGCAGGAGAGACCCGAGCTTCAAAAAAAAAACTGCTTTAACTCAGGTTTGGGGTCCTTTAGACCCACCTCTGAAACCTCAAGAGTGTTAGTGCTGCAGCCCCTAAAGTAAATCAATGAGGAATAAAGAGAAACCTTATTGAGGCAGGTTGCAAAGAGGAAGAAATCCACTGTAATCTGCTGCCATCTAGAGTCAGTTCGGCCTCATCTACACTACAGAGCTCTTCTCGGAGAGATTTGTTGGCTAAGGGTCTGAAGAGGTCCATAAAATAATTGATTAGCTCTGTTGGCAACCCTCCCCACCCTCCCCCCCAGCCCTGTGTGGATGCAGGTCTGACAGCAGGAGGACAGTTTCTTCCATTTAGAGGAAATGATGTAATCCTAGCACCAAAAAAATACTTCTTCCTACAGAGATACCTCTACAACAGGGGCAGGCAAAATGCAACCTGCGGGCCAAATGTAGCCCTCAAGTCTATTCTGTTTGGCCCACGGGGCCCCTAAACATTTTAGAAAATTAATATTTATTTGCCCCTGGCTGCCTGTCACATGGCCCTTGATAGCTTGCCAAAACACAGCAAGCGGCCCTCCACCCAAAATAATTGCCTGCCCCTGCTCTGCAATGACGGCATCTCTTTAGGTCAGATAGCCCTGACCCCACAAGAGCTGCTTCCCCAGTGAAAGTAGCAGCACCTCTATAATAGGGTTTTAATGTCTGAGACATCTGTCTGTTCCTGACTGAAAAATAAATACAAATATTTTTTTCTGATTTCTTTCCCACATGGCAGAAAAATCGTGCAAACAGGGATAATTGGGAAAAAAAAGATTTGTCTTGTCTTTCTTAATTTTCCCACTATAGATGGAGGAAAGGCTTTCTACTGAAAGTTTTGTGTTATGATTCAGAAGTGTAGGGTCCAATTACTAGCTCTATGTGTATAACTCTGGGGAAGCACCTTATTCTATATGAGCCTCAGTTCCCTATATATTAAATGGACATGAGCTGAAAGGCACAGGATTTTTTCCTTGTCTATTTAGATGGCCCATTCTTCAGGAAAGGCACTGTTTCATATTCTGCATTTATCCAGTGGGGTTGTCCCAATAACCAACTTCCTTATTCCATTCCCAAACTGAAAAAAAAATAATAATTTCAGTTAATCCCTCAAACCAAAAGTTTTTTAAAAATATTTAGAAAAAAAACAATTTTTCCCCCACCTGAGTGATACCTATGGACCTTGTTTCATTTCAGAAATGTCTTAGCTACTAATTTAGACATTTTGAATATCATTTCTAAATTTTTTAGTTGGCCAAACTTGTTCACTAAATTCAGCGAAATCCACAAATAAAATTAGATCAAAATGGTGGGGTTTTTTATGAATAAACTGTTAACCAAATACTTGGCAAAATAATATAGAGCCTGCCATAAAGGTGCTTCTGTATTGATTCATGTGTATTGGCATGACACTATTAAAAATACCAATAAGTATTGTAATTTTTATTTACCAAGAGAAGGAGAGTGTATTAACGTGTTAGGAAACACAACATGCCTCTATAATACTAGAAACTGTAGAAGAGTTTAAAGTGTAGATGACAAAGAAATCCAGCCTATTTTTAACCAGAATAAATATAAACCTCAGTTCCAGAGTTCATCAATATCTATAGAAATATCCATGTTAGCAAGATTCAACCCAAAATGTTAATGTAGGGTGGATATTTTCAAAGAAGGTTAGGGTAGATTCATACCCAATTCCTTTGAATTACACGGGGAGTTGAGTACCTAATTTATTTGTAAACCCCAGCATGGATATATTACATGTTATGAAGCATTTCCTTTGTCAGGACAGTGGAAATCTTCTAAACTAAAGATGCACTGAATGGCTCAGAATTTCTCCCCAAACAGCAGGGAAGCAAGATGATTTTTTCAATAATTAAATGCAAAAGGTGAATGGAAAGAATGATATTTATATTGCACTAGGAAGTCATTTTGGGTGTGAACTCCAGAAAGACCAAAGGGCGTGAGCTGGGGTTAATTTTTTTTTTTTTTTTTTGGTTTTCATACCAGGTCCCAGAAGAAAGCAAACAATTTGTTGAACTGTCCAGCGAACAAGACATTCAGAGATCTAATGTCAACATGTAGATGGATTTTTCCATTATTAACTTCAGTCCTAATAGTGTCATTTTCAGACATTAGTGGTTTTCAATAAGTAAAGGCATGTAAAGAGCTATAGTTTTGTAAAATGAAATAAGCTTTAATAAGGATATAGTGCCCCTACCAAATCTGATATACACAATGCATATTTCAAGCTCTGTTGAATGTAAAAGGCTTTCAAATACCTATGCTTACCTAAAATTGAAAGCAGCTAACTGGATTGCAATATGCCCTGTATTTCAGCAATCCATCGTAACTCAAGTTCTTTAAATTGATTTCACATCTATGTGTTTCTACCATGCTTATCGCCAAGGTTTCGTGTTTAGCAGCAAGTATTCAGAATCTGGAATGAAATGTTACTTTAGTAAGACATGGAAAAATTAGACCAAGAAGAATTTCATACCCTCTAAGCTAGTACAGGTAAACTGAGAGAGGATAAAGAAAAGATCTATAGGTTTTTATTTTGGTTTCCAAAATGATTTTTTACTAAAGACCGCCACACGAAACTGTTATGAAACCATGCCTACCTAATAAGTCATAACCCTGTTGTGGATTAAAAACTGGTCAAATAATAGGAAATAAAGTGTTAGGAATAATTCACAACTAGTTTTAAGTGCAAAAAAATGGCTATCAGTGAGATACCTAACACAGACATATGACAACTCCGTCTTCATTATATTTTTAATGATCTCAATGAGTAAGTGAATGGGAGGTGGGAC
Organism: Crocodylus siamensis; assembly: GCF_052110815.1. NCBI lineage: Eukaryota > Metazoa > Chordata > Crocodylia > Crocodylidae > Crocodylus > Crocodylus siamensis. Next base: position 6,549,280 of record NC_143395.1, read on the forward strand.
AAAATGTATTATTAACACAATAATTTAGGTTAGTCAAAACCAGGTGAGGCAATTCAGAAGCACCTTCTAAACCCTGTGTAACTGGGCAACATTGTCTGATGAAATCCAACACTGGCAAGCAGAAGATGATACTTATTGAGAGGCAAGCCTAAAGACTGACTTGTGGTCATTGACTGGTTCTGAGCTCAACACGCGTGCAAGAACAAGGTCTGGATTGTTAAGAGAGTCATTGAAGAAGCATGTGTGTCAGAGCAGAATAACATGTAAAATGCCTGTGTCACATCTAGAAGTCTGAAAGTGCTGCATCTGGAAAAACAACCCGGCCAGAAACAGGACAAAGGGCCAAGAAGACCAACAAAAGATAATGAGGATCCATGAAATGCATTAAGAGGAGAACTTAAAGGGAAGGACAAAATAAAAAGCAATTTTGAGCAAGCGTAAAACAGTACCACAGAGAAGCTCAGTCCTGTTTATTATGTGTCATAGTCAGATTAATAAGAGGCTTCCTGATTAAAAGGAAAGGGAGCTAATGTTAAAATGTGAGCAAGTGTGTAGGACTAATGAACAGAGCTCATTTCTTCAAGCTACAACTATGCCAAACAGAAGCACCAATTAGACTTTAGAAAGTGTTGTGAGCTGGATAAAGCAGATGAGCTTCCAATGGCTTTATAAGGACTGTTTTACTTTAGGGCTGACAACTGGGAGTTAGTGAGGAAGTCCTTCCATAAAGCTGAATTTCATTTAAAAAGTACTTACATGTTCTTCTGAGTTGTCCAATGCATGGCACCTTAAGATAGGATACTGGGTTAAACTGACCAGTAAGGTAAAACCACTGTATAGTGTTTTATATATAAGCTTTTATCGATGAACAAAATATCTAATTGTTTAAATACATTTTAATATTATTTTTAGAAATGTTCATTTTTGCAGATAAGCAGGGCCACACTGTGTTTTTCTTTTTTGTCTGAATGCAGTCTTGTATCCAAATACTCTAGGAAATATATTGTCTTTAAATGGGAAAGGCAAGAGGAACAGGTTGATATAACCGTTCAATGTTTAAAGATTTTGTAAATACTCTGTGCCTACATTAGAAGAGCAAAGCTGCCCATGGATGGGCTAATTGTATATATTTTATACACAATGGATGAAATTCACTCCCGTGCAGAAAGGTAGCGTAAAGCCACACTTAACTCCCACTGGGCTCATCTACGTGAGATGCTATGTTGGTGTAGTGACAAGCTATGGTACCGTAGCGTTGGCGGGCACAAATCGTGATGCTGACACTACTGCACTGTAACAACAAGCTACTGTATAGTAGCTCATTGCTACTGCGCAGTAGCATGGGGAAAGACCCACGCAGCATCAGGACTGTGCAGTAATCCCAGTTAAGCAAATATTAAATGACTGTGCAGTAACAACTGCACAGTCCAGCGGACATGTAGCTGCACCCACTGACACCTCATTTTGAGGATTTCAGTAGGTTTTAAGTTCACCTTCAATCTAAGGGTACATTTTACCCATTTGAAGTATTGACTTTCTGGGACTACTTGCAAAGCTAAATGCTACTCATTGGGCATGTCTGCACAAGACACTTACTGTCGAGTAGACAAATTAGCTTGATAGTAAATGTCTCATTTCTACACGTGCACTCCATTAGGCTGCAGGAAACTAATTAACTCCATAGCAGGATAGTACTTGTAAATACTTATTGAGAGGCAAGCCTAAAGACTGACTTGTGGTCATTGACTGGTTCTGAGCTCAACACGCGTGCAAGAACAAGTAAATACAAGTACAAGTACTATCCTGCTGTGGAGTTTTTTACTCCACAACACCACACGTGTAGACACTAAAGGCTCTGGCTGAGGTGAAGGTGTTTCAGTGCAGGGAATACCTGCTAGCTAGTCCCATATTGGAACATCCTCATGTCCCAGCCATCCCCTCCACAGCACATTGAGCCACATCAGAGCAGCCCTGGGCTGGCAGGCTAACCCCCCAGACCTCTGCCAGCCAATGCTACTCCAACTGTCTCAACATGCTGCAGTCCTGGGTGCATGTGTAAAAGCAGTGCCCAGGAGCAAGAATCTCTGGCGCAGTAAGTGCCGGGGTTTATTGCATTGCCTGCATAAGCATATGTGGACACACCCAGTCTAAGGAAGTCTCAAGGAATAAATCCACAGTGATAATGAGAAAGTACAGTTCATCAATTTGAACAGAGCTGCAATCAATAAAATAAATATTTTTATCCCTAGACTCTGGCTCTGTTTTCAGACTCGTTTACATTAACAGTTGGGAGCTAACACTTGTGTGAGTGTGCGTGCGTGCATGTGTGTGTGTGTGTAAATATTGGTACAACCATGAATTCAATGACACATCCTATTCTGGTGTCTACATTTTAAGAGAATGTTGGAAAATTGGAGGGGGTTTGGAGGGAAAGCTTTGAGAATGATTCAAGGTATAAAAAAATTTGTTAAATTGAATTTTTTTAAAAACAAGAAACACAGGAACCCATGACTGGAAGGGACCTCTTGAGTTATCAGCTCTTGCCCCTTGCTGTTGAAAATAATCATAGTACTTTGCATCATGCTCCATTTAATCATCAAATAGGGTTTTGACCCCATTTCTCCAGTTGAAAGGTTGTTCCAGACCTCATTGTTCTGCTGTATAGATACCTTCTAATTTACAGCTTTAATTTATTTATTCTCAGTTTATATGCACTTTACTCATATACTGCTTAGGTTGCCATTCAGCTCCCTCTCTACTGTTCATATGTTAGACTGTAACATTGTAGCCATGATGGAATGTGTCCTTATGTCCAACAGCTGTCCTAACTATACTGTTGCTCCAATTAAAGAAGACACAAAAAAGCTATATCAATAGGATACATTTCTGCAATTAAAAAACCCAGTTCTGACCAACTAGGGAAGTGAATGCAAAAAATAAGTAGGTAGGTAGACAAAGACAAGGGATATAAATCATCAGTTTGAAAATACAAAAAATTAACAATGGAAATAAGAGGAATCAAAAATAGCAAAAGTTTCTATGGCCAGCAGCAATAAGAAATAATACAAATATCTCATCTACAAATGCATTCCTAACAATGGTACAGCCCTGACACTTGGTACAAATGGTAAAATTGGCAGAGACATAGAAAATGCAGAAATATTCAAGAAATATTAGTTCTGTATTTATTCTGAGATGAACTATTCATATTATATAATGAATCATGTTTTCTTGTATTGGCACTAGGGAGGGTGTTTTAAAAAATGGTAAAGATAAACTTTTGCAAATCTACAGGGCAGGATGACAAACATCTAGTCTATTTAAAATGCTGTTAAGGGAGAACTTTGTACTATTAAATACTGGTAATAGGAGTAAATGACAGAGTAGCAGCTGCTGCAGCTGGAGCCTCTGTGGAGATAGGGGGACCATGGGGGAAGAGAAAGTGCCTATAAACAACAGATATGGAGCCTCATATGCAGCACCGAAGTGTTCATTTCATTCCTCCTCTGCTGGCTGAGACAGAAACTCCTATTTCCATATTTCCCCATTAATAATGAAAATACCAGTTTTCAACAGCTGAATTATGTGAAATGGTGTGTCTTGTATGCAGGAAAGTATGGTATCCCAGGAGAAACGGCCTTCCTGTTAGAACAGTGAGGCAGTAGAAGAGACCTCTTGGGGAAGTTGTGGAATCTCCTTTGCTGGAGGCTTTGAAGCAGAGGTTGTATAAGCATTGGTCAGGGTTGATTTAAGAGTAACATTGCCACATTTATGCAGGCAGTTGGAAAAGATGACCCTTGAGGTCCTTTCCAACCTCATGATTATATAATTGCATAATATAATTCTATAATTCTGTGATCCAAGCACATAATTATGGAACACTTTTCCATACTAAACAATCATTAAGTTAGTCATTAAAAAAGGCTTGAGGACATATGCTAACTGAAAGCTCAAGCTGGACAACTTCAACCTACAAGTGTAATTTCACAATGAGGGCATTCTAGTAGCCACTGGAAGAATGTACCTCCAGGCTATGAAGGACTCTCCAGCCCTTTAAATTGTCCAATCTGGACTGGATATCTTTGTTGGAGGCATGGTTTAGGTCATGCATACTTTGTTGGTTTGATACAACATTCAGTGATGGATGGTTGTTCCCCTGTGTTATGTATGAGGTCAGAGATGATGATCATAATCATCCCTTTAGGTGAGAGAAAGAGTAGGAAAGGGGAACTGCACCTGTAAGGCAGATTGGTGGGAACCCAGAAGGGGCAGTCCCTGGGGGTGTCAGTTGGGACTGTAGGAAGGAAATCCTTGCATAGAGCCATCAACGCGGTACTGGAGATTGATAAGCACCAGCAGGCCCCTGAATAGATACTACTGGGGCTGACTAAGAGGGACTGACTACTGGGACTGACTACCGGGAACAGCCTGGAGAGAGAGTGCCTCAGAGGAGATGAAGTTTGGTGTACTATCGCTTTGGGAAGGTGGCCACAGGAAGCTTTGTTGTGAGGCATGGGGTGGCTGGGTGGGGAGGTGGGAGGCCACTGAAGATACTTCAGGGAAGCGTGTGGTCTGCTTAAGAGTTGCTCTGGGCTAGCGAGACCTGCAGGCTGCACTGTGTACTCATGTGGGACAATTTTAGACATTGACAAGCTTGAAGGGCTGATTAGGGTGCAGAAGCCTACAGAGCTGAGGACAGCACAAAGCAAAGTCCCCTGATGCCAAACCCTGAGCACAGAAAGTCCTATGATGTGAATGTAGAGGGAGAGGAACTGAATGTTGCCCCTTTTGACAGAACTAAACTCACTCCAAAATAACCATTACCATCTGAGTTGTGGCGGATGAGACCATTAGCCATTTGGGACACTGGAAGCATAAGCAGGCAAGGGGGTTGCTCCATATAGCTACTACTAATGCATATTCATAATATTAATATGAAAGTTAAAATAAACCTATGGGTAGAAACCTGAAAATAGGTGGGGTATAGAAGGCCAGATAGGGGGAGGCAGAGGGTGCTTCCATACGTGAAATTGGCATTAAAATGGGCCCCACCCTATAAATGGTGCTTCCGGGCATCCTGCTGGGGGCGGGAAAAGAACATTGGCACAGTCGATATCCGCTCCCACACTCCCTTTGGCTCCCAGCCCCCAAAGTGTTTTGCATTGTTTTCCTCTCCTTTGTTAGATCTCAGCTGTGCTGCTGTGCTTAGGTTGATATGGCACAATGGTGTATACAAGACTATCTCACATGGTTGTCTCATGGGTGATCCTGAGCCACTAATAATATGTAATTTATCCAGGGGCAAATCCCTTTAAGGATCCATATGCTAAATAACTCCATTAAATATTGAATCCTCTAAATTACAAAACCACAGAATCATAGAGAAGTCGGGCTGGAAGGGACCTCTGGAGGCCAGCTAGTCCAGCCACCTGCCTGAGGCAGTGTTAGCAGCATAACTGAGGCAGGGGGAGGGCAACCAGGACAGTAACTCCAGGCCCTGCATTTATTGGAGATGGTGAAAAAGCAGATGGCATGGCAGGAGCCTGCACTGCCCTGGGCACTGCACAGCTGCTCTGGGCATGGAGTTGCATGTGCTGCTATGTCTCTAGGCAGGGTCAGCCCTATCCAAATCCTTGTCTAACCTGTTAGACCCCCGACTTCATGCGGCACCCAATGACTAAGGAGACGACAATTCAATTGCTCATGGATCCTGTTACCTATTAGCCAGAGCAAGCAGGGAGCAAACACCAGCACACACTGCTCGCAACAGCTTTATTCAGAATAGAGACAGCTTCGGACAAGGGTCCCTCACAGACACACAGCCCATGAACCAGGGGACCTGCACTGAACAATAGTTTTTTTTCACATTTTATGCACCTTGATTCATGCTCGTTAACATTCGCTCCACCCTTGCTCCTCCTATGCTCCACCCTTTTCTCCTCCCATCTCAAGTTCCACCTCGATTTACTGTTTGCTTCATTAGCATGGAATTGCCTATGCATTTTACTCATTTACATACCTTTTTACTATAAGCACATGTCTAAGACCTTCACTCTTCTTTGGTCAATGGGCGGACTTTGACCAAAACCTGGAAGCTTCTGGAGGCCTCTTCACCAATCACCATTCACCTTTTTGCATATGTTCATCTCAGATTCTGTTACCAGATACGTGTTGTTTTTCACATTCCAGTCTGATTTTCTATCCTAAGTTGTACCATCTTCCACATTTCTAAAGCTTCACCTCATTCACAGCACTCAGACTCACACAGGCTCACTTGCTGCTTTTTTAGAAAAATGGTTCACACAGTTAAGATGGTTACTTAACATAAGGAAATGGCTGGCTTAGATATCATTCTGCCTTGTGGTCAGCAGCTTTTGCTAGGCCACAGGTTAAAGCCTTGTTTTCAGCTGCAAATCCAGTGCTCCTCAAGATCCAAATATAGTCACCCTAACATAACTTATTACTTAAATCTGCACAATCAACCCTGTTGCACAGTTACAAGGCACAGCACCCTAACCTCCCACAGGTAAAGCAGAGGGGCAAGGCTACTGCAAGCACTGTTAAAACTCATTTGAGAGATACAAGGAAGAGGCCATGCCTCCTTACTATAGAAGAACCCCGTACAATCTGCACCAAGCTAACCACAGGGTAAAGTTCCTTCCACATCCTAAACGTGCCGATTGGTCTGACCCTAAGCAGGGGGATGAGACCTTCTAGCTAGGAACCTCTGGCTTTTAGTCCCAGCAGGACCTTTGGCACAGCCCAATCAAAAATCACTAGCCTTGGCTGCAGCCAACACTCGGTGCTGCTGAGGAAGGCAAAAAGAAAAGAAACCCACCCCCACTTTACACCTGTAGCAATGGGGGAGGGTGGGAAGGGAGGGAGGGAAATCCTCCCTGTCCCATGTGGCAACCAGCAAAGCCCAGCAGCATGGGAAATATTAACCACTCTCAATTCTGCTCTGCAACCTGGGGACAGCAAGCACAATTCCACACATCACATCCTTTTACTGGACAAGCAGAAGTCCCCTTTCTGGATCGCCTCTGCAGCAGGGCACTGGGATGTGCCTGCTTCTTTATGGAAGCAAGCAGCCCAAGAGGCTGCTTGCAGGTGGCAAAGGGGAACTAATAAGAGACTCACCTAACCAGAAGAAGGCTCAGGCTTGAACTATATACACCCAGAGCCTGCACTGATCAGTCTTGCCCTAGTAGCTATGGCATGAAGAGTCCCTGACAGCTGAGCAGCAGGACTTCTGAACTGGCAGCGGCTCTGAATGAGGTGCTCTGCAGTTCAGGGTACAAGGCAAGGTACCTGGAGCAGAGAAGGGCTTGGTTACATGGGCAGGTGGCGCTGTTTTATGTTAAGCGTAGGGAAGGCTTGAGTGCCTGCCAGAGGGAAGGTATTCATTATTAAATTGTCCTAGAAGTTTAGCCTGGAGCCCACCAAGGAAAGGCAAGCCTTACTTAGAGGGCTAGCAGCCCAACAGGGGCTGAGACTGGAGCTCAGCTGGGGGTACACAGTCATAGAGAGTAGGGACCAGGGCATCCATGAACCCCAGGCCTGGAAAGGGCCAGGAGTTTGATCAGAGGGTCCAGGGACAAGCAGACCTAAGAGAGTGAGACCCAAGAAGGTCCAAAGATAGGGGGAGTATCTGAGTCTGGGACCTGGTGGCTCAGGAGACCAGGCGGTCCAGGGACAGGCTGAGGGCTGGATGAGGGTCCATAAGTCTGAGAGGGCTGAGAGCCAGACCAGGGCTCCCAGGGGCCCAGGGAGAAGGGCTGCAAGCCAGACCTGGCCTCCTGGTGGCCCAGAGATGGCAGAATGTGGGACCACAGGGGTCCAAGGGCCAAAAAGGGCCAAGTGTGTGCACTGAACATCATAGTGATAATATCTGCAAGGCTTGGGAGCATGCAATTTGTCCTTAAGGCTACAGGTGCCCTACAGGGGCCAAGGCACTGGCAGGCAAGCTTCTTTGAGTAGATGTGATACCTTTTATTAGACCAACAGAGTAGTTGGAAAAAAGTTCTTACCAAGCTTTTGGGTGCAGTCACCCTTCTTCAGGCACAGGACTCCCTATGCCTGAAGACAGCTGACTGCACTTGACAGAACAATTAGAGGCCTGCAGGGAAGGCCCTATGAGGGAAGGTGGAGGGACCACGACTTCTTCAACCTCTGGAAGAGAAGGCTGAGGGGGGATCTTATGGCAGTATACAAATTCACCGTGGGCAGGAGAGTGGGATGCAGCAAGGAATAGAAGACGCTCTGTTTACCAGAGCACCCCTTGGAATAACCAGGAACAACAGCCACAAGCTGACTGAGAGTAGATTTAGGTTGGACATCAGAAAGAATTTCTTCACAGTAAGGGTCACCAGAATCTGGAACGGGCTTCCAAGGGAAGTGGTGCTCTCCCCTACCTTGGGGGTCTTCAAGAGGAGACTGGAAAAGCACCTGGCTGGGGTCACATGACTTCAGCACTTTTTCCTGCCATTGGCAGAGGGTCAGACTCAATGACCCATTGAGATCCCTTCCAACCCTAGCATCTATGAATCTATGCATCAATGTTTCAAACAGGGGAGGAAGAAGGACCCAGGTAATAAAAGGCCGGTTAGCCTCACCTCTATTCTTTGCAAGACCTTAGAAAAAATCATAAAGAATCATTTGTGGGAGGCCAGCGGGTAAAACAATGTTAGGGGGCAACCAGTATGGGTTTATAGCAGGCAGATCCTGCCTGACTAACCTGGTCTCTTTTTATGACCAGGTCGCAAAGAGTTTAGATGCAGGAATTGAGGTAGATGTTATTTACTTGGATTTTAAAAAGGCTTTCAACATGGTGTCACACCCAGTTCTTACAAGTAAACTAAGAAGCTGTGATGTGGATTTTTTCACAGTCAGGTGAGTGGAAAGCTGGCTTATGGGATGAACCCAGAGAGTGGTGGTGGATGGGTCGGTTTCTACCTGGAGAGATGTATGCAGTGCGGTCCCCCAAGGCTCTGTCCTTGGATCAGTGCTGTTTAATATCTTCATCACCGATCTGGATGAGGGTGGAGAAAGCACGCTATCCAAAGTCATAGATGACACCAAACTATGGGGTATAGTAAAAACACTCAAGGGTAGGATCCAGGAGGATTTGGTTAGACTGGGGAAGTGGACAGATCAGAACAAGATGCAATTTAACAAAGATAAGTGCAAAGCGCTGCACCTGGAGAGAAAAAATCACCAGTACACCTATAGACTGGGAAGTAGCACAGAAGCATTCGAAGTAGCACAGAAGCAAAAAGGATCTCAGAGTTGTAGTCAATGCAAAAATGAACACGAGTTGCCAATGTGATGAGGTAATAAGGAAGGCTAACCGCACTCTGTCTTGCATTAGTAGGTGCATCACGAGCAGGTCCAGGGAAATGACACTTCCCCTCCATACGGCATCAGCCAGGCCGCAGTTGGATTACTGCATCCAGTTTTGGGCACTGCACTTCAAGAGGGAAGTGGATAATTTGGAAAGGGTTCAGAGAAGGGCTACTCATATGACTGAGGCCCTGCAGGTATGATCCCATGAAGACGGACTGAGGGACCTGAATCTCTTCAGCCTCCACAAGAGAAGGCTGAGAGGTGATCTTGTGGCTATCTACAAGCTTATCTGGGGGGGACAGCAGGGAATAGGGGACACTCTGTTTACCAGGGCACCCCTTGAGGTTACTAGAAACAATGGCCATAAACTGAAGGAGAGCAGATTTTGATTGGACATCAGGAAAAAATTATTTACAGTGGGGGTTGCCAAAATATGGAACGGGCTTCCAAGGATGGTGGTGCTTTCCCCTACCTTGGAGGCATTTAAAAAGAGATTAGACAAGCATCTGGCTGGGGTTACTTAACCCCAGTGCTCTTTCCTGCCCAGAGAAGGGGGTCAGACTCGATGATCTAACAGGTCCCTTCCAACCCGAGAAGTCTATGAAATTAACGTTGAAAAGCACAGGACCAAGCACGGACCCTGAGGGACACCACTGGCCACTTCTCACCCCGGGACCCGCCCCTGAAAAAGGCAGTCGACATTTCCTCCATTGCTCGTATTTTAACATTTAAGAGGTTTAAGATTAGCAACCAATTTCCAATGACAGCAGAGCCTTATTTTAAAAGGGTAGGCCAGTTCTTCAGTGCAAAAAAAAATAAAAGTTACTTCATTTTCTGGACAAGTGGCACAACCTTGGTACTTGCCTTCTCAACTCTCCACCTGGGACAAGGAAAGTATAGAAATGGAAAGCATTAAGTGTGATCAGCAACAAAGGAAGGGAAAAAGAAATGGCTGAGCACAACTGGGATTCAGGGAGTCAGAAAGGTTAGAGAAAGAAAGAAGTTACCGTGTCAAAATCAAGCAAGATCTTTACAAAGCACACACGGACCATGAAAGCCAATTAAAGGCTTCCCTAGCTGTGATCTGGGAAAAAAGAGCATTTATGTGAAGACCTTCTTGTAGGCTTTGTAATTTCCTCCCATGGGATAAGCAGGAGAGAACACATTGTTAATAGTAATGATTTGTTTCCTTTTTTCCAGTTCATTCAAATCAGTCATTTTCTGCTCCCCACCTTCAGCTCACAACTTGTAGATATACTGCATTCAAATCAAGCTTCCAGTTAAAGCAGAAACTGCTTTGGAAACACTCATGTTTGTGGTGTTTTTCCTTGCAGGTCGGAGGATGTGTGCAGGCGAGACTTTTGCCCAAATGGAGCTCTTCCTCTTCTTCACAAACCTCCTCCAGAGGTTCACATTTCAGCCTGCCCTGGTGTTTCTAGCTCGGACCTGGCCCTCACCCCTGGAGCTGGGTTTAATAGAGCCCCAAATCCCATCAGATCTGTTCAGTGTCATGGGTTTCGGTCTCCACTCTCACATCTCCATCTAATGTGCGTATCTTAGGTCAAACTTCTCCCGCTGAATGTTGAATAATGTCAATAATGAGGTGGCAAGCTTTTCACAAGCATGCCAGCTTCTCAATGTCATAAATGCAGAAGCTGAAATGAAAGCCACACAACTGTTTATAAGTGGGCGAACTTCGCCCCAACCAAAGTTGCCCCAGTATATGAGGCCTTAGGTCTGCTTTAGGCCTTTGCATGAGTGAATTTATCCCATGGAAGCAAAGCTATCTTTATTCCCTAAAAGCAGAAGTCATCAGGCCATCAAATTCCAGAATGATAAACATCATAAAAGACAAACTATTACAAGCCGTGGCTGTTTGTGAAGAGTTGCAGTTTTTCTGTCTGGAACACCACACATGACCTGTCAAACATGACTGCCAACATGACCCCTCACTAGGGCGGCCATCACAGAGGACATTGCAGTTTTCTACTTCTCTGTCCTCTGTCCTCCATTGATATGAAACCCGACGCCTTCATGTTGTCTCTTTTTCAAAAATAGAGGACATAAAGGTGTCAGGTTTCATATCAATAGAGGACAGAGGGCAACCGGACTGTCCTCTATGGTGGCCACCCTAGGCCTAACACCATCAAGTAGCAAATTTTAGAAAAGTTGACATCAGTAATCTGATCACCTTCACCATCCGCCGTAAAGCTGGCAAGTCAATACATGGGCCTATATTCAATAAAGAAATTAAATGGTTGTAAGCAAATCTTGTCTTATTTCAAATCGGGATTGCATCTGACAATGTTTGGAGCAAATAACCTGTTGGTTGCTCTTGGCTAGTTTGGTCTGTATGATAGCTTGAAACACATCTTCTCCTTGTTGTGCTTCCCAGAAGTGAAGGTTGCTAGCGAAGCTTTCAAGGTCCAACCCTCCTAAGTTGACTGAGTCTTTAGCTTCATCTCCTACCATGCCGATTCAGTCTTCCTCCTGGGTCTTTACTATATTCAATTTAATCCCAGTCCCTACCTAATACCATTTGGTATGGTAAATCTCTATCATCTCTATGGGTTCATTATCTTTTTGGTCATACTTATGTGTCCGTGGTTCCATATGAGAGTCCCCTGGTAGAAATCCTGTTCTAGGCAAGCTCTTGCATTCTCTCACCGTATAACACAGCTGGCCGCAACAAAAGCAAACCAGGTGACTTCCCTGGTTTTGATGAGCTTCTTTATGTTCTGGTTCTCTTTGTATGTGGTTCAACCCTGTTTTTGACATCAGAACTTTCTCCCTAAAGTTATCAATTTGTCAAAATCTTCAGCTAACTGCAAGGCTTCAGTGGACGACTTTGGCCAGTGGCATCTCACCCACCTTTGCGTGTTCTCTTCTAGGTTGAGGAGGAAAAGTGTTCCAATAATATCTGATCACATATTTCAACTTTGGATAAGTCTTGTGGCTTCAGCCACTTCTCCCCGATTCATCACCTGATACACTGCCTGAGCTTTCCCAATTAGGAGCACCCCTAATTGTCCCCTCCAGTGACTTCGATCCAATCCTGAGACTAATGCAGCTCATTCAAAGTTCTCCAAGATGACTTATGGATCATCCTGGGGCATCATTTTAGATACTTTGA